>NC_134353.1:498486719-499086719 GCF_048569485.1 Anomaloglossus baeobatrachus
AGACTGTCCGCCCGGAGAATGTGGCCACCATCTGCAGGGAGACTGTCCGCCCGGAGAATGTGGCCACCATCTGCAGGGAGAGGAAACTATCCGCCCGGAGAATGTGGCCACCATCTGCAGGGAGACTGTCCGCCCGGAGAATGTGGCCACCATCTGCAGGGAGACTGTCCGCCCGGAGAATGTGGCCACCATCTGCAGGGAGACTGTCCGCCCGGAGAATGTGGCCACCATCTGCAGGGAGACTGTCCGCCCGGAGAATGTGGCCACCATCTGCAGGGAGACTGTCCGCCCGGAGAATGTGGCCACCATCTGCAGGGAGAGGAAACTATCCGCCCGGAGAATGTGGCCACCATCTGCAGGGAGACTGTCCGCCCGGAGAATGTGGCCACCATCTGCAGTGAGACTGTCCGCCCGGAGAATGTGGCCACCATCTGCAGGGAGACTGTCCGCCCGGAGAATGTGGCCACCATCTGCAGGGAGAGGAACTATCCGCCCGGAGAATGTGGCCACCATCTGCAGGGAGACTGTCCGCCCGGAGAATGTGGCCACCATCTGCAGTGAGACTGTCCGCCCGGAGAATGTGGCCACCATCTGCAGGGAGACTGTCCGCCCGGAGAATGTGGCCACCATCTGCAGGGAGAGGAAACTATCCGCCCGGAGAATGTGGCCACCATCTGCAGGGAGACTGTCCGCCCGGAGAATGTGGCCACCATCTGCAGTGAGACTGTCCGCCCGGAGAATGTGGCCACCATCTGCAGGGAGACTGTCCGCCCGGAGAATGTGGCCACCATCTGCAGTGAGACTGTCCGCCCGGAGAATGTGGCCACCATCTGCAGGGAGAGGAAACTATCCGCCCGGAGAATGTGGCCACCATCTGCAGGGAGACTGTCCGCCCGGAGAATGTGGCCACCATCTGCAGTGAGACTGTCCGCCCGGAGAATGTGGCCACCATCTGCAGGGAGACTGTCCGCCCGGAGAATGTGGCCACCATCTGCAGGGAGAGGAAACTATCCGCCCGGAGAATGTGGCCACCATCTGCAGGGAGACTGTCCGCCCGGAGAATGTGGCCACCATCTGCAGTGAGACTGTCCGCCCGGAGAATGTGGCCACCATCTGCAGTGAGACTGTCCGCCCGGAGAATGTGGCCACCATCTGCAGGGAGACTGTCCGCCCGGAGAATGTGGCCACCATCTGCAGGGAGACTGTCCGCCCGGAGAATGTGGCCACCATCTGCAGGGAGACTGTCCGCCCGGAGAATGTGGCCACCATCTGCAGGGAGACTGTCCGCCCGGAGAATGTGGCCACCATCTGCAGGGAGACTGTCCGCCCGGAGAATGTGGCCACCATCTGCAGGGAGAGGAAACTATCCGCCCGGAGAATGTGGCCACCATCTGCAGGGAGACTGTCCGCCCGGAGAATGTGGCCACCATCTGCAGTGAGACTGTCCGCCCGGAGAATGTGGCCACCATCTGCAGGGAGACTGTCCGCCCGGAGAATGTGGCCACCATCTGCAGGGAGACTGTCCGCCCGGAGAATGTGGCCACCATCTGCAGGGAGAGGAAACTATCCGCCCGGAGAATGTGGCCACCATCTGCAGGGAGAGGAAACTATCCGCCCGGAGAATGTGGCCACCATCTGCAGGGAGACTGTCCGCTCGGAGAATGTGGCCACCATCTGCAGTGAGACTGTCCGCCCGGAGAATGTGGCCACCATCTGCAGGGAGACTGTCCGCCCGGAGAATGTGGCCACCATCTGCAGGGAGACTGTCCGCCCGGAGAATGTGGCCACCATCTGCAGGGAGACTGTCCGCCCGGAGAATGTGGCCACCATCTGCAGGAGACTGTCCGCCCGGAGAATGTGGCCACCATCTGCAGGGAGAGGAAACTATCCGCCCGGAGAATGTGGCCACCATCTGCAGGGAGAGGAAACTATCCGCCCGGAGAATGTGGCCACCATCTGCAGGGAGACTGTCCGCCCGGAGAATGTGGCCACCATCTGCAGGGAGACTGTCCGCCCGGAGAATGTGGCCACCATCTGCAGGGAGACTGTCCGCCCGGAGAATGTGGCCACCATCTGCAGGGAGAGGAAACTATCCGCCCGGAGAATGTGGCCACCATCTGCAGGGAGAGGAAACTATCCGCCCGGAGAATGTGGCCACCATCTGCAGGGAGACTGTCCGCCCGGAGAATGTGGCCACCATCTGCAGGGAGACTGTCCGCCCGGAGAATGTGGCCACCATCTGCAGGGAGACTGTCCGCCCGGAGAATGTGGCCACCATCTGCAGGGAGAGGAAACTATCCGCCCGGAGAATGTGGCCACCATCTGCAGGGAGAGGAAACTATCCGCCCGGAGAATGTGGCCACCATCTGCAGGGAGACTGTCCGCCCGGAGAATGTGGCCACCATCTGCAGTGAGACTGTCCGCCCGGAGAATGTGGCCACCATCTGCAGGGAGACTGTCCGCCCGGAGAATGTGGCCACCATCTGCAGGGAGAGGAAACTATCCGCCCGGAGAATGTGGCCACCATCTGCAGGGAGACTGTCCGCCCGGAGAATGTGGCCACCATCTGCAGTGAGACTGTCCGCCCGGAGAATGTGGCCACCATCTGCAGGGAGACTGTCCGCCCGGAGAATGTGGCCACCATCTGCAGTGAGACTGTCCGCCCGGAGAATGTGGCCACCATCTGCAGGGAGAGGAAACTATCCGCCCGGAGAATGTGGCCACCATCTGCAGGGAGACTGTCCGCCCGGAGAATGTGGCCACCATCTGCAGTGAGACTGTCCGCCCGGAGAATGTGGCCACCATCTGCAGGGAGACTGTCCGCCCGGAGAATGTGGCCACCATCTGCAGGGAGAGGAAACTATCCGCCCGGAGAATGTGGCCACCATCTGCAGGGAGACTGTCCGCCCGGAGAATGTGGCCACCATCTGCAGTGAGACTGTCCGCCCGGAGAATGTGGCCACCATCTGCAGTGAGACTGTCCGCCCGGAGAATGTGGCCACCATCTGCAGGGAGACTGTCCGCCCGGAGAATGTGGCCACCATCTGCAGGGAGACTGTCCGCCCGGAGAATGTGGCCACCATCTGCAGGGAGACTGTCCGCCCGGAGAATGTGGCCACCATCTGCAGGGAGACTGTCCGCCCGGAGAATGTGGCCACCATCTGCAGGGAGACTGTCCGCCCGGAGAATGTGGCCACCATCTGCAGGGAGAGGAAACTATCCGCCCGGAGAATGTGGCCACCATCTGCAGGGAGACTGTCCGCCCGGAGAATGTGGCCACCATCTGCAGTGAGACTGTCCGCCCGGAGAATGTGGCCACCATCTGCAGGGAGACTGTCCGCCCGGAGAATGTGGCCACCATCTGCAGGGAGACTGTCCGCCCGGAGAATGTGGCCACCATCTGCAGGGAGAGGAAACTATCCGCCCGGAGAATGTGGCCACCATCTGCAGGGAGAGGAAACTATCCGCCCGGAGAATGTGGCCACCATCTGCAGGGAGACTGTCCGCTCGGAGAATGTGGCCACCATCTGCAGTGAGACTGTCCGCCCGGAGAATGTGGCCACCATCTGCAGGGAGACTGTCCGCCCGGAGAATGTGGCCACCATCTGCAGGGAGACTGTCCGCCCGGAGAATGTGGCCACCATCTGCAGGGAGACTGTCCGCCCGGAGAATGTGGCCACCATCTGCAGGGAGACTGTCCGCCCGGAGAATGTGGCCACCATCTGCAGGGAGAGGAAACTATCCGCCCGGAGAATGTGGCCACCATCTGCAGGGAGAGGAAACTATCCGCCCGGAGAATGTGGCCACCATCTGCAGGGAGACTGTCCGCCCGGAGAATGTGGCCACCATCTGCAGGGAGACTGTCCGCCCGGAGAATGTGGCCACCATCTGCAGGGAGACTGTCCGCCCGGAGAATGTGGCCACCATCTGCAGGGAGAGGAAACTATCCGCCCGGAGAATGTGGCCACCATCTGCAGGGAGAGGAAACTATCCGCCCGGAGAATGTGGCCACCATCTGCAGGGAGACTGTCCGCCCGGAGAATGTGGCCACCATCTGCAGGGAGACTGTCCGCCCGGAGAATGTGGCCACCATCTGCAGGGAGACTGTCCGCCCGGAGAATGTGGCCACCATCTGCAGGGAGAGGAAACTATCCGCCCGGAGAATGTGGCCACCATCTGCAGGGAGACTGTCCGCCCGGAGAATGTGGCCACCATCTGCAGTGAGACTGTCCGCCCGGAGAATGTGGCCACCATCTGCAGGGAGACTGTCCGCCCGGAGAATGTGGCCACCATCTGCAGGGAGAGGAAACTATCCGCCCGGAGAATGTGGCCACCATCTGCAGGGAGACTGTCCGCCCGGAGAATGTGGCCACCATCTGCAGTGAGACTGTCCGCCCGGAGAATGTGGCCACCATCTGCAGTGAGACTGTCCGCCCGGAGAATGTGGCCACCATCTGCAGGGAGACTGTCCGCCCGGAGAATGTGGCCACCATCTGCAGGGAGACTGTCCGCCCGGAGAATGTGGCCACCATCTGCAGGGAGACTGTCCGCCCGGAGAATGTGGCCACCATCTGCAGGGAGACTGTCCGCCCGGAGAATGTGGCCACCATCTGCAGGGAGACTGTCCGCCCGGAGAATGTGGCCACCATCTGCAGGGAGAGGAAACTATCCGCCCGGAGAATGTGGCCACCATCTGCAGGGAGACTGTCCGCCCGGAGAATGTGGCCACCATCTGCAGTGAGACTGTCCGCCCGGAGAATGTGGCCACCATCTGCAGGGAGACTGTCCGCCCGGAGAATGTGGCCACCATCTGCAGGGAGACTGTCCGCCCGGAGAATGTGGCCACCATCTGCAGGGAGAGGAAACTATCCGCCCGGAGAATGTGGCCACCATCTGCAGGGAGAGGAAACTATCCGCCCGGAGAATGTGGCCACCATCTGCAGGGAGACTGTCCGCTCGGAGAATGTGGCCACCATCTGCAGTGAGACTGTCCGCCCGGAGAATGTGGCCACCATCTGCAGGGAGACTGTCCGCCCGGAGAATGTGGCCACCATCTGCAGGGAGACTGTCCGCCCGGAGAATGTGGCCACCATCTGCAGGGAGACTGTCCGCCCGGAGAATGTGGCCACCATCTGCAGGGAGACTGTCCGCCCGGAGAATGTGGCCACCATCTGCAGGGAGAGGAAACTATCCGCCCGGAGAATGTGGCCACCATCTGCAGGGAGAGGAAACTATCCGCCCGGAGAATGTGGCCACCATCTGCAGGGAGACTGTCCGCCCGGAGAATGTGGCCACCATCTGCAGGGAGACTGTCCGCCCGGAGAATGTGGCCACCATCTGCAGGGAGACTGTCCGCCCGGAGAATGTGGCCACCATCTGCAGGGAGACTGTCCGCCCGGAGAATGTGGCCACCATCTGCAGGGAGACTGTCCGCCCGGAGAATGTGGCCACCATCTGCAGGGAGAGGAAACTATCCGCCCGGAGAATGTGGCCACCATCTGCAGGGAGACTGTCCGCCCGGAGAATGTGGCCACCATCTGCAGGGAGACTGTCCGCCCGGAGAATGTGGCCACCATCTGCAGGGAGACTGTCCGCCCGGAGAATGTGGCCACCATCTGCAGGGAGAGGAAACTATCCGCCCGGAGAATGTGGCCACCATCTGCAGGGAGACTGTCCGCCCGGAGAATGTGGCCACCATCTGCAGGGAGACTGTCCGCCCGGAGAATGTGGCCACCATCTGCAGGGAGACTGTCCGCCCGGAGAATGTGGCCACCATCTGCAGGGAGAGGAAACTATCCGCCCGGAGAATGTGGCCACCATCTGCAGGGAGAGGAAACTATCCGCCCGGAGAATGTGGCCACCATCTGCAGGGAGAGGAAACTATCCGCCCGGAGAATGTGGCCACCATCTGCAGGGAGAGGAAACTATCCGCCCGGAGAATGTGGCCACCATCTGCAGGGAGAGGAAACTATCCGCCCCGCCTGGTGTCAGGAATCATGTGAGGCTCAACGGAACCTGCACAACTACCAGCCACCGGGTTCATTTACATAGTGGGCGGGGCTTCCTCTCCGCTAAGAATGGAGCGCGGATGCCAATCAATGAAATACTACAAGTCCATCCAGTGAAGCTGGCAGAGGGCAGGCGGCACACAGCGATCCACGGAGCGACCGGGAAGCCAGCAGATCACCAGCATGGGCAGCAATGAGCAATCGCCTCGTATGCGGGGTCCTCACGTAAGTCCTGGCCTCTATTGTCACTAGACCCCCCTGCTGCACAGGCCTGGGGGCGACGTGGATGTGTGTGCCGAGTGTGTGGAGTGGACATGTCAGTGATCGAGCTGGACTGTCACCAGCCTCTTCCCTGCTGAGAGCATACGCCAATTCCGAGGCTGACAGATCTGGGAGCAATCGGGCTCAGCCAGCTTTTGTCTGATCGCTAGCCATCTCCTCCTGCTATGTGAGAACTGGCCATCACAAAATGGGAAAAAGCAAACATGTAATTAAATACAGCGTGTGTGTGTGTGTGTGTGTGTGTGTATACGTACCTATCTATATCTGTGTGTGTGTGTGTGTGTGTATACGTACCTATCTATATCTGTGTGTGTGTGTGTGTGTGTATACGTACCTATATCTGTGTGTGTGTATACGTATCTATATCTGTGTGTGTGTGTGTATGTACCTATATCTGTGTGTACGTACCTATATCTGTGTGTGTGTGTGTACGTACCTATATCTGTGTGTGTGTGTGTATGTCTGTGTGTGTATATATACTATACGTACCTACAGTATATCTGTGTGTGTGTGTGTATGTACCTATATCTGTGTGTGTGTGTGTACGTACCTATATCTGTGTGTGTGTGTGTGTGTGTGTACGTACCTATATCTGTGTGTGTGTGTGTGTGTACGTACCTATATCTGTGTGTGTGTGTGTACGTACCTATATCTGTGTGTGTGTGTGTGTGTGTACGTACCTATATCTGTGTGTGTGTGTGTGTGTGTGTACGTACCTATATCTGTGTGTGTGTGTACGTACCTATATCTGTGTGTGTATGTGTGTGTGTGTGTGTATGTCTGTGTGTGTATATATATACTATACGTACCTACAGTATATCTGTGTGTGTGCGTATGTACCTATATCTGTGTGTGTGTGTGTATGTCTGTGTGTGTATATATATACTATACGTACCTACAGTATATCTGTGTGTGTGTGTATGTACCTATATCTGTGTGTACGTACCTATATCTCTGTGTCTGTGTGTGTATGTCTGTGTGTGTATATATATACTATACGTACCTACAGTATATCTGTGTGTGTGCGTATGTACCTATATCTGTGTGTGTGTGTGTGTACGTACCTATATCTCTGTGTGTGTGTGTGAGTGTGTGTGTATGTCTGTGTGTGTGTGTTTGTGTACATATGTGTATGTATATATATATATATATATATATATATACATACTATACGTACATACAGTATATCTGTGTGTGTGTATACACATACTATACGTACTTATCTGTGTGTGTGTGTGTATATACATACTATACGTACCTATCTGTGTGTGTGTGTGTACATACATACTATATGTACCTATCTGTGTGTGTGTGTGTGTGTGTGTACATACATACTATACGTACCTATCTGTGTGTGTGTGTGTACATGCATACTATACGTACCTATCTGTGTGTGTGTGTGTACATGCATACTATACGTACCTATCTGTGTGTGTGTGTGTATACATACTATACGTACCTATCTGTTTGTGTGTGTGTACATACATACTATACGTACCTATCTGTTTGTGTGTGTGTACATACATACTATACGTACCTATCTGTTTGTGTGTGTGTACATACATACTATACGTACCTATCTGTGTGTGTGTGTATACATACTATACGTACCTATCTGTTTGTGTGTGTGTACATACATACTATACGTACCTATCTGTGTGTGTGTGTATACATACTATACGTACCTATATATATATATATATATATATATATATATATATGTAAAATAAATGTGTGTGTATATATGTATCTGTGTGTGTGTGTGTATATATATATATATATATATATATATATATATATATATATATATATATATATAATATAAATGTGTATGTAGGCGCATGTATGTATATATATATATATAGATACACACATATATATACACTATGTATATATTTATATATATCTATACGGTATATATAATATATACATATGTGTGTGTCTGTATGTATATCTCTTTCGCTTCCGGATATATTCCATAGCGGCTATTATATGCTGCTATGTCTGTGTGCACACTTGTTTTTGGAAAGGCTGACCATATCTGTGCTGTGTCCACAGCTTGTCACTACCTTATTGTGGGAGATTGGCCGCTTCATACCTATATGATCCTACCCCTATGGGCACTTCTGCTGTGTTTTCAGGCATGTTTTCCTCTGGCACATATGGCCAGCGAGACATCTCCCATTCTCAGTAATGAGGTCCAGATGTTCCCTGAGAAGAGGAGAGGAAATGACTGTTTCTAATTGGCGGTGCTCAGTGGCTCCCCATAAACTGTACATCTATTGTCATGGCAAAGAGGAGGCACACAACCTTGACGTCATGCTTTGCGCTGCTATTGCTCCCTGTTTTCTGCCGTTTCAGAGACTGTTGTTGCATGAGAGTATTGACTAGACACCAGTCCTCATGTGTGAGCGTTATCGGCTCATCTGGAGCTGCACTTCTGGACTATTCTCTGTGGGTTGTACATTGGCTGCTCTTGGCATGCAGGTTTATGAGTAGGGATGGAGAGATATAAACCACCTATGTCATGTACCTGGCGGCTTTATGACGAGCTCGGGGCCCTGACCTCTGCCCTCTACTGTGGCACTACACTACCTCTCATTGTTAGCACAGCTCTGCTATACTCTACATATGAAGATGCCTAACAGTGTGTCCCTCCCAGGGCTGGGAGCCATTGCAGCCACACTCGGGCCCAGGACGTAAAGAGCCCATTACCGCCTCTAAAGCAGGTGAAATTGTGCATTATTATGGGTTATTGGGCGGTAAAGTGCCCATATAATGTTCTTGCACAGCGGCCTCTCTCTATGTGTCCGCCAGTGGTCCCTCCGATATGGTTTCTTCTTTTGCCTCATGTATTAGTATTAGGCCGGGTTCACACCAGTGGGTGCAAAATCGTCTGTTTTGTATCCAGAAAAAAACTGCAGATGTTTCATCCATATTGTCATGCATATGCCATCTGTGTCCATCTTTTACATCCCTATGCCATCCATATGTCTGTTTTGCACATTTATATAACATCCATGTGTCCATGTTTACTCGCCGTGTGTCCATATTATACACCCATATACCATCCTTGTGTCCGTATTATACGCCCATATACCATCCTTGTGTCCGTATTATACGCCCATATACCATCCTTGTGTCCGTATTATACGCCCATATACCATCCTTGTGTCCGTATTATATGCCCATATACCATCCTTCTGTCCGTATTATACGCCCATATACCATCCTTGTGTCCGTATTATATGCCCATATACCATCCTTGTGTCCATATTATACACCCATATACCATCCTTGTGTCCGTATTATACGCCCATATACCATCCTTGTGTCCGTATTATACGCCCATATACCATCCTTGTGTCCGTATTATACGCCCATATACCATCCTTGTGTCCGTATTATATGCCCATATACCATCCTTGTGTCCGTATTATATGCCCATATACCATCCTTGTGTCCGTATTATATGCCCATATACCATCCTTGTGTCCATGTTTACTCGCCGTGTGTCCATATTATACGCCCATATACCATCCTTGTGTCCATGTTTACTCGCCGTGTGTCCGTATTATACGCCCATATACTATCCTTGTGTCCGTATTTTACGCCCATATACCATCCTTGTGTCCGTATTATACGCCCATATACCATCCTTGTGTCCGTATTATACGCCCATATACCATCCTTGTGTCCGTATTATACGCCCATATACCATCCTTGTGTCCGTATTATACGCCCATATACCATCCTTGTGTCCGTATTATACGCCCATATACTATCCTTGTGTCCGTATTATACGCCCATATACCATCCTTGTGTCCGTATTATACGCCCATATACTATCCTTGTGTCCGTATTATACGCCCATATACTATCCTTGTGTCCGTATTATACGCCCATATACCATCCTTGTGTCCGTATTATACGCCCATATACTAGCCTTGTGTCCGTATTATACGCCAATATACCATCCTTTTGTCCGTATTATATGCTCATATACTATCCTTGTGTCCGTATTATACGCCCATATACCATCCTTGTGTCCGTATTATACGCCCATATACTAGCCTTGTGTCCGTATTATACGCCCATATACTATCCTTCTGTCCGTATTATACGCCCATATACTAGCCTTGTGTCCGCATTATACGCCCATATACCATCCTTGTGTCCGTATTATACGCCCATATACCATCCTTGTGTCCGTATTATATGCCCATATACTATCCTTGTGTCCGTATTATACACCCATATACTAGCCTTGTGTCGGTATTATACGACCATCCTTGTGTCCGTATTATACGCCAATATACCATCCTTCTGTCCGTATTATATGCCCATATACTATCCTTGTGTCCGTATTATACGCCCATATACTAGCCTTGTGTCGGTATTATACGACCATCCTTGTGTCCGTATTATATGCCCATATACTATCCTTGTGTCCGTATTATACACCCATATACTAGCCTTGTGTCGGTATTATACGACCATCCTTGTGTCCGTATTATACGCCAATATACCATCCTTCTGTCCGTATTATATGCCCATATACCATCCTTGTGTCCGTATTATACGCCAATATACCATCCTTCTGTCCGTATTATATGCCCATATACCATCCTTGTGTCCGTATTATACATCCATATACCATCCTTGTGTCCTTATTATACGTCCATATACCATCCTTGTGTCCGTATTATACGCCCATATAGCATCCTTGTGTCCGTATTATACGTCCATATACCATCCTTGTGTCCGTATTATACATCTGTATACCATCCATGTATCCGTATTTTACATTTGTATGCCATTTATGTGTCCGTATGTTACGTCCCTATACCATCCATATGTCAGTATTTTAGATCTGTATGCCATACGTGTGTCCATCTTCTACACACATATACCAACTGTGTTTCTGTATTTTACATCCATATACCATCCATGTGTCCATATTTTACATCCATATACTTTCCATGTGTCCATATTTTACATCCATATACCTTCCATGTGTCCGTATTTTACGTCCACATACATGTGTGTGTCCATATTTTACATCCAAATACCATCCATGTGTCAGTTTTGCATATCCGTATGAAATCCACATTTTCATGAATAATTTAATAAATTTCCAGCTTTATAATTGTACTGGATACGGAAAAAAACGAATTACATTCGAATGGTAACCTGTATGTGATCCGTTTTTTACACAATACTGGGCAAGTCTGGTCAAGAATACAGATCGAAGTAGCGTATGCTACGATTTTTTATAAAACATTTGTGCGAACTACCACAATGACTTGCACTGGCAGTAGGCTGTATGTATGCTAGCAGTTTTGCATATGGACGGTACAGTACATAGACCCTTAATACGTTTGTCTCAATGAGAAAAAAATGGATCCAGTGATGGATCCGTTTTTTTGCTAAAAGCAACGGATTGTGACTGATGGCAAAAAATGGATGTGTGAAAGGGGCCTAAACTAGCCCTTTCTTGTATGCAAGGAAAAACATTGATGGATGTGTCTCCAGCTTCTCCTATCAAACAGTCAGTGAAAAATAGAGAGCACATGGATGGCATCTTAGTGCTGTCCGATTTTCTTCAAAGATGTATAAACTTACATTGCCGAGTGTAAGGCCAGAGTCACACTTGCGAGTGCCTCGCGTGTAACTCGCGCGAGTCTCTCATTGAATCACCCGGCATGGACTCACACTCTCAGGACAGGAGCGTCTCAGCTGCATAGACATACATGCAACCGACCCACTCCTGTCAGGAGAGTGCGAGTCCGTGCCAGATGATTCAATGAGAGACTCGCACGAGTTACACGCGAGGCACTCGCAAGTGTGACTCTGGCCTTATTTGTGACTCGGATCAAAATTGGACATGTGTCTGTGTTTTTTGTGGAACACTCAGTCCACAAAAATACACGGACATAGGAGTAGAATCATAGACTACAACAGGAATAGGTTTCATCCATGAAAACACAGAAATTGTTGGTGGAAAACTGACACCTAAATCAGCCCTTAGACCGGTGTCCCACTTGCGATTGTGTCGCGGGCGGGGAGGAGGGTGTCAGCACACCGCGCTCACCCCTTCTGCTCGGGTCCGGCAGTTGCTCCTGGTGGCTCGAGCTGCGGGCCGGATCCCGGGGTGTCTCGAGCGGCACTCCTCGCCCGTGAGTGAAAGGGGGGTGTTTGTTGGGGTTATAGTTCGTGACGCCACCCACGGTTGTGGTGATTGCACCACCGCTGCTCGGTGTGGGGGTCCCGGGGATGGTGATGGGAGCAGCCAGGTGTTGTGTTGCCCCTCCGTGGGTAGGGGTTGGTGATCCCGGGGCCCGGTGAAGAGATGTGAAGTGTAGGGCCTGGAGGGTGCGGGGACGCGGGGGCAGCGCTGTGCCTTGCGGCACTATGGTACTCACTCAGCCTGACACGGACACAGTTTGTACGGTAAACCAACGGCTGGTAGGACGGTCCCACAGACGGCTGCACCTGCACTCCCGGTAGGTGACGGTGACTTCTCTCTTCCTTGCACCTGTGTGGTCTGATGGTATTGGTGGATTCCCTCCGGTTACCCGCTCCCCGACTGCAATCTGGGCCGGAGGAGCTCTACACTTTGCCCGCAGGCGCTGGCCCTGGGGAAACTGGTGCCTTGGCGGTGGCGGTGTCTCCCCGTTAATGGTCGGGCTGTTGCCGTCAATCGGGACTTTGTTGTTGGGGGATCTGCGTCCCCGTCACTGACGGATTCGGCAAATTGGGCGACTCCTAGCCTTGCCGGGGTCCGAGAGGCCCCTGCCCTGGTGCTGACTGTCCTTCGGAACACTGCTCCAGACCACCGGGCACACAGCCAACGGGGTCCTTCCAGGAACTTCCGAACTGTCCCACTCCGGACAGTCACCGCCGTCGCTGACCTTGCTGTTCTAGCCCTACACACAGCTGGGCTCTCAGGCTTTTCACACTCTCTGCGCTGTCTCCACTTCTTGCTTTCCTCCTTTTCCACTTTCCTTTCCTTCACTTTCACTTCTGGTTGTTTACTCTAGCCCTTCACTGGACTGCACTCCTGCCCTACCCGGGCTTAACTGCCTGGTTTACTTCCTGCCTCCAGAGTCCTGAGCTCCTAGGTGGGCGGAGCCAACCGCCTGGCCCACCCCCTGGTGTGCATCATCAACCTCTGGAGGGAGGCAACAAGGATTTGTGGTTAGCAGGTGTGCCTACCTGGAGTGTGGGGTGCGGTGGTGCTGTTCCTCGTGTCCCCTGGCTTGCCCCCTTAGCAAAATGCAGACCGTCCGCGGGCTGCCGTCCTACACCGGTTTTATTTTTCTGTAAAGGGGATAACAAGGGTTAAACATAACATAAGCATAACATTTTTAATCAACTCTTCCCAAGACGGGAGGCACATTTACTTTAACGTTTCAACGGTATACGGTCACGGTTTCCGCTCTCTCC
This sequence comes from Anomaloglossus baeobatrachus, assembly GCF_048569485.1. NCBI lineage: Eukaryota > Metazoa > Chordata > Amphibia > Anura > Aromobatidae > Anomaloglossus > Anomaloglossus baeobatrachus. The sequence continues at coordinate 498,500,459 of NC_134353.1, forward strand.
CACCCAAGAAACCTGGCCCTGATGCTGCCCCTAAAACCCAGGCAGCACCCCTTGACCCACAGTCCAGCACAAGTCACCCGAGCGGGATCTGTCCTTCCCCTCCAGAGGGTAGCCACCGGTCCCTTTGGTGGCTGGGCCCTGGCCTGCTCTGCTCAGGGCCCTCCCTCCAACCTGCCTCTCCGGAGGCGGCATTGCGGAAACGGTAACGGTACCCAACATATTTACATGCCACTAACGTTTGTGGTTGCCCTGCAGAGTTCACGGGCTTGTCCATGGATAGTTCCCATGCATTTTTAAACTTAAACGGTCCCCACGGGGACAACGGTGCCGGCTCCTGCCGGTTGCAAATCACTGCAGACAATCAGGTGAAAACTCGGATAATCATTTTTCATCATTGCAGAATTTTCAAACAAACTTTCAAACATCAAACAACTCAGTGGTGGTCCCAACGGGGGACGGTGCAGCGGGCATCCGCTGCCCTACTGGGTGTTTTCGTCCTCCTCACCCGGCTCGGGGCGGAAGGACACGGCCACCAGCCCCTCCAGTGCATGGCAAGCACGGCGCGGAAGGGCCGCCCGATACCCGTTGCCTCCGGTTCGGGGAATATAAGTGGCCTCCATGCCGGTCAGGGCAACGACCTCCTCCTCTTCTTCCGACACAGGCGCAGTGTCAGGCCCGGAGTCGCTATCTTCTGCCCCTGCCGCAGTCACAGAGGGAGGCGCACCCGATGGGCCAGGTGCGGTGCAGCACGCGAGTGCGTAGGACGGAGGTAACACAGGAGCCAGGGGCAGGCCGGGCCCCTCAGCCGCAGCGACCGGTCCCTCGGGGACACAGGGGCGTGGGTCATTCTCCAGCTCCTCCATCACAGCCTCCACTCCATACACTCGGGCCACAGCAACTAGCGCTTCCACCTCCGCGGCCCACTGCTCCATCAACCCGTCAATCTGACTCCGATAGTGGCGGCAGATCCCCGCCGCCCGGGCCCTTAGCCATGCCGCTGTTCCGGACACCGGCTCGGTAGTCTCTGCCGGACTAGATGTAGCGGACATTTTCCATTAGGGTCAACGGACCGGGGGAGTCCCAGTGTGTTTGTTGCGACGCCACACTTACATGCGTCCAGCCGCCATCGCGTCCCCCTTAGCTCTTTCCGGCCCCTCCTCTCTCGGGGCGGAGTTTTGGCCTTCGCGCTTCTACTGCTCGAGAAGACGCTCGAGCGGGAACTTTTCGCGCCAAAGATGGCGGCTTCTGAAATTTTTCTGCCGGATGCCTCCGGCGGTAACAAGGCGCACCTCTACCTGACGGCAGAGCGGTAAGATCCTGTTCGTGACGCCAAGTTGTCGCGGGCGGGGAGGAGGGTGTCAGCACACCGCGCTCACCCCTTCTGCTCGGGTCCGGCAGTTGCTCCTGGTGGCTCGAGCTGCGGGCCGGATCCCGGGGTGTCTCGAGCGGCACTCCTCGCCCGTGAGTGAAAGGGGGGTGTTTGTTGGGGTTATAGTTCGTGACGCCACCCACGGTTGTGGTGATTGCACCACCGCTGCTCGGTGTGGGGGTCCCGGGGATGGTGATGGGAGCAGCCAGGTGTTGTGTTGCCCCTCCGTGGGTAGGAGTTGGTGCTCCCGGGGCCCGGTGAAGAGATGTGAAGTGTAGGGCCTGGAGGGTGCGGGGACGCGGGGGCAGCGCTGTGCCTTGCGGCACTATGGTACTCACTCAGCCTGACACGGACACAGTTTGTACGGTAAACCAACGGCTGGTAGGACGGTCCCACAGACGGCTGCACCTGCACTCCCGGTAGGTGACGGTGACTTCTCTCTTCCTTGCACCTGTGTGGTCTGATGGTATCGGTGGATTCCCTCCGGTTACCCGCTCCCCGACTGCAATCTGGGCCGGAGGAGCTCTACACTTTGCCCGCAGGCGCTGGCCCTGGGGAAACTGGTGCCTTGGCGGTGGCGGTGTCTCCCCGTTAATGGTCGGGCTGTTGCCGTCAATCGGGACTTTGTTGTTGGGGGATCTGCGTCCCCGTCACTGACGGATTCGGCAAATTGGGCGACTCCTAGCCTTGCCGGGGTCCGAGAGGCCCCTGCCCTGGTGCTGACTGTCCTTCGGAACACTGCTCCAGACCACCGGGCACACAGCCAACGGGGTCCTTCCAGGAACTTCCGAACTGTCCCACTCCGGACAGTCACCGCCGTCGCTGACCTTGCTGTTCTAGCCCTACACACAGCTGGGCTCTCAGGCTTTTCACACTCTCTGCGCTGTCTCCACTTCTTGCTTTCCTCCTTTTCCACTTTCCTTTCCTTCACTTTCACTTCTGGTTGTTTACTCTAGCCCTTCACTGGACTGCACTCCTGCCCTACCCGGGCTTAACTGCCTGGTTTACTTCCTGCCTCCAGAGTCCTGAGCTCCTAGGTGGGCGGAGCCAACCGCCTGGCCCACCCCCTGGTGTGCATCATCAACCTCTGGAGGGAGGCAACAAGGATTTGTGGTTAGCAGGTGTGCCTACCTGGAGTGTGGGGTGCGGTGGTGCTGTTCCTCGTGTCCCCTGGCTTGCCCAGGGCGACACAATTGCCTCACGTGTATCTCGCGCGAGTTTCGCGGTGCATCACCCGGCACGGACTCACACTCTCCTCACAGGAGCGGGTCGGTTGCATGCATCTCTATGTAGCCGACCCGCTCCTGTGAGCCAAGTGTGAGTCCGTGACGGGTGATGCTCCGCGAAACTCGCGCAAGATAGACGCGAGGCAATCGCAAGTGGGACACCGGCCTTACTGAAAGACTCTGTGTCACCGAATGGAGGAAGAAGTGATCCTACTTCCTTGACACCGCACATAGAGGTCTGTTGTGTTGTATATACCAGCACTTCATGTGTGTGCTAGCTCCGGAAGTGAACTTTAGCCAAACAGGATGTACTGAGTATAGGATGAGCGAGCAACCTGCACTTCTTCCTCCACTCCATTCAGCTATAGCCTCGTTTCTGAGGTAGTACGTACATCTTAAAAGGAAAATGACATTAGAACATGACCTGTTTTTCAAACCGAATTTCAATGTTAAACATAGTTTTTATTAATTGTTGGGTTAATTATTGGAGAAATTATTGGAGAAATCCTGGCAGCAGGAAGGTCGATCTCTATACAAACACATAGGTATGGACTTGTCAGTCTACAGGAGCGGGAGAAAAAGCTGCTGGGAACAGACCTGTTGGACTAGTCATCTGATCCACGATTCATCAAAAGTGGGTTTTTTTGCCAGAAATTTTGTGTAAAACACTTTTACAAGTTGCAAAATGTTTGTGCAAATCAAGGTAGTTCCAAAACTGTGTAATTTTTCGCGTTTTCATGACAGTTTCGTCAAGCTCCACCAAAGGGGGCAGCAGTGGGACAAGGGCGTGATGCCACAGCTTGTCTAATTCATGACAAGCTGTAGCATACCTTACACCAGAAGTCTTGCTCCATTCCCTCACTGGAGTAAGATCTGTTGCCCTTGATTCATTAAGGCTACTTTCACACATCCGGCTTCAGCTCTGCGGCTCAATCCGGCTGTGCAAGCTATGCAACGGATGCGGTGAAAACACCGCATCCTTTGCATAAGTTTTTCCTTTGCGGGCAGTCCGGTTTTTGCCGCTTGCGGCATGCTACTGAGCATGCGCAGTGGCAAAAACCGCATGCGGCGGCCGGATGCGGTTATTGCCGCATCGCGCCGCATCCGGCCGCCATAGGCATGCATTGAAAAATGCGCCGCATCGGCCGAATGCGGCGCGATGCGGGTTTTTTTGCCGCACGAAAAAACGTGCCAGGCAACGTTCCATCCGGCCGCCGCATCGGCTAAATCTGCCGCATGCGGCAAAAACCGGACGGAACGCAAGGCCATGCGGCACAATGCGGCACTAATTAAAGTCTATGCAGGAAAATCGCAACCGGCAGCAAAAAAAACCGGTTGCGATTTTCCTGCAAAGTGCCGGATTGTGCCGCATAGCAAAAACCGGAGGTGTGAAAGCAGCCTAAAGGGAACCTGTCAGGTGCAATATGCACCCAGTACCACGAGCAGTTCTGGGTGAATACTGGTAATCCCTGCCTTACCCTCCCTGTATACACTAGCATAGATACAGAGATCTTTAGAAAAAGTATTTCTAAAGATCTTTTATCTTATTCTAATCAGCGCCGGGACTAGTCCCAAGGGCATTATATCCCCCGACAAATAAGCCCTAATGGCATGTTAGTATGCCCACAGGGGTGTACTAACATGCTATTCAATTCAGCGTCACCAGCGGTGCCACGCGTACCTGTGTTCACTCTGACTGCAGTTCTGAATGCCGGGCACTTTCGGTCATGCGAAGTATGAAGCCGGGTGTACACATCCTGGCTTCAAAGAGGTCTACTGCGCATGACCGGAAGTGCCCTACATTCAGAAGAGCAGTCACAGCGAACACAGGTACACGCATCACCACTGGTGACACTGCATTAAATAGCATGTTAGTACGCACCTTCCAATACAACAGACGGTAACGGATCCGTCGCCATCCGTTTTTTCAACGCACAGAGAAAACGTTACTGTGGACGTCATCGCTGTCCGACGGACACACATTTTTGGACGGATCCGTTGTACAACGGATGTAACGTGAGCCATGCGTCGCAATCCAGCGCCAATACAAGTCAATGAGAAAAAAACAGATCCAGCGCTGGATCCTTTTGTTTCACAATTCAACGGATTGTGACTGATGGCAAAAAACGGATGTGTGAAAGGGGCCTAATATTTCTATCAAAGTGGCCAGCGATGCACATGGAGGCTCTGAACAGGGCCTAACATCCCATTCACAATTACTCACAGTAGGTTTTTGGCATAGGCAGTAAGCAATAAGATAGTAAAAAGGGGCTTCTTTGGAAGGGTATAAAGATAGCAATTGCATGTGGCGGTTTGGGGGCCTGGTTCAGCTGTTAGGTTCCCTTTAACAACAAAAACATCAGAGCAGTGCCACATAATACTATAAATGCTTTTACTACAGTGCCAGTAGCAGTGCCACATAATACTATCAGTGCTTTTACTACAGTGCCAGTAGCAGTGCCACGTAATACTATCAGTGCTGTAACTACAGTGCCAGTAGCAGTGCCACGTAATACTATCAGTGCTGTAACTACAGTGCCAGTAGCAGTGCCACATAATACTATCAGTGCTGTAACTACAGTGCCAGTAGCAGTGCCACATAATACTATCAGTGCTGTAACTACAGTGCCAGTAGCAGTGCCACATAATACTATCAGTGCTGTAACTACAGTGCCAGTAGCAGTGCCACATAATACTATCAGTGCTGTAACTACAGTGCCAGTAGCAGTGCCACATAATACTATCAGTGCTGTAACTACAGTGCCAGTAGCAGTGCCACATAATACTATCAGTGCTGTAACTACAGTGCCAGTAGCAGTGCCACATAATACTATCAGTGCTTTTACTACAGTGCCAGTAGCAGTGCCACGTAATACTATCAGTGCTTTTACTACAGTGCCAGTAGCAGTGCCACATAATACTATCAGTGCTGTAACTACAGTGCCAGTAGCAGTGCCACATAATACTATCAGTGCTTTTACTACAGTGCCAGTAGCAGTGCCACATAATACTATCAGTGCTGTAACTACAGTGCCAGTAGCAGTGCCACATAATACTATCAGTGCTGTAACTACAGTGCCAGTAGCAGTGCCACGTAATACTATCAGTGCTTTTACTACAGTGCCAGTAGCAGTGCCACGTAATACTATCAGTGCTTTTACTACAGTGCCAGTAGCAGTGCCACATAATACTATCAGTGCTGTAACTACAGTGCCAGTAGCAGTGCCACATAATACTATCAGTGCTGTAACTACAGAGCCAGTAGCAGTGCCACGTAATACTATCAGTGCTGTAACTACAGAGCCAGTAGCCGTGCATTATAATACTATCAGTATTTTACTAGAATGCTAGTAGCAGTGCCACATAATGCTATCAGTGCTGTAACTACAGAGCCAGTAGCCGTCCATTATAATACTATCAGTATTTTACTAGAATGCTAGTATCAGTGCCACATAATACTATCAGTATTTTACTAGAATGCTAGTATCAGTGCCACATAATACTATCAGTGCTGTAACTACAGAGCCAGTAGCCGTGCATTATAATACTATCAGTATTTTACTAGAATGCTAGTAGCAGTGCCACGTAATACTATCATTGCTTTTACTACAGTGCCAATAGCAGTGCCACATAATTATATCAATGCTGTAACTACAGAGGCAGTAGCAGTGGAAATGTACAGTATATAGAAGGAATGGAACATATAGATGGAAATTAGTGCCCTTCTTGGTGAGCCTTTATTTATTCTCTAATACACTTTTTTGTCCTGAGTTGTTCATTAGAAGCAATTTAGACAGTAGAACAGAGCTGCTGTCTTTAGCACTGTCAGCTGAATGTGGAGAGCTGTCAGTATAAGTATTCTATCAATGGAAAAAGCACTGCAGAGTAGGGTCATCTTGACGTTTCTCTCTCCATTCATAGATTACAGGCAACATAAATAGCAGCTGAATCTCACTGCTTGTGTGAGCACTGAATGGTATTTTACTACCAGGGCTGGTGTTCTTTACTTATAGGGTTGCTTTTGCTTGTAAACCAAATTATTAAAATAATTGAAGTATTTAAGGTATTACCAATAATGTAGCTTCCTATTATACAAGGTGGTTTTAGGTTCTCACTGCATTATGCATGATCGTTATAATGCTCCTGACATATTTCTATATGTCCGAGGTATGTATGCAGTGTATGCAGTGCATCATATGGCACATATAGGCTATTACTGTATTGTGAAAAAAGTATGCCATGCAGTATACCTTCTTTTTTGCCGTGCCCAGCTAAACAAAATATAAACAACATATAAAATACTCATGGGCGCCAGTAGGACACTATTTGTAATACTCAGTATTTGTAAGGCCACGTGCACACATTGAGTATTTAGTGAGTTTTTACCTCTGTATTTGTAAGGCCACGTGCACACATTGAGTATTTGGTGAGGTTTTACCTCAGTATCTGTAAGGCCACGTGCACACATTGAGTATTTGGTGAGGTTTTACCTCAGTATCTGTAAGGCCATGTGCATACATTGAGTATTTGGTGAGTTTTTACCTCTGTATTTGTAAGGCCACGTGTACACATTGAGTATATGGTGACTTTTTACCTCTGTATTTGTAAGGCCACGTGCACACATTGAGTATTTGGTGAGGTTTTACCTCAGTATCTGTAAGGCCACGTGCACACATTGAGTATTTGGTGAGGTTTTACCTCAGTATCTGTAAGGCCATGTGCATACATTGAGTATTTGGTGAGTTTTTACCTCTGTATTTGTAAGGCCACGTGTACACATTGAGTATATGGTGACTTTTTACCTCTGTATTTGTAAGGCCACGTGCACACATTGAGTATTTGGTGAGTTTTTACCTCTGTATTTGTAAGGTCACGTGCGCACATTGAGTATTTGGTGAGGTTTTACCTCAGTATCTGTAAGGCCATGTGCATACATTGAGTATTTGGTGAGTTTTTACCTCTGTATTTGTAAGGCCACGTGTACACATTGAGTATATGGTGACTTTTTACCTCTGTATTTGTAAGGCCACGTGCACACATTGAGTATTTGGTGAGGTTTTACCTCAGTATTTGTAAGGTCACATGCACACATTGAGGCTATGTGCGCAAGTGTGCGCTCTGCACCGCACCTAAAAGATGCGCTTCAGAGCGCAGCTGAAAAGCTCCGTTTTGAAGCGCATGGTGGCGGCAGAGAACGTGCACTCTGCATGCTACCTCTCCCTATAGACAGCATGCAAACCGCACGGAAGAAGTGACATGTCACTTCTTAGAACTCAGCGATTCGGGCAGCAGCCGAATCGCTGCGTTCTAATAGGCCACGTGTGCATGGCTCCTGCATAATCTCCATAGATTGTGCAGGGGACGCAGGATGCATGCAGTTACGCTGCGCTGCAGAACGCAGCGTAACTGCATACAATACGCACACGTGTGCACATCCCCTTAGTATTTGGTGAGGTTTTACCTCAGTATTTGTAAGGCCACATGCACACATTGAGTATTTGGTGAGGTTTTACCTCAGTATTTGTAAGGCAAAACTTGGAGTGGGTAATAAATACAGAGGTGGCGCCCATGTTTGTATACTTTTCCTTTGATTGTCCCACTCCTGGTTTTGGCTTAGGCTAAGTTCACATTTCCGCTAAAATCTATCAGTCACAATCCGCTGCTCTTGTAAACAGCGGAATCCGTTTAGCGGATTCCGCTGCTCCCATAGACTTGTATGAGCAGCGGATTGTGACTGATGATGCTGCGTTGCACCCTCCGCCCGACTGATCAGTCGTGGAACGACTGACCGCCGGGCGGGGGGAACGCAGCATGTAACGTTTTTTGAGCAGCGAGATCCGTCGGATTTCGCTGCGCATGCTCTCTGGCTCCCTGCACACGTCACCAGCTTTGGTTGGTTACCCGATATTTACCCTGGTTACGGTGCAAGGAGCCAGCGCTAAGCGGTGTAGGCCCGTAACCAAGGTAAATATCGGGTAACCAAGGTAAACATCGGGTGCTTTGCTGTTACCCGATATTTAGGCTGGTTACGTGTGCAGGGAGGCCGACACTTCCCCGCTCGGCCCCGCCCCCTCCCGCACTCCGCACATGTATGTACACACACACACACCTGTCCCCAGCCATGCAGACAAGCACTGCCACTGACACCCTCGTCTGGCCCCGCCCCCCGCTCGGCTCCGCCCCCTCCCGCACTTTGCATGTGCACACACACACATACATACATACATACATGCACATACACACACTCACTCACACATACACTCACCTGTCCCCAGCCATGCAGACTGCAGCACTTCTACTGACATCCTCAGCGCCTGGCCCCGCCCCCCGCTCGGCTCCGCCCCCTCCCGCATTCAGCATGTGTGTATACACACACACACACACACACACTCACTCACTCACTCACCTGTCCTGCAGTCCTCCCTGTGGCACTGACGTCCTCAGTGCCACGGCCCCGCTCGGCTCCCCTCCCCCCCGAACTCCGCCCCCCGCACACAACGGAATCCGACAAAGAATTCTGTTCTTTGTCATCCGTTGTACAGCGTTGAACAGCGCATCAGTCACATGCGTCAAGCGACGCATGTGACTGATACAAAACAACGGAAATGTGAACTTAGCCTTACAAACACTGAGGTAAAAACTCACAAAACCAGGAGTGGGTAATAAATACAGAGGTGGTGCCCATGTTTGTATTATTATACTTTTCCTCTGATTGTCCCACTCCTGGCTTTGTCTTAACAAATGCAGATGTAAAAATGTCACCACCACTCAATATGTGCACGTGGCCTTACTTTCATATTTTGGTACAGATTTCAGTCTATCTATGCAATAGCTGTAACCAACAATAAACAATTGTGACAATTCTGCTCAATGGTGTGGCTCTGAATTCTACACAGACATTTGTGGAGGAGAGCCACCTGAATATGGCTTATTGTGGTGCATGGATAATACCAATGTATAATTGTATGGCCTCCTTTCAGACTGAGCCAGTATAAAAGGGTATGTGCGCACGTGTGCGTATTACATGCAGTTAGGCTATGTGCGCACTAGAAATGTGAAGTTTCTCAAGAAAATTTCTTGAGAAACGTCTGGGAGTGAAAGATTTCCGGACCTCCGGAAAAAATCCGCACCAAATCCGCATGCGGATTTGCCGCGGATTAGCCGCGATTTTCCCGCGGGTGGTTCCCTGCGAATTTTGCAGGCTGTACTGCCGAAATCCGCAGGGTACCTGCGGAAAAGAATTGACATGCTCATTTTCTCAAGAAATTTTCTCGAGAAATTCTTCTCAAGGAAATTTCTTGAGAAAAATCCGCACAGTGTGCACAGCTATTTTTTTTTGTCATAGAATTTGCTGGGAAATGTCTGCACAAAGATTGCAGACATTTCTCAAGAAATTTCCGCGACAAATCCGCGGGTAAAACGCACTAGTGCGCACAGAGCCTTACGCTGCGTTCTGCACCGCAGCGTAACTGCATGCGTCCTGCGTCCCCTGCACAATCTATGGAGATTGTGCAGGGGCCGTGCGCACGTGGCATGTTAGAACGCAGCGATTCGGCTGCTTGCCGAATCGCTGCGCTCTAAGAAGTGACATGTCACTTCTTTCGTGCGTTCTGCATGCTGTCTATAGGGAGAGGCAGCATGCAGAGCGCACGAATCTGCCGGCACCATGCGCTTCAGAACGCAGCTTTTCAGCTGCGCTCTGAAGCGCAAATTTTCGGTGCGGTGCAGAGCGCACACGTGCGCACATAGCCTCAGGGCTCATGTGCACATAACTGCTGAATATTCTGCAGCGATTTGACAGAACATGTGCGCGTCAAATTGCTGCAGAAACACAGTATAATGGATGCAGTTTTTCTGTAAAAAATAAAAAAAGACGATTTCATGCGCTATGGCTGTTGCCCCCACCATAAACAGAGTGGGAGCTGCATCCATAGCGCACGGAATAATTGACATGCTGCATTTTTGAATGCACGGATAAGTGTCAAAATTTTAGCACCCAAATTGCTGCGTTCACAAAAGCAACGTGCGCACGTATCATGCACAATCTTCATAGATTGTGCAGGGGACACAGGACAGATGCATTTACGCTGCAGTGCAATACCCTTAGGGCTCATGCGCACTTTGCGTAATTACATGCATTTACGCCGTGTATTGCACTGCAGTGTAAATGCATGCGTCCTGCGTCCCCTGCACAATCTATGTAGATTGTGCATGATACGTGCGCACTATACTTTTTTTGAACGCAGCGATTTGGATGCTAAAATTTTGACCCAAATCTGTGCGTTCAAAAATGCAGCTTGTCAATTATTCCGTGTGCTTTGGATGCAGCTCCCAATCTGTCTATGGTGGGGGCAGCAGCCAGAGCGCATGAAATTGGCTTTTTTTCTACAGAAATACTGCATCCATTATGCAGTGTTTCTGCAGCGATTTGAAGCGCACATGTGCTGTCAAATCGCTGCAGAATATTCAGCAGGTACATGCGAACAAGGCCTTAGAGATACAGGGCCAGGACCTGCTAGGGTTCATCCGAACTGGAGGTAGAGCACCAGAAAAGCTTGACCCTGGGTGTGAGGTCCTGCTGCTGCATCCATAATATGGGCATGAATAGCCCTTGTATTGAAGGCAGCCTAGGTGTTGTTGCTTAGTTTTAGCCAAACTGTAAAAGACTTCCTCTTCTGGGTGTATAGTCTCAATAGGAAGTGTTCTACTTTTACTTATATGTTATTTTGACCATTGCGGTTAAAGAGGAAATTCATGTGGACATACAAATGATCATATTGAAGATCCTTCAAGCAATTCCTTTTAAGAACTGTGGTGACTCGGCCAGCCATGAGTCTGTGACAGGCCGTAAGGTGACCTACTTTTTAAAACATGGTTGTTGGACAGACTAGAAACTACAGTGGAAAGGAGACAATCCATCATTGTGTTGCGTTGATCTGAATGTGACCGTCACATGAATATGCAGGAAACTGGCTTCTCATCTGATAGTCAGGGTTATAACATGTCATGCCAGTTACAGCCAGCTGATGAGCAACATGTAAGGCCTGCTTTACATGTTCCGATATTGCATATAATATCGTATGCGATTTGCAACGCCCCATCGTATGTGCGGCACGTTCAATTTGCTGAATGTTCCGCACAAACGATTAACCCCCGTCACACGTACTTACCCGTCCATACGACCTCGATGTGGGTGGCGAACATCCACTTCCTGGAGTGGGAGGGACGTGCGGCGTCACAGCGACATCACGCAGCAGCCGGCCAACAGAAGCGGAGGGGCGGAGATGAGCGGGACGTAAACATCCCGCCCACCTCCTTCCTTCCGCATTGTCGGCGGGAGCCGCGGACGGAGGTAAGCTGTCGTTCAATGTTCCCGGGGTGTCACACACTGCGATGTGTGCTGCCTCGGGAACATTGCACAACCGCACGTTCAATTTTTGAGGAATAAACGACATGCATGCGATGAACGGATTTTCGTTCAATCGCACGTACCTGTCACACACTGCAATGTAACTTACGATGCCGGATGTGCGTCACTTACGACGTGACCCCGCCAACACATCGTAAGATACATTGCAGCGTGTAAAGCTCCCTTAAGAAAACTTATTGCACAATGTCATGTTGGCCTGCCCTAGCTAACCATTGTGGCACTGTTTTTGGTCAAATGTAAAAAGCAGCCATGTAAAGGGTCCGCTGTTCTGGACCCTAAGCTCTTGGTAAGATCAATGGCAGCATCCAAGAGCGACTTTTTCTGTGGAGAAGCTGCATTGTACAGGCAAGATATAGTTGTCAACGAGCACAGTGCAATGCTTGGCTTACCATCATACACATTACTTGCTTTGTTAAAAAAAAGGAGCCTCAGCTTGCCATTAGAATTTGTAATATTGGATAGTGGTTTTCCTCTAATTTACTTGCAGGTTCCTTTACCGATACATAGTAGGGCCATGCGCACATAGTGCGGTTTTGATGCTTTTTAGGTGCAGATTTGTCACATATCTGCATGCCTATCTTTATGCCAGCAAAGTCGTATACATATTGCTTATTTTGTTCTCGCAGATTTGGTGCAGAAAATAATCTGCAGCATGTCACTTCTTGGTGCGATTTTGCTTGCGTTTTTCAGCCCTTCTGCCCATTGACTTTATTGTGAAAAAGGCATGGCAAAAATGCATCTAGTTTTTACTGCGTATTTCTACTAGAAGATGCAGATTTGGTGCAGAAAATTTCTTCATCAAATACTCAGCGTGCACACATAGCGTAGTATTGGACAGCCCCTTTAGGGGATGTCACTAATATATACCTAGTGTAAGTCTGGGTCCGTGGGGCTTCTATGACTAACAGCAAAAAGAAAAGTATTTATTTTGTCTAATAACCTAATGAGAATTAGGCCACGTGCTCACATTGAGTTTTTTTTACTTTTTACATCAGTATTTGTAAGGCCACCTGCCCACATTGAGTATTTGGTGATTTTTGTACCTCAGTATTTGTAAGTCCATATGTACTCATTGACTGTTTATTTGTAAGGCCATGTGCACACATTGAGTATTTGCTGAGTTTTACCTCAGTATTTGAAAGTATGTGCTCTTTATTTTCTCATATGGTAAAGCTGACCATTCTTCTTGGCAAGAAGCCTACAGTTCCTGTAAATTCCTGGGCTTCCTTACATGAACTGCGCACTTGAGTTCTCCACAGAGTGGCTCAATGATATTGAAGTCAGGAGACTAAGATGGCCTTCACTTTGTTCTGCTGTAGCCAATGACAGATTGACTTGGCCTTTTGTTTTGGATCGTTGTCATATTGGAACGCCCAAGTACGTCCCATGAGCAGCTTCCTGGCTGATGAGTGCAAATTTGCCTCCAGTATTTGCTGATAACGTGCTGCATTCATCTTTCCTTCAACTTTGACCAAGTTTCCTGTGCCTTTGTAGCTCACACATCCCCACATCATCAGCGATCCACCTCCGTGCTTTACAGTAGGAATGGTGTTTTTTTCATTATAGGCCTTGTTGACACCTCTCCAAATGTGATGTTTATGGTTGTGGTCAAAAAGTTCGATTTTGGTCTCATCACTTCAAATTACCTTGTTTCAGAAGTTTGGAGGCTTGTCTCTGTGCTGTTTGGCGTATTGTATTAAAAATTGTAAAATTTTCTAAATTTTTGTCAAATTTCTGATTTTTTCACAAATAAAGGCAAAAAATATAGGCTTAAATGTATAACTAACCTGAACTACAATATGTCATGAAAAAACAGTGTCAGAATCACCGGTATCCGTTGAAGTGTTCTAGAGTTATAACCTGTGAAAGTGACACTGGTCAGAATTGCAAAAAATGGCCTGGTCATTAAGTACAAAATTGGCTTGCCCTTAAGGGGCTAAGCTATAAGGCAGGAGAGTCACACATTTGCTATCTGTGGTTTGAGCCAAAGCAGAAATTAATTCTAAACGGACTGGGAAATAAAAAGGAGGGAGGGGAATATATATATATTCCCCATAACGTGGAGCTCCCCATCCTGAGAATACCAGCCTTCAGCCGTATGGCTTTATCTGGCTGGTATTAAAATTGGGGGGGACCGCACGCCATTTTTTTAAATTATTTATTTATTTATTTCACTGCACAGTATAGACACGCCCACCGGCTGCTGTGATTGGGTGCAGTGAGACACCTGTCACTCAGCGTGGGGGCGTGTCTCACTGCAACCAATCATAGGCGCCTGTGGGCGGGGAAAGCAGGGAATACAAAATTGTTTAATGAGCGGCCGGCTTTTTCAAAATAGTAAAAGCCGCCGCAGCAGTGAGAAAGCCGTGCAGCGCAGCGCCGGGGATCGGTGAGTATGAGAGAGGAGGGGAAAATGACCGACAGACTGTGAGAGAGGGACAGAGATAGTGACGTACCGACAGAGAGAGAATAGAGACCGAGAGGGAGAGACCGACTGACAGAGAATAGTGATTGACAGACATTGGGAGACATCACTCGTTTCCAGTGTTTTAGGAAACAAGCGAGAAATGTATTTAGAAAATCGGATGTCACTAGGATGGTGTGAGTGCCGTCCCGTGACATCCGATTATTTCCACTCTCCCATAGACTTGCATTGGAGAGACTCGCAGTAGAAACTCGCAAAAAAGCAGCATGCTGCGATTTTTTTCTCAGTCCGATTTGGACTGAGAAAAAAATCGCAAATGCGAGCTGAATCATTGACTAACATGTGTCCGATTCCAATGCGAGTTTTTCTCGCATTGCTCTACTGCGAGAAACTCGCAAGTGAGAAGCAGCCCTAAGGAGAATAGTGTTCCCCCGCGGTCCCTAGAATGTAAGACACATTTTCAGTTGTTTCACACTTTTCTGTTAAGTATTTAATTCCACATGTGCTAATTCATAGTTTTGATGCCTTCAATGTGAATCCACAATTTTCAGAGTCATGAAAATAAAGAAAACTCATTGAATGAGAAGGTGTGTCCAAACGTTTGGTCTGTACTGTGTATATATATATATATATATATATATATATATACATATATATATATATATATATATATATATATATACACTACAGTTCAAAAGTTTAGGGTCACTTAGATATTTCCTTATTTTTTCAACGAAGCTAATATTAAATTAAACAGAAATACACTCTATATATTGTTAATGTGGTAAATGACTATTCTAGCTGTAAACATCTGGTTTTGAATGCAATATCTACATAGGTATATAGAGGCCCGTTTCCAACAACCACCACTCCAGTGTTCTAATGGTACATTGTGTTTGCTGTGTTAGAAGGCTTATGGATGTTTAGAAATCCCTTGAAAACCCTTGTGCAAGTATGTTTGCACAGCTGAAAACAGTTTTGCTGATTAGAGAATCTATAAAACTGACCTTCCTTTGAGCTAGTTGAGAATCTGGAGCATTACATTTGTTGGTTCCATTAAACTCTCAAAATGGACAGAAAAAGAGAACTTTTATGTCAAACTCAACAGTCTATTCTTGTTCTTAGAAATGAAGGATATTCCATGTGAGAAATTGCCAAGAACCTGAAGATTTCTTACAACAGTGTGTATTACTCTCTTCAGAGGAAAGAACAAACAGACTCTAACTACAGTAGAGTAGAAAGAGATGTGGGAGGCCCCGCTGCACAATTGAACAACAAGACAAGTACATTAGAGTCTCTAGTTTGAGAAATCGACGCCTCACAGGTCCTCAACTGGCAGCTTCATGAAATAGTACCCGCAAAACACCAGTGTCAACGTCTACAGTGAAGAGGAGACTCCGGGATGCTGGCCTTCAGGGCAGAGTGGCAAAGAAAAAGCCATATCTTTGACTGGCTAACAAAAGGAAAAGATTAATTTGGGAAAAAGAACACAAACATTGGACAGAGGAAGATTGGAAAAAAGTGTTATGGACAGACAAATCGAAGTCTGAGGTGTTTGGATCACACAGAAGAACATTTGTTAGATGCAGAACTACTGAAAAGATGCTGGAAGAGTGCCTGACACCATCTGTCAAGCATGGTGGAGGTAATGTGATGGTCTGGGGTTGCTTTGGTGCTGGTAAAGTGGGAGATTTGTAAAAGGTAAAAGGGATTTTGAATAAGGAAGGCTATCACTCCATTTTGCCACGCCATGCCATACCCTGTGGACAGCGCTTAATTGGAGCCAATTTCATCCTACAACAGGACAATGACCCAAAGCACACCTCCAAATTATGCATGAACTATTTAGGGAAGAAGCAGGCAGCTGCTATTCTATCTGTAATGGAGTGGCCCAGGCACCAGATCCCAACCCTATTGAGCTGTTGTGGGAGCAGCTTGACCGTATGATATGCAAAAAGTGCCCATCAAGCCAATCCAAACTTGTGGGAGGGGGGAAGCATGGGGTGAAATATCTCCAGATAACCTCAGCAAATTAACAGCTAGAATGCCACAGGTCTGCAAAGCTGGAATTGCTGCAAAGGAGCATTCTGTGACGAAAGCAAAGTTTGAAGGAGAAAATTATTATTTCAAGTAAAAATCATTATTTCTAACCACGTCACTGTCTGGGCTATATTTTCTTTTCATTATGCAACTCATTTGATAATAGTATGATTTTTCATGGAAAAGACAAAATTGTCTGGGTGAGCCCAAACTTTTGAACTGTAGTATATATGCTGTATTTTTCGGATTATAAATGAACGGTGTGCCTTAAAATCCGAATACAGTATAGCTTACTGGGAGTTAGAGAATTGGTGCGGGGGCTGTGCGGGCGGCTGTCTGTGTAGCCACATGTCTCCCTGTGCTGGCGGCTCTTTGTGCGGGTGGCCAGCCACCTCTGTGTGCGGCTGCCTCTCTGTGCGGGCAGCCGGCTGCCTCTCTGTGCAGGTAGCTGGCTGTACAGGCGGCCAGCCGACTGCCTCTCTGTGTGGGCGGGCGGCTGGCTTGCTGCCTTTGTCTGCGGGCGGGTGGCCGGCTAGCTGCCTCTCTGTGAGGGTGGCCGGCTGTCTGTCTATTTGTCTGTGCGGGCTGCGGTGGCTGTGTGGAGCAGGACGGTGCGGCAGGTGTCCCAGATGCTCTGGTTTCAAATGATGGCACCTGGAGTTGGCACATGTGCAGATAGAGCTCTCAGCTCAAGATCTTTGTCGTTGAGCTGAGAGCTCAATCTAGGCACGCTCTGCTCTGGGCGCCATTTCTTTGAAGCCCGCACAGCCGACAGACCTGGGACACCCGCTTCATCGGCTTGCTCCACACAGCCAGCACAGCTCGACCGCTGCCAGCACAGACCCCGCCGCTGCTAGCACAGACCCCACCGTTGCTAGCACAGACCCCACCGCTGGTAGCACAGACCCCACCGCTGGTAGCACAGACCCCACCGATGTCAGCAGAGACCCCACCAGCACCACCCCTGCCTCCTGTGACTCCACTCCACCACTGCAGACGCCATTTTTTTTTTAACCTTTTTATCTCTAAATTTGGGGTGCATCTTATAATCCAGTGCGCTTATAAAACGAAAAATACGGTATAAATACTTCCTGTGGGATCCCTTCTGGCTCTAGTTCAAAAAAGTACTACAAAAACTGCAGAGTGTTTGCAGCTTAAATACTGCGTTCATCTCCTCGTTCAGTGGTCCCATCGGCGCTTCTGTCCGACCCTCCCACAAAGCGAGTTTTGGACGTATGCACCGACAGGGCCACTGACTATAATGGTGCAAACAGAGTCACAGTGTGCTCTATCATGCACCATTTTGGTGAAGGCGGACACCCAGACGCACTACGTTACTCCTGTTTGTGTTTATTGTCCTCCAGCTATACAATAATAAAGACATATGTCAACTGGAATTTCATACTGCTTTAAAATATAGTTACTGTCTATATTGTTTGCACGGTGGCTTCATCACTCACAGCACTAGAATTGTATCTATTGTGGAAGATTAGCTGCGCAATGGTAGGCAAATGGATCAGGTGAAGCTAGAGAGAGGAACACAGAAGTCCAGATCAAACAAAGCTTCTCCTGTCCTTTATTGTTACAGCACAAATAAATGCAAAGCCTTTACATTCAGGCAAAAAACTAATTAACCCCTGCTCGACTGAACGCTATCTAAATGTTAGCTTCCCTGACCAAACACTTCAGAAATAAAAAGGTTGGTTATTACCTAAAACCATGAGTTCCAACTTGAGATAGGAACATTCCTAAAGGTCCAGTCATACATAACGAGATCGTGAACGAGATTGCTACTACGTCACAATTCCCGGATCGTTGCTGAGTCGTTGGTGAAATCGTATGTGAGGTGTCACACACACCGACTTTAGGAACGAGCATGCGACCCTTATAACGATCTTGTAAATCATCGGGACCCTGTCACACAACGGGGACGCAACTACACGCCACTCATCTAGGTCGTTAACGAAATCGTTAGCTAGGTGTCAAACATACAGATCCATCCTGCCCAGCAGGACTCCATTGAGCCAAAAATGGCCCAGGCTGTTCAGCATCGACCAACGATTTCACAGCAGGGGGCGGATCGTTGGTACATGTCAAACACGACGAGATCGCTAGTGAAGTCGTTGTTGCGTCACAGTAGATGAGTACTTGGTGAGTTTTTGATGTTGCACATTTCCTGTAGGTTACATTTTTATATTAAGCATTACATGCATTTTTACAGCGTTTCCGCACAGTACACATTGCCAAAAACACGTGTTTTGTATCTGCAGATTTTCCGCATCTAATGCAAATCTATAGAGAAAATCTGCATAGAAAACTCAGCGTACTCGCAATACAAATTTACATGTTGCGAATTTCAAACTCGCACCGCAGGTCAGTTTGTTCACACAGCGCAAAAAATAAGCAGAGTGGGCAGGAGATTTCTATAAATCCCATACACTGTGCTAGAACTCTGTTTTTGTGCAGCCAAAATACGCAACATCAAAAACTCATCAAAAACCTACTGTTGGAACTTAACCTTACAATCACGTGACAGAGTCTCTTGGTCAGAACTCTTCTGTGGCTTAACTTTTCCTCCAGCTTAAGCAGAGGTCTCAAACTCAGCTGGGTGTATGAGCCGCATATAGAAAAAACAAATTGAGAGGGGCCGCATTCTTTGCATGACAAAGTGACATTTTTAATGAATTCATGTTTTTTTTTCTATACATCTTTGGATCACTTTTTTGAACATTTCTTGCTTGTTTATTATAACAAACCTGCACTTTTTTGTTTAGTTAAGTTTATATATAGAAAAGCATTTTTAATGGCAAAAAATAAAATAAAATTAATGCTTTACTTTGAATTTTATCACCTTCTTGTAATATTGTTTTAAAATTAGCAGCATCATATAGTAATCTTAGCCTATATCTTGTAGTAATGTCCCCATCTGTGTGCCCTGTAGTATTGTGCTCATCCTTGTAGTATTGTGCTCATCCTTGTAGTATTGTGGCCATCCTTGTAGTATTGTGCCCATCCTTGTAGTATTGTGCCCATCTTTGTAGTATTGTGCCCATCTTTGTAGTATTGTGCCCATCCTTGTAGTACTGTGCCCATCCTTGTAGTATTGTGTACATCCTTGTAGTATTGTGCTCATCCTTGTAGTATTGTGCCCAGTAGTATTGTGCTTATCTTTGTAGTATTGTGCCCATCCTTGTAGTAATATGCCCAGTAGTATTCTGTCCATCATCGTAGTATTATACCCAGTAGTATTATGCCCATCCTTGTATTAGTGTGCCCATCCTTGTAGTATTGTGCCCATCCTTGTAGTATTGTGCCCAGTAGTATTATGCCCATTCTTGTATTATTGTGCCCAGTAGTATTGTGCCCATCCCTGTAGTATTATGCCCAGTAGTATTGTGCCCATCCTTGTGGTTTCATGCTCAATAGTATTGTGCCCATCCTTGCAGTATTATGCTCAGTAGAATTATGCCTATCCTTGTACTATTATGCTCAGTAGTATTGTGCCCAGTAGTATTGTGCTCATCCTTGTAGTATTATGCTAAGTAGTATTGTGCCCATCTTTGTATTATTGTGCCCATCTTTGTATTATTGTGCCTTCCTTGTGGTATTGTGCTCATCCTTGTAGTTTTATGTCCTGCAGTATTGTGCCAATCCTTGTAGTATTTTACTATTGTACCCAGTAGTATTGTGCCCATTCTTGTAGTATTGTGCCCAGTAGTATTGTGCCAATCCTTGTAGTGTTGTGCCCAGTAGTATTGTGCTCATCCTTGTAATATTGTGCCCATTCTTGTATTATTGTGCCCTGAAGTATCTGCTCATCCTTGTGGTATTGTGCCCATCCTTGTAGTATTGTGCCCAGTAGTATTGTGCTCATCCTTGTGGTATTGTGCCCTGCAGTATTGTGTCCTGCAGTATTGTGCCCATTCTTGTAGTATTGTGCCCATCCTTGTAGTTTTGTGCTCTGTAGTATTGTGCCCATCCTTGTAGTATTTGGCCCATGCTTGTATTATTGTGCCCTGTAGTATCTGCTCATCCTTGTGGTATTATGCTCATCCTTGTGCCCTGTAATATTGTGCACATCCTTGTAGTATTGTGTCCTGTAGTATCTGCTCATCCTTGTGGTTTTGTGCCTATCCTCGTGCCCTGTAGTATTGTGCTCATCCTTGTGCCCTGTAATATTGTGCACATCCTTGTAGTATTGTGCCCTGTAGTATCTGCTCATCCTTGTGGTTTTGTGCCTATCCTCGTGCCCTGTAGTATTGTGCCCATTCTTGTAGTATTTTGCCCATCCTTGTAGTATTGTGCTCTGTAGTATTGTTCCCATCCTTGTAGTATTTGGCCCCTCCTTGTATCATTGTGCCCTGTAGTATCTGTTCATCCTTGTAGTATTGTGCCCTGTAGTATCTGTTCATCCTTGTGGTATTGTGCTCATCCTTGTGCCCTGTAATATTGTGCACATCCTTGTAGTATTGTGCCCTGTAGTATCTGCTCATCCTTGTGGTTTTGTGCCTATCCTCGTGCCCTGTAGTATTGTGCCCATCCTTGTAGCATTGTGTCCTGCAGTCTTGTGCACATCTTTTAGTAATATGCAAAAAAAAAAAAATCTCCTCACCTATCCTCTGTTCCCTCTTATTAGGGTGCATGCACACGATCAGAGTTTGCAGCGTTTTGGATGCAGCATGCTTCAGCTGCGTCCAAAATGCTGCGGTGTAAAGTAGAAGCATAGTGGATGGGGTTTCTAGAAATCCCGTGCCCACTGTGCATGTACGGCCCGCAATGAAAACTGACCTGCAGTGTGGCATGCAGAGGCCGCATGCCCTCCCTAGGGAGAACACAGCGAGGAGACCCCAGCGCTCCGAATTCTGATCGCGGGCATGGGCAGCTGCGGTGTCCTAAGGAGGAGACTTGCAGCCCCGCAGGTTAGGACCTGCCGCGTCCAGGACGCAGTGGGTCCTGATCGTGAGCACATACCTGCTTGTTGCGGCCCGTGACGATCGCAGCTCTATGCCCGGGGCCAGCACCGGCAGGACTTTACTACAATTGAATCATTTGTGGTGCTGCGCAGAGTAGCTGTCTGCCACACAGAGGAGCTGTCAGGGGAGCGTCATACAGCGACCTCACTTCCTTGTATCTGATTGGTGGGCAGCAGCCATTGGTATAATGCAGACAGCTCCTCTGAGCGGAACTGCAAATGATTCAATTGTGGTAAAGTCCTGCTGGTGCCGACTCTCGGCATAGGGCCGCGATCATGGGGCCTGCGGGTCGCAACAAACAGCCTCGAGGTCCGCATGCGGCCCGCGTGTTTGAGACCTCTGAGTTAAAGTGTACATGCTGCACACTGTTTAAAAACCAGTAGGGCTATGTTCACAGGTTGTGTTTTTGCTGTGTTTTATCTGCAGCCAAAACCTGATCTCTTTGCAGTAAAAAAGCTGCCTCCAAAAAGCAAGTTTTGCTGCTTTTTTTTTTTACTGTGTTTTTTGGCAGCGTTTTTGGCGTCTGAATTGTCTACAGTAGATGTTTAATAAAGTTAGTCTCATTATTAATAAAAGCAGCAAAAACACAGCGGTTGCGTTTTTGCACTTTCTCATTGCTTTCAACGGTGAAAAAATGCTGAAAGTATTGGCGTGCTGCTTCTTTAAAAAAATGCAGCAGTTTTCCATTTCAGTCAGGAAAAAAAGCAGTTGTGTGCATTAGTTTCCTGAAATCTCATAGCCTTCCCTGGTAGTGTAAAAAGCAGCTTTTAATTTGCATAAACTCTATGTGAAAATGCTACAAAAAAAAGCAGCAAAATCATGTGTGAACATAGACTACATTCCCATAATCGTATTTAGTGAGTTTTTGGATGTTGCAGAATTTCTACACCATCTCTGCACCTATTATGTAAATTAGATTACTTTTGTTTTTTAACATGTGTTTTTATTGTATTTTTGACGCTGTGGTTTTTGTCTCTGGTATGTCATGCTTTAAATAAAGCTGCTTTGTTTTTAATACTTTCTGGTATTTGGCTTTGACAAAACACTTTATTGACATTCTTGGGTGCAGGTTACATGCCTTTTTGGTGTGCTTCTGCCACAGAAACACCATAAAACGGATGTATTTTTTTACCTGCGAATTATCCGCATCTGTGAGGAATATGATGAGGAATATGGCATTCATACATGTCAGTCTGTTGTCACTGTTCATTTACATACCCTCTGCACTGCAGCAAGGAATTCCCCAGATCTGGTCAGCAAATGGCTAGGTGAAAAAATCCAATCAAGACTAAGGAAGCCAGAGCAGCTCCCCTGCTGTCAAGAGTATTCAGTCAGGAAGAGGGGGAGTATCTACAAGTTTTACAACCAGCTTCAAACAGGAATCCTAGACTTTGAGGCTCCTGTGTAAAAGTTACAATATTAGGCCCCTTTCAGACATCCGTTTTTAACACTGATGCCACACATACCCATGTTGTTCTCTGGAGTTACTCACACGGCCATGTTTTCACATGGACCATGTGACCCCTTGTGGCCCCGCACACACACACGCGGACACATGTCCGCTTTTTCTCCAGCATCACGGGTGTCACACGGATCGCACACTGATGTGATCTGTGTGACATCAGTGTGACACATACTGGAGTAAACAAGGGTCTTTGAAATAAAAAGATTTTCTATATTCACCTGTATCCAGTGCTGTTTTCTTTGGCTCATCTGTCTCCTGCTTCTGACCCCCGCTCATTATACTCATTGATTATTCACTGCACTGAGGACCTTGAAACCGGAGCATTGCGGTGACAGCACCGCCAGGGACAGCAATCACGGGTACAGTGCCAGGGACTGCGCCAGGGACAGCATCATCGGGTATAACATCGCCGTTGACAGGTGAGTTTTCAGCAAGCTAGCAGTGTGTGTGCAGTGATGTCCAGGAGGTCATTGGAGTTCCCAGTGAACTCTGATGAACTCATGAAGTCACCGTGGTGACACCCGCTGTAGCGCTTGTGTCGTGGGGTGTCATCAGGATGTCATCAGAGTTCATTGGGAACTCCAATGACCTCCTGGACGTCACTGCACACACACTGCTTGCTGGATACTCACCTGTCACCGCAATGCTCCGGCTTCCAGGTCCTCAGTGCAGTGAATAATCAATGAATAAAATGAGTGGGGGTCAGATGCAGGAGGCAGCAGAGCCGAAGAAAACAGCGCTGGATACAGGGGAATATAGAAAATCTTTTTATTTCAAAGACCCGTGTTTTTTCTGGGGATGTCACACATATGCAAACACAGATGTCAAACGCGTGACACATGTATGACCATATCAATGCGTGTGGCTTGTGCCTGATCAAACACGGACATCTGAAAGGGGCCTTAGGGAGCGCTTTGCTCCCACATATAGGACAGGTATATTTCCGGCTTCACGACAACAAAACGCACATCAAACATATTTTCTATTAATAGTGCGATGTGCGGATCAGCTCAATATTAATGACTCTCAAAGAAAAGACACAGACCTATAATGTTTCATAACTATGAATAGATCAAATCATAACTAGAAAAATAATAGTCATATCTTCCGTGTTAAGGCTGCTTTCCATGCTGCGACATCGCTAGCCATGTCGCTAGCGATCGCACCCGGCCCCGTCGTGCGTGCGTCACGGGCAAATCGCCGCCCGTGACGAACAATATCGCTAGTACGCATCACACGAACTTACCTTCCTAACGACGTCGCTGTGGCCGGCGAACAAACTCTTTTTTAGGGGGAGGTTCGTGCGGCGTCACAGCGACGTCACACAGTGGGCCACCAATAGAAGCAGAGGGGCGGAGAGCAGCCGCATTAACGTCACTCCCACCTCGTTGCCGGAGGACGCAGGAACGCTGCTGTTCGTCGTTCCCGCGGTGTCACACGTAGCGATGTGTGCTGCCTCAGGAACGACGAACAACCTGCGTCCAAAAAGATCAACGATATTTGGGAAAGGAATGACGTATCAACAATTTTTGACGTTTTTGGGATCGTTAGCGGTCGCTCGTAGGTGTCACACGCAACAACGTAGCTAACGACGGCGGATGTGTGTCACGAATTTCGTGACCCCAGCGATATCTCGTTAGCGATGTCATTGCATGTAACGGGATCTTTAGACAATAGTGGGCGAAGATATGGGGAAAACTGCCGATTCATAACTTTCTGGAGACTAAAGGCACAACCCATGTCTAGCCTAGTCTTAGGTCACAAGGTGGGATGGGACATGGGGGGTACGTAGGTTCATAGAAACCAGAGAGGACATTTTTGAGAGGTTACGTGTGGTTACACGTGTGATGAGTCCAAGGAAAACTTGTGGCTCCACAGCGCCTCCCCTGTAACAGCACACACCAGGCCTATTCTTAAGGAATGAGGTAACTGATTTATCTGTATCTGCTTGCAACCATAACTTATCTGTAACTACTTCTGACATAATATCTGTAAATCCCATCTTGTATATAGTGTATTATCTAGTGTGCTCTTAAGGCAATTAAATATAAAATTTAATCTTGGGCTGTTTCTTTTATCTCGATCCCTGAATCCCATGTCCATGAGCTTCCTTTAACATTACACGCTACCTGGGCTGGTTGCTGGCCCGATCTAGTCCTGTTAACGGACCAGGGTTATATGTAACGAGGAACTGATGGCAGACTACTGTACTGGACCAGCAAAATCCTGTCCCACTGGGTCTAGTGGAAAGGTTCTGGCGGCCAATCAGGATTGTGAGAAAGCTGGGTGCCACCCCAGAGTATGCGCGGCCTGCTCTGTCTCCCTCCCCGGGCCCGCGGGTACAGGAGGTGTCAGTGTTACATTGCGCCAAGCGGACCTTACGTATCCTTTTGGGAGTGCAGATTGTCGCATGTTGGTAGAAGTGACAAGGTCATATCGTGTGGCCCTGACGTACTAGAGATATCAGGGTTGAGCCGCAAGGTGCAGTTACCTCACAGATTGACAGGTCCATGAATTAGTGTAGGGACATCTGAGTGACCTCCCGGCTCAGTTCGTGACAGCATCTAACACAAATCTATGGAGAAAATCTACACAGAAAACTCAGCATACCCACAAGACAAATTGCCATGTTGTGGATTTGAAATATACACCTCAGGTCAGATTACTCTAAGAAGCCCCATGGGCAGGAGATTTCTATAGATCCCATACACTTTGCTGGAATTTTAAGGTGCTGTGTTTTTGATGCAACAAAAACAGCGATGAAAACTCACCGAATACCGTACTGATCTGGGAAATCTAGCCAAATGAATCAGCCCAACACCAGGACTGGCTGTGGGCTACAAGGAAAACGAGGTCAGAATGACAAAGTGACTAACCTCACTAGCAAACCTGCCTATTATTCCATAAACATTCAGGACTGAAAGTAGAAATTGCTGAAGCCCTTAGTAAATTTTACTTTGCTGGGGATAATCCACAAAAACCAAATAGATATCCGTAGGGGTCATCAAAAGCAATTCAACAATTCACAAAATTACCCCAATAAAATTAATTTCTTATCAACATTTTAAAAACCCACACCCACTTAATTAGAAAATACATGGTATCAAATTATATGCATAGATATCCATAATATGCCAAATCCAGGGTATGGGGGGGGAGGGGGGATACGAATGAATTCAACCCTAAATTCTTTCCCTGTTAATCAAGCCCCTGCCTCACATGGAGATACACCATAAGGTAAGAGGGTGCTCTCACTCATCGGTGGCTCACTCTATTATTTCCCTCAACCTGCCCTCCCTATATCACATTGACCCCACTCATCCACACCTGGTCAACCTGAAGAAAGGTAGGAGAGAAATAAGGCTAGAAATAGGAGAAGCCTTTAGAGGCTAAATATGGCATACATACCACCACTATTAATTACCCTTCTGATTGCAGCATAAACTTCAATTGAACAGCCCTAACTAGTCAAGCTAAATATGGCTCACTGCCTTAGTCCTCCAACACACATCCGTGCCGCCGGTACGTTTTTGCTCCTTTTTTGCATGTACCGGCGGCACGGAGACACGTACACCAATGTTACCCTATGGTAACAGCACAGACACGTAAAACACACGGAACGTGTCTCCGTGTCGTCTGTACCTGTGTGAGATTTTCCTCACGCATAACATGTCCGTGTTTCCCCGGCATCACGCAGGCACGGACCCGCTAAAGTCAATGGGTCCGTGCCTGCACGTACGTGACACGTAGCATGTCCGTGTGTGTTTTTAATCGAAAAAACACCTACACATGTTACCAATCTTGCAGTTTAATTTGGTCCAATTAGACACACCAGTGTCTGATGATGATGACTTTTCTAAGTCATTTTTAATGAAATATGGTTCATTTCAAACGGACAGCACACGGACATTACACGTACGTATGTCACGCATACACGGACATTCCACGTGGCGAGCATACGCCATCACACGGATGATACAAGTATCGGCAAAACGGACATGAAAAACGGAATACGCACCCGAAAAACGGAACGTGAGACACGTACGTTTTTTATAGTAAAGTGTGGCAGAGTCCACAATGGACACCATCAGATATAAATATACTACAGAGGTCCACTGGGGCAGTACTTACACATGAAAATCATATATATATATATATATACACACACCGTATATGTCAACAAATACGTATGCTACCAAATATCAGTTAGCCGTACTCCCTCAAATAGACACCATCCAGCATGAACATGCCTGAGGGGTCCACCGAGACAGTACAAGAATAAATGCTGAAATACAGGGATGGAAATAAAGCATAGTATTTAACACATGCAATCCATCTGCTGTGTGACCATACAAATGGAAGTAGAAACAGATTTTTGAGAAGGGAAATAAGATATGCATTGGCATCATAATAAATACAACTCCCCCGTATTAGTCACAGACAGGCTTTCAAGAAGTCTTTAGTATTCAGTAGGTTAGTATATGGCTTGTCATGCCAATAAGATCCTCCGCCATAGCCATGGTTAGTATTGTTAGTCCATGCTGCATAAAATCAATATGATATAAGCTGATCACCAGATGAAGGTAATGTACAAGGAGAATATTAATTCTTCCACCTCATATAGTCCTGATATTTAGCCACCTCGACGCGTTTCTCCCACTCTCAGTAAAGGGGTTCATCAGGAGGCTTTATACCATCATATACATCCGTGGGAACAATCCAGTATTCACCAGATAGATCAGAATATCAAAATTAGTCCCCCACAGGCCAGCAGAGATCATTAATCCTTTTCTCAATTTAGTCTTGCGGCCCCTCAGCACAGTCCCCCTGTCTCCCTCTCTGAAAAGGTCAACTGGCCCTCACCAAGCAAAAGGAGCGGCATCAGTCTACCAATGTGATATAGGGAGGGCAGGTTGAGGTAAATAATAGTGTTAGTCACCGATGAGTAGGGGCACCCTCTTACCTTATGGTGTATCTCCACGTGAGGCAGGGGCTTGATTAATAGGGAAAGAATTTCGGGTGGAATTCATCTGTACCACCGCCCACCCCCCCATACCCTGGATTTGGCAAAGTTGGATATCCATGCATATAACTTGATACCATGTATTTGCTGGGGATATCCAGCTTTCCTGGATTCCTTATACTCATTCAGCTTTTCCTGGATAAAATACACACATGCATATCAGGCTCCAGAAAATGAGAGGGATCTTGGGGAAATGCAGCACTCTCCCATTACCTGTCCTGTCACTATCTCAGACCTCATATATCCTATTCCTCTGTTTTGCACATGATTCAGCAAGATAGAACATCAAGGATCACATGAATAGGCACTGTAGGCCTTGTGCGTAAAATAGTAAGGGGCCAATTCATCTGACGTTTTGTATGCCAGTTTTGATGAAGGTCCCCTGGAGGAAGATGAGCCAAATTCCTAAAAAAGCGTTCTTGAATTTGGTGCATCTTCCAGCTGCTGTTCCGTATATTTCTGTCATAATTTACGCCAGTGGTGTAAATTTTAATGAATTTGTCGGCCAACCACTGAACTTGCCCCCTCCTGTTAAACGACTCTTGCTTTTCCAAGATGCCAAAGCTGGCATAAAACTGTAATTCTAAATATTTTGCATGACTAAAGCGGGCTTTACACGCTACGATATTGCTAGCAATTGCTAGTGATATCGTACGCAAAAGCACCCGCCCCCGTCGTGCATGTGATTTCGTGTAATCGCTGCCGCAGCGAACATTATCGCTACGGCAGCGTCACACACACTTACCTGGTCGGTGGCGTCGCTGTGACTGCCGAACAATCCCTCCCTCAAGGGGGAGGGACGTTCGGCATCACAGCGATGTCACCGCGACGTCACTAAGCGGCCGGCCAATCAAAGCGGAGGGGCGGAGATGAGCGGATCGTAACATCCCGCCCACCTCCTTCCGTCCGCCTTGTGGCCGGCGGCAGGTAAGGAGACGTTCCTCACTCCTGCGGTGTCACACACAGCGATGTGTGCTGCCGCAGGAGTGACGAACAACATCGATAATCAACCATTACCGATTTTTGGTTTTGGGACGACCTCTCCATGGTGAACGATTTTCACCATTTTTGAGGTCGCTGGCAAGTGTCACACGCTGCGATATCGTTAATGACGCCGGATGTGCGTCACTAACAACGTGACCCCGACGATAAAACATTAACGATATCGTAGCGTGTAAAGCCCCCTTAACAGTTGTGCAAAACTGTTGCAACATCTAAAACGGTTTTACTCCTGGCGCATTTGTTTGATTTATTCGGCCTCTGATAGTGTTGCATATCGTTACCATTCAGATCACTTTTTTCCTTATAGACCCTGTCTTGAAAAAAAAAAACACTGCAGAAATCTGATATTGTGAGGTACTTGATGGAAAAATGTTATGCATGAGGGCCTACAGGCTTGAGGAAAGAAGGAAGCACACAATTCTTGAAATAGCTCTCAAACTGTTCCTCAGGCTGAAGTGATCAGCGCATGAGTTAACTAGATGGTATTAACTTCAAAGACATTTGTTAATTCATTTCTAGGAATACATAGCTTGTCATTGACATAGCCATAGGATAAGCATAGGGTTAGGTTTCTTGTACACAGTTTGGACCAAATAGTAGGAAAATGGTAAGATTATCAGATAAGAACGGCACTGCACAAACACTGGATGGTGGCACACTGGGCGACTACAAGTCAATGTCAGACATATATGCCCCTGTAAAGGCATGAAGCGTTGTGCCAGCAATGGAGTAGGATTCTCCACATTTCTCTCTTGTGGATGAGTATGAATTTCCTGAGAACAAAACTCCAGATGTCTCTATAGTCTTAAAACCACAGTATGGCCCCAAACATTTCCAGCTGTGTCCATGAAGCTCCAGTGAAACAGCCATCACTCAAGGGCTCTATAAGCTTCCAAGTGAAGTGCTACCACATGCGTGACATTGCTCACATTGGTGGCTGATTTTAACAATGCTGGATGTGCAAAGTTCTTTTTTTTAAAATTTGGCTTATCCAGAACTATAAGAGAGCAATGCCTGAGGCTTGATCAGCTATCAATGTACATTCAGTGTGTATAAAAATAGGCTAAAGTATATACCAGTGCATCAAATACCCCATGATATATTATGCCCATGTTGGTGGTACTCGGGGACTGGTAATGAAAGCAAAATGTTTACAGTGTGTAGTTTTGTTAAGACCTAGGACACACAGAGAGAAAAATGGAGTGAGTGGAATACGATAAAAAAAAAAAAAAAATCGCATTCCACTCAGGTCAATACTACTCTATGTGGCAGCTCCCTTGAATGATTATTTTCTCAGCCCTAATCGGACCAAGAAAACAGTCGCAGCATGCCGTGAGTTTAATGCGATCGTGTTTCACTTGCACCCATTCAAGTCTATGTGGCGAGAGAAAAATCGCACTGAACTCACATTACACCTAATCGGACCGAGAAAACAGTCGCAGCATGCCGTGAGTGTAATGCGATCGTGTTTCACTTGCACCCATTCAAGTCTATGTGGCGAGAGAAAAATCGCACTGAACTCACATTACACCTAATCGGACCGAGAAAACAGTCGCAGCATGCCGTGAGTGTAATGCGATCTTGTTTCACTTGCACCCATTCAAGTCTATGTGGCGAGAGAAAAATCGCACTGAACTCACATTACACCTAATCGGACCGAGAAAACAGTCGCAGCATGCCGTGAGTGTAATGCAATCGTGTTTCACTTGCACCCATACAAGTCTATGTGGCGAGAGAAAAATCGCACTGAACTCACATTACACCTAATCGGACCGAGAAAACAGTCGCAGCATGCCGTGAGTGTAATGCGATCTTGTTTCACTTGCACCCATTCAAGTCTATGTGGCGAGAGAAAAATCGCACTGAACTCACATTACACCTAATCGGACCGAGAAAACAGTCGCAGCATGCCGTGAGTGTAATGCAATCGTGTTTCACTTGCACCCATACAAGTCTATGTGGCGAGAGAAAAATCGCACTGAACTCACATTACACCTAATCGGACCGAGAAAACAGTCGCAGCATGCCGTGAGTGTAATGCGATCGTGTTTCACTTGCACCCATTCAAGTCTATGTGGCGAGAGAAAAATCGCACTGAACTCACATTACACCTAATCGGACCGAGAAAACAGTCGCAGCATGCCGTGAGTGTAATGCAATCGTGTTTCACTTGCACCCATACAAGTCTATGTGGCGAGAGAAAAATCGCACTGAACTCACATTACACCTAATCGGACCGAGAAAACAGTCGCAGCATGCCGTGAGTGTAATGCGATCTTGTTTCACTTGCACCCATACAAGTCTATGTGGCGAGAGAAAAATCGCACTGAACTCACATTACACCTAATCGGACCGAGAAAACAGTCGCAGCATGCCGTGAGTGTAATGCGATCTTGTTTCACTTGCACCCATACAAGTCTAGGGGGCAAGAGAAACATCGCACTGCACTTACATTACACCTAATCAGACTGAGAAAACAGTCACAGTATGCCGTGAGTGTAATTTGATCTTGTTTCACTCGCACCCATACAAGTCTAGGGGGCAAGAGAAACATCGCACTGCACTTACATTACACCTAATCGGACTGAGAACACAGTCGCAGTATGCCGTGAGTGTAATGCGATCTTGTTTCACTCGCACCCATACAAGTCTAGGGGGCAAGAGAAACATCGCACTGCACTTACATTACACCTAATCGGACTGAGAAAACAGTCGCAGCATGCCGTGAGTGTAATGCGATCTTGTTTCACTCGCACCCATACAAGTCTAGGGGGCAAGAGAAACATCGCACTGCACTTACATTACACCTAATCAGACTGAGAAAACAGTCACAGTATGCCGTGAGTGTAATTTGATCTTGTTTCACTCGCACCCATACAAGTCTAGGGGGCAAGAGAAACATCGCACTGCACTTACATTACACCTAATCGGACTGAGAAAACAGTCGCAGTATGCCGTGAGTGTAATGCGATCTTGTTTCACTCGCACCCATACAAGTCTAGGGGGCAAGAGAAACATCGCACTGCACTTACATTACACCTAATCGGACTGAGAAAACAGTCGCAGTATGCCGTGAGTGTAATGCGATCTTGTTTCACTCGCACCCATACAAGTCTAGGGGGCAAGAGAAACATCGCACTTTCACTTGCGTTACATCGGTGTAACGCGAGCGCACTGCGACAATCGCATCAGCCGGCAATGGAGGAAATGAGGAGATAAATCCCTCCCTCCCCTCCTCAGAGCCGGACCTCCCCTCCGGTGCTGTGGTCTGATCACACGATCGGGCCACAGTGGCATGACCCTTGCCTCCTGCTGTGTGAGTGTGAGCTGAGTGTCATGCGAGTACTCGCACAAATCCCCGTGTGGCCTCAGCCTTATTATTTTGAGCATGGATTAGGGTTACCAAAAGTCCATAAAATTACTGTTTGAGAAGAATAGGGTTGTTAATGATGGGTCAGGCCGTGTTCATACATCCATGTGAATGCTCTTATCCAAGCAGAGGTGTAGCTAGGGGAAAGTGAAACATCTGAGTGGCCCTAACCAGGTAACCATGTCTACAACTATGGTGGTGCCCACTAATTGTGGGACTATGGGATCTTATGAGCAGACTGTACTATTACTGGAGAGAAATCTGTGTATGAAGGCCAACACAAATATTGGTGGAACATGTAAGAGATCACAGTACACTTACAGCTGATGTTCTTTTTAATAGATTTGTTCACTTTTCCCGTAAGCCCAGACCGACATGGCAGCTTCTCTCAGCCACAACCCATCTGCAGAGTTTAGAATAAAGAAACCTTTGACTTTTCTCTACTGGTACGTTCTAGGTCAGCTCCCTGCCTTTGATGTAGGCTCACGCGCTGAGCCTGCATCTTTCCCTGCACATGTCGACTGATCTGATCAGCCAACATGTGCCTCCAACAGCCCTGAAATATGAATCAGTGATCCGCAGGAGGCTGCTAACCAGTTACGTCCTGCTGCCGATCTCTGACAGCGTGATGTAACACACGCTGCTGAGGAGCGGATCATACCCCGCTGCTGTCAGCAGCCCCGTAAAGTGATCGCGAAGCGCCGATGGGTTGACATGACAGCCGAGAGTCAGCTGCTACATAGTTATAGTTACTTAGGTTGAAAAAAGCCCTAGGTCCATCTAGTTCAACCTTCCTCCACCAGTTCTACATTTGGTCACTAAGTCATTTATAACCAACAATGTTGTGTGTATTAAGGAAATCATCCAGCCCTTTTTTAAAAGCTGTAATAGTATCTGCCATTACTACCTCTTGTGGTAGGGCATTCCACAGTCTGACTGCTCTAACTGTAAAGAACACTTTCCTATTTAGCTGTCTGAATCGCTTTTCTTCCACTCGGAATCAGTCCCCCCTGGTCCTTAGTAGTGTCTTTGGAAGAAATAAGTCATGTGCCAGTCCTTTATATTGACCACACATGTATTTATACATATAAATGAGATCTTCTCTGAGACATCTTTTATCTAAGCTAAACATATCTCTACCCCAATGTCAGTCATGACGATCCTCCTGTAAACCAAAGCTGTGAGCTGGTATTCATAGGAAGTCATCATTTCTGCTGTACAGAGCAATACTAATGCACCACTCTAAACAGCACAAGCAATCAGATGATCGCAGCTTCAATTAGGCTAGGTTCACACTTCCGTTAAAATGTATCAATCACAATCCGTCGCTCTGGTAAACAACGCTATCGGTTTAGCGGATTCCGTTGTGTCCCATAGACTTGTATTAGTGGCGGATTGCGACTGATGACCTTGCGTTGCATCCGCTGCGTCGCGGTCAGTCGTTTTTTGACTGACCGCTGGGTGGGGAGCAACGCAGAATGTAACGTTTTTCTGGCCGTCAAAATTGACGCACCGCGCAGGAATCCGCTGCAGTCCGTCACGCTTGTAATGTATGTCTATGGTGCTGGATTCCGTTGTAATCCGTCTTACGACGGAATCCAGTGCTGGATTCCGTCATACTCTACTGAGCATGCCCAGCATGTTTGGCACACCCACTGGGCTGTCCCAAACACAAACGGATCATGACTGATCCATCAAAAAACGGACGCACAGCGGATGCAACAGACGCAACGGATCAGTTTTTTCACAGGATTCCTGAGAAAGGAATCCTGTGAAAAACACATCTGTTGCATCAGTTGACAACTTAAAAATGACTGATCCGTTGCTGACGGACCTGACGGATTTAGGCTAGTTTCACACTTGCGTTGGACGGCTTCCGTAGCATTGCGTTGTGTTACGTATGCAACGGATGCGTTGCATATAGTGGCACAACGGATGCTACGGATCGTACAAAACAACGGAAAGCTTTTTTTTTTCTTCTTTTTTTTTTTTTTCTTCTTTACAGTTTTACCGGCAGCAGACTATTGTGAACGATCAGCGGATCGCTCTCAATAGCCGGCGGCCGGTGGCTCAGTTGAGCGCTGTCACTTGCCGGTGGCCGAGCGCTCAGCTGAGCGCTGTCACTTGCCGGCGGCCGGGCATGCCGGCGGGCGAGCGCTTAGCTGAGCGCTCTCACTTGCTGGCGGCCGGTCGCTCAGCTGAGCGCTGTCACTTGCCGGCGGACGAGCATGCCGGCGGGCTAGCACTCAGCTGAACGTTCGGCCACTGCGAGACAAAATAAAGTTTGTGATTTAAAAAAAAAAAAAGCATGCGCAGTGAAATCCTGAGGATTCCGCTGCTCAAAACAACGTTACATGCTGCGTTCCTCCCGCTGGGCGGAAGCAACGGAGCGTCGCCCAGCAGAAGCAACGCAGTTATTTTTGGCACAATCCGTCACCCATACAAGTCAATGGGAAACAGCGGAATCCGTTAACGGGTTCTGCTGTTTTCCAAAAGGGCGGATTGTAACGGAAGGAAAACAACGCAAGTGTGAAAGTACCCTTAAAACAACGGAAGTGTGAACCTAGCCTAAAAAGTGTGGGGAAAAAAAAAAGTGTCCAAAAATATGAAAAATAAATAAAAACACAAAAGTTCAAATCACCCTTTTGCCACATTGAAAGTAAAGCAATTAGAAAAAATACACATATTTGGTGGAAATGACTGCTCTATCAAAATATAAAATAAATTAATCTAATCGGTGAACGGCATAATAAGAAAAAAAAATCAAAGTGCCAGAATTACAGGATTTTGGCCTCTGCAACACGTAAATAAAATGCAGTAAGAGGCCGTCAAAAGAACATTGCACCTACCCAAAAATGGTAGAATTAAAAACATCAGCTCAAGATACAAAAAATAGGAATGTTGCAGGTCTCGGAAAATGGCGACAAAAGCACTTTTTTTAAATTTAATTTTTTTTTTACAAACGTCTGAATTTTTTTTTCATCCCAAAATTAAAATAAACCCATACATGTTTGGTATCCAGGTAATGGTACTGACCTGGGCAATCACACTGCCAGGTCACTTTTACCATACAGTGACCATGGAAAATAAAAAGCCCAAGAAACAAAGGTGCAATTGCATTTTTTTTCGCTATTTCACCGCACTTGGATTTTGTTCCCCATTTTCCAGTACACTATGTGATAATATAAATGGTGGCATTCAAAAGTACAACTCATGCCGCCCTCATATGGAAATATTGACGGAAAAATAGAAAAGTTATGGCTTGTGGACAAAAAGGAGGACAGTGCAAAAAGCTATTATTGCCGTGAAGGGGTTAAGCAGTGACAGGCTGTGTGTTGTATCGCTCGGTGTGAGCGCAGGTAATGAAGCCCTTTGTAGGGCCGCAGGGGTCACGGCAGTGGAAATACACAAGTCAATATTTGAGCCCAGGCAGCCCGGCATGTGAGGAGGAGCACCGCACAGCACCGCGCACTGCACCGTCATCCCTGACACGCAGTAACCACGCCCACTGCCGCGCTCGCCTCCAGCCCTCCAAAGACCACACCTTCTTGATGCTCCTGGGCACGCCCTTTGCGTAGCGTTGCCTGTCTGCTCCGCCCACTTCCCGCGTGAGCCCCGCCCTCAGTCCGCCTCGTTCTGCCGAGTCTCGTTCCCGTTTGCCTTGCTGCAGCTCTCCGTGACCGCGCATTTTCTGTGCCGTGGCTGCCGACCTGGCGCTAAACACCCCCAGGTAAATAACAGTGGTGAGTCCCTCAGGTGGTGTAACGTATACGTGTGCCTGTACCACTTGGCGGGGTGGGGGGCCCTCGTTCTGGTTTATATTAGGTTCTGTACTCCCAGCCGCTCTCTTGCTGCCCTGCATTGTGGCGGTCACTGGTTATGGGGGTATAGACATTTTTGGGAGTCCTAGTGCTTTTCCAGCCTCCTACACGAATGGTGAACATATGAGATCCAGTGCCACGTCTGTAGTGTTTATGTGACACAGTGCCAGGGAATGCCCATGATGTCAGCTGCCCTCTAATTTCATTTGGTACTTTGTGGGTCAGAAGTATGAAGACTGGCATACCTGCGGGTACACTGGCACTGTTGCCGTACAGTAATACCTGCTGCCCTTCTATTGTGATTATGCCTGATCACATTCCTTCTGTCCCTCTAATCAGATCACTACCTGTCTTCTACGGGTTATGCCCACGCCATGCCACTTCTCTGGTAGGCGCACCTGTGCAATAGGCTGTAATTGCCTGACCGCTGTCACTCCATCACACAGGCATGTCCTGGGGCACAGTGCAGAGCCTGACCGCCGTCACTCCATCACACAGACATGTCCTGGGGCACAGTGCAGAGCCTGACCGCTGTCACTCCATCACACGGGCATGTCCTGGGGCACAGTGCAGAGCCTGACCGCTGTCACTCCATCACACGGGCATGTCCTGGGGCACAGTGCAGAGCCTGACCGCTGTCACTCCATCACACAGGCATGTCCTGGGGCACAGTGCAGAGCCTGACCGCTGTCACTCCATCACACAGGCATGTCCTGGGGCACAGTGCAGAGCCTGACCGCTGTCACTCCATCACATGGACATGTCCTGGGGCACAGTGCAGAGCCTGACCGCCGTCACTCCATCACACGGGCATGTCCTGGGGCACAGTGCAGAGCCTGACCGCTGTCACTCCATCACACAGGCATGTCCTGGGGCACAGTGCACAGCCTGACCGCTGTCACTCCATCACATGGACATGTCCTGGGGCGCAGTGCAGAGCCTGACCGCCGTCACTCCATCACACGGGCATGTCCTGGGGCACAGTGCAGAGTCTGACCGCTGTCACTCCATCACACGGGCATGTCCTGGGGCACAGTGCAGAGTCTGACCGCGTCACTCCATCACACGGGCATGTCCTGGGGCACAGTGCAGAGTCTGACCGCTGTCACTCCATCACACGGGCATGTCCTGGGGCACAGTGCAGAGTCTGACCGCTGTCACTCCATCACACGGGCATGTCCTGGGGCACAGTGCAGAGTCTGACCGCTGTCACTCCATCACACGGGCATGTCCTGGGGCACAGTGCAGAGTCTGACCGCTGTCACTCCATCACACGGGCATGTCCTGGGGCACAGTGCAGAGCCTGACCGCCGTCACTCCATCACACAGGCATGTCCTGGGGCACAGTGCCCAACCTGACCGCTGTCACTCCATCACACGGACATGTCCTGGGGCACAGTACACAGCCTGAGCGCTGTCACTCCATCACACAGGCATGTCCTGGGGCACAGTGCAGAGCCTGACCGCCGTCACTCCATCACACGGGCATGTCCTGGGGCACAGTGCCCAACCTGACCGCTGTCACTCCATCACACGGGCATGTCCTGGGGCACAGTACACAGCCTGAGCGCTGTCACTCCATCACACAGGCATGTCCTGGGGCACAGTGCAGAGCCTGACCGCCGTCACTCCATCACACGGGCATGTCCTGGGGCACAGTGCCCAACCTGACCGCTGTCACTCCATCACACGGACATGTCCTGGGGCACAGTGCAGAGCCTGACCTCCATCACACGGGCATGTCCTGGGGCACAGTGCAGAGTCTGACCGCTGTCACTCCATCACACAGGCATGTCCTGGGGCACAGTGCAGAGTCTGACCGCTGTCACTCCATCACACGGGCATATCCTGGGGCACAGTGCAGAGTCTGACCGCTGTCACTCCATCACACGGGCATGTCCTGGGGCACAGTGCAGAGTCTGACCTCCATCACACAGGCATGTCCTGGGGCACAGTGCAGAGCCTGACCGCTGTCACTCCATCATACAGGCATGTCCTGGGGCACAGTGCAGAGTCTGACCTCCATCACACAGGCATGTCCTGGGGCACAGTGCAGAGTCTGACCGCTGTCACTCCATCACACGGGCATGTCCTGGGGCACAGTACACAGCCTGACCGCTGTCACTCCATCACACAGGCATGTCCTGGGGCACAGTGCAGAGCCTGACCGCTGTCACTCCATCACACGGACATGTCCTGGGGCACAGTGCAGAGCCTGACCTCCATCACACGGGCATGTCCTGGGGCACAGTGCACAGCCTGACCACCGTCACTCCATCGCACAGACATGTCCTGGGGCACAGTGCAGAGCCTGACCGCCGTCACTCCATCACACAGACATGTCCTGGGGCACAGTGCACAGCCTGACCGCCGTCACTCCATCACACGGGCATGTCCTGGGGCACAGTGCACAGCCTGACCGCCATCACTCCATCACACAGGCATGTCCTGGGGCACAGTGCAGAGCCTAACCGCCGTCACTCCATCACACGGGCATGTCCTGGGGCACAGTGCAGAGCCTGACCGCCGTCACTCCATCACACAGGCATGTCCTGGGGCACAGTGCCCAACCTGACCGCTGTCACTCCATCACACGGGCATGTCCTGGGGCACAGTGCAGAGCCTGACCGCTGTCACTCCATCACACGGGCATGTCCTGGGGCACAGTGCAGAGCCTGACCTCCATCACACAGGCATGTCCTGGGGCACAGTGCCCAACCTGACCGCTGTCACTCCATCACACAGGCATGTCCTGGGGCACAGTGCAGAGCCTGACCGCTGTCACTCCATCACACGGACATGTCCTGGGGCACAGTGCAGAGCCTGACCGCCGTCACTCCATCACACGGGCATGTCCTGGGGCACAGTGCCCAACCTGACCGCTGTCACTCCATCACACGGACATGTCCTGGGGCACAGTGCAGAGCCTGACCTCCATCACACAGGCATGTCCTGGGGCACAGTGCAGAGCCTGACCGCTGTCACTCCATCACACGGGCATGTTCTGGGGCACAGTGCGGAGCCTGACCGCTGTCACTCCATCACACAGACATGTCCTGGGACACAGTGCAGAGCCTGACCGCTGTCACTCCATCACACAGACATGTCCTGGGGCACAGTGCAGAGCCTGACCACCGTCACTCCATCACACAGACATGTCCTGGGGCACAGTGCACAGCCTGACCGCCGTCACTCCATCACACAGACATGTCCTGGGGCACAGTGCACAGCCTGACCGCCGTCACTCCATCACACAGACATGTCCTGGGGCACAGTGCACAGCCTGACCGCCGTCACGCCATCACACAGACATGTCCTGGGGCACAGTGCACAGCCTGACCGCTGTCACTCCATCACACGGGCATGTCCTGGGGCACAGTGCACAGCCTGACCGCTGTCACTCCATCACACGGGCATGTCCTGGGGCACAGTGCACAGCCTGACCGCTGTCACTCCATCACACGGGCATGTCCTGGGGCACAGTGCAGAGCCTGACCACCGTCACTCCATCACACAGACATGTCCTGGGGCACAGTGCACAGCCTGACCGCCGTCACTCCATCACACAGACATGTCCTGGGGCACAGTGCACAGCCTGACCGCCGTCACTCCATCACACAGACATGTCCTGGGGCACAGTGCACAGCCTGACCGCCGTCACGCCATCACACAGACATGTCCTGGGGCACAGTGCACAGCCTGACCGCTGTCACTCCATCACACGGGCATGTCCTGGGGCACAGTGCAGAGCCTGACCGCTGTCACTCCATCACACAGGCATGTCCTGGGGCACAGTGCAGAGCCTGACCGCTGTCACTCCATCACACAGGCATGTCCTGGGGCACAGTGCAGAGCCTGACCGCTGTCACTCCATCACATGGACATGTCCTGGGGCACAGTGCAGAGCCTGACCGCCGTCACTCCATCACACGGGCATGTCCTGGGGCACAGTGCAGAGCCTGACCGCCGTCACTCCATCACACGGGCATGTCCTGGGGCACAGTGCAGAGCCTAACCGCCGTCACTCCATCACACGGGCATGTCCTGGGGCACAGTGCAGAGCCTGACCGCCGTCACTCCATCACACAGGCATGTCCTGGGGCACAGTGCCCAACCTGACCGCTGTCACTCCATCACACGGGCATGTCCTGGGGCACAGTGCAGAGCCTGACCGCTGTCACTCCATCACACGGGCATGTCCTGGGGCACAGTGCAGAGCCTGACCTCCATCACACAGGCATGTCCTGGGGCACAGTGCCCAACCTGACCGCTGTCACTCCATCACACAGGCATGTCCTGGGGCACAGTGCAGAGCCTGACCGCTGTCACTCCATCACACGGACATGTCCTGGGGCACAGTGCAGAGCCTGACCGCCGTCACTCCATCACACGGGCATGTCCTGGGGCACAGTGCCCAACCTGACCGCTGTCACTCCATCACACGGACATGTCCTGGGGCACAGTGCAGAGCCTGACCTCCATCACACAGGCATGTCCTGGGGCACAGTGCAGAGCCTGACCGCTGTCACTCCATCACACGGGCATGTTCTGGGGCACAGTGCGGAGCCTGACCGCTGTCACTCCATCACACAGACATGTCCTGGGACACAGTGCAGAGCCTGACCGCTGTCACTCCATCACACAGACATGTCCTGGGGCACAGTGCAGAGCCTGACCACCGTCACTCCATCACACAGACATGTCCTGGGGCACAGTGCACAGCCTGACCGCCGTCACTCCATCACACAGACATGTCCTGGGGCACAGTGCACAGCCTGACCGCCGTCACTCCATCACACAGACATGTCCTGGGGCACAGTGCACAGCCTGACCGCCGTCACGCCATCACACAGACATGTCCTGGGGCACAGTGCACAGCCTGACCGCTGTCACTCCATCACACGGGCATGTCCTGGGGCACAGTGCACAGCCTGACCGCTGTCACTCCATCACACGGGCATGTCCTGGGGCACAGTGCACAGCCTGACCGCTGTCACTCCATCACACGGGCATGTCCTGGGGCACAGTGCAGAGCCTGACCACCGTCACTCCATCACACAGACATGTCCTGGGGCACAGTGCACAGCCTGACCGCCGTCACTCCATCACACAGACATGTCCTGGGGCACAGTGCACAGCCTGACCGCCGTCACTCCATCACACAGACATGTCCTGGGGCACAGTGCACAGCCTGACCGCCGTCACGCCATCACACAGACATGTCCTGGGGCACAGTGCACAGCCTGACCGCTGTCACTCCATCACATGGGCATGTCCTGGGGCACAGTGCACAGCCTGACCGCTGTCACTCCATCACACGGGCATGTCCTGGGGCACAGTGCACAGCCTGACCGCTGTCACTCCATCACACGGGCATGTCCTGGGGCACAGTGCACAGCCTGACCGCTGTCACTCCATCACACGGGCATGTCCTGGGGCACAGTGCAGAGCCTGACCTCCATCACACGGGCATGTCCTGGGGCACAGTGCAGAGCCTGACCTCCATCACACGGGCATGTCCTGGGGCACAGTGCACAGCCTGAGCGCTGTCACTCCATCACACGGGCATGTCCTGGGGCACAGTGCAGAGCCTGACCGCTGTCACTCCATCACAAGACACAGTCACAGAGTTTTTAGATTTAGCAATATAGCAGATCTGAAATAGTTAACCCGCCCACACCAGACTCTGTATATACAAAGTCTATAAACAGTGAACTGCTAATGAAAGGGGAAGTTGGTGGTTAGACTTCCATGCAATGATAATGCCAGGTGATAAAACCTTCACTATAAGTAAACAGCACATAGGGTAATAAATGACACATCATTGAACTCTGTGTGTCAGCTGACAGGTTCCCTTTAAGGCATCTTTCTTTCATTGTGACTTTTAAGGTTCAATAAAAAGCAATTTTGCTATTTGCTATGAGTTTACATAATTTAATACACAGTAGAATTATGTGTTTGGAAAAAAGGCATTATCTAGTGATATACTGACCTTTGGGATAGACTGATATTGGCATGGTAATCATTAATCATAGACTTTGGCCCCTTCTACTGCTCATGTAGAATGAGCTAAATGGTTATTGGGTATGATTGCATGGTTCATATTCTGATTAATCAAACCCTTGTGGTTAAAGGATTCTTCTCCTCTGTGATGCTCAGCAGCACACCGCTCCCCAGCCTCTCGGCTTCCTGTGACTGTTGTCTCCTTGGTTGGCAATTAGGACCAACAACATTGTTGAACTGATGACCTGAATTGTGCGCTCTCTGAACCTACATTACAGAAGCACAGTGTCATTGGAGCTGGTCTGATCAGGCGCTAACAATGCTGATCTGGCCAGAGCAGCGCTTACAAGCTTGTTTGGAAAGGGTTTGTAAGCACGGAGTATGTTCTGCCAACATTGCTAGACTACAGCAGTAAACAATAAAATTCAAAGGATTTTTCACACCAAGTAAATTACAAAGCTTATTTTTGGAAGCACTTGGCAATTCTTATTTATGGGTTACTTTAAGGGTATGTGCACCCTAAAAGAGTATTTGGTGCCGACATTTCTGCATGTCTTGACAGTAAAAATACAGTGGAGAAAGCCCGCAGTTTTGCTGCATTTTTGCCACACGGTTTTGCTGCAGATTTTACCCATTCATTTAAAATCTACAGCAAAAGCCCTGCAAGAATTGCCATGCTGAAGATTTAAATCTGCAAGGAGAAAATACTCAACGTGAGCGTGAGACTTCAAGATTCTCATTGACTTTACCAGCATCAGGATTCCCTTCAGGTTTTGTGAGGAATCTGCACTCAAAAACACATCAAGAAGTGGCAATGTGTGCACACAGTCTTAAGGGCCACACTAGAAAATTCACCTGCACTGAACACTTCATCAGGAGGGTTACTGCCTTATATTCGATAATGGGATTCAGACATGAAGGACATTGACGGAATAGAGTTTAAATGGAGTCAAAATGTAGAATTTAGTC
The DNA here is from genome assembly GCF_048569485.1 of Anomaloglossus baeobatrachus. NCBI lineage: Eukaryota > Metazoa > Chordata > Amphibia > Anura > Aromobatidae > Anomaloglossus > Anomaloglossus baeobatrachus. The sequence continues at coordinate 498,543,575 of NC_134353.1, forward strand.
TAAGGCTATGTGCCCACGCTGCGGAAAATGCGCGGATTTTGCCGTGGATTTTCCAGAAATCTGCAGCACAGCTACTCCCAAGCCATTTCTATGGCATTTGGGAAATGCTGTGCCCACGCTGCGGATTTTTCCGCAGCGGAATTCGTGCGGATTTCCATGCGGAAAAATCTGCAGCATGTCAATTATTGTTGCGGATTTCTCCGCAGGGTCCCATATACTTACCTGCCTCACCGGAGTCACTTTCTCCGTCCGGTGTACAGGAGCGCGGTGAATCCAGGTACAGGAAGGAAGAGGTGGGCGGAGCCTGCACGAGCTCCGGTCATGTGACAGCCGGAGCTAGTTCAGGCCCGCCCACCTTCTCCTGCAGACGCTGAGAGAGTGACCTGGCTGCCGGAAAGTGAGGTGCTGCATGATGGAGGTAAGTATGAACACCCCGATCACTGCAGCACTTGTTCTGCATTGAGGATGCAGTGCCCAAGCCATGGCACTGTATCCTCAATGCAGAATACCTGCACCATATCCGCACGACATTCCGCAGCATGGAAACAGACAAAAGTTGTGGTGCTGTTTCCTGGGAGCACCTGCAGATTGTCGTGCGGATATATCCGCAGGACACTGTCCCCGTGGGCACAAACAGTAATTGTGCTATTCCAACCCCTGATATCGGATGCAGCAGTCATCCACTCATCTAATGACGTGGCGGTTGTGTGCCGTGCCCTCTGAGATGGCCTTTGTAGCTCTTCATTGGCACAGCATGTCTTGGTTACAGTGTTTCGTAGGAGCAGCAGGGGATTATGCCATGTATGTTCGGGAAACGGTACAATGGCGATGATGCATAGTCATGTAACAATAATGGAGAGCTTAATCCAGCACTGAGTTTGATTTGGCACAGCACTGACAACAGTGGAAAACCTACGCGAGGAGCCAGAGATGGGTTGAGTAGTGGCAAAGAGGTGTTTGTACCTGTTCACATACCTCTTATTTTTCCATGACCCTATGAAATCTGACGTAGCCTCAGTTATTAAAAGACCTGATGATAGCTGTATTTTTCCATACTGGGGTCATTGTTCAGTTATTCTTTCACAAGTCATTGTTTGTCCAGAAGTGTGTCACTCGTGCTTTACCGCTACAGGGTTTCTGCCATTATTACCTAAAACGTGATAGACCTTGTATGGAAAGAAGGTGAGATTGCAGTCCTTCCTGCTGTGAGCCATTTCTTTGACACAATGTCATTGGCCAATGCCGAGTTCTTCCTCTCCCCTACACACCCTGAGTTAGGCCGGGGCCATACGGGGGACTAATGCGATCCTCGCATGACACTCAGCACACACTGGCAGTACAGTAGAGCCAAGTGTCATGCGAGTCACTGCGACTGAGGTCCGATAATGTGATCAGACCTCAGCTGCGGGGGGCAGGCCGGCTCTGAGGAGGGGAGGCCGGATGCTGAGGAGGGGGGGGAGGGATTTATGTCCCTCGTTCCTCCGTAGCTGGCTATTGCCATTCTCTCCCTGCAGTTGCAGTACACCGGCGTACTGCGAGTGCAGTGCGATTTTTCTCTCGCCCCATACACTTGAATGGATGCGAGAGAAACAAGGATCACATTGTACCCCTAGCATGTTGCGACTGTTTTTTCAGTCCGATTAGGGCTGAGAAAATAATCGCTCATGTGTGCTGACACACAGGCTAATATTGGTCCGAGTGGAATGCAATTTTTTCATCGCACTCCACTCGCTCTGATTTTCATGCCGTGTGTTTAAGGGTACCTTCACACTTAGCGATGCAGCAGCGATCCGACCAGCGATCTGACCTGGTCAGGATCGCTGCTGCATCGCTACATGGTCGCTGGTGAGCTGTCAAACAGGCAGATCTCACCAGCGACCAGTGAACAGCCCCCAGCCAGCAGCGACGTGCAAGCGACGCTGCGCTTGCACGGAGCCGCCGTCTGGAAGCTGCGGAGACTGGTAACTAAGGTAAACATCGGGTATGGTTACCCGATGTTTACATTAGTTACCAGTGTGAACAGGGAGCAGGGAGCCGCGCACACTGAGCGCTGGCTCCTTGCTCTCCTAGCTACAGTACACATCGGGTTAATTAACCCGATGTGTAATGCAGCTACATGTGCAGAGAGCAGGGAGCCGCGCACACTGCTTAGCGCTGGCTCCTTGCTCTCCTAGCTGCTGTACACATCGTGTTAATTAACCCGATGTGTACAGCAGCTACATGTGCAGAGAGCCGGAGCCGGCAGCACAGGCAGCGTGAGAGCTGCGGAGGCTGGTAACTAAGGTAAATATCGGGTAACCACCTTGGTTACCCGATGTTTATCTTGGATACAGCTTACCTCAGCTGTCAGACGCCGGCTCCTGCTCCCTGCTTGCTTCATTTGTCGCTCTCTTGCTGTCACACACAGCGATCTGTGTGTCACAGCAGGAGAGCGGCTTTGAAGAAAACGAACCAGGGCTGTGTGTAACGAGCAGCGATCTCGCAGCAGGGGCCAGATCGCTGCTCAGTGTCACACACAGCGAGATCGCTAATGAGGTCACTGCTGCGTCACAAAAAGCGTGACTCAGCAGCGATCTCGGCAGTGAGCTCGCTGTGTGTGAAGCACCCCTTAGGCCTTACTGCTCGGGTTTGTATGGTGTCATAATAGGATTCCTATTAATGAGTAATTAGCAATTATGTAGATACGTATTCTCTCTTCAAAGGATTGCTTCTTCAAGGGGCTGTCCATTTTTAACTTATAAGAGATGTGTTGGGGACAGGATGCACTTAATAATACATTCGTATTACTCCCCTTCCTTACAGACTGTGCCTGATGAACAGGTCTGATCACATTCTCCTCCAGTAAAGAATCAGTAAACTCTTTTTCAATTGGAGGAGTCTGATGGACAGGACAGGTCTGGTTACCTGCTCTTCCATTGTGTTGATGTGTTGACAGGAGAGCTAAATAGTCTGTGAGGAAGGAAGAGAATCTGAGGGTATGTGCGCACGTTGCTTTTTACCTGCTTTTTACCTGCTTTTTTGCTGCTTTTTCTTCTGCGCTGTTTAATGCCAAAATGGATGTGTTCTTCTATTCAAGCAAAGTCTATGGGAATTTGGGTTTCTTGTTCACACTATGTTGTTCAAAATGCTGCCTTTTTGTGGCAGAACTTTGGTCAAAAACTCAGCTTTTCAAAGAAGCAACATGTCAATTGTTTTTGCCATTTGGGTTTTGCACTGCAAAGCTGAGTTTTTGACCAAAGTTCTGCCACAAAAAGGCAGCATTTTGAACAACATAGTGTGAACAAGAAACCCAAATTCCCATCGACTTTGCTTGAATAGAAGAACACATCCATTTTGGCATTAAACAGCGCAGAAGAAAAAGCAGCAAAAAAGCAGGTAAAAAGCAGGTAAAAAGCAACGTGCGCACATACCCTAAGGCCGCTTTCACTTTGCGTTCCTCTCCCTGATCGGTGGTCTCGTCGAGGCTTTCATCAGAACTCCCTGCAAAACACGTTTCGGTGGGGCCATTGACTATAATGGTGCAGGCAGAGTCAGTGTGCTCTGCTGTGCATCATTTTCGGGAGTTTACGCCTATTGGAGTTGGGCACTCAGACGTACTATACTGTGTCTGGATATCCGCCTCTTGAAAGCATATATCCCTGAAAATTGACAGAGGAAACAGTGATTCTGTCTGCAGCATTCTAGTCAATGGCCCCATCGGCGACTATATCCGAAACCCGTTTTGCAGGGAGTTCAGATGGAAGCCCTGACAGACCACTGAACAGGGACAGTATGAAGGGGGCCTATTACGTGTATATTAGTCAATGCCACATAATCATGGCCTCAACACTTTTGTTAGTATAAAGATGAATTGGATAACCCTTTTCAGGAGGATGTCTCCATTTATATGGTACCCAGTGAAAGCTATGCTACAGTACATAGAGCTCCATGGTAGTAGCCTTATGGCCGGTGTGCACCACTATACAATCTCCACGCTCACTGCTGTGTTGTGTACAATGGAGCCTACCAATTATTATTGTTATTATTATTATTATTATTATTATAGCGCCATTTATTCCATGGCGCTTTACAAGTGAGAGAGGGTATACGTACAACAATCATTAACAGTACATAACAGACTGGTATAGGAGGAGAGAAGACCCTGCCCGCGAGGGCTCACAGTCTACAGGGAATGGGTGATGGTACAATAGGTGAGGACAGAGCTGGTTGTGCAGTGGTCTACTGGACTGAGGGCTATTGTAGGTTGTAGGCTTGTTGGAAGAGGTGGGTCTTGAGGTTCCTCTTGAAGCTTTCCATGGTAGTGGAGAGTCTGATGTGCTGAGGTAGAGCGTTCCAGAGTATGGGGGATGCACGGGTGAAATCTTGTACGCGATTGTGGGAAGAGGAGATAAGAGAGGAGCAGAGAAGGAGATCTTGTGAGGATCTGAGGTTGCGTGCAGGTAGGTACCGGGAGACTAGGTCACAGATGTAGGGAGGAGACAGGTTGTGCATGGCTTTGTATGTTATGGTTAATGTTTTGAACTGGAGTCGTTGGGTGATGGGAAGCCAGTGAAGGGATTGGCAAAGTGGCGAGGCTGGGGAGGGGAGAGGTGGATTAAGTGGGAGAGTTTAGGATAGATTGGAGGGGTGCAAGAGTGTTGGAAGGGAGGCCAGAGAGCAGGAGATTGCAGTAGTCAAGGCAGGAAATGATGAGGGCATGCACTAGTGTTTTTGCTGATTCTTGGTTAAGGAAAGCACAGATCCGGGAGATATTTACATGGACCGAGCTGTGGCACTAAATGATCACCAATCCATAAATATTTAGTGATGGTCATACACAGGCAGACGCACTTCAGATACACACAGAACAATCTGTAGTAGATCATTCAGTGCACACAGACCACCATTGTTCTTGGCAGCACCACTCTGCTTACCAGGGATGTTGTGCTACCGAAAAACCATGATCCTTTCTCCAAGCTATAATATTGTCATCCCATGAACGAGCATCTGGCTTGATCATCGAGTGATTCTCATTCTGTTTACACTAAAAGATTATCACGATATTGGAGTTCTTAAGAACTCTCCTTCACTGTAATCTTGCAGTGTAAATGCACCTTTACTCCTCAAGCTTCAGCTCAGTGGTGGAAGTTTAACTCGTAGAGATAAGTTTATCAGCAGTAGTGCGAGGCAGCACAGATCTTAGCAACTAGTGAAAAATGAAAGCAATTCTTCCACTATTTACATGGGGCTAATTTATTTTAAAGAATAATTTAGAAACATTTTGAAAAAATAAAAAGGTTTCTGTGCCTATATAGTGGAACCTTCGTTAACGAGAACAATCCGTTCTGGGAGTGTGCTTGTTAACCAAGTTACTCGTTCAGCAAAGCAAGATTTCCCATAGGAAATCATTGCAATGCAGACAATTCGTTCCATAACTTGTTAAATGTCACATCATGGTCCCCTATTCTGCCATTCCACACATGCACAAACTCACATAAACACGCACATATTATGCTCACCTTACGTTCCGTTCCATCACCGGTCTCCTGGGACTTGCTGTTCGCTAGTACGGCCTGTGTATCGGGTTACCATCACGACGAGGGAGGAACTTCCGCACCCAGAGCGCTGACGTCAAAGGCAGGAGCCGCTTGACTCTGATTGGTCAGCGCGCTGCCTTTGAGTAGCGTCTGACAAAGGAAGTTCCTGCCTCGTCGCGCTGCTTGCCGATACACATTTTGGAGCGGCGAACTACAGGACCCAGGAGGCCGGCGATGGAACGGAAGGTACACATATGCTCACCTTACCTTCCGTTCCATCGCCGGCCTCCTGGGTCTTGTAGTTCGCAGCGAGGATTCCTCAATCGTCGCAATGCATCGGCGGACTACAAGAATCATGAGGCCGGCGATGGAACGGAAGGTAAGGTGAGCACCAATACTGTATGTGTGTGCGTGTGTGTTTTGTGCGTGTTTGTGTAGACTGCAAGAGCGGGTCAAAGCGTTTTTGGATGTACGGAACCGGAAGTGTGTGAGGTGAGGATTTTGCTCGTACAGCAAAGCTTTCTCGTAACCCGAGTTACAAATTTACTGAAAGCTTTGCTTGTTAAGCGAAATTCTCATTAACTGGGTTACTCGTTAAGCGAGGTTCCACTGTATTGCTGTTGTGAGTTATCAGTTTTCCATCAACCAGTAATCATCCTTTAGAACGGATCCAGCAGCAATCTTGTGAAAAAAAATTGCACAGACCCAACTTTTTTGTCCGTTTTTAGGTAACTGATTTCTGTCTGATCTGTTTTCCACGGACTCATGTTAACAAAAACTGATCAATTAACAAATTTGCTATTTATCTTCCAAAAGAAAGAAAGAACGGATGGCTAATTAATACGAGGAGCTGCTGATAAGTCCTTGGTTTTACCCAGAAAGAAACGAGATACGATGATGAAACTTTACATTTATTCCACATAGTCTCCACTGATGTGATCACACTTCTTACATCAGTATTCCAAGTTCTGTAAGCCTAGCAAAAAGAATATTTCTGTTGTGCCTCAAACCAGGCATCTGTAGCAGCCATGACATCAGAAATGGTGTGAAATTTGGTACTCTTAACCCTTTCACGACCGGCCGATTTTTCGCTTTCCGTTTTTTTTTTTCGCCATTCTTTTTCTGAGAGACGTAACTTTTTTATTTTTCAGTCAATATGGTCATGTGAGGGCTCATTTTTTGCGGAACGAGCTGTACTTTTAAATGAAACCATCAGTTTTACCATATTGTGTACTAGAAAATGGCAAAAAAATTCCAAATGCTGAAAAATTGCAAAAAAAGTGCGATAGCACTATGGTTTTTGAGATATTTTATTCACTGTGTTCACTATATGGTAAAACTGATGTGTGGGTGTGATGCCTCAGGTCAGTGCGAGTTCGTAGACACCAAACATGTATAGGTTTACTTTTATATAAGGGGTTAAAAAAAAATCGGAAGTTTGTCCGAAAAAAGTGGCGCACGTTTTACGCCATATTCCGTGACCCGTAGCGTTCTCATTTTTCGGGATCTTAGGCTCAATGACGGCTTATTTTTTGCGTCTCGAGCTGACGTTTTTAACGGTACCATTTTTGCGCAGATGCTACGTTTTGATCGCCTCTTATTGCATTTTGCGCAAAAGTTGTGGCGACAAAAAAACGTCGTTTTGGCGTTTGGAATTTTTTTGCCGCTACGCCGTTTACTGATCAGATTAATTGATTTTATATTTTGATAGATCGGGCGTTTCTGAACGCGGCGATACCAAATGTGTGTATATTTTTTATTTTTTTAACCCTTTAATTTTTAATGGGGCGAATGGGGGGTGATTTGAACTTTTAGGTTTTTTTGTTTTTTTTTAATTTTTTAAAACTTATTTTTTTACTTTTTTTTTTTATTTTACTAGTCCCCCTAGGGGGCTATTGCGATCAGCATTCCGATCGCTCTGCAGTATCTGCTGATCACAGCTGGAAGGCTGTAAACAGCAGATACGCTGTCTTTCTCTTTTGCTGTGCCCCGGGCACAGCGAAAGTGAAACCAATTCATGTGTAGTACAGGAGTCATCACATGACCCTGTACTACCATGACAACTATCGGGAGTCACGTGATCGCGTCACGTGACTTCCGGTTTCGGCGGTAAGTAAAACTTTACCGCGATTGCGCTTATAATGGCGCTGTCATGTATTGACAGCGCCATTATAAGGGGTTAATCGGCACGAGCAGATAACGATTCTGCTCGTGCCTAGCAGGCACACATCTCAGCTGTGAAAATCAGCTGAGATGTGTGCCGATCGCGGCATGCTGCCGCCGGAGGACCGCGGGCAGTAAGATTATGTCATTTAGGACGTAATTTTACGGCCCGCGGTCGTTAAGGGGTTAAGGTGTTTCTTCAGGCTTGAAAACAGATGATAGTCGGAGGGAGCTAGATCTGGTGAATAAGGTGGGTGGTCAACCAGCTCTGCCTGTTTTGCCGTGGTTGCTTGTGCAGTGTGAGCGGAGGCGTTGTCTTGCAGGAACAAGATTCCTTTGGACAGCTTGCCGCACCTTTTGACCTTCAGAGCTGCCTCCAGTTGGTCCAAAAGTTCAATGTAATACCTTGCATTGATGGAGAAACCCTTTTGAAGGTAGTCCACGAGCAGTATGCACTCCTTATCTCAGAACAGACACCACACCTTAGTGGCTGATTTTTTTTTTTTCACCCTGAACTTCTTTGGATGCAGAAACCACTGTGCCTCCACTCCTTTGGCTGCTCCTTGTTTTCAGGGTCATACAAATAAATCCAGGTCTCATCCATAGTGACCAGTCAATCTAGGAAGTTCTTATCAGTCCGCAAATGCTGACAATTGGCCTGGGAACTTTTCACTCGCACGCTTCTCTGATCTGTTGTCAAACATTTGGGGACCCACTTTGCAGATAAGCTTCCTCATGTCCAAATGTTCATGGATAATGACAAGTGAAAAGGTTTTGGTACCGTGTTAGCCAGTTCAATTATTGAATGTTCTCAGTGAGAGGAACAAAATTATAATCTTGTGATACCTTTCAATGGCTAACTAAAATGAAATAAAGTGATGTTAAAAAGCAATGACACAAACACGTTCACGGGAAATCCCCATGATGTCTGCTATTGCTTTAGCTGAAATTCGTTGATTCTCCAGTATGAGGTTGTGCATAGCATTGATGATCTCCGGAACAACCACCACTCTCTGTTGTCCAGGACATTCCTCATCATTGGTGCTGAAGTGGCCCGTTTTAAACATGCCAACGAATATGAAGGGCATTGATCCCCCAATGTCTGCAACATATCGCCATGAATATCATTTACAGACTTTCTTTGCAGAAACAAGAATTTTATCACTCCTCTGCTCTCAGTTGCTGTAAATATCGCATTAGTTCCGCCATGTTTTCCTGCGTACATAGAACACTGTTGCCATAAGCAAAACAAAAAATTTTGAAAACATATATTAGACACAAGGCTTTAATGTGATGTTACATTTGTTACCATACAAACAAAAAAAATCACAAAGCCAAAGACTTATCAGCAGCCCCTCGTAGTTCCATTTTCCATTGACTCTAATTTTAAAATAACAGATCCAGTTGAATCAGTTATTTAAAAACGGACCTCCAAGTTGTGTGTGCAGAAGGTTTTTGCCAGTCGATTGCTACTGGATCTATTCTAACAGATGATTAGTGGACATGTGAACGTTGCCTAACATGACTTTGTCACTTTGCTGTTTGCTCGAGCTCTGCTTGTTTGGTCAGTTTGCCAGCCTTTTATGTGGGGAGGGAATGAAATCTCCAGTTGTATAGTTGTTAAATATTTAGCAGGAAAGTTTTGTTAAACATACAGTAGTTGTTAGTCTTTCATGCGAATCTGTCAATAGATTTCACAATACAAATGGCATACATTACTAAATATATCTCTAAGACCTGATGAAGCTGGCGTCATTACTTTGAAAATCCACCTCAGAATGCATTTATAGTCCTTTCTTAAAGCAATTGTCAGGCCTGATATTGAATTAACATTATCTAGAGCTGAATTCCAAAAAATGCTTGGTGTAATATCAAGAGGCAACGCTTTAAAGGGATTGTCCCACTAGCGAAGTACAGTTTAGTCTGTAGATGGTGCAGGGACATGGTCTCATCATACTGCATCTCCTGGGCAGGGGAGGACGCAAAAGAGAATATACAGGACAGCATGGGATTGCAGCTTATTTTTTTTCTGTGAGGTAAAACATTGTTTTTAAACACACAGGGGAATGTTTTGCCTCACATAAAGCAGGAGCTGCGATCCCAGACTGTCCTGTCTTTATACTGTTTTATTTCATCCCCTGGCCAGAAGATGCTGGTATGAGCAGACCATGTCCCTGTACAGTCAGATACGGCCATTACACAGGGACACAGTTATTTTCTCAGCACAGGAACTTTTTTTATTTTTAAACGCTTAACTGGGGAACTTATTGTCATTTGTAGATCTGTTGATTAAAAAGTACTTTATTCATGGGACATCCCCTTTAATTAGGATTGTTTAACCAATCTGAGCTGCATTTTCAAAGTAAGCACACCAGTCTTATCAGGTAAAAGACATCTATGTGATAATTTATGCAGTTTATAATGTAAAATCTGATGACATATTTGCTTTCAGAAAAATTACACACACACACATCTTGTCCATGTTTATACCAGGGCTGTGGAGTCGGAGTCGTGGAGTCGGAGTCGGAGTCGGAGCTCATTTTGGTGGAGTCGGAGTCGGTATAAAATGCACCGACTCCGACTCTTAAAATATATAATAAATTGGGGACAGGAGTGCAATGCAGAATGTGCTGAATATTTTACTAAATAATAACATTTAGTATAATGCTTATATTTAAGTGAAAAATTTATTGTAGTACAATGTGAACATCAGACATTTAATTGTTTTTATGATACAATAATCAAGATATTTGGATAGAACATAAAATATTTATTGGAATACAACTTTAGAACACAAAAAACTAATAAATTGTAAATATGTAATATATATATATATATATATACACACAGTGTATATACACACACAAGATATATATGTAATCTACTGTATATTACATAGTGTATTACATATTTACAATTTATTACAGTTTTTTGTGTTCTAAAGTTGTATTCCAATAAATATATTTTATGTTCTATCCAAATATCTTGATTATCGTATCATAAAAATTATTAAATGTCTGATGTTCACATACACATATTCATGTACTACAATAAATTTTTCACCTAACTAAGCAATATATGTAGGAGTCGGAGTCGGAGTCGGAGCCGGTGCAAGAGAATTTGAGGAGTCGGAGTCGGAGTCGAAGGTTTGGCTTACCGACTCCACAGCCCTGGTTTATACACCTCCACTAGTGGCAGCAGTAGACGTTCAGAGATTCATGCTGCTATATCTGGGGGCCACCATGACAGTAGGTGTGAACTAACGTATCGCATCAAGATCACAGGGATGAACACTAAGCAGTAAATTATTTTTGACAGATTCTACCTTATCACTTATAACTAATTTTTAATAACCACTATAAAATTCAAAACACCATTATATCCCACACAACAATAAACCATGTTGCACACCAATTGACTAAGGCTATCTCAGGAAAGGACTAATTCCAATCCATTCATGGGGTTTGAACATCACGACAAGAATTAGTGGGCAATCTAAATGTCCCTCAGGGGTAACTGACCACTACCTGTCAATGGAGATATGACATTTAAGTCACACGCACCCTAGGGTTCAAATTGTGCCCCCATTCCACGTCGGCCATCCCTCCAATTGTTCTAGACTCCCTATGGAAATATGGTATAAACCGTATATGTCATTTTAAAATTCAAAACCATAGGAATAAACGTTGTCAATCACGCATCTTATAGGAACTTTCAAAGCCGCATTTCCGTGGGGTTTTCCTTTTGAAGGTGGGCACTCGCTAACGGCCAAATATCCTGCTACCATATGCACCGGCTTGGGGCGACATTTTTTTTGCCACATGAAGAATCTAAGAAAGTGATGGCTACTGTGCCATTTTGCTTTATCTCCTGATGAACCCCAGAATATGAATGGGGGGGAAACACGTCGAGCGAGTTTGGGATATTTCCTGTTAAATGACTCTAGGATATTTGGGCGTTATCGAGTGCCCACCTTCGTAAGGAAAACACCACAGAAATGCGGCTTTGAAAGTTCCTATAAGATGCGTGATTGACAACGTTTATTCCTATGGTTTTGAATGTTAAAATGACATATTCGGTTCATACCATATTTCCATAGGGAGTCTAGGAACAATTGGAGGGATGGTCGCCGTAGAATGTGGGCACAATTTGAACCCGAGGGTGCGTGTGACTTAAATGTCATATCTCCATTGACAGGTAGTGGTCAGTTACCCCTGAGGGACATTTAGATTGCCCACTAATTCTTGTGATGTTCAAACCCCATGAATGGATTGGAATTAGTCCTTTCCTGAGATAGCCTTAAGGCTCTATCACACACAACAAGATCGCTAACGAGATCGTTGCTGAGTCACAGTTTCTGTGACGTAGCAACGATCTCGCCAGCGATCTTGTTATGTGTGACACCTACCAGCGGTCAGGCCCCTGCTGTGAGATCGCTAGCCATTGCCGAATGGTCTGGACCATTTTCTTCAAAGGTGATGTCCTGCTGGGCAGGATACATCGCTGTGTTTGACACCTAACAATGACCTCCTAACAGTCCCACCGCTGCCGAGATCGTTATACAGGTCGCTCATCGTTACTGCGTCGTTGGTCTGACTGTGTGACATCTCACCAGCGACCTCCCAGCGACTTACCAGCGATCCTTATCAGGTTGTATGGTTGTTGGGATCGCTGGTAAGTCGTTGTGTGTGACTGGGCCTTTAGTCAATTGGTGTGCAATACTGTTTATTGTTGTGTGGGATATAATGATGTTTTGAATTTTAATAGTTAATAAAAATTAGTCTTAATTATAGTGATAAGGTAGAATCTATGAACTAACTTATCCACTCTTTGACACGAGTAATAAACTATTTCCCCTTCCCGCCTATTCCTCAAATCCTCAGATCCCAGTGGCGTGAAGAAGGATGAAATAAGTCTGCCACAACCGTCTGCTCTATTCTGTAATGAAGAGCTAAGAATCCCTCCGTCTGCTTCATATAATTATGTCTAGCTATTCATTGAATCTCCTCTGTGCTGCATACTGTGATCAGGTAGCATCATTAGAAGTGCAAATATTTAGCAACAGCGAGAATCTAATTTTGATGGAGCCATGGCAAAGCCTTATATAAACATTTAATCTTGGGTGTGGATTCAGAAGTACACATACGTTTTTTTCTTGGCAGATACTGGGATAGTCCAATGAGTCACTGTGCTATTAGACGCTGGAAAAGTTTACGTTGCCCTAGTTTCCTGCACACTCGAGCAATTCACCCTCTGTTGGCAGAAAATTACACACCCGGCAGCTTATTGCTCAGTGATGTTCCAGAAATACATATATGAGGCAACGTCTCTATGATTTTTCTGCCAGTTACCACTTCCGACAGGAAAGAGCTCAATTTATTCTGCTTTAGACACCGAGACCTCAAACTCAATGAAGGGCAGAAACCAAAACCTGGTCATACTATTTACTATTCTAGTCATAATGGTTACTATTCGAGATGAGCAAACCAAAACTGCAAAGTTCGGGGTTTGTACCAAACACAGACTTTAAGGCCTAAGACGTACGGCATGAAAATCGGAGCGAGTAGAATGCGATAAACCTCACATTCCACTCCGGCCAATATTAGCCTGTGTGTCAGCACCCATGAGCGATTATTTTCTCAGCCCTAATCGGACCGAGAAAACAATCGCAGCATGCTGCGGGTGCAATGCAATTCTCTTTCTCTCGCACCCATTCAAGTCTATGGGGCGAGAGAAAAATCGCACTGCACTCGCGTTACACCGGTGTAATGCGAGTGCAGGGTGAGAATGGCAATAGCCAGCAACGGAGGAGAGAGGGAGATAAATTCCTTCCCTCCTCAGCGCTAGACCGCCCCTCCTCAGTCGGCCCGCCCCCCGCAGCTGTGGTCAGCTTGCACGAATGGACCTCAGTCGCAATGACATTCTGCTCCCGCTGTGATGCCAGCGTGAGCTGAGTGTTCTGCGAAGATCGCAGTAGTCCCCGTGTGGCCCCGGCCTTAAAAAAAAAAAAAAAAAAAACTCGGTCAGGATTCGGGTGCTGTTTGTAAGCTAACCACTCAATGAAGCATCAGGGTGCTCAGGTACACTCAGTACTCAGCCCAATGAGAGCCGTTTGCAGTCTCTGAATGGCTGTCACTGGGGGTAAAAACAAAGTTATCACATCATGTGTCTGAAAAAAAAAATGTAAGAAAAAACAAACCCTGCCCTCTCTCCCCCTGAAATGCATTGTTTATTGCTGGGTATATGTGGGTGGAGAGCACGCTGGCCAATCATTGACTTTCAATGGAGCTTGGGCTCCAGGATTAAATTAAGGTCAAGCTTGGTCCTGGACTGAACTTCGTCTAATGTCCGATCTTCCACTGGTCTGCTCATTTCTAGTTACTATATTACAACTTATGCTACAATTTGGTTACAATTGTTGATGATGTTGAAAAAAAAACAAAGTCGGAGAAAAATACTAAAATGGGTATAAAATAAAAAAAAAAATTAACACTTTTTTGCTGTATTTTCTAGGCCCTTTACTTTGAAAACTTATCAAGGCGGAAAGTTGCCATGGAGAAGAACACAAATCAAAGAAAACTCCGAGTATGCGTGGCAACCTGCAACCGAGCAGATTACTCCAAGTTGGCTCCTATTATGTTTGGAATCAAAGCTGAGTCAGATTACTTTGAGCTTAGTGTAGTGGTGATTGGATCCCACTTGATCGATGACTATGGGTATGTTTTTCTTTTGTTTTTTCACCCTCCATCTTTGCCGTTTTTTTAGAAAACACAATTAGTACAGATAAAATAAGATGGACAAGGTTCTATATAATATTGCACATGATTAAAACTTAAAGGAACACTCCAGCTGGTTTTATATTACCACCTCTATTAGCCAACATTAACATGTGCACAGTATGTGCATTACAATACTTGCCTATCGCTATTATCTGCCGTTTCCTGCGCTGCGCCGGTCTTCTGCATCATGTTACCACATTGTTTTCTATGTGGACCGGAAGTGGTTTTCTTATTGTAGGATTCTGGCTTCATAGTTTAAGGTTGAAGGTAGACTTAAATGCTGCTTTCCCCCAACAATATCGCTAGCGATCTGGTTAGCGATGTGACACGTCAGATCGTTGATACGTTTTGTCGAGATCGCACATAGGTCGTTTTTATAGCGTCTGTCACAAAAGGACTATGTGCGATCTCGGCAAAACGTGTCTACGATCTGGTGTGTCACATCGCTAGCAATATCGTTGTGTCTAAAGCAGTCCATCGCGTTCAACCCATATCTGTTTTGTCAGCCGCCAACTTCTTATATAGGCATATGAAAACTATATTAGCATCTAAAAAAAAAAATCCTACACCCAATACATTTTTGTTTTGGAACATTTTGGTGGATTTTTATGCCATGCAGCATTCTTGGGTATGACATTGTTCCTCATAGCCTTCTCTGGAAAACTTTAAGAATGGCAGGAAAACGCATGTACACAATTACACTTAAATAAAATATACCAAAATCATGTATAAAAAAAAAATTGTTTAAGGCTGCTTTCACACGTTTTTATTAACATGCGTCATGAATGTTTTTTTGCTGTAAAAGCGGATCCTGCATTTACAGCAAAAAAACGCATGCAAACGCATGTGTTATTTTGCAGGATCCTGTCACTTTAAGTTTATGGGCGGGCATTGGAGTCATGTGATCGGGAGTGAGTGGAACTGAACGTGATAGACTGGGAGCCGGCTTCTGACAGCTGCAGAGGCTCGTAACCAAGGTAAACATCGGGTAACTTGCTTGGATACCTGATTTACCTTTGTTACGAGCGTCTGCAGCTTCTAGGAGCCGGGCTCCCTGCACACGTAACCAATGTAAACATCGGGTAACTAAGAGAAGCGCTTTCCTTGGTTACCCGATATTTATCTTGGTTACGAGTGTCTGCAGCTCTCAGGCGGGGGAGAGAGCGAGGAGAGGGAGGGGGAGAGAGGGACTGATCACCCGAGGCTGGTTTCTGGGCATGCTCAGTAGAGCAAGCAGGATCCTGTCTATCAGCATGCCAGCGTTCACATGCGTTTGTGTGCTGTTTAGTCAGGATCCAGCAATTTGCAGTATTTGGACGCAGCTCAAAAACGCTACAAGTAGCGTTTTTGAAAAATGTTAAAAAACTGCAACTCGCTGGATCCTCACTATAACACACGCAAACGCAGGTGAACGCATGTCGACGCGAGTCCATTGCAAATGCATTGAAATGAAAACGCATTTGCACTGGATCCGTTTTTGCGTTAAAAAAACGTTCAGGACGCATGTTAAAAAAAACGTAGTGTGAAAGCAGCCTAAGACTGTAAAAAAAAAAAAAAAATTAAAAAAATAGCCCTAATATACATCTATCATTAAAAATGTCTTAATTTGTAATTTGCATGTAACCAGTAACATTTATTTTTTTGTTGGATGGTATAGTAATTTTGTTTCTGTCTTGTCGTCTTCTTTATTTAGTAATACCTATCGTATGATTGAACAAGATGACTTTGACATCCAAGCAAGGTTACATACAATTGTGAGAGGAGAGGATGAAGCAGCCATGGTGGAGTCAGTGGGACTTGCATTAGTAAAATTGCCAGATGTCCTAAACCGATTGAAACCTGACATCATTATAGTCCATGGAGATAGATTTGATGCATTAGCATTGGCTACGAGTGCGGCACTAATGAACATAAGAATCCTTCACATAGAAGGCGGAGAAGTCAGT
This sequence comes from Anomaloglossus baeobatrachus, assembly GCF_048569485.1. Classification (NCBI taxonomy): domain Eukaryota; kingdom Metazoa; phylum Chordata; class Amphibia; order Anura; family Aromobatidae; genus Anomaloglossus; species Anomaloglossus baeobatrachus. The sequence continues at coordinate 498,559,979 of NC_134353.1, forward strand.
GGAACGATTGATGACTCAATCAGACATGCCATCACGAAATTGTCTCACTACCATGTATGCTGCACCCGGAGCGCAGAACAGCATCTCATTGCCATGTGTGAGGACCATGACCGCATCCTTCTGGCTGGTTGTCCCTCTTATGACAAGCTACTAAATCTGAAAAACAAAGACTACATGGGTGTTATCAAATCATGGCTCGGTAAGGTTCACGCTTCCAGTGGCTAGGAAGTAGATACAGGCTTCCTGATTGCAATGAACAGTTTTAATGAGAACTTAGTGTTTAGCCAGGTAATGCACCAGTTTTGTCAGTGGCACGCACTTTTTCATTGATTTGGCACATCTTGATGGACAAGTTGTAGACTTTTTTTTTTTTCTTTCTTATTGCTTCTGCATACTAATAATAAATCCGGCCTATTTTAAATCTTCTTTAAAGGGAACCTGTCAGGTCCTGTATGCACCCAGAACAAAGAGCGGTTCTGAATGCATGTTTTAATCTTTACCTAGCAGTCCCGGCCTATAGTAGCATAGATAAAGGGATCTGTAAATAAAGTATTTGTAAAGATCCTTTATGATATGCTAATGAGGCCAGCCACTAATCACAAGCGTGTTAGTTCCCTTGGCTAGTCGGCCCCTTTAGCATGTAAGCGCGCCCTTTGGGCATGTAAACAGGCTAATAAATGTGTAGCGTCAGAGGATGGTCATGCTTACCTCTCTGCTGCCACCACGCCCGACGCTGGATTTTGGCTCAGTGCGCAGGATCCCTGGATGTCTCGAAATGACCAGAAATACCGGGAACTTCTGATTATGCACACTGACCCTATGCTGGACGTTTTGAGGCGGTGCAAAGGACACAGATACGCACATCACCCCTGATGACTCTGGGCAATGGGCATGCTAACATGCTAAGAGGGCGGAATGAGTGCAGGAATTAACGCCCTTGGGACTTTTCCCTGCGCTCATTAGCATATCTTAAGGGATCTATAGAACTACTTTTTCCAAAGATCTGTTTATGTATGCTACTAGATGGTGGGATAATTAGGAAGGGGTTAGAAATATGCACCCAGAACCAGCTCGTGGTTCTGGGTGTATATTGCACCTGACAGATTCACTTTAAGCCATAGACACTTAAGTGTCCAAAATGCTAAATTAATGTGCCAATTTGTGGGCATAACTGGCTTGGTGAATCTGCTTCCACTTCAATATAGATATGACTTCTATCTCCCTGCTAAGCGTCATGGCCATTTACCTATTATTCTATATGAGGGCAACAGCTGGAGTCTCACTATTTCATATTTCTTGTACTTAGTGCAGCATGAATCTATTGATGGGGCTTTTTTTTAAAGGAAGTGTAATACACCATACCAGCAATCAGAGCAATAAAAGTTAATGTCCCATCATGGAACTAAGTAAAAAAAAAACAAAAACTGAAATGTAATTTATATTAAAAAAAAAAATCAGAAAATAAAGAATAGAAAAAACAAAAAATATACCACTAAAGATGTATATAAAAGTACATATATTTGGTATCACCATGTCCTGAATAACCCGATCTATAAAATTGTCACACTAGTTAACCCCTTCTTTGAGCGCACAAAAAAATCAAAATAAAAAAAGTATTAAAAACTGTCTATTCATCATACAGCTCACAAAAAAGTGGAATAAATCGTGATCAAAAAGGTAAATAAAAATGGTACCACTGAAAAAATCATCCTGTCCCACAAAAAAAGCCACATGCAGCTCTGTTAGCAAAAATGAAAGCTATATCTCTCAGGCTACAGCAATGTAAAAACAATTTTACAAAATTTTTTTTGCAAAATTTAAAAAAATATATAAATGTGGCATCATTGTATTCATACTGACCCAAAGAAGCTGTCTTATCAGTTTTACAACTCTGTGAACAGCGTTAAAAAAAACAAAACAAAAAAATCCGTTACTGAATTGCTGTTTCCTCTTGATTCTGTCTCAGAAAAAGCGTAATAGAAAGTGATTAAAAAAATATAATGTGGCCCAAAATTTCTCCTATTAGGCCCAAAATGGTACCAATAAAAACTCCCAACTCAAAGTATGAGATCTGATCTGGATGTATGAAAGTCTAAGATGGGGTCTAAAGGGGGAAGCTATTCTTGCGGAGACTGACACCACTGACACCAGCATGGCAGTGGTGAGGAGACTTAAAGGAGCAATGCTCATCTGGGAAATATGCAGATTGTCTTTTTCCCAGAAGAGCATTAATGTCTCCTCACCATTGGCATTCTGGAATGGGGTGTCAGTCTCCGCAAGGACAATATCTTCCTCTTTAGACCCCGTTTTAGCCTCTCATACAGCCAGATCAGATCTCATACTTTGCACTGACGAGGGACAACCATCCCGAAACACTGTCTGCAAATTGAGGTTCTGATCTGGCATAAATCCTAAGTCATATGACAACTCGTTAAAGGGTCACTTTTGACTTTAAAGGGAAGGTGTCGCGGTTTTTTATTTTTGTATTAAAAATAGTGATTATGAAATCAAGTATTTTTAATACAAAATTAAAATCACCGCTTATTTAGTTTTTATTTAATTCTAATTTTACTGGAGGCACTGAGGGCCATGCTGGACTTGCTGTTTGTGTGTAACGACAGTTACTCACTCCTTTAAGGCAGCCCCTGTGCATAGAGAACAGTGGTCGGGATCCGACCCCTTCAGTAACGTTACAGTAGGCATCTGCTGTAACCTGGATGCGCCCCCTGGGCTGTCCAGATCACAGCAGAGGGAGGAGATCGGCGCCATCATTCTGGAGCTCACAGCTCATGCTGTTTGCTCCAGTTTACCCATGTCAACTGCCGGGACGTGTGAGTACGGGCCACCTACCCTCCCCCCCGCTCCGCCGTTACAGTCTCCAATGACACCCCCTCCCTCCGCTCTACCCAACCCCCGCTACTGCTGCTACCGCCGCCCCTCCCCTGCCGTTACCGTCTCCAATGACACACTCTCCGCTCTACCCAGCAACTGCTCTGCCCGCTGCGCTGTGTATGTGTGATGTGACTCATGTGAGTACCGCCGCTGCTACCGTCTCCAAAAACACCCCCCGCTCACTCCCCCCCTCCTGCCACCTTTCGGTCTGAGCGTGAACCGGTGATACTGTATGCAGGGCTGTGTATCTAATCCTCTCCTGTGTGATACTGTCTGCTGAGCCCTGTATCTAATCCTCTCCAGTGTGATACTGTCTGCTGAGCCCTGTATCTAATCCTCTCCAGTGTGATAGTGTCTGCTGAGCCCTGTATCTAATCCTCTCCTGTGTGATACTGTCTGCACAGCTGTGTATCTAATCCTATCCTGTGTGATACTGTCTGCTGAGCCCTGTATCTAATCCTCTCCAGTGTGATACTGTCTGCACAGCTGTGTATCTAATCCTATCCTGTGTGATACTGTCTGCTGAGTCATGTATCTAATCCTATATTGTGTGATACTGTCTGCTGAGCTGTGTATCTAATCCTGTCCTGTGTGATACTCCTGCTGTCCTTGGTGACCCTTTAGACATTTGTGGTCACCAACAAAATGGCTCAGCACTGTGTCCCTACATGTCATTCTCTCTTATCTGTTGTAAACACCCAGATTGGGAGGGGACCTGTGACATCACACACACAGGAGAGCAGACTCCGCCCACTTTACTGCAGCTGTAATGTGAGCTATTTCTACAGTGGGATTTCTGAAGGATTTCAGCAGCTGCTCCCCCTAGTGTTTAACAGTGGAAAATATCATACTTTTTATTTTTTTTTTTATATTTTGCTCAATGAAAAACAAATAATATTTAAACAAAACATTAAAACGTTAATACTTTACATGTTTTCAGTTATTGAATTATTTTTTTTACGACACCTTCCCTTTAAGGATTGCTGCCTCCAATAGGTGGCACTAGAGTTCGTTTCTTTGTCGCTCCATTGGGAGACCCAGACAATTGGGTGTATAGCTTCTGCCTCCGGAGGCCACACAAAGTATTACACTTTAAAAAGTGTAAACCCCTCCCCTTCTGCCTATACACCCCCCCGTGCATCACGGGCTCCTCAGTTTTTATGCTTTGTGCGAAGGAGGCACACATGCACGCAAGCTCCACAATTTAGTCAGCAGCAGCTGCTGACTATATCGGATGGAAGAAAAGAGGGCACATAACAGGGCCCCCGGCATGCTCCCTTCTCACCCCACTCTGGTCGGCGGTGCTGTTAAGGTTGAGGTACCCATTGCGGGTACATAGGCAGGAGCCACATGCTGTTTTCCTTCCCCATCCCTTAGGGGCTCTGGGTGAAGTGGGATCCTAATCGGTCTCCAGGCACTGGGACCGTGCTCCCTCCGCAGCCCCTGGGGGAATCTGCTTGGACAGGAGCCGGGTATCGTCAGGGACAGGCAGCGACTCTGAGGTACTCTGTGTCCCCTTGGGGACGGCGCATATAGCGCCTGTGTTATACACGCTGCAGCAGCTGCTGGGTGTGTTAGTGCGCCGGGACTACCGCGCTGGCCGCGCTTGTTTGCCGGCCGCGCTTGTAACTTTACTCCCCGGTTTTTGCGGCCTAGTACCGCATATTCCCGCCCCCGGCCCTGCCAGTCAGGGGAAGGGCGGGACGCTGCACTGGACGTCAGCGCTGAGGGCTGGAGCATACTTTTGTATCCTCCTCCCCCCTCACTGAGCACCGTGGGGCACCAGATTCCCGCACTTTCTAAAGGCACGCCCACGGCCCCCTCCTCCCCACAGAACGCTGGCAGCCATTCCTGTCAGCACTTCTGACGCTGGAGAGGAGAGACAACACAGCTTTGGGAGGCCCAGGCAGGGAATCTGGTGGTCACACAACCGCTGCAGGCGGTCGGTAAGCCGCACCTGTTACTAGGTGCTGGCCCCCCTGGGTGCTGAAGTGTATATTTATATGCTTATAATCTATACATTTACTTTGTACGGCCGCACTGCTTGTTTTTGGCTATATACCCTCCCTGATTGTACTCAGAGGAGACAACAGCATGTCGTCCGCAAAAAGCAAGGGTGCCAAAGCACAGGCTTACTTTGCAACCTGTACCTCATGTGCGGCTATGCTACCTGCAGGTTCCACCTACCCTCATTGTGTGCAATGCTCGGCCCCTGTGACACTCACTCAGCCGGAGCCTCTGCTACTGGTGGCCCAGGTGGAACCACCTGCTGCCACTGTCCAGGTGACAGGGACGGAGTTTGCAGTATTCGCTGACAAACTTTCTGAGTCTATGGATAAATGGTCTGCTAAGATACTAGAAGCCTTGCAGTCCAGACCGGTAACACAGGTCCCGGGCACTGTTGAATCATTGACCCCAGGCCCCCCTCGGTTGGAGCAGCAAAGTGCTCTTGGGGCGGCTCATAGGTCCCACGGTGAGGTTTCCGATACGGACTGCAGTCCCAGACCGCCTAAGCGGGCTCGCTGGGAGCTTCCCTCGACTTCATCACACTGCTCAGGGTCTCAGCAGGAGGACTCTCTAGAGGATGAAGCGGAGGTGGCAGATCAGGACTCTGATCCTGACGCCGCTCTCAACCTGGATACACCTGAAGGGGACGCCATAGTAAATGACCTTTATAGCGTCCATCAATCAGGTGTTGGATCTTTCTCCCCCAGCTCCTCCGATTGAGGAGTCAGCTTCTCAGAAGGAGAAATTCCATTTTAGGTTTCCCAAACTTACAATGAGTGCGTTTCTGGATCACTCCGACTTCAGAGATACAGTCTAGAAACACAGAGCATTTCCAGATAAGCGCTTTACTAAGCGCCTTAAGGACACACGTTATCCCTTCCCCCCCTGACGTAGTCAAGGGTTGGGCTCAGTGTCCCAAGGTGGATCCTCCAGTCTCTAGACTGGCGGCTAGATCCATAGTTGCAGTGGCAGATGGTGCATCACTCAAGGATGCCACTGACAGGCAGATAGAGCTCCTGATGAAATCCATCTATGAAGCTATAGGCGCGTCCTTTGCTCCGCCATTCGCAGCCGTATGGGCACTCCAAGCTATCTCAGCTTGTCAGTCTGAGATTAATGCAGTCACACGTGCCTCTACTCCGCAAGTTGTGTCCTTAACATGTCGGCGTTTGCGTCCTACGCCATGAATGCGGTCCTGGACTCTGCGAGCCGTACGTCGGTAGCATCCGCCAATTCGGTGGCAGTCCGCAGGGCCATGTGGCTACGGGAATGGAAGGCAGACTCTGCTTCTAAAAAGTTCTTAACCGGTTTGCCATTTTCTGGCGACCGCCTGTTTGGCGAGCGATTGGATGAAATCATTAAACAATCCAAGGGAAAGGACTCATCCTTACCCCAGTCCAAACCAAACAGACCTCAACAACGGAAGGTACAATCGAGGTTTCGGTCCTTTCGGCCCGCGGGCAGGTCTCAATTCTCCTCGTCCAACAGGCCACAGAAGGGTCAGAGGAACTCCGATTCATGGCGGTCTAAGTCACGTCCTAAGAAGAACGCCGGAGGGACCGCTCCCAAAGCGGCCTCCTCATGACTTTCGGCCTCCTCAAACCGCATCCTCGGTCGGTGGCAGGCTCTCCCGCTTTTGCGACGCCTGGTTGCCACATGTCCAAGACCGATGGGTGCGAGACATTTTGTCTCACGGTTACAGGATAGAGTTCAGCTCTCGTCCTCTGACTCGTTTCTTCAGAACATCTTTTCCCCCCGAGCGAGCCGATGTTCTCCTTCAGGCGGTGAGCACTCTGAAGGCAGAAGGAGTGGTGGTCCCTGTTCCCCCTTCAGCAACGGGGCCACGGCTTTTACTCCAACTTGTTTGTGGTGCCAAAAAAGGACGGATCTTTCCGTCCCGTTCTGGACCTAAAACTGCTCAACAGACACGTGAAAACCAGGCGGTTCCGGATGGAATCTCTCCGCTCCGTCATCGCCTCAATGTCCCAAGGAGACTTCCTAGCATCAATCGACATCAGGGATGCTTATCTCCACGTGCCGATTGCATCAGCGCTTCCTGCGTTTCGCCATCGGGGACGAACACCTTCAGTTCGTGGCACTGCCTTTCGGCCTGGCGACAGCCCCACGGGTCTTCACCAAGGTCATGGCAACAGTGGTAGCAGTCCTACACTCTCAGGGACACTCGGTGATCCCTTACTTAGACGATCTGCTTGTCAAGGCCCCTTCTCAGGTGGCATGCCAACACAGCCTGAATATTGCTCTGGAGACTCTCCAGAGATTTGGGTGGATCATCAATTTCCCAAAGTCAAAACTGACACCGGCCCAATCACTGACATATCTTGGCATGGAGTTTCATACTCTCTCAGCGATAGTGAAGCTTCCGCTGGAAAAACAGCGTTCACTACAGACAGGGTTGCAATCTCTCCTTCGAGTCCAGTCGCACCCCTTGAGGCGCCTCATGCACTTCCTAGGGAAGATGGTGGCAGCAATGGAGGCAGTCCCTTTTGCGCAGTTTCATCTGCGTCCACTTCAATGGGACATTCTCCGCAAATGGGACAGGAAATCGACGTCCCTAGACAGGAACGTCTCCCTTTCTCGGGCAGCCAAGGCCTCCCTTCAGTGGTGGCTTCTTCCCACTTCGTTGTCGAGGGGAAATCCTTCCTGCCCCCATCCTGGGCGGTGGTCACGACGGACGCGAGTCTGTCAGGGTGGGGAGCGGTCTTTCTCCACCACAGGGCTCAGGGTACCTGGACTCAGAGTCCTCCCTTCAGATCAATGTTCTGGAGATAAGGGCAGTGTATCTAGCCCTAAAGGCGTTCCAGCCGTGGCTGGAAGGCAGGCAGATCCGAATTCAGTCGGACAACGCCACGGCGGTGGCATACATCAACCACCAAGGCGGCACACGCAGTCGGCAAGCCTTCCAGGAAGTCCGGCGGATTCTGCTGTGGGTGGAAGCCACAGCCTCCACCATCTCCGCAGTTCACATCCTGGGCGTAGAAAACTGGGAAGCAGACTTTCTCAGTCGCCAGGGCATGGACGCAGGGGAATGGTCTCTTCACCCGGACGTGTTTCAAGAGATCTGTTGCCGCTGGGGGAAGCCGGACGTCGACCTAATGGCGTCCCGGCACAACAACAAGGTCCCGGCATTCATTGCACGTTCTCAAGATCACAGAGCTCTGGCGGCAGACGCATTAGTTCAGGATTGGTCGCAGTTTCAACTGCCTTATGTATTTCCTCCTCTGGCACTGCTGCCCAGAGTGTTACGCAAGATCAGGTCCGACTGCCGCCGCGCCATCCTCGTCGCTCCAGACTTGCCGAGGAGGTCGTGGTACCCGGATCTGTGGCATCTCACGGTGGGCCAACCGTGGGCACTGCCAGACCGACCAGACTTGCTGTCTCAAGGGCCATTTTTCCATCTGAATTCTGCGGCCCTCAACCTGACTGTGTGGCCATTGAGTCCTGGATCCTAGCGTCTTCAGGATTATCTCAAGAGGTCATTGCCACTATGAGACAGGCCAGGAAACCAACGTCCGCCAAGATCTACCACAGGACGTGGAGGATCTTCTTATCCTGGTGCTCTGATCAGGGTTTTACTCCCTGGCCATTTGCCTTGCCCACTTTTCTGTCCTTCCTTCAATCCGGAATGGAAAAAGGTTTGTCTCTCGGCTCCCTTAAGGGACAAGTCTCGGCGCTCTCTGTATTTTTTCAAAAGCGCCTAGCCAGGCTTCCACAGGTACGCACGTTCCTGCAGGGGGTTTGCCACATAGTCCCTCCTTACAAGCGTCCGCTAGAACCCTGGGATCTGAACAGGGTGCTAACGGCTCTTCAGAAACCACCTTTCGAGCCAATGAGGGATATTTCTTTTTCACGCCTTTCTCAGAAAGTGGTCTTCCTAGTGGCAGTCACATCGCTTCGGAGAGTGTCTGAGCTAGCCGCGCTGTCATGCAAAGCCCCCTTCCTGGTGTTTCACCAGGACAAGGTGGTTCTGCGTCCGGTTCCGGAATTTCTCCCTAAGGTGGTATCCCCTTTTCATCTCAATCAGGATATCTCCTTACCTTCTTTTTGTCCTCATCCAGTTCACCAATGTGAAAAGGATTTGCACTTGTTAGATCTGGTGAGAGCACTCAGACTCTACATTTCTCGTACGGCGCCCCTGCGCCGCTCGGATGCGCTCTTTGTCCTTGTCGCTGGCCAGCGTAAAGGGTCGCAGGCTTCCAAGTCAACCTTGGCTCGGTGGATCAAGGAACCAATTCTTGAAGCCTACCGATCTTCTGGGCTTCCGGTTCCTTCAGGGCTGAAGGCCCATTCTACCAGAGCCGTGGGTGCGTCCTGGGCTTTGCGACACCAGGCTACGGCTCAGCAGGTGTGTCAGGCGGCTACCTGGTCGAGTCTGCACACTTTCACGAAACACTATCAGGTGCATACCTATGCTTCGGCAGATGGCAGCCTAGGTAGGCGAGTCCTTCAGGCGGCGGTTGCCCACCTGTAGGAAGGGGCCGTATTACGGCTCTATTACCGAGGTATTATTTTACCCACCCAGGGACTGCTTTTGGACGTCCCAATTGTCTGGGTCTCCCAATGGAGCGACAAAGAAGAAGGTAATTTTGTTTACTTACCGTAAATTCCTTTTCTTCTAGCTCCAATTGGGAGACCCAGCACCCGCCCCTGTTCCCTTCGGGCTGTTGTTCTTTTGTGTACACATGTTGTTCATGTTGAATGGTTTTCAGTTCTCCGAACATCCTTCGGATTGAATTTACCAATTTATAAGTTTCCTCCTTCCTGCTTTTGCACCAAAACTGAGGAGCCCGTGATGCACGGGGGGGTGTATAGGCAGAAGGGGAGGGGTTTACACTTTTTAAAGTGTAATACTTTGTGTGGCCTCCGGAGGCAGAAGCTATACACCCAATTGTCTGGGTCTCCCAATTGGAGCTAGAAGAAAAGGAATTTACGGTAAGTAAACAAAATTCCCTTCTTACTTCCTCACTGAGAGACAATTTCCAACCTTATAAAGTGACACTGGTCAGAATTCTAAAATTAGACCTGGTCAGGAAGGTGAAAACAGGCTGTGTGGTGAAGGGGTTCAAAGTAGGGTGGTCCGATAACTGAAATGTATGTAAAATTGCTTTCTTTTGAACCTATAAGAATATAGGGTGAGATAAAAATACAAAATAATTAGCGTACATTCTCACGTGTGTACATATATTTCTTTAAGGCTATGTGCGCACGTTGCGTAAATTCATGCAGTTACGCTGCTCTTTGTAGCGCAGCGTAACTGCATGTGTCCTGCGTCCCCTGCACAGTCTATGGAGATTGTGCAGGGGCCGTGCGCACGTGGCGTTTTAGAGCGCAGCGCTTCGGCTACTGCCGAAGCGCTGCGTAAAAAGAAGTGACATGTCACTTCTTCCGTGCGCTTTGGCGGCAGCTCCTGCTCTGTCTATGGCAGGAGCTGCAGGCAGAGCGCATGGAATCGGCGCTCACTACGGACATTTCTGCAGCGATTTAAAGCGTACATGTGCTCTTCAGATTGCTGCAGAAATTTCTGCAGTGACTGTACGCAACGTGCGCACATAGCCTTACAACTACATTTGAGATTTATTTTTTTTCATTTGGTAACGTTTGCATGTTAACATGGATATTTTCTTCTCAGGTGATGATGTGAAGCCTGGGGAATATATTGTAGCTCTGCAGCACCCGGTTACCACAGATATAAAACATTCGGTGAAAATGTTTGAGTTCACCTTAAATGCTCTCATTTCATTCAATAAGAAAACGTTGGTTCTGTTCCCAAACATCGATGCGGGTGAGTTCCCGAGGAAGGCTTTGTGATCGTTTCTCTTTTTCAGCTGTATTTCGGGTTGTTGACCTGTTTGTTGGAAAATGTCTGCTTGTTACAGGAAGCAAAGAAATGGTGCGTGTGATGAGGAAGAAAGGTGTGGAGCACCATCCTAACTTCCGAGCAGTGAAGCATGTCCCATTCGAACAGTTCATCCAGTTAGTTGCACATGCAGCATGTATGATCGGGAACAGCAGCTGTGGAGTGCGCGAGGCTGGAGCTTTTGGAACACCAGTCATCAATTTGGGAACAAGGCAGACTGGAAGAGAAACTGGTGAGCATATGGTGAATTCCTTCCAAAATTAACAAAATCTCCTCCTTTCCATCCCCCATAAATATCCTATACCTACCACCTACTTATTCATATTTTATATATTGTTACCAGTGTCTCAGGCTTTCCAAGACTGGCTGATTTGTTTATGGGATTAAAGTTACAGAAGAACATCTGATATCTCATGATTTATATACTAACAAAATCTATTAGTACACTGCGATTTAATGACTACACTAGTACTACACAGAAAAATATAAGGAAGGTAGCTAACTGTTTTTGATAAAAAATAAAGCGTATAAGGCTAGGTTCACACACTGCTTTTTTTTTTTTTTTTTTTTTTTTTTACGCTGCGTTTTTGTGTTTTTTTGCGGCAAAAAACGCACAAACGCACCCGTGGCAAAAAAACGCGGCAAACACGCATGCGTATTTACCGCGATTTGGTGTGGGTTTTTTTTTTTTGATGCGTTTTTTATGCGCTTTTTTTTTTTTTTTTTATCAGTGAACAATGCCATTAAAGATTGTTGAAAAACAAAAAAAAGTCTGATGTCATTTCCTTCTTCAATATGTTCTTCATTCTCCACTAGTGTATGCAGGAGAGCAGACAGCAGCTGCAGAACTACAAGGCTCAGCATACTCCATCCAGGACTGTATGCAGGAGTTTTTTGCCCCCCAAAAAAATGACGTGGGCTTTGCCATATTTTTGTATGCTAGCCAGGTACAGCAGGCAGGTACGGGCTGCCCCCAACCCCCAGCTGCCTATTTGTACCCAGCTGGGAACCAAAAATTTAGGGAAGGTCTTCTTTTTTTTTTTTTTTTAATTATTTCATGAATTTCATGAAATAATTAAAAAACAAAATGACATGGGCTTCGCCCAATTTGTGAGTCCAGCCAGGTACAACTAGGCAGCTGTGGATTGGAATCCGCAGTGCAGGGTGCCCATGCTTTCTGTGCACCCCTGCTGCGAATTGCAGTCCGCAGCCACCCCAGAAAATGGCACTTCCATAGAAGCGCCATCTTCTGGCGCTGTATGCAACTCTTCCAGCTGCCCTGGTGATGGGTGGCTCGCTGGGTAATAATGGGGTTAGGGCTAGCTGTATATTATCAGCTGGCCCTAAGCCCGAAATTCATGGTGTCACGCCAATATTAGGCATAGCCACCATGAATTTCTAGTAAAGATAAAAAAAAACACAACACACAGAAAAATATTTTTATTAGAAATAAAACACAACACAAGTAGTGACTCCATCTATATTGAAATAAAGAACCCCCCTCCGCAGTAATCCTGGGTCAAGGGTCCCGCGCCGTCCAATCCGGATCCAATATCATCTGATCGGTTTGCTGGAAGGCATACCGATCAGATGATGTCAGGTTAAAGGACGTGAATCACATCACACATCAGCTGATTGTATAAACGGCTGTTATACAATCAGCTGATGCATCAGTGCAAAAAAAAAAAAAAAAATACTTATGTGCTGAGTACCGGCAGCTCCTGGAGCGATTGGAAGGGAGTATGATCCCGTCCAATCGCTGCAGGAGCTGCCGGTAATCAGCTGATGAAGTCTCCTGACAGCAGGATCAGCTGATAGGTAAAACCGGCCGGGCGCCGGCGTCACCGCGAGACTTACGATCAGCTGATGCGTCAGTTGACCGCATCAGGTGATCCACCGCCAGGTCCTGCAGCCATCGGACGTGCCCGGGGAGACTGCACACAGCCGGAGCGGTGGCACGGGAGAGGAGCTGGGAGCGGACATGGCACCGGGAGTCTGCAGACAGGTGAGCATGACATTTTTTTTTTTTTCTACTGTTCACTTTTGTTTTCGCAGCTGCTTCCACCTTCCGCCCGGCCATGGCGCCGCACGGGAGCTGACATGGCGCCGCACGGAAGATTGAAGTAGCGGTGGCGGTATCGGGAGGATTCACGCTTCTGTGTTTACTGACAGAAGGAATCCTCTTCCTGTACATGTCACTTTACTACCCACCCCTTGCGTTTTATAGCTGCGTTTTTAGTCATAGAAACGCACTAAAACGCAGATATATTTGCAATTTGCGTTTTTTATTGCATTTTTGAACATCTCATTGAACTCAATGGGTGGAAAACGCAGTGAAAAACGCAAAAATAATTGACATGCTGCGTTTTTGTGTGCAGCACAAAAACGCAGCTAAAAAAACGCTGTGTGCAGACAGCAAAAATGAAAACTCATAGACTTTGCTGGGGAAGCAAAGTCATGCAATTTTCTGAGGAAAAACGCACCCGAAAAACGCACTGTGTGAACTTACCCTAAGCCATTCACCAACGACAAGGTGACCTCATGGATGGATCCTAGTCATGGCTCTCTATGTACCCAGACAGGTCTCAAATGGACTTGGAAAGAAAAAGGATCCAGCTTAGTGATAATTGAAACTTTTCTGGGAAAGATGAATGAGGATGCACCAGGGGCAGGTCACATTGCCCAACGCAAAAAAATTAGGACAAGGCCAGTACTGCTATAGTATTAATGCACAGGTGTAGAAATAAGCCCATGAATTTCACTCTTACTACACACTTGAGTTAGGGACCATCCATAGAGACAACTTGTCGTGTTTGGATGGCTTATACACTTTGATTAAACACGGTTAACGAAGCACCTCACATTTTTCTATGTATAGTAATGGCAGAATTTATGTATCCATTAATCACATGGTGACGCACAGTGCTTGTTTGTATATTGGCTGGATTATATTGGTGCACCTGTGCGGAACTTGTCTTTATTTTTTTTTTTTTTTTATTTATTTTAATTGATGGGAATTTGAGGTGTGCTACTTTTCTGTTCTAAAACATTATGTGAAAGTTGATTGTACCCACTGAATTTGGTAGGCCATGCTACCCATCTGATTTTGTATGGGATTCCCGATTTTTCCAATAACAGGTGGGCTGGGGAAGAGAAGGATCAGGCTGTTCGAATATCAAGATCTGATCCATATTTTAGAGTTGGTGCCACACAACTATTGCAAGACTTATCTTTTCTCTACCCATTGAACCCCAGGACCGATAAGTTAAGCCGAGAACTTTTATGGAAGTCGGGAGAAAAAGCCGTTGGTTGAACATTCATCCAGATCGACCAACAGTCTGTGTATGGGGATCTACCAGTTGATGTGTCGGGGGAAAAAAAGAAGGATCCGGCCGGTTGACTTTCCAACCACCGAACCTTTTGTTCTCTGTGAACCGAGCATTCCTGTGTATGGGTGGGTCTGGGAGACAGCTGGAGACTGAGCAGTCTCCTATCTAATCTGTAGGGGGCTGAAGGTCAAAGTCTTCTCCCAGCTTATGTACTGCTGTTGTTTTACAACTTAATTAACTGTGTTGAAACTGTCTGCTGTATTAGTGGTTTACAAACACATTTTTTTATCTGTTTAACACCCTTGTAAAAGTTTGGGAGAAATCCAGATTTCTGTCCAGGTGACCTGAGTAATTGGTGCTAGGCATGTTCTTCTAAATACTTAGATTTCATCACAACCTGTTTGATGGTTTTTTTTTTCAGGTGAAAATGTGCTTCATGTACGTGATGCAGACACAGAGAATAAAATAATCCATGCCCTTCAGCTCCAATTTGGAAAAAGATACCCTTGGTAAGTGCGTTTTCACTTTTATATGTTACATATATGGTGTTTTATCAAAGTCTTGCCACTTAACCATTTTGGGTTTTTTTTCTTTTACAGCTCAAAAATATATGGTGATGGCAATTCTGTTCCAAGAATTGTCAAATTTCTAAAGTCTATCAGCTTGTCAGAACCTCTTCAGAAGAAGTTTTGCTTCCCTCCAGTAAAAGAAAGTATCTCTCAAGATATTGACCACATTTTGGAAACGCTGTGTGCTTTGGCTGTTGATCTAGGAGGAACAAATCTTAGGATAGCAATTGTCAGCATGAAGGTATCTAATCGTGTAATGAAGTATGGACCATTTATATAACTCTCAGCACCACCCCAAATGCCCATTCTTAGATAAATCTACAAGTAGTGTGTAGATGATGGGGTTATGGCTCCTACACAATGTGCCATAAGTCTATTTCCTGAAAAACTTCTTAAAGAGAACACTTTATTGATACAGCTTGCAATGAGTATTATTATCAAGAATCTGTGAGGGGAAAAACCTTTTGCATAAAATTGGTGGCACATATATGTAAATTATGAACCCAATTAATGTATTAGATGCCTTATACAAATGTCATCTCAGAACTTAACAAGACTTTGTCAATTGTCTAACCGCAACAGTTCGAGGTAGATGGATAACCTGTTTAATCCTTAAGAAGCCATAGAAAATGGCCATTTAGAAAATGTAATGATATGCTGCTTGGAGAATTTTTCTTCAAAATTAGCAACCTTGATAAAATTCACATCAAGGAGATGACGTCAGAACCTGTTTGGGGAAAAAACAACTCACTAAGTGAACAGCAATATGGATTTTCTATTGAAAACAATTGTAAGCATGTTTAACGGGGATGTGGATCAGCTTAAAACAGGGGTGGGGAACCTTTTTTCAGCCGGGGGCCATTTGGAAATTTCTACCAACCTTCGGGGGCCGCACAAAATTATCAATGTGAAAATTACCCGGCTATATTTGGTCAAACAATTAACTCACCCCTACTGTGGCGGCCGGAGCGGCTTCTCTTTGGTGCGGCTGTGATGTTGGATGATACTAATCATGTTGCTTCTCACAACTGCTTTTCTGTCTCTGTCTGAAGCGCAGTCAACTCTTTGTGATAATATTTGCTAAATCATATACATCACATAGGAGACGCTGGAGGCACACACAACACATAGGAGACGCTGGAGGCACACACAACACATAGGAGACACTGGAGGCCCACACAACTCATAGGAGACACTGGAGGCGCACGCAACACATAGGAGACACTGGAGGCACACACAACACATAGGAGACGCTGGAGGCGCACACAACACATAGGAGACACTGGAGGCACACACAGCACATAGGAGACACTGGGACTGCTCTATATACATTACAGGAGTCACTGAAGGCACATACATCACTGGAGGGGCTGGGGGCATATACATCACATTGAAAACGCTGGGACTGACGTATACACCACAGAAAGGAAACGCTGGGACTGCTGTATATACACAACACAGGAGACACTGGAGGCACATACATCACATGAGGAGCTATATATGCTCCCAGCCTCTCCTGTGATGTAAATGCCCACAGCTCCTCCTGTGTTGTGTATGTCCCCAGTGTCTCCTGTGATGTATATGCCCCCAGCATCTCCAATGTGATGTATAAGTCACAGGAGACGCTGAAGGCAAACACAAGAGGGGCTGGGGGGCATACACAACGCAAGAGGGGCTGGGGGGCATACACAACGCAAGAGGGGCTGGGGGGCATACACAACGCAAGAGGGGCTGGGGGGCATACACAACGCAAGAGGGGCTGGGGGGCATACACAACGCAAGAGGGGCTGGGGGGCATACACAACGCAAGAGGGGCTGGGGGGCATACACAACGCAAGAGGGGCTGGGGGGCATACACAACGCAAGAGGGGCTGGGGGGCATACACAACGCAAGAGGGGCTGGGGGGCATACACAACGCAAGAGGGGCTGGGGGGCATACACAACGCAAGAGGGGCTGGGGGGCATACACATCGCAAGAGGAGCTGGGGGCAAAGCCATCACTGAGGGGGGCACAGACATCACTGAGGGAACACAACACTGGGGGTGATGCACAGCATTGGGAGGGCACACAGCACTGCCCCCCAGTAATGTCAAGGCTCTGCACACAGCACCTGCAGAGCCCTGACATTACCGGGGAGCCACAAACCTGAGGTGATAGACAGCATGGGGTGAGGGACACAGCACTGATCGTTGCACACAACTCTGGAGGGAGGGTACACAAAGTACTGGACGGGGAGCAGAGTGTAGGCGCGCACACACAGCGCCAGAGACAGTGCAGGCCGGAGGGCAGAGGGGCGGGCAGATCGCTCTGGAGTTGAAAGGTGCGGTCACACCACACGACAGGACATAGGGGCGGGCACATCGCGCCGAGGGCAGAGGGGGCAGATCGCTCCGGAGGGCAGAGGGGCGGGCACACACACAGCACGAGGGGAAAGAGGGGCGAGCACATCGCTCCGGAGGGCAGAGCGGCGGGCACACACACAGCACGAGGGGACAGAGGGGCGGGCACACACCGCTGATTACGCTACTGGACAGCGGGAGAGCCCATTGGTTCTCCCAAACGGTGCATGTGGTCATTTAAAGGGCTGGCGGCCCCAGCACTACAGCCCCCGGGAATGTGCCCGGGGGCCGCATAAAAGGTCATGGCGGGCCACATGCGGGCCGGAGGTTTCCCCACCCCTGGCCTAAAAAATCCATGTAATAAATTTCTGCAAGTACATATGCTAAGACCACGTGCACACATTGAGTATTTGGTTAGTTTTTACCTCAGTATTTGTAAGGTCACCTGCACACATTGTGTAGTTGGTCAGTTTTTATCTCAATATCTGTAAGGCCACGTGCACAGATTGAGTATTTGGTGACTTTTTACCTCAGTATGTGTCCATGTGCTCACATTGAGTATTTGATAAGTTTTTACCTCAGTATTTGTAAGCCAAAACCATAAGTGCATAAAAATGCAGAAGTAGTGCATGTGTTTCTATTAGGGGGCTTTCACAGTGTGTTCCTCACTTCCATCGGAACGCCCTGAAAACGGGTTTTTGACATATGCACCAACGGGACCACTAACTGTAATGGTGCAGATGGAGCCACAGTGTTCTCTGTAATGCACTATTTTTGGAGGTATACACTTTCTGGAGGCGGACACTCAGACGCAGTATACTATGTCTGGGTGTCCGCCTCCAATAGGTGTATACTCCTAAAAATAGTGCACGACAGAGCACACGGTGATTCTGTCTGTACTATTATAGTCAATGGCCCCTTCGGTGCATATGTCCAAAACCTGTTTTGCAGGGGGTTCAGATGGAAGCCCTGATGGTACCACGGAACAGGTAGAGGAACACAGAGTGAAAGCGGCCTTAGGCTCTGTGCGCACTAGGCTGTTTTGCCCGCGGATTTGCTGCGGAAATTTCTTGAGAAATGTCTGCAATCTTTGTGCAGACATTTCCCAGCAAATCCTATGAGAAAAAAAAATAGCTGTGCGCACACTGCGGATTTTTCTCAAGAAATTTCCTTGAAAATTTTCTCGAGAAACTTTCTTGAGAAAATGAGCATGTCCATTATTTTCCGCAGGTACATGCGGTATACCCCCGGAATTTCACTCCATTCACTGTAATGTAATCGCGAAATTCCGGGGGTATACCGCAGGTAGCAAATGATGTGCGGTATAGCCGCGATTTACCTGCGGTAATGCTCATCGCTGCCTGCGGTTTTGCAGGAAGCGATTTCATTATGCCAGGAAGAGGAAGCGGAGCAGAGTAAACACAGACGTCACACTCCCTGGACGCCGCACAGAAGCACTTCCGTGCGACCTCCAGGTGCCCGTGCAAGTCTGTGTCCCGCTCCAGCCTCGCGGCTGCCTGCACTGCAGTGTGTCAGTGTCTGCCCGCAGTGTCAGCAGCTTGTCACGCTGCAGTGTCAGTGTGTGCCCGCAGTATTGGCAGCTTGTCACGTTGCAGTGTCAGTGTGTGCCCGCAGTATCGGCAGCTTGTCACGCTGCAGCGCAGGCAGACACTGACACAGGCAGACACTGACACTTCACTGACACCCTGCAGTGCTGGCAGCCGCGGGGATGACGATCGCTGCTGTCAGGAGGTGAGATCATTACCTGCTGTGACGATCTCCTGCCTCCTGACGTCACCGCTGTCACTGCTGTCTATGCCTGTCTCGCGGGCGGCCCGAGACTGTCACTAGCGGTGACGTCACGGGCTCTCGCGATACTTCTGACAACGCAATAAGGAATAACGTTTGGAACACCATTCTAAATCTGAACTGGGTGCAAAAACCTAAAAAATCTATCTCCCCATTTATTTATCTCCCTATAGTATACTTCTGACAACGCGGCGGGCATAGAAGTCAGTGACAGCGCTGACGTCAGTAGTACAGGAGATGATCACAGCAGATAATGATTTCATCTATGCTCCTGGCAGCAGCGCTCGGCATCCCATGCAGTGACCTGGGCTATTGATGTTAGCTCAGGTCACTGCATTGCTCT
Source organism: Anomaloglossus baeobatrachus (assembly GCF_048569485.1). Taxonomy (NCBI): domain Eukaryota; kingdom Metazoa; phylum Chordata; class Amphibia; order Anura; family Aromobatidae; genus Anomaloglossus; species Anomaloglossus baeobatrachus. Next base: position 498,579,144 of record NC_134353.1, read on the forward strand.
CCCAGCCAATGGGGAACATTCTGTTCTTCATTGACTGGGACAGCGACTATGGTATGGATCGCCGTGCCCCCCTCATTGGATTACGCCGGACGTGGAATTGATTGTTCTTTTCAATAAATTGGTTAAAGAGGGAATGTTTTGGGGAGTGTTTTTTCAAATAAAACTTTTTTTGTTGTCTATTTTTTATTTCTTACTGACTGGGTTGGTGATGTCGGGTATCTGATAGACGCCTGACGTCACCAACCCCAGGGCTTGATGCCAGGTGACATTACACATCTGGCATCAACCCCATATATTACCTTGTTTGCCAACGCACCAGGGCAACGGGATGAGTTGGGGCGAAGCGCCAGGATTAGCACGTCTAATGGATGCGCCACTTCTGGGGCGGCTGCGGCCTGTTATTTTTAGGCTGGGGAGTGTCCAATAACAGTGGATCTCCCTAGTCTGAGAACACCAGACCACAGCTATCCGCTTTACCTTGGCTGGTGATCCAATTTGAGGGGGACCCCACGTTTTTTGTGTTAAATTTATTTATTTAATGTAAAATAACAGCGTGGGGTGCCCTCTATTTTGGATTAGCAGCCAAGGTGAAGCTGCCAGCTGTGGTTTGCAGGCTGCAGCTGTCTGCTTTACCCTAGCTGGCTACAAAAGATGGGGGGACCTCACGTCGTTTTTTTTTTTTTTAATTATTTATTTATTTTATGGCTAAATACAAGGCTAAGCTCCCTTTAGTGCCACATGAAAGTCACTAAAGGGTGCCAGCTTAGAAAATGCAGGGAGGTGGGACATTATATAGGTCTTTCTCATCTATTTATCTATCTATCTATCTATCTATTCATCTATCCATCTTTCACTTGCTCCAATATATGTCTATAGATTATCTATATTATTTATTGCAAAACCGCAGGGACCAACCTGCGGTAAATCCGCGGCAAATCCGCATACGTTTTTCCCGCGGATTTTTCCGCAGGTGCGGAAATCTTCAACTCCCAGAAGTTTCTCAAGAAATTTTCTTGAGAAAAATCACTTTTCTAGTGCGCACAGAGCCTTATACTTTTCCTCTGATTGTTCCACTCCTGGCTTTGGCTTACAAACACTGAGGTAAAAAAAAGTCAACCAAAAAATCGGAGTGCACATGGCTATATTTCATGTCTATATCTTCGTTTTTGTTTTTTTTTTTTAAGAAAATCAGTCATGCCTGATCAAACTTTTTTATTTGCCTTAGGGAGAAATCCTAAAGAAGTACGCCCAACCCAATCCTAAAACATATGAGGATAGAATTGAATTGATTCTGAAGATGTGCGTTGAAGCTGCATCCGAAGCAGTCAGTCTGAACTGCAGAATACTTGGTGTGGGTATGTATTGTCCTAGATAGATACTATATATATATATATATATATATATATATATATATATATATATATATATATATATATATATATATATATATATATATATAATATAATATAATATAATATAATATAATATAATATAATATAATATAATATAATATATAAATATATATATATAAAGCAAGAAGGCCTGCGGAGACACCATCACATGTTTCTCAACGCTGGCAGGAAACTAGCCAGGTCTTTCACCGGGAAGGAACAACCACGGGAAGGGCAGTCTCCAGTCAAGGAGACCACCTATGCCAAACATGGTATCCATCCACAGACAGCCGTTTCGGGGTATTTGCCCCTCATCAGTGTGGAGTAGGAATCTGGCTAGTGGGACATTGCCTAGTAAAAGACTATGTGAGCAAGGATGGTTGACCTTAGGGAGATCAACATCCACCACTGCGGAGACACCATCACGTGTTTCTCAACGCAGTGATTCTAGAGCAATGCCCCCTGGGAAATATTCAAAGCAAAGGCTGTCTGTGGATGGATACCATGTTTGGCATAGGTGGTCTCCTTGACTGGAGACTGCCCTTCCCGTGGTTGTTCCTTCCCGGTGAAAGACCTGGCTAGTTTCCTGCCAGCGTTGAGAAACATGTGATGGTGTCTCCGCAGGCCTTCTTGCTTTGAATATTTCCCAGGGGGCATTGCTCTAGAATCACTGCGTTGAGAAACACGTGATGGTGTCTCCGCAGTGGTGGATGTTGATCTCCCTAAGGTCAACCATCCTTGCTCATATATATATATATATATATATATATATATATATATATATATATATATATATATATATATATATATAATCTCTATATCCTCTTACCAACATATGGCGTACATTTACATTATATACTGGCTCCCTGACTCTGACATCTCCCTGACACGATGATGTGTGATATTCAGCCATCATCCGCCTCCAACAGACATGGGTGGAGCTGAGCTCCACATGCAGCTGTTAAATGCCACTGTCAAGCTCATGGGGGCGCATCATTCTTTGCACCCATCAGCATGCATGTGGCATGATTGCAGGGCGCCGGTGGGTTGCCATGATAGTCAGGGGTCTGCTGAAAGTTTCCATGCTTGACATGCTACTCCTGTGTTAGCCATCCTGTAGCTAGTATTCATAGGAGACCATGATTTTAGCTATACACATCAGTACTGTGGTATTGCTGTGTATAGTACAAGTGATCACAGGTTCAAGTTCCTTAAGCAGGCTAAAAATACATTTAAAAAAAATATAGTATGAAAAAATATAAAAGTTAAGATCAGCCCCCTCTTCCCCCATTAAAAATAAAGTAATAAAAATACACATATTGGGTATTGCTTTGGCCATAAAAAATTTGATTGATCAAACTTAGAAAATCAATTAACCCAATTGGTAATTGCGGGTGTTTTTCGGCCACTGCAACATTGCAATTAGAGGCAATCAAAACATATCTACCCCTAAATGGTGTCCATATAAACATTGGCTCAGAGCTGAAAAAACAAGCCTTACACAGCCTCCTTAAGCCAAAATTGAAAATGTTACATGCAATTATTTTATATATATAACATATACATGTGTGTATGACTATATATATTTCTTTGTCGCTCCATTGGGAGACCCAGACAATTGGGTGTATAGGCTATGCCTCCGGAGGCCGCACAAAGTATTACACTAAAAGTGTAAAGCCCCTCCCCTTCTGCCTATACACCCCCCGTGCTCCCACGGGCTCCTCAGTTTTTTGCTTTGTGCGAAGGAGGCAGACATGCACAGCACAGCTCCACAGATTAGTCAGCAGCAGCTGCTGACTATGTCGGATGGAAGAAAAGTGGGCCCATATAGGGCCCCCAGCATGCTCCCTTCTCACCCCACTCTTGTCGGCGGTGTTGTTAAGGTTGAGGTATCCATGGCGGGTACGGAGGCTGGAGCCCACATGCTGTTTTCCTTCCCCATCCCCCTAGGGCTCTGGGTGAAGTGGGATCCTATCGGTCTCCAGGCACTGAGACCGTGCTACATCCACAACTCCTGGGAGCCTGCTGGATAGGAGCTGAGTATCGTTCAGGGACATGGCCCTGCTACTTGGAGGTACTCTGTGTCCCTGTGGGGACCGAGCACAGCAACACTCCAGCATTGCTGGGTGTGCTAGTGCACCGGGGACCGCGGCGCTGACCGGGTTAATGTGCCATTACACACTCAGCGTCGCTGAGTGTGTTTATGTAGGGGGACTACCGCACTACCGCCGCCGCCATGTTTTAACACTGCGGCGCGGCTGGGACTTGTAGTGCGCCGGGGACTTCCGCGCGGCCGCGCTTTTATGGCAGCCGCGCTTATTACTTGAGTCCCCGGCTTGTACGGCCTAGTGTTCCCTCCTCCCGCCCACAGCCCTGACAGGCAGGGGTAGGGCGGGACGCTGTACAGACGTGCAGCAGTGAGGGCTGGAGCATGCTTTGCATACTCCACCCCCCTCACTGTGCACTGTGAGGCACCAGTTCCCGCACTTTCTGGGTCACGCTCACGGCTCCCTCATCTCCTCAGGACGCCGGCAGCCATTCCTGTCAGCTCCTCGGACGCTGCAGAGGGGGACAAATTCTGGGAGACCCAGGCAGGGATTATGGTGGCCTCACAACCGTTTTAATCGGGTGGTAAGCAGCACCTGTGGTGCTAGCCCCAGTGTGCAGAAGTGTAATTATATGTTTATGATATTTTACACTGTATAGTGCACAGTTGCTTTCTGGCTATATTCCCTACTGTGTTACTCAGGGAAGACATAGCATGGCGCCCACAAAAGGCAGGGGTGCCAAAACACAGGCTTACTATGCTGCCTGCGCCGCATGTACGACGCCGCTACCGGCAGGTTCCACTGACCCTCACTGTGTGCACTGCTCGGCCCCTGCTGCACTTACTCAGCCGGAGCCTCTGCTAGGGGGGGCCCAGGGGGCTCCACCTGCTGACACTGTCCAGGTGACAGGGACGGAGTTTGCAGTCTTTAAGGATAAGCTCTCTGAGACTATGGCTAAGATACTAGAAGCCTTGCAGTCCAGACCGGTATCTCAGCACAGGGACTCTGTTGAATCATTGTTCCCTGGCCCCCCTCAGTTGGACCAACAATGTCCCCCCGGGGATTATCATAGAAACCTGGCTGAGGGCTCTGACACAGACCCCAGTCCCAGACCGACTAAGCGAGCTCGCTTGGCAATTCCCTCGACATCATCATATTGTTCAGGGTCTCAGCGAGGGGAATCTCTGGTTGATGACGCGGAGGTAGCTGATCAGGATTCTGATCCTGAGGCCGCTCTCAATCTTGATACTCCTGACGGGGACGCAATAGTGAACGATCTTATTGCGTCCATCAATAAAATGTTGGATATTTCTCCCTCAGCTCCTCCGGTGGAGGAGTCAGCTTCTCAGCAGGAGAAATTCCGTTTCAGGTTTCCCAAGCGTACACAGAGTATGTTTCTGGACCACTCTGATTTCAGAGAGGCAGTCCAGAATCACCATGATTGTCCAGATAAGCGTTTTTCTAAGCGCCTTAAGGATACACGTTATCCCTTTCCCCCTGACGTGGTCAAGGGTTGGACTCAGTGTCCCAAGGTGGATCCTCCAATCTCCAGACTGGCGGCTAGATCCATACTTGCAGTGGAAGATGGGGCTTCACTCAAAGATGCCACTGACAGACAGATGGAGCTCTGGTTGAAATCCATCTATGAAGCTATCGGCGCTTCTTTTGCCCCAGCATTCGCAGCCGTATGGGCGCTACAAGCTATATCAGCAGGTCAAGCGCAAATTGACGCAGCCACACGCACTTCCGCGCCGCAGGTGGCGTCCATAACCGCTCAGACGTCAGCAATGGCGTCTTACGTTATTAATGCTGTCCTGGACTCTGCGAGCCGTACGGCGGTTGCATCCGCCAATTCGGTGGTACTCCGCAGGGCCTTGTGGCTACGGGAATGGAAGGCAGATTCTGCTTCCAAAAAGCGCTTAACTAGTTTGCCAATTTCTGGCGACCGATTGTTTGGCGAGCGTTTGGATGAAATCATCAAACAATCCAAGGGAAAGGATACATCCTTACCCCAGCCCAAACCGAACATACCCCAACAGAGGAGGGGGCAGTCGAGGTTTCGGTCCTTTTGGGGCGCGGGCAGGTCCCAATTCTCCTCGTCCAAAAGGCCTCAGAAAGATCAAAGGAACTCTGATTCATGGCGGTCTAAGTCACGTCCAAAAAAGACCACAGGAGGTGCCGCTACCAAAGCGGCTTCCTCATGACTTTCGGCCTCCGCAATCTGCATCCTCGGTCGGTGGCAGGCTCTCCCGCTTTTGCGACACCTGGCTGCCACGGGTAAAAGACCGCTGGGTGAGAGACATTCTGTCTCACGGTTACAAGATGGAGTTCACCTCTCGTCCCCCGACTCGATTCTTCAGGTCATCCCCGCCTCCCGAGCGAGCCGAGGCTCTTCTGCAGGCGCTGGGCACTCTGAAGGCAGAAGGAGTGGTGGTCCCTGTTCCTCTTCAGCAACAGGGTCACGGTTGTTACTCCAACCTGTTTGTGGTCCCAAAGAAGGACGGGTCTTTCCGTCCTGTCCTGGACCTGAAACTGCTCAACAAACACGTAAAGACCAGGCGGTTCCGGATGGAATCCCTCCGCTCCGTCATCGCCTCAATGTCCCAGGGAGATTTCCTTGCATCGATCGATATCAAAGATGCTTATCTCCACGTACCGATTGCTCCAGAGCACCAGCGCTTCTTGCGCTTCGCCATAGGAGACGAACACCTGCAGTTCGTGGCACTGCCGTTCGGCCTGGCAACAGCCCCACGGGTTTTCACCAAGGTTATGGCTACTGTAGTAGCGGTCCTCCACTCTCAGGGTCACTCGGTGATCCCTTACTTGGACGATCTCCTGATCAAGGCACCCTCTCAAGAGGCATGCCAACACAGCCTCGACGCTACTCTGGAGACTCTCCAGAGTTTCGGGTGGATCATCAATTTTCCAAAGTCAAATCTGACACCGGCCCAATCGCTGACATATCTTGGCATGGAGTTTCATACCCTCTCAGCGATAGTGAAGCTTCCGCTGATCAAGCAGCAGTCGCTACAGAAGGGGGTACAATCTCTCCTTTAAGGTCAGGCACACCCCTTGAGGCGCCTCATGCACTTCCTGGGGAAGATGGTGGCAGCAATGGAGGCAGTCCCTTTCGCGCAGTTTCACCTGCGTCCTCTTCAATGGGACATCCTTCGCAAATGGGACAGGAAGCCGACGTCCCTCGACAGGAACGTCTCTCTCTCTCAGGCGACAAAAGCTTTCCTTCGGTGGTGGCTTCTTCCCACTTCATTATCGAAGGGGAAATCCTTCCTACCCCCATCCTGGGAGGTGGTCACGACGGACGCGAGTCTGTCAGGGTGGGGAGCGGTTTTTCTCCACCACAGGGCTCAGGGTACGTGAACCCGGCAAGAGTCCTCACTTCAGATCAATGTTCTGGAAATACGGGCAGTGTACCTTGCCCTAAAAGCGTTCCAGCAGTGGCTGGAAGGCAAGCAGATCCGAATTCAATCGGACAATTCCACAGCGGTGGCATACATCAACCACCAAGGCGGCACACGCAGTCGGCAAGCCTTCCAGGAAGTCCGGCGGATCTTGATGTGGGTGGAAGCCACGGCCTCCACCAGCTCTGCAGTTCACATCCCGGGCGTGGAAAACTGGGAAGCAGATTATCTCAGTCGCCAGGGCATGGACGCAGGGGAATGGTCCCTTCACCCGGACGTGTTTCAGGAGATCTGTTGCCGCTGGGGGGGTGCCGGACGTCGACCTCATGGCGTCCCGGCACAACAACAAGGTACCGACGTTCATGGCACGGTCTCAAGATCCCAGAGCTATGGCGGCAGACGCCTTAGTTCAGGATTGGTCGCAGTTTCAGCTCCCTTATGTGTTTCCTCCGCTGGCACTGTTGCCAAGAGTGTTGCGCAAGATCAGGGCCGACTGCCGCCGCGTCATCCTCGTCGCTCCAGACTGGCCGAGGAGGTCGTGGTACCCGGATCTGTGGCATCTCACGGTCGGCCAACCGTGGGCACTACCAGACCGACCAGACTTGCTGTCTCAAGGGCCGTTTTTCCATCTGAATTCTGCGGCCCTCAACCTGACTGTGTGGCCATTGAGTCCTGGATCCTAGCGTCTTCAGGATTATCTCAAGAGGTCATTGCCACTATGAGACAGGCTAGGAAACCAACGTCCGCCAAGATCTACCACAGGACGTGGAAAATTTTCCTGTCATGGTGCTCTGCTCAGGGTTTTTCTCCCTGGCCTTTTGCCTTGCCCACTTTTCTGTCCTTCCTTCAATCTGGACTTGAAAAGGGTTTGTCGCTCGGCTCCCTTAAGGGACAAGTCTCAGCGCTCTCTGTGTTTTTCCAGAAGCGCCTAGCCAGACTTCCACAGGTACGCACGTTCCTGCAGGGGGTTTGTCACATCGTTCCTCCTTACAAGTGGCCGTTAGAACCCTGGGATCTGAACAGGGTGCTGGTGGCTCTTCAGAAACCACCATTCGAGCCAATGAGGGATATTTCTCTCTCACGCCTTTCGCAGAAAGTGGTCTTCCTAGTAGCAGTCACCTCTCTTCGGAGAGTGTCTGAGCTAGCAGCGTTGTCGTGCAAAGCCCCTTTCCTGGTGTTTCACCAGGACAAGGTGGTTCTGCGTCCGGTTCCGGAATTTCTCCCCAAGGTGGTATCCCCTTTTCATCTCAATCAGGATATCTCCTTACCCTCTTTTTGTCCTCATCCAGTTCACCAATGTGAAAAGGATTTGCACTTGTTAGATCTGGTGAGAGCACTCAGATTCTACATTTCTCGTACGGCGCCCCTGCGCCGCTCGGATGCACTCTTTGTCCTTGTCGCTGGCCAGCGTAAAGGGACACAAGCTTCCAAATCAACCCTGGCTCGGTGGATCAAGGAACCAATTCTCGAGGCTTATCGTTCCTCGGGGCTTCCGGTTCCCTCAGGGCTGAAGGCCCATTCTACCAGGGCCGTGGGTGCGTCCTGGGCTTTGCGGCACCAGGCTACGGCTCAGCAGGTGTGTCAGGCGGCTACCTGGTCGAGCCTGCACACTTTCACGAAACACTATCAGGTGCATACCTATGCTTCGGCAAATGCCAGCCTAGGTAGACGAGTCCTTCAGGCGGCGGTTGGCCACCTGTAGGAAGGGGCCGTTTTACGGCTCCATTACGAGGTATTATTTTACCCACCCAGGGACTGCTTTTGGACGTCCCAATTGTCTGGGTCTCCTAATGGAGCGACAAAGAAGAAGGGAATTTTGTTTACTTACCGTAAATTCCTTTTCTTCTAGCTCCAATTGGGAGACCCAGCACCCGCCCCTGTTTTTTTGTGTACACATGTTGTTCATGTTGAATGGTTTCAGTTCTCCGATATTCCTTCGGATTGAATTTACTTTAAACCAGTTTATAATTTTTTCCTCCTTCTTGCTTTTGCACCAAAACTGAGGAGCCCGTGGGAGCACGGGGGGTGTATAGGCAGAAGGGGAGGGGCTTTACACTTTTAGTGTAATACTTTGTGCGGCCTCCGGAGGCATAGCCTATACACCCAATTGTCTGGGTCTCCCAATTGGAGCTAGAAGAAAAGGAATTTACGGTAAGTAAACAAAATTCCCTTCATCTCTATCTATCTATCTAATATATATAGAGAGATAGAGTTAGAGATAGAGATAGAGATATATATATAATACAAATTTGCAGTTTTCTTCGGCGCTCCATTGGGAGACCCAGACGATTGGGTGTATAGCACTGCCTCCGGAGGCCACACAAAGCATTACACTAAAAAGTGTAAGGCCCCTCCCCTTCTGGCTATACACCCCCAGTGGGATCACTGGCTCACCAGTTTTCTGCTTTGTGCGAAGGAGGTCAGACATCCACGCATAGCTCCACTGTTTAGTCAGCAGCAGCTGCTGACTATGTCGGATGGAAGAAAAGAGGGCCCATACTAGGGCCCCCAGCATGCTCCCTTCTCACCCCACTTGCGGTTTGTAAGGTTGAGGTACCCATTGCGGGTACGGAGGCAGGAGCCCACATGCTGTTTTCCTTCCCCATCCCCCTGTGGGGCTCTGAGGAAGTGGGATCTTACCGGCCTCCAAGCCCTGAGGCCGGGCTCCGTCCACAGACCCATTGAACCTGCTGGATAAGGAGCCGGGGTACCGTTCAGGGACAAGGCCCTGCAACATTCAGGTACTCTGTGTCCCCCTATGGACTGGCCGCGCACACTCCAGACTTGCTGGGTGTGCTAGTGCGCCGGGGACAGTAGCGCTGCGCGCTGGGGTTTGAGTCACTGCAGCTTGGCTGAGTGACTTTATGTGTTGGGAACTACCGCGCCGGCCGCTCTGGGAGCGGCGGCGCGGCTGGGACTTGTAGTGCGCCGGGGACTTAGCGCCGACCGTGCTTTTACGACGGCGGCGCTTATAAATCTAGTCCCCGGCTTTTGCGGCCTAGCTCCGCTTCGTTCCCGCCCCCTCCCTGTCAATCAGGGAAGGGGACAGGCGTTGTGCAATCGTCAGCGCCGAGGGCTGGAGCCTTATTTACATGCTCCAGCCCTCTCACTGGGCACAGTGGGACGCAGGTTTCCCGCTTTTTGTCTGAGCACACCCAGGGCCCGCCCCCCCTCCACAGAGACGCCGGCAGCCATTCCTGCATGCAGTCTGGCTGGGGAACGGACACAGGCTCTGGGAGACCCAGACAAGGGATTTCTGGCGACCACACACCCGCGTTAAGCGGGCGGTAAGCAGCACATTCGTGCTGGCCCCACTAGTGCCACAGTGTTATTTGGTGTACTTTTTCCTGTACCAGATATATCTATATATATTGCACTGTAAGGTCGCTTCTTGGCTGTATACCCCTATTGCTCTGAGGAGACGACAACATGTCATCTGCAAAACGCAAGGGTGCCAAGACACAGGCTGTGAACGCTGCTTGTGCCGCTTGTGGGGCTAATCTACCGGCAGGTTACAATGACCCCCATTGTGTGCAATGTTCGGTCCCTGTGCCACTTCGTCAGCCGGAGCCTATGGTGGTAGTGGCCCAGGCAGAGTCGCCGGTGAACCCTGTCCCGGTGACGGGGACAGAGTTTGCTGTTTTTGCTGACAGGATGTCTGTCACTATGACAAAAATCCTAGAGACCTTGCAGGCCAGGCCAGTTACTCTGTCCATGGACACTGCTGCGGCAATGTTCCCCGGTCCCCCTCAGTTGGAGTTAATCAGTGCTTCAAGGGGGTCCCAGGCATCTCAGCCTGACGGCTCTGATTCAGATGACAGTCCCAGGCAGCCTAAGCGTGCTCGCTGGGAGAGACCCCCCACGTCATCACGCGGATCAGGGTCTCAGCGAGAAGAGTCTCTACATGATGAGACAGAGGAGGGTGATCAGGAGTCTAATCCTGAAACCGCTCTCAATCTGGATACTCCTGATGGTGACGCCATGGTAAATGACCTTATAGCGGCCATCAATAGACTGTTGGATATTTCTCCCCCAGCCCCTTCTGCAAAGGAGGCAGCTGTACAGCAGGAGAAGTTCCATTTCAGGTATCCCAAGCCTAAACTGAGTACTTTTCTGGACCACGCTGACTTCAGAGAATCAGTCCAGAAACACCATGCCTACCCAGATAAGCGTTTCTCCAAACGTCTTAAGGATACACGTTATCCCTTTCCCCCTGACGTGGTCAAACGCTGGACCCAGTGTCCAAAGGTGGATCCCCCAATCTCCAGGCTTGCAGCTAGATCCATAGTTGCAGTGGAAGATGGGGCTTCACTTAAAGATGCCAATGACAGACAGATGGACCTTTGGTTAAAGTCTGTCTATGAAGCTATTGGCGCGTCGTTTGCTCCAGCATTCGCGGCCGTGTGGGCACTCCAAGCTATTTCAGCTGGCCTGGCACAGGTGGACTCTATCATATGTCCAGCAGTGCCGCGAGTAGCGTCCCTAACCTCGCAAATGTCTGCGTTTGCGACTTACGCTATCAACGCTGTCCTGGACTCTACAAGCCGTACCTCAATTGCGTCTGCCAACTCTGTTGTCTTGCGCAGAGCCTTGTGGTTAAAGGAATGGAAAGCGGATTCTGCTTCCAAAAAATGTTTAACCAGCTTGCCGCTATCTGTAGATAGACTGTTTGGTGAACAATTGGCTGAAATTATTAAGCAATCCAAGGGTAAGGACTCCTCCTTACCCCAGCCCAGATCAAGCAAACCTCAACAGAGGAAGTGGCAGTCGAGGTTTCGGTCCTTTCGAGGCTCCAGCAAGACCCATTTCTCCTCGTCCAAAGGGACTCAGAAGGAGCAAAGGAGCTCAGATTCCTGGCGGGCTCAGTCACGCCCCAAGAAAGCAACCGGAGGAACCGCTTCCAAGGCGGCTGCCTCATGACTTTCGGCCTCAGCCCTCCGCATCCTCGGTCGGTGGCAGGCTCTCCCGCTTTTGCGACATTTGGCTGCCACAGGTCAAAGACCGGTGGGTAGCAGACATTTTGTCTCACGGGTACAGGATAGAATTCAGTTCTCGTCCTCCGCCTCGGTTCTTCAGAACCTCCCCACATCCCGACCGAGCAGATGCCCTTCTGCAGGCGGTGTGCTCACTAAAAGCAGAAGGAGTGGTGATCCCTGTTCCTCTGCAGGAACAAGGGCAAGGTTTTTACTCCAATCTCTTCGTGGTTCCAAAAAAGGACGGCTCGTTCCGTCCTGTTCTGGACCTAAAGCTGCTCAACAAGCATGTGAACGCCAGGCGGTTCCGGATGGAATCCCTCCGCTCTGTCATTGCCTCAATGTCTCAAGGAGATTTCCTTGCATCAATAGACATCAAAGATGCTTATCTCCACGTGCCGATTGCTACAGAACACCAACGTTTCCTACGTTTCGTGATAGGAGACGACCATCTCCAGTTCGTAGCTCTTCCATTTGGTCTGGCGACAGCCCCACGGGTTTTCACCAAGGTCATGGCGGCAGTGGTAGCAGTCTTGCATTCTCAGGGTCATTCGGTGATCCCTTACTTAGACGATCTACTTGTCAAAGCACCCTCTCAAGAGGCATGCCAACACAGCCTGAATGTTGCGCTGGAGACTCTCCAGACTTTCGGGTGGATCATCAACTTTTCAAAGTCAAACCTGGCACCGACTCAATCACTAACGTATCTTGGCATGGAGTTTCATACTCTCTCAGCGATAGTGAAGCTTCCGCTGGACAAGCAGCGGTCTCTACGGACAGGGGTGCAGTCTCTCCTTCAGGGTCAGTCGCACCCCTTAAGGCGCCTCATGCACTTCCTAGGGAAGATGGTGGCAGCAATGGAGGCAGTCCCGTTCGCGCAGTTTCATCTGCGTCCACTTCAATGGGACATTCTCCGCCAGTGGGACGGGAAGACAACTTCCCTAGACAGGAAAGTCTCCCTTTCTCAGACGGCCAAGGATTCTCTGCTATGGTGGCTCCTTCCCACCTCATTAACGCAGGGAAGATCATTCCTGCCCCCATCCTGGGCAGTGGTCACGACAGACGCGAGTCTGTCAGGGTGGGGAGCAGTTTTTCTCCACCACAGGGCTCAAGGGACGTGGACTCAGCAGGAGTCCACCCTTCAGATCAATGTTCTGGAAATCAGGGCAGTGTATCTTGCCCTATTAGCCTTCCAGCAGTGGCTGGAAGGAAAGCAGATCCGAATTCAGTCGGACAACTCCACAGCGGTGGCATACATCAACCACCAAGGAGGGACACGCAGTCGGCAAGCCTTCCAGGAAGTCAGGCGGATTCTGATGTGGGTGGAGGAAAGAGCATCCACCATATCAGCGGTTCACATCCCGGGCGTAGAAAACTGGGAAGCAGACTTCCTCAGTCGCCAGGGCATGGACGCAGGGGAATGGTCCCTTCACCCGGACGTGTTTCAGGAAATCTGCCGCCGCTGGGGGGTGCCGGACGTCGACCTAATGGCGTCTCGGCACAACAACAAGGTCCCGACCTTCATAGCGCGGTCTCGCGATCAAAGAGCTCTGGCGGCAGACGCCTTGGTGCAAGATTGGTCGCAGTTCCGGCTCCCTTATGTGTTTCCACCTCTGGCACTCTTGCCCAGAGTGTTACGCAAGATCAGATCCGATTGCGGCCGCGTCATACTCGTCGCCCCAGACTGGCCGAGGAGGTCGTGGTACCCGGATCTGTGGCATCTCACGGTCGGCCAACCGTGGGCACTACCAGACCGTCCAGACTTACTGTCCCAAGGGCCGTTTTTCCATCGGAATTCTGCGGCCCTGAACCTGACTGTGTGGCCATTGAATCCTGGATCCTAGCGTCTTCAGGATTATCCCAAGGGGTCGTTGCCACCATGAGACAGGCTAGGAAGTCCAAGTCTGCTAAGATCTACCACAGAACGTGGAAGATTTTCTTATCCTGGTGCTCTGCACAAGGAGTATCTCCCTGGCCATTCGCGTTACCTGTCTTTCTTTCCTTCCTGCAAGCTGGGTTGGAAAAGGGCTTGTCGCTCGGCTCCCTTAAAGGGCAAGTCTCGGCACTATCCGTGTTTTTTCAGAAGCGTCTAGCACGACTTTCTCAGGTGCGCACGTTCCTGCAGGGGGTTTGTCATATCGTACCTCCGTACAGGCGGCCTTTAGATCCGTGGGATCTAAACAAGGTCCTTGTTGCTCTCCAGAAGCCGCCCTTCGAGCCTCTGAGGGATGTGTCACTTTCTCGACTCTCACAGAAAGTGGCCTTTCTGGTAGCGGTCACGTCTCTTCGGAGAGTGTCTGAACTAGCAGCGCTGTCATCCAAAGCTCCTTTCCTGGTGTTCCACCAGGACAAGGTAGTGCTGCGCCCCATTCAGGAGTTTCTCCCTAAGGTGGTATCCTCTTTTCATCTTAATCAGGATATCTCCTTGCCTTCCTTTTATCCGCATGCAGTTCATCGGTATGAAAAGGATTTACATTTGTTGGATCTGGTGAGAGCACTCAGAATCTACATTTCCCGCACGGCGCCCCTGCGCCGCTCGGATGCACTCTGTCCTTGTCGCTGGTAAGCGCAAAGGGTCGCAGGCTTCCAAAGCCACCCTGGCTCAATGGATCAAAGAACCAATTCTTGAAGCCTACCGTTCTGCTGGGCTTCCGGTTCCATCAGGGCTGAAGGCCCATTCTACCAGAGCCGTGGGTGCGTCCTGGGCATTACGACACCAGGCTACGGCTCAACAGGTGTGCCAGGCAGCTACCTGGTCGAGTCTGCACACTTTCACCAAACATTATCAGGTGCATACCTATGCTTCGGCGGACGCCAGCCTAGGTAGAAGAGTCCTGCAGGCGGCAGTTGCCTCCCCGTAGGGGAGGGCTGTCTTTGCAGCTCTAACATGAGGTATTTCTTTACCCACCCAGGGACAGCTTTTGGACGTCCCAATCGTCTGGGTCTCCCAATGGAGCGCCGAAGAAGAAGGGAATTTTGTTACTTACCGTAAATTCCTTTTCTTCTAGCTCCTATTGGGAGACCCAGCACCCGCCCTGTTGTCCTTCGGGATTTTTGGTTGTTTTTCGGGTACACATGTTGTTCATGTTGAATGGTTTTCAGTTCTCCGATGTTACTTCGGAGTGAATTTGTTTAAACCAGTTCTTGGTTTTCCTCCTTCTTGCTTTTGCACTAAAACTGGTGAGCCAGTGATCCCACTGGGGGTGTATAGCCAGAAGGGGAGGGGCCTTACACTTTTTAGTGTAATGCTTTGTGTGGCCTCCGGAGGCAGTGCTATACACCCAATCGTCTGGGTCTCCCAATAGGAGCTAGAAGAAAAGGAATTTACGGTAAGTAACAAAATTCCCTTCTTTTCACCACTTAAACAAAACAAAAAATATGCATGTTTTGTATCTGCGTGATCGTGCTGACCTGGAGGATCATGTTGTCTTGTCAGTTTTATTATAGAGTGAACATGGTAAATTGAATAAAAAAAAAAAAAAACTTCTGGAATTGCACTTTCTTCATCGTTCCTTATGGGAGACCCAGACCATGGGTGTATAGCTTCTGCCTCCGGAGGACACACAAAGTACTACACTCAAACGTGTAGCTCCTCCCTCCGGGCTATATACACCCCCTGGATGACAATCTAACCAGTTCAATGCTTTGTGTTCAGGAGGTCACACACACATGCATTCTCTGATTTTTAATTTTTAAGATTTTTGATTTCAAAGATATGGAAGAAAAGCGGGTCCAGTCTGGACTCCCGGCATGTCCCTTCTCACCCCACTGTGTCGGCGGTGCTGTTAAGGTTGACTTTACAAGGCTGGAGCCTTCACATGCCGTGCTCCTTCACCATCCTCTGAGGCTCTGGCTTGAAGTGGGAGCCATCACGGTCCTCTCTGCTTTGCAGGAGACCGGTCTCCATCCGCAGCCCTGTCAGGATCCTGCCGGACGGAGCGTTTAACCCCCCCCCAGGGACCTGGCCCTGCGTCTCAAAAGCTAAGTATTGAGACGTTTTTCAGGGGTCCCGGGTACATTTATTAAGGGGAGAGTGTGTCTTTTGACTTTGCTGTGAATTCCGGCCGGTTCTCTGGGTTTTTTCTGAGAACCGCGCCGAGGGTGCCTGCTCGTCGGACGCATGTCAAAATCTAGGCCCCGGCTTCAGTTGCGGCCTAGTTTCGGTTTCAGTCCCTCTGCATGTCAGTTTTGCAGGGGAACAGTGCGGCGCCGCCCACCGGCCGTTCAGCAGAGGGGAGGACACTCCTCTCTGAGGAGATGTTTCCCTCCCCTGTATCTCTCCTTGGCCCTCCGGATTCCCGCTCTTGGGCTAATCCCCGCCCCCCCTCCTCACTCCAGCGCCATTTTATCAGCGTTCTCACACTGATCGGCGCTGGCTGCTGCAGCTGCTGCATCCACTGGGGGTCCGAGCTGTGGAATCCGGAGGGCACACAAAAAGCGGTCTGGTAAGCCACAACCTCTGGTTGTGGGCTTTTATTATACACTCTCAGGGGGTCATTCTAAAGGAGTGTATTCTTTACTGCAGAGCCTCCACCTCAGCAGCATGTCTGTCACTAGGAGCAAGTCTGCTAAGCTGTACTCTATATGCACTGCATGTAAGCTCATTCTGTCTGAACCGAGCACATATCCACATTGTGATGCCTGCTCTAACATGGTGGTGCCTCAGCCTGGAGCCTCTTCAGGGGTCCCCCCGGCTGCTCCGGCCCCGGTGGCTGAACCCCCGGCTTGGGTAGTATCTTTTTCAAGAGCTATTTCCCAGTCTTTTGCCAACTCCATGGGACAGCTGTCCCGGTCTCTGCTGACCATGCATCAGCCCCCTTCTCAGGGCGCCTCTGCTGCTCCGAGCTCTGCAGAGCTCTCAGAGCATGTTTTAGGACCCCGTCCTCCTAAACGGAGACGCAGGGACCCTTCTCCTTCCTCGTCCCACGGCTCTGATTCACGAGCTGAGGTGCAGGGCGAGGAGGATACTTTTACTGTGGGCTCAGACGCTACCTCTATGTACCCCATTGACTTATCTGAGGGTGATTCAGATGTTAGTGACTTGATTGCATCCATTAACTCCGTACTGAACCTCAATCCACCAGTGTCAGAGGAATAAGCCTCTCTGGTAGAAATACACCAGTTTACCTCTCCTAAGAGAGCTAGGAGTACGTTTTTTAACCACTCCAGTTTTCAGGCCACTGTTACCAAGCCCAGGGCCTGTCCTGACAAACGCTTTCCAAAGTGTAGTTCTGATTACCGTTTTCCCTTTCCACCTGAGGTGGTTAAGGAGTGGGCTCAGTCCCCAAAGGTAGACCCTCCGGTGTCTAGAATGTCAGCCCGGACAGTCGTATCTGTGGCCGATGGCACCTCTCTTAAGGCTCCCACTGACCGCCAGGTTGACCTTCTGGCCAAATCTGTATATGAGGCGGCAGGAGCCTCGTTCTCCCCGTCTTTTGCAGCAGTGTGGGCTCTTAAGGCAGTCTCTGCCTCTCTGGCGGAGATACATTCCCTCGCCAGGGACTCTATACCCGAGATGGTTGCCTTAACTTCCCAGGCTTCGGCCTTTTCATCCTACGCCATGTCTGCCATTCTAGAGGCTTCTCACCGCACGGCGGTGGCTTCCGCTAATTCTCTCGCGATCCGCAGGATCTTGTGGCTTCGAGAGTGGAAAGCAGACGCTTCTTCTAAGAAGTACCTTGCTGGGCTCCCCTTTGCTGGGTCCCGGCTGTTCGGTGAACAACTGGATGAAATTATTTAGGAAGCTACTGGCGGGAAGAGTACTTCCTTGCCACAAACTAAAACCAGGAAACCTGTCCAGGGCAGGAACCAGTCGAGGTTTCGTTCCTTTCGTTCCTCTAACTGGTCATCCTCTAAGCCCTCAGCTTCGTCCACTACCTCAGCCAAGGATCGTAAACCCAACTGGCGCGCGAAGCCGCGTCCTCAGAAGAACGGAGGAGCCGCTGCCACTAAGGCAGCCTCTTCTTGACTATCTGGCTGCGCCAGCAACGTCCTTGGTCGGTGGCAGGCTCTCCCACTTTGGCGACGTGTGGTTTCAACACGTCTCCGATCAGTGGGTGCGGGATATCATCTCCCACGGCTACAGGATAGAATTTTCTTCCAGCCCGCCAAACAGATTTTTTCTGTCCACTCCCCCCTGCTCCAAAGCCGCCGCCTTCTCACAGGCAGTGGCATCCTTGCAGGCCAACGGTGTAATTATTCCGGTTCCCGCCCGGGAACGGTTCAGAGGTTTCTACTCAAACCTCTTCCTAGTCCCTAAGAAGGACGGTTCCTTCCGGCCCATCCTGGATCTCAAGCTTCTCAACAAGCATGTTCAGGTGCGGCGCTTTCGCATGGAATCTCTGAGATCGGTCATTGCCTCAATGACCCAAGGAGATTTTCTAGCATCCATCGACATCAGAGATGCCTATCTGCATGTGCCTATTGCGGTTTAACACCAGCATTGGCTACGCTTTGCAATCGGAGAGGAACATTTCCAATTCGTGGCTCTCCCCTTCGGGTTAGCCACGGCCCCTCGTGTTTTCACCAAGGTCATGGCAGCAGTGGTTGCGGTCCTGTATCTCCAGGGGTTGGCAGTAATCCCCTACCTGGACGACCTTCTAGTCAAGGCCTCATCCAGTGCAGACTGCCAGCGGAGTGCCTCGCTCACTCTTGCCACGCTTGTTCAATTCGGGTGGCTTGTCAATCTGCCCAAGTCCACTCTGACCCCGACCCAGGAACTTACGTACCTAGGGATGCAATTCGAGACTCTGCCGGCACTTGTGAAGCTGCCCTTAGTCAAACAGCAGTCCCTTCATCTGGCGGTGCGCTCTCTGTTGAAGCCCCGCCGTCATTCCATCAGGCACCTCATGCAGGTGCTGGGTCAGATGGTGGCGTCAATGGAAGCGGTTCCCTTTGCCCAGTTCCATCTGCGTCCCCTGCAGCTGGACATTCTCCGCTGTTGGGACAAGCGGACCTCTTCCTTGCACAGGCTAGTGGCTCTGTCGCCGCAGACCAGGAGCTCTCTTCAGTGGTGGCTTCGGCCCCTCTCTCTGTCACAGGGACGCTCCTTCCTGTCTCCGTCCTGGGTGATCCTCACCACGGATGCCAGCCTCTCCGGCTGGGGAGCAGTATTTCTCCACCACCGAGCACAGGGCACTTGGACTCCGTCCGAATCAGCCCTCTCGATCAATGTGCTGGAAATCAGGGCTGTTCTTCTAGCTCTCGTAGCCTTTCACCACTTGTTGGCGGGCAAGCACATTCGAGTCCAGTCGGACAACGCGACAGCGGTTGCCTACATCAATCACCAGGGCGGGACTCGCAGCCGCCTGGCGATGTTGGAGGTTCAACGAATCCTTCAGTGGACGGAGGACTCCAAGTCCACCATATCCGCAGTCCACATCCCAGGCGTAGAAAACTGGGAGGCCGATTATCTCAGCCGTCAAACCGTGGACAGCGGCGAGTGGGCCCTGCATCCGGCAGTGTTCAGGTCAATCTGCCGCAAGTGGGGCACTCCGGAAGTGGATCTAATGGCATCCCGGCACAACAACAAGGTCCCGGTTTACGTGGCTCGCTCCCACGATCCTCAGGCCTTCGCAGCGGACGCGCTGGTTCAAGATTGGTCTCAGTTCCGTCTGGCCTATGTGTTTCCCCCTCTAGCTCTCTTGCCCAGGGTTCTGCGCAAGATCAGAATGGAGGGCCGTCGGGTCATAATCATTGCTCCGGACTGGCCCAGGCGAGCTTGGTACCCAGATCTGCTCCGTCTGTCCGTAGAAATGCCGTGGCATCTCCCGGACCGCCCAGACCTTCTCTCTCAAGGTCCGTTTTTCCGCCAGAATTCTGCGGCTCTCAAATTGACGGCGTGGCTCTTGAGTCCTGGATCCTGACGGCTTCAGGCATTCCTTCTGAGGTCATCTCCACTATGACTCAGGCTCGGAAGTCGTCCTCGGCCAATATTTACCACAGGACTTGGAAGATTTTCCTGTCCTGGTGTCGCTCTTCCGGCCATGCTCCTTGGCCGTTCTCTTTGCCGACCATCCTGTCCTTTCTACAGTCCGGTCTGCAGCTAGGACTGTCCCTCAATTCCCTCAAGGGACAGGTGTCGGCTCTGTCGGTATTATTCCAGCGGCGTATCGCCCGACTGGCTCAGGTGCGCACCTTCATGCAGGGCGCATCTCACATCATTCCTCCTTACCGGCGGCCTTTGGATCCCTTGGATCTTAATCTGGTCCTCACGGCCTTACAGAAACCCCCCTTTGAGCCTCTTAGGGAGGTTCCCTTGTTTAGACTTTCACAGAAAGTGTTTTTTCTAGTAGCCATAACTTCTCTCAGGAGAGTCTCTGATTTGGCTGCGCTCTCTTCGGAGTCACCTTTTTTAGTGTTTCACCAAGACAAGGTGGTTCTCCGTCCGACTCCGGACTTTCTCCCTAAGGTGGTGTCTTCTTTCCACCTTAACCAGGACATTTCATTGCCTTCCCTTTGTCCGGCCCCTGTGCATCGCTTTGAGAAGGCGTTGCATACCTTGGATTTGGTGTGGGCGCTCCGAATCTATGTGTCACGCACCGCCGCTTTTAGGCGGTGCACCTCACTTTTTGTGCTAACCACGGGTCAGCGCAAGGGTCTCTTGGCTTCTAAACCGACCCTAGCTCGTTGGATTAGGTCGGCCACCTCTGATGCCTACCAGTGTTCTCAGGTGCCCCCACCGCCAGGGATTAAGGCGCACTCTACCAGAGCTGTCGGTGCCTCCTGGGCTTTCAGGCACCAGGCTACGGCTCAGCAGGTTTGTCAGGCTGCCACTTGGTCTAGTCTGCACACCTTTTCGAAGCACTACCAAGTGCATGCTCATGCTTCGGCAGATGCGAGCTTGGGCAGACGCATCCTTCAGGCGGCTGTCGCCCATTTGTGAAGTTAGGTTTTGCCTACTTCTCAGTTTTGTTTATTTCCCACCCATGGACTGCTTTGAGACGTCCCATGGTCTGGGTCTCCCATAAGGAACGATGAAGAAAAAGAGAATTTTGTTTACTTACCGTAAATTCTTTTTCTTATAGTTCCGACATGGGAGACCCAGCACCCTCCCTGTTGCCTGTTGGCAGTTCTTGTTCCGTGTGTTTCACCGGCTGTTGTTGTAGACAGAGGTTCCGGTTTTTCCGAGTTTTACTCTATCTCTACTTATGGGTGGATGTCCTCCTTCAGCTTTTGCACTGAACTGGTTAGATTGTTATCCAGGGGGTGTATATAGCCCGGAGGGAGGAGCTACACGTTTGAGTGTAGTACTTTGTGTGTCCTCCGGAGGCAGAAGCTATACACCCATGGTCTGGGTCTCCCATGTCGGAACTATAAGAAAAAGAATTTACGGTAAGTAAACAAAATTCTCTTTTTTTTTGCCACACTTGGAATTTTTTCCCCTCTTTCCAATATCCCACATGATAACTTGAATGGTGTAATTCTAAAGTTCAAGCCGTCCCTCAAAAAAACAAGCCCTCACACGTATATGTGGACAGAACAATCAAGAAATGATGGCTCTTGGAATTAGGAGAGGAAAAAACTAAAAAGACAGAAATTGTCCTCAGCAGGAAGAGGTTAATGATAACCAGGGTACTATATATAACAAGTACGTTTTCATCTCCTTTAGGGATCTCCACTGGTGGACGTGTAAATCCACATGACGGTGTGGTTCTTCATTCTACAAAGTTGATTCAAGAATGGAGCTCAGTTGACCTGCGAACTCCTTTATCAGACACCCTTCACCTGCCAGTGTGGGTGGATAACGATGGGAATTGTGCTGCTCTTGCAGAGAGGAAGTTTGGCCAAGGAAAAGGAGTAGGAGACTTTATCACTGTTATAACTGGGACAGGTATGCATCAAAGAGCTTCAGAAAAGACAATGGACGTGCCTTGTGTCTTCTATATGCGTCTTATAGGGCTTTTATCAAGGTATCAGGTTATTGCCTATCCATGGGATAGGTGATAACCTGCTGATCAATGGTCTCTGATTGTTGGGACATCCACTGACCTAAATAAAGTGTCAAGTGTGCTCACCTCTGCTCCATTCATAGTCTGTAGGACTACTGGAGATGGCAGAATGCTCTACTTGGCCATCTCTGGCAGCCTCCAAGAGAATGAAAAGAGCAATGGTGCTGCTCCACTTACATGGAGCCCAGTTTTCATGATCACACATGAACCATCAGTTTGGTTGGCAGTTGGTGCCCATAAGATTCTATGAGCAGAAGGAAGAAGCTAGAGGGTGAGAGGCATTTTTTTACAAATTCACCTGAAATGACAGTGCACATAAAGTTTTATGGAAAACTAACTGGCTTCCCCTATGAGAAAGTTTTTATATTCACCGAAAACAAATTTTAAATAGAGATTGTCACCAGGTTTTTAACGCCTAATCTGAGAGCAACATAATGTAGGGGCAGAGACACTGATTCCATCAATGTATTAGTTACTGGGCTGCTTGCTGTAGAAATCATAAAATCAATGTTTATCAGCAGACATTATCAGTAGAGGACTAGTAAACCTGCTCAGTCCAGTATTGAATTCACCATTGAATATGTGCTAGTCGGTAGGGCTCCCCACCAGGTCTAAAAACGTCAGCAAATCCGAAAACATCCATGGCATCTTGTAAATATCCTTGTAAAAAAAGTCTTTATTCCAAATTGTCTAAAAAATAACAGCCGTGAGAATACAAAAATAGAGCAAGGTTTCGGGCAAACGGCCTTGCTGTCACCGGCTTGATGAGGAAGGCCATTTGGCCAACACATCGCTCTATTTTTGTATTTTGACTGCTATGATGTCTTAAAGATTTTGGAATAAAGACTGTATTTCTTTGTCGCTCCATTGGGAGACCCAGACAATTGGGTGTATAGCTATGCCTCCGGAGGCCACACAAAGTATTACACTAAAAGTGTAAAGCCCCTCCCCTTCTGCCTATACACCCCCCGTGCTCACGGGCTCCTCAGTTTTTATGCTTTGTACGAAGGAGGCAGACATCCACGCATAAGCTCCACAACTTAGTCAGCAGCAGCTGCTGACTAGGTCGGATGGAAGAAAAGAGGGCCCATAACAGGGCCCCCAGCATGCTCCCTTCTCACCCCACTTTGTCGGCGGTGTTGTTAAGGTTGAGGTACCCATTGCGGGTACACAGGCAGGAGCCACATGCTGTTTTCCTTCCCCATCCCTTAATGGGCTCTGGGTGAAGTGGGTTCCGGATCGGTCTCCAGGCACTGGGACCGTGCTCCCTCCGCAGCCCCTGGGAATCTGCAGGATAGGAGCTGGGTATCGTCAGGGACAAGGCCCTGCTACTATGAGGTACTCTGTGTCCCCGTGGGGACCGCGCATGGAGCGCTGGTGCCATACACATTACAGCACTGCTGGGTGTGTTAGTGCGCCGGGGACTACCGCGCATGGAGCGCTTGTGCCATACACATTGCAGCACTGCTGGGTGTGTTAGTGCGCCGGGGACTACCACGCATGGAGCGCTTGTGCCATACACACTGCAGCACTGCTGGGTGTGTTAGTGCGCCGGGGACTACCGCGCGGCCGCGCTTATAACTTTAGTCCCCGGCTTCTGCAGCCTAGTGTCGTATATTCCCGCCCACAGGCCTGCCAGTCAGGGGAAGGGCGGGACGCTGCACGGATCGTCAGCGCTGAGGGCTGGAGCATACATTAGTATCCTCCTCCCTCCTCACTCAGTACAGTGGGGCACTGGATTCCCGCACTTTTCTTGGGCACGCCCACGGTCCCCTCCTCCCCACAGAACGCCGGCAGCCATTCCTGTCAGCGATTCAGACGCTGGGGAGGAGAGACAACACAGGGAGACCCAGGCAGGGAATCTGGTGATCACACAACCGCTCTGAGCAGTCGGTAAGCAGCACCTGTGGTGCTGGCCCCATGTATGTATGTATGTATGTATGTATGTATGTATGTATGTATGTATGTATGTGTGTATGTGTGTATGTGTGTATGTGTGTATGTGTGTATGTGTGTATGTGTGTATGTGTGTATGTGTGTATGTGTGTATGTGTGTATGTGTGTATGTGTGTATGTGTGTATGTGTGTATGTGTGTATGTGTGTATGTGTGTATGTGTGTATGTGTGTATATATGTATATGTATATATATATGTATATATGTATGTATGTGTGTGTATATATATATATATATATGTATATATGTATATATATATATTATCTAGGCTATACATTTTCACTGTACGGTCGCTCTGTTGATTTTTGGCTATATACCCTCCTGGTTGTTCTCAGAGTAGACAACATGTCATCCGCAAAAAGCAAGGGTGCCAAAGCACAGGCGTACTTTGCAACCTGTACCTCATGTACAGCTGTACTACCGGCAGGTTCCACTGACCCTCATTGTGTGCAATGCTCGGCCCCTGTGGCACTTACTCAGCCGGAGCCTCTGCGACTGGTGGCCCAGGTGGAACCACCTGCTACCACTGTCCAGGTGACCGGGACGGAGTTTGCAGCCTTTGCTGACAAACTGTCTGAGAGTATGGATAAATGGTCTGCTAAAATACTGGAAGCATTGCAGTCCAGACCGGTGATTCAGGCCCCGGGCTCTATCCAATCCTTGACCCCTGGTCCCCCTCAATTGGAACAGCAAAGTGCCCCTGGGGTAACCCATAGGTCCCAGGGTGAGGTCTCTGACACGGACCGCAGTCCCAGGCCGCCCAAGCGGGGTCGCTTGGAAATTCCCTCCACTTCATCACACTGTTCAGGGTCCCAGCAGGGGGACTCTCTGGAGGATGAAGCGGAGGTATCAGATCAGGATTCTGATCCTGAAGCCGCTCTCAACCTAGATACACCTGAAGGTGACGCAGTAGTGAATGACCTTATAGCGACCATCAATCAGGTGTTGGATATTTCTCCCCCAGCTCCTCCAATTGAGGAGTCTGCTTCTCAGGAGAAATTCCGTTTCAGGTTTCCAAAGCGTACATTAAATATGTTTCTGGATCACTCTGACTTCAGAGAGGCAATCCAGAAAAACCAAGACTGTCCAGACAAGCGTTTTTCCAAGCGCCTTAAGGACACTCGTTATCCCTTCCCCCCCGAGGTTGTCAAGGGCTGGACTCAGTGTCCTAAGGTGGATCCTCCAATCTCCAGACTGGCGGCTAGATCCATAGTTGCAGTGGAAGATGGGGCTTCACTCAAAGATGCCACTGACAGACAGATGGAACTATGGTTGAAATCCATCTATGAAGCTATAGGCGCGTCTTTTGCTCCAGCATTCGCAGCCGTATGGGCGCTCCAAGCTATCTCAGCTTGTCAGGCGCAGATTCATGCAGTAACACGTACATCTGCCCCGCAAGTGGTGTCCTTAACCAATCAGGCGTCGGCGTTTGCGTCCTACGCCATTAATGCTATCCTGGACTCGGCGAGCCGTACGGCGGTGGCATCCGCCAATTCGGTGGTACTCCGCAGGGCCATGTGGCTACGTGAATGGAAGGCAGACTCTGCTTCCAAAAAGTTCTTAACCGGTTTGCCATTGTCTGGCGACCGCTTGTTTGGTGAGCGATTGGATGAAATCATTAAACAATCCAAGGGAAAGGATTCATCCTTACCCCAGTCCAAACCAAACAGACCTCAACCACGGAAGGTACAATCGAGGTTTCGGTCCTTTCGGACCGCGGGCAGGTCTCAATTTTCCTCGTCCAAAAGGCCTCAGAAAGATCAGAGGAACTCCGATGCATGGCGGTCTAAGTCACGTCCTAAAAAGACCGCCGGAGGAACCGCTCCCAAAGCGGCCTCCTCATGACTTTCGGCCTCCTCAAACCGCATCCTCGGTCGGTGGCAGGCTCTCCCGCTTTTGCGACGCCTGGCTGCCACAAGTAAAAGACCGATGGGTGAGAGACATTCTATCTCACGGTTACAGGATAGAGTTCAGCTCTCGTCCTCCGACTCGTTTCTTCAGAACATCTCCGCCCCCCGACAGAGCCGAGGCTCTCATGCAGGCGGTGGGCACCCTGAAGGCGGAAGGAGTGGTGATCCCTGTTCCTCTTCAGCAACGGGGTCACGGTTTTTACTCCAACTTGTTCGTGGTGCCAAAAAAGGACGGATCCTTCCGTCCCGTTCTGGACCTAAAACTGCTCAACAAGCATGTGAAAACCAGGCGGTTCCGGATGGAATCTCTCCGCTCCGTCATCGCCTCAATGTCCCAAGGAGATTTCCTGGCATCAATAGACATCAAAGATGCTTATCTCCACGTACCGATTGCACCAGAGCATCAGCGCTTCCTGCGCTTCGCCATAGGGGACGAACACCTTCAGTTCGTGGCACTGCCTTTTGGCCTGGCGACAGCCCCACGGGTCTTCACCAAGGTCATGGCAACAGTGGTGGCAATCCTACACTCTCAGGGACACTCGGTGATCCCTTACTTAGACGATCTCCTTGTCAAGGCACCCTCTCAAGGGGCATGCCAACACAGCCTGAACATTGCTCTGGAAACTCTCCAGAGTTTCGGGTGGATCATCAATTTTCCAAAGTCAAATCTGACACCGGCCCAATCACTGACATATCTTGGCATGGAGATTCATACTCTCTCAGCGATAGTGAAGCTTCCGCTGAACAAACAGCGTTCACTACAGACAGGGGTGCAATCTCTCCTTCATGGTCAGTCACACACCCTGAGGCGCCTCATGCACTTCCTAGGGAAGATGGTGGCAGCAATGGAGGCAGTTCCTTTTGCGCAGTTTCATCTGCGCCCACTTCAATGGGACATTCTCCGCAAATGGGACAGGAAGTCGACGTCCCTCGACAGGAACGTCTCCCTTTCTCGGGCAGCCAAAGCTTCCCTTCAGTGGTGGCTCCTCCCCACTTCTCTGTCGAAGGGGAAATCCTTCCTGCCCCCATCCTGGGCGGTGGTCACGACGGACGCGAGTCTGTCAGGGTGGGGAGCAGTCTTCCTCCACCACAGGGCTCAGGGGACTTGGACTCAGACAGAGTCCTCCCTTCAGGTCAATGTTCTGGAGATAAGGGCAGTGTATCTTGCCCTAAAGGCGTTCCAGCCATGGCTGGAAGGCAAACAGATCCGAATTCAGTCGGACAACTCCACAGCGGTGGCATACATCAACTACCAAGGTGGGACACGCAGTCGGCAAGCCTTCCAGGAAGTTCGGCGGATTCTGCTGTGGGTGGAAGCCACAGCCTCCACCATATCCGCAGTTCACATCCCGGGCGTAGAAAACTGGGAAGCAGACTTTCTCAGTCGCCAGGGCATGGACGCAGGGGAATGGTCCCTTCACCCGGACGTGTTTCAGGAGATCTGTTGCCGCTGGGGCATGCCGGACGTCGACCTAATGGCGTCCCGGCACAACAACAAGGTCCCGACATTCGTGGCACGGTCTCAAGATCACAGAGCTCTGGCGGCAGACGCCTTAGTTCAGGATTGGTCGCAGTTTCAACTCCCTTATGTGTTTCCTCCTCTGGCACTGTTGCCCAGAGTGTTACGCAAGATCAGGGCCGACTGCCGCCGCGCCATCCTCGTCGCTCCAGACTGGCCGAGGAGGTCGTGGTACCCGGATCTGTGGCATCTCACGGTCGGCCAACCGTGGGCGCTACCAGACCGACCAGACTTGCTGTCTCAAGGGCCGTTTTTCCATCTGAATTCTGCGGCCCTCAACCTGACTGTGTGGCCATTGAGTCCTGGATCCTAGCGTCTTCAGGATTATCTCAAGAGGTCATTGCCACTATGAGACAGGCTAGGAAACCAACGTCCGCCAAGATCTACCACAGGACGTGGAAAATATTCCTGTCATGGTGCTCTGCTCAGGGTGTTTCTCCCTGGCCGTTTACCTTGCCCACTTTTCTGTCCTTCCTTCAATCCGGATTTGAAAAGGGTTTGTCGCTCGGCTCCCTTAAGGGACAAGTCTCTGCGCTCTCTGTGTTTTTTCAGAAGCGCCTAGCCAGACTTCCACAGGTACGCACGTTCCTGCAGGGGGTTTGTCACATCGTCCCTCCTTACAAGCGTCCGTTAGAACCCTGGGATCTGAACAGGGTGCTGATGGTTCTTCAGAAACCACCGTTCGAGCCAATGAGGGATATCTCTCTCTCACGCCTTTCGCAGAAGGTGGTTTTCCTAGTAGCAGTCACTTCACTTCGGAGAGTGTCTGAGCTAGCAGCACTGTCATGCAAAGCCCCCTTCCTGGTGTTTCACCAGGACAAGGTGGTTCTGCGTCCGGTTCTGGACTTTCTCCCTAAGGTGGTATCCCCCTTTCATCTCAATCAGGATATCTCCTTACCCTCTTTTTGTCCTCATCCAGTTCACCAATGTGAAAAGGATTTGCACTTGTTAGATCTGGTGAGAGCACTCAGATTCTACATTTCTCGTACGGCGCCCCTGCGCCGCTCGGATGCACTCTTTGTCCTTGTCGCTGGCCAGCGTAAAGGGACACAAGCTTCCAAATCAACCCTGGCTCGGTGGATCAAGGAACCAATTCTCGAGGCTTATCGTTCCTCGGGGCTTCCGGTTCCCTCAGGGCTGAAGGCCCATTCTACCAGGGCCGTGGGTGCGTCCTGGGCTTTGCGGCACCAGGCTACGGCTCAGCAGGTGTGTCAGGCGGCTACCTGGTCGAGCCTGCACACTTTCACGAAACACTATCAGGTGCATACCTATGCTTCGGCAGATGCCAGCCTAGGTAGGCGAGTCCTTCAGGCGGCGGTTGCCCACCTGTAGGAAAGGGCCGTTTTACGGCTCTCTTACGAGGTATTATTTTACCCACCCAGGGACTGCTTTTGGACGTCCCAATTGTCTGGGTCTCCCAATGGAGCGACAAAGAAGAAGGGAATTTTGTTTACTTACCGTAAATTCCTTTTCTTCTAGCTCCAATTGGGAGACCCAGCACCCGCCCCTGTTTTTTGTGTACACATGTTGTTCATGTTGAATGGTTTCAGTTCTCCGATATTCATTCGGATTGAATTTACTTTAAACCAATTTATAATTTTTTCCTCCTTCTTGCTTTTGCACCAAAACTGAGGAGCCCGTGAGCACGGGGGGTGTATAGGCAGAAGGGGAGGGGCTTTACACTTTTAGTGTAATACTTTGTGTGGCCTCCGGAGGCATAGCTATACACCCAATTGTCTGGGTCTCCCAATTGGAGCTAGAAGAAAAGGAATTTACGGTAAGTAAACAAAATTCCCTTCTTTTAGAAGGATCTTTATGATGTCTTGATATCTTTGGATGTACTTGTAAACCTGCTGCCAGGTAGTCCACCATATTCTTGAATGAGCGCTATATAAATGCCCCCCCCACCGTGGATGGACAACTTTCTGCTTATGCACAGTGTACACCGAAAGATGCCAATCGGTGATGTGAGTGGAGTTATACAGAGCTCTGCATTTAGAGGACTGTAAGCTAAGCAGTAGCTAAAACTGTGATTTTATCAAACCTATAACACTTGCATTGAGCTGTGACCTCCAAGCGTGCTCCATGAAACGATTCGGCAGGTGACAAACTGCCGGAGATTGAAGGAAGCTTCAGTGATAGAGGGTCTTTAACACCCCAGAGGGCGAGTTAAAGACTGGGGGCCAGGACCTTAGATTGGAAGCACCACTCCAGCGGTAAAATAAAAAAAAAAAATCTCTGGAGTGGAGCTTTAAGTTTGCATCATTCGCCTGCAGTCTGTACTGACATCTTTGCTTTAGACAAGAGGTCGGGAACCTAGGGCTCGCGAGCCAGATGTCGCTCATTTGATGGCTGCATCTGGCTCGCAGACTCATTAATATAAAAAAATACCGTATTTTCCAGTTTGTAAGACACTTTTGTCCCCCAAAACTGGAGGAAAAATGAGGGTGCGTCTTGCAAACCGCATATGGCTTTCCGGGGCAGAAGTGGTAGCGCAGGGTCGGCGATACTGCAGGCTCGTGGGGTGTCATGGCGGTAAGCCTGCAGTAGCCGGCGGACTGCTTTGAATCTCCCCCAGTTGATGAGATTGACTTCAAGAAAACCCTCTGAGCCGCTCCAACACCGCCGCTCCCTCCTGGTGAGTGTGGCTCTCACAGAATTACATTTTAAAATGTGTCGCTCATGGTTCTCTCAGCCAAAAGGGTTCCTAATGCAGGCATTAGACTATAGTCTCTGGACTATGGACTATTTTATGCAGAGCTAATCTCCCGCAGTGCTGTAAATGATGATAGAACCCCATCACATGTAAAAATTGAGGAAACAGCAGGTAGGAGTGCCGTCTGGACCTTGTACTCAGAGGTTTTGTAGCACTTTTCACTTATTCTAATGAATGGGCCGAAAAAGCATAAAAACATAAGGGGGAAAAAAGTATAAAAAATGTGCATATTGTTTGCTGCGTTTTTCCTTTTAACATTTCATTATTTGCAGAGAAATGTCTGCAGCAAATGCTTAAAGGGGTTGTACACTGCTTGGACAACCCCTTCTCATTCCCCTTGTTTGCCCCAGTACCAATAAATAAGCCTATACTCACTTCCGGTGTAGCTGCAATTCCAGTAATGTCTGAAGCCAGGTTCCCAGGGCACACGCGACATTGTAATGACACGCTGGCCCTGTGACCAATCAGCGCCTGGCGTCTGTCTCCCCACCTTTATACATTGAGCATGATGTGAGCGATGTTTGTGACCATAGGGGAAAGGAGAGGTAAATCCAAAGATGTAGTAAAACATGAATTATTGCATGAGTATTGATTAGGTGCCCACTTAGCTGTAAATTGGACTAATTATTGTCTTTTGAACAGCCCTAATCACTGTGACACACATTGTATCAGATGAATTGAGCTGCTTGGCTGCAATTTCTTCCAGAGACATGGTCATCATTGAGCAGTGATATCTTAAAGCTGTGTAATTTCTGTGTTTTAGGTATCGGAGGAGGAGTGATCCATCACAATGAGCTTATCCATGGCAGCTCGTTTTGTGCTGGTGAGCTGGGACACATCATGGTGTCTTTTGATGGACCAGAGTGTATGTGTGGCAGCCATGGTTGTATAGAAGCATATGCATCAGGAATTGCCTTGCAGAGAGACGCAAAGAAACTGCATGATGGTATGTGACCTTCTTCTTGCAGATTGCATGGTTGTCACTAGGTGGCGGTGTAACTCAGCCTTTCCACCATAGCTGCAATATGTTGTATGTAGCCTGCATTGGCTGCTATACAGTCAACTGTGCTGTTTTCAGTCAACTTACAGACATATTTTTGTCAACAGTGTTTAAGGAAGCACTCCCATCAAGGTTTTTATTCACTTAATATATTGCAATCATCACATTATATGGCATACTGTATTTACAATTGCACATTTTGCCATTCTATTCAGTTAAACGCTTCATGACCATGCGCAGTAAAGTTACGTCCTAGCGGTCATAGTGTTAATCCCCACCGGCTGCTGGGGAGATCCGCGCACATGTCAGCTGATTTGTACAGCTGACATGTGTGCCTTGCACGGTTATCAACCCGTACCTGTTAACCCCTTAACTTGTGCTGTAAAAATGTAAAAGCGCCATGTTAATGGCGATCGCGGTAAAGGTTTACTCACCGCCCGCCACTGGAAGTCACATGACGTGATCACGTGGATCCGATGGTTGTCATGATAGCACAAGGTCACATGATGACTTTTGTAGCTCAGGTACTGCAGGTTACAAGAGATGATCATTTCTCTCGATCTGAGCGGTGCTGCTCTGATTGGGAGAAAAGAATGAGCGATCAGACTGCTGATCCTTATAGTCCCCTAGGGGGACTAGTAAAATAAAAAAAAAAGTTTTGAAACATTAAACAAAAATAAAAAAAACTAAAAGTTCAAATCACCCCCCTTTCACACCATTGAAAATCAAAGGGTTAAAAAAATAAAAAATATTCACACATTTGGTATTGCAGCATTCAGAAATGCCTGATCTATCATCAATTAATCTGATCTGTATACAGCGTAGCGGCAAAAAAATTCCATTAAGAAGAGAATCCAGCACTCAAGGTTTGTAGATAGAATTCATCTACAAACCTTGACTGCCGGATTATCTTCTAAATTGATTACGGAGTTGGACCCTATCCAAGCACCAACTATAAGGACGGCAGTGCTGTATTTCCACAATAATAATGGCAAAAACATTCCAAAAGCCAAAATTACGTTTTTTGGTCGCCGCAAATTTTGCGTAAAATGCAATAACAGACTATCAAAACGTAGTATCTGCGCAAACATTGTACCATTAAAATATCAGCTTGAGACGCAAAAAATAACTGTCACTGAGAATGAGAACGCTACAGGTCGTGAAAAATGGCGCAAAATGCGCGCCATTTTTTGGGAAAACTTCTAATTTTCATTTAACCCCTTAGATAAAAGTAAACCTATACATGTTTCGTGTCTACGAACTTGTGCCAACCTGAGACATCACAGCAAAACATCAGTTTTACCATATAGTGAACACAGTAAATAAAATATCTCAAAAACAGTCATGCAATTGCATTTTTTTTTCTTTGCAATTTTTCCACATTTGGAATTTTTTTGCCGTTTTCCTGTACACTATATGGTAAAATTCATTGTTTAATTTGAAAGTACAACTCGCTCCGCAAAAAAACAAGCCCTCAGATGGCTATATTGACGGAAAAATAAAAAAAGTTACGGCTCTCGGAAGAAGGGTGACGAAACAATAAAACGGAAAGCGCAAAATCAGCCGAAGACGTTAAAGGGAACCTCTCAGGTGCAATATGCACCCAGTACCACGAGCAGTTCTGGGTACATATTGCTAATCCCTGCCTAACCGTCCCTGTATACACTAGCATAGATAAAGGGATCTTTAGAAAAAGTATTTCTAAAGATCTTTTATACTAACAAGCGAGTGGACTAGTCCCAAGGGTGTTATATCCCCCGACTAGTCCGCCCTCTTAGCAGGTTAGCACGCCCACAGGGGTGTACTAACATACTATTCAATTCAGCATCACCAGCGGTGACGCGTGTACCTGTGTGCGCTGTGACCGCAGTTCTGAATGCCGGGCACTTCCAGTCATGCGCAGTATGAAGCCGGGTGTATGCGTCCCAGCTTCAGAGAGGTCTACTGCGCATGACTGGAAATTCCGGACATTCAGAAGAGTGGTCACAGCGAACACAGGTACACGCATCGCAGCCGGTGATACTACATTGAATAGCATGCTATTACACCCCTGTAGTTGTATTAACATGCTAAGAGGGAGGACTACTTGGGGGATATAATGCCCTTGGGACTAGTCCCTGCGTTCATTAGCATACAGTAAAAGATCTGAAAAAATACTCTTTCTAAAGATCTCTTTATATATGCCAGGGACGGTTAGGCAGGGATTAGCAATATACACCCAGAA
Organism: Anomaloglossus baeobatrachus; assembly: GCF_048569485.1. Classification (NCBI taxonomy): domain Eukaryota; kingdom Metazoa; phylum Chordata; class Amphibia; order Anura; family Aromobatidae; genus Anomaloglossus; species Anomaloglossus baeobatrachus. The sequence goes on from NC_134353.1 coordinate 498,612,249, forward strand.
ATGGTCGTGGTTCTGGGTGCATATTGCACCTGACAGGTTCCTTTTTAATTCTTCTCTTTTCTCTGTTCTATAAAGAAACAGGAAGTGTCTTTTCCATGCATGAGTCATTGCCCTCTTCAACTGTTGACCCACGCTCATGCCCCCTGCCAGGGACTTTGCAATAATGACTCATGCAGAGAAGGTACTTCATGTTTCTACACAGAGCTTAGGCTAGGTTCACACTTCCGTTCAATTGTATCAGTCACAATCCGCTGCTCTGGTAAACAACGGAATCCGTTTAGCGGATTCCGTTGTTCCCATAGACTTGTATGAGTGGTGGATTGTGACTGATGATGCTGCGTTGCACCCTCCGCCTGACTGATTAGTTGTGGAACAACAGACCGTGGGGCGGAAGGAACGCAGCCTGTAACGTTTTTTGAGCAGCGCAATCATTAGAATTTCGCTGCACATGCTCTCTCTGGCTCCCTGCACACGTAACCAGGATACACATCGGGTTACTAAGCAATGCGCTTTGGTTAGTTACCTGATATTTACACTGGTTACGTGTGCAGAGAGCCAACGCTAAGCGGTGTACGCTGGTAACCAGTGTAAATATCTGGTAACCAAGCAAAAAGTGCTTTGCTTTTAGTTACCCGATATTTACCCTTGATACGCAGGGAGGCCGACACTTCCCTGCCCGGCTCCGCCCCCTCCAGCACGCCGCATGTATACACACAAACACACACACACACACACACACACACACTCACCTGTCCCCAGCCCTGCAGTCCCCACGTCACTGATGTCCTCAGCGCCACGGCCCTCCTCGGCTCCACCCACCCCGAACTCCACCCCCCGCACACAACGGAGTCCGACAATGATTTCTGTTCTTTGTCATCCGTTGTACAACGCATCAGTCACATGCGTCAAGCAACGCATGTGACTGATGCAAAACAACGGAAATGTGAACCTAGCCTTAGAAGGATTCAGCTAGTCTGTTTCCAATTATGTGACTTTAAAGACCTAATTAAAGAGCAGAATTAACTCAGTATATGGGCAAAATGAGCAATTGTAAGTACACAGTGCTATATAATATAATGATTGCAATATTGTTAGAGAATAAACATTTTGATGGAAATGTTTCTGTAAAGCGTAACCCTCATTTAATTACATAAATGAATAGTGCACATGAAAATAAGTAACTAATATATCTTATTAGAGAAATCTGCTTTTTTCTCTGCCAGAATTGATCAGTCATTATCAATATTCTCAATTCTGAGGTATCATCTGTATTCAGTAAAGACTTTCCAATAAATGAGATGGCGGTTGTTACTGATGAGATTGTATGATGGGAGGAGCTAGGCAGAGCTCCGCCCCTCATCTCCCATCTATCTATATAGAATCTCCTAATTAATATCCACCATCTCCTCTCAGTAATGGGAAAGTCTTCACTGAATACTGAGAATATTGATAATGACTGATCAATTCTGGCAGAGAAAGAAGCAGATTTCTCTGATAAGATATAATACAGAGCTACTTATATTCATGTCCACTATTCATTTATGAAGAAACAATTAAAACACTGGTTACAATTTAAGAATAAAGTTCTTTTATGTATTATGTGATGTTTAATACCCTGTTGTCTTTGTTATCCAGAGGATCTTCTATTAGTAGAGGATATGTCGTTGAAGAATGATGAGTGTGTTACTGCTGTCCATCTTATCCAAGCAGCCAAACTGGGGAACTCTAAAGCAAGCAGTATTTTAAAGACAGGTATTAACTAATAGTCAAGGATTGTTTTGCATGTATCCCTCACTTATCCTGTCATTGCATTGCTATACATATACATTGTGCTGCTCAGATTCAGCAATCTAACCTCTTGATGCTCACACCACTGATTTAATGTCTATATTGAAGGGGTTGTCTTGGCATTGGTATTTGATGGGTCATCAATAGCAGATCTGTGAGGGTCCAAAACCCAGCGACCCCACCCATCAGCTGCTTTTTGCTGCTGCTAAGTACTGGAGCAGTTTCTTCTCTCTTGAATCTATGCTGTACTTCAGTGGCCAGCAATGACTGGCAGCGACAGCTGGAAAGTTGAGCTCAGCAGCTCAGTTCGTAGTGGTTTTTTTTTTGTTTTGTTTTTTTACAAGGGGCTGCTGATAAGTCTTTGGCTTTACCCATAAAGAAACGAGATAGGATGATGAAATTTTACAATTATTCCATATACTCTCCACTGATTCACACTTCTTACGTCGGTATTCCAAGTTCTGTAAGCTTAGCAAAAAGAAGGATTTCAGTTGTGTCTCAAACCAGCATCCGTTGCAGCCATGGCATCAGAAATGGTGTGAAATTTGGTACTCTTGAGGTGTTTCTTCAGGTTTGGAAACAGATGATAATCGGAGGGAGCTAGATCTGGTGAATAAGGTAGGTGGTCAACCAGTCGGAAGCCCAGTTTTGCCGTCGTCGCTTGTGCAGTGTGAGCGGAGGTGTTGTCTTGCAGGAACAAGATTCCTTTGGACAGCTTGCCGCACCTTTTGGCCTTCAGAGCTGCCTTCAATTGGCCAAAAAGTTCAATGTAATACCTTGCATTGATGGTGGAACACTTTTGAAGGTAGTTCACTATCAGCATGCCCTCCTTATCACAGAACACAGACACCATCACCTTAGTGGCTGACTTTTGCACCCTGAACATCTTTGGACAAGGAGAACCACTGTGCCTTCATTCTTTTGACTGCTTCTTGTTTTCAGGATGATAGAAATAAATCCAGGTCTCATCCATAGTGACCAGTCAGTCCAGGAAGTTCTTATCAGTCCTGAAACGTAGACAAATGGACCGGGACGTTTTCACTCGCACGCTTCTCTGATCTGTTGTCAAACATTTGGGGACCCACTTTGCAGATAGCTTCCTCATGTCCAAATGTTCATGGATAATGACACACACATTTACGGGAAATCCCGATGATGTCTGCTATTGCTTTAGCTGAAATTCGTCGATTCTCCAGTATCAAGTTGTGCACAGCATCGACGATCTCCGGAACAACCACCACTCTCGGTCGTCCAGGACATTCCTCATCATTGATGCTGATATGGCCGTTTTAAATTTAGCAACAAATATGAAGAGCATTGATCCCCCAATGTCTGCAACATGTCACAATGAATATCTTTTGTGGACTTTCCTAGCAGAAACAAGAATTTTATCTCTCCTCTACTCTTAGTTGCTGCGAATATTGCATTAGACTTCACCATGTTATTTTCCCGCGTGCATAGAACACTTGCCAAAAAGCAACAAACATAACATTTTGAAAACCTATATTACATACAAGGCTTTCATGTGATGTAACATTTCTTACCATAGAAACAAAGATCACAAAGCCAAAGACTTATCAGCAGACTCTCATATCTGTCAATTGTTGGAGCAGAAACCAGTGCCCCCACCGACCACCGCTCTATTGATGATCCTGTAAGTAGGTCATCAATAGCTATGCCAGGACAAACGCGTTCATAGTCTTGTCCCCTGTTCATATACCTTTATGGGAGAACTCAGTCCCTTTTGAGCGCAAAGTCAACTACCATAAAGCGACTCCACATGTAGTGAACCTAATCTATCAATGTAATATTACATTGCTTCTGCGCTGGGGAGTTTCTGAAAGTTACTCTGCTGTTACCAAGTAATTATTTGCAGGCTTTAACAACCACTTTAGGAATTTTATATTTCAGCATTGTAAAGCCATCATGTTAATTTTGAATCTTTCTTTTTTCCCCCAACAGCTGGAACAGCCCTTGGTATAGGGATTGTGAACATCCTTCACACTATCAACCCATCGTTGGTGATCCTTTCGGGTGTTCTAGCAAACCAGTATGTAAATACAGTGAAAGAAGTGATCCGGCAGCGAGGCTTGGCCTCCGTCCAGGATGTCAACGTCGTGGTATCAAACTTATCTGACCCTGCGCTCCTGGGAGCAGCGAGTATGGTGCTGGACTATACCACACGTAGGACATACTAGGCCATCAATGGACTAAGTGATTGTAACAATTCCACTGCGAGTGCCAATACTACAAGGCCACGTATTTGTGCCTAAGTGAAGCTGGCGTATCTTTTGATGCCATTTTTTTCAATCCTGTATTGTCTTCATTATTTTACATGTACATTAGCAAAGCTTGCTAATGTTTGTTAAGAAGAAAATTAATGTTTGCCTTCGCCGTTAAGTAAAAATGGAGCCTTTGCACATAGAAGAATTCAGTGGGTTCAGTTGACTTGAGTTACAGTCCATATGTTTTAGGGCATTTGAAACAGCCACACATGAATGTTAAAGGCTTTGTATATTAGTCGAAAAAATAATGGGTCCTTTTTATCTTTCAGCGCCACTCTTAATCATGGCCGCGTCTGGTATTGCATACCGGCCTCATTCACTATGAGCTATAATACGGTGGTAGTGTCTAAAGAAGGATAAAAAAGAACCTTTTTCTAGTATCTTCACCCTGGTAATTGCCCAACTCTGTATTGTATTTTGTTATGTAAAGGTCTTTGTTTTTCAATCTATTTTCAACCGTTTGACACAATCAGAATGGGTTTCAGTGGGTAATAATCAAGTTTTTTGTATTTTGCTGTATAATACTGTCATGTAGGGAAGTTTTCTTTCCTAAACACAATCCACAGCTAAAACAAAGATATTCTTCTATAATACAAGTCTACATCTGACTTGTTAATCCATATTTTTAGCATTTTAATTGTGGTGTTATTTGTACATATCATATCATATATTGCCATTGATGTAATACCTTGTAAATCTGCTGGCATTTTTGCATGGTATTTGAGAAAAAAATCCATTTACATTGTGGTATCTCCCGTGCCAGAGTCGGCACTGTTAAAGTGACCTAAACCTCCATCCACTCCTAGGATATCGCAAAAAAATGTGGTTGAGATATACCAATGTTTACCTCAAGGACTGGAATAACACTTCAAAACTGTAGTTTGGAAAAATCAACTTTTCATGTTAATTTTGTAATTTAGTGTAAGTAGTAACCACATACCCAAGGTTTATAATATTTAATGTACAAATGTTAATTAGGGTTCTAATATATTTAAGGGTTAGTTCTACTTTTGCAACCAATATTCTTTTCCATGCTCCAGTGCCTCTAAACTTTACATTATAGTGTTATGTATGCTGACCAATGTGGAGGGGACACGTAACCTACATAGGGTTTGTGTGGAGCTTGTAGCTAGTTACAGCCAATTGGCAAGATAAAGATCTGGGATATTTTACAAGGTTGCATTAGAGCAATGAAGTGGTGGTCCCTTGTATGACATTGCTAATAGTGTTGAGCGGACTCGGACTGGAAAAATCCGGATCCGCGCGGTTTCAGCGGTAGATCCGGGTCCGACCCGGACGCGAGATTCCGGGTGCACGATCCGGATTCGGCAATTTTTTTTTTATTTTTTTTTTCCACTCTCACTCTAGTCCCGGATTCTGCTCCTCATTGACATATATTGGCCCGGATTCCGAATCGGATCTCGGACTTCCTTGTCAACCCGTCACTAATCCGCCGGACCCGGATTATTGGCAATCCGCTCAACTCTTAATTGCTAACCCTTCTTGGGGTTGATAAACCAAGCCTTTTTCTTTTCTAGTATTGTATACGTACAATATGTATTATTGTTTTTATTGATTTGAATGTTAACATGATGGCTTTAATGTTGCCACATTCCAATGTAGCACATTGTACCAATGACTGTAATAATGGCTGGGACGGCACATTTGAGTTTCCTTGTCTTCTCCTGTACATTCCTCCTTCACTTTTGTGATACTGTACAGTACCTTCATGCATTGACTATTATTAAATAGATATTTATTGTTCTTGTAAAAACTTTGATCCTTATTTTATAGAGCAAAATGACAATAAAGAAAACCAAACGTGGCTCTGTGTGCTGTGATTTTCTGTTGTGGTCCATTTTTAACCGCTTAGACTGGTTTCACATCTCCGGTATTTTGCCGGAAGATGGATCCAGCACAAATGCAGTACAGTTACATTCATTTACGATGGAAGCGCGACACCATGCCGTTGTGTGCTTCATACTAGGTCATATAAAAAGGCTTGTTAAAGGGCCACTTTTGACTTTTAGGATTGCTACTTCCAATATTGTCTCCTTCCTCCCTGAAGAGCAAATTTAAAAAAAAAAGACTGTCAGTTCACCCTGTTGAATGCACCAGAAGGAATCCTCACTCAGCACCTGGTGCCGCACTCGTCCAGGAAATGTATAGTAAGAAAAAGATCTCCAGGGACAATCACCAAGTAAAGGTACTGTCACACATAACGAGATCGCAGCTGAGTCACCGTTTTGGTGACGCAGTAGCGATCCCGTTAGCGATCTCGTTATGTGTGACACTTACCAGCGATCAGGCCCCTGCTGTGAGATCGCTAGTCGTTGCTGAATGGTCCAGGTCATTTTCTTCAAAGGCGATGTCCTGCTGGGCAGGACACATCGCTGTGTTTGACGCTGAGTGACAGGGTCACAGTGACTGCTGAGATCGTTATACAGGTTGCTACTGCGACCTGTATTGTTCCTGCATCGCTGGTAAGATCTGACTGTGTGACATCTCACCTGCGACCTCCCAGCGACTTACCTGCGATCCCTATCAGGTTGCATCGTTTTCGGGATCGCTGGTAAGTCGTTGTGTGTGACTGGGCCTTAAGAATAAAAACTTCAATTTTATTTCATGGATAGTTCATAAAATTATGTTGATGCAGAATGTTGGACCAAAAGATACAGTTAAGGCCGATTTACACGCAGCGACCTCGCTAAAGCGATGTCGTTGGGGTCACGGAATTAGTGACGCACATCCGGCTTCGTTAGCGATGTCGTTGCGTGTGACACCTACGAGCAATCGAAAAAGGTCGCAAAATCGTTAATTGTTGACACCCTCCTCCATTCCCAAATATCGTTGCTGTTGCAGGACGCAGGTTGTTTGTTGTTCCTGCGGCAGCACACATTGCTATTTGTGACACCGCATGAACGAGGAAACCTCACCTTACCTGCGGCCGCCCGCAATGAGGAATGAACGAGGTGGGCGGGATGTTCGTCCCGCTCATCTCCACCCCTCCGCTTCGAATGGGCGCCCGCTTAGTGATGTCGCTGTGACGCCGAGTGAACCACCCCCTTAGAAAGGAGGCAGTTCGCCGGTCACAGCGACGTCGCTAGGCAGGTAAAAGTGTGACGAGTTTGAGCGATGTTGTGCATCGCGGGCAGCGATTTGCCCATGACACACAACCGACGGGGGTGGGTACGCACACTAGCGATCTCACTAGCGAGATCGCAGCATGTAAAGGGGCCTTTAGTGTAGAGAAACACGTCAAAAAGAGTTTGTAAATACTGTAGAACAGGAAGTAGTGGGAGGAGCTCTGCCTCTAGCTCCTCCCTCTGCCTCTAGCTCCTCCCTCCTGTCATCATCATAGAATATCACGAACAACTGCGATCTCCTCAGTAGTGCAAAAGTACTAAATATAGATTTGATCTCATAATTGATATTGATAATGCGGAGCTGCCGCCCCACCACCCTGCGGAGCTGCCGCCCCACCACCCTGCGGAGCTGCCACCCCACCTACTGTCTCCTCCCCAAAACTCTAGAATGTAAGCCCGCAAGGGCAGGGCCCTCTTCCCTCTGTACTAGTCTGTCTATTGTAACTTGTAGATGTATTCTGTATGTAACCCCCTCTCATGTACAGCACCATGGAATCAATGGTGCTCTATAAATAAATAATAATAATGACCAATATTGGTAGAGAAAAAAGCAGATTTGTCTGATAAGATATACTACAAAGCTGCTTATTGTCATGTGCACTATTCATTTATGAAATAAAAATTACGGTTACGCTGTAAGCTATAGTTATAAGATACACTGTTAGGATTCAGCTCTGCTTGCCGGTTTGATAGGTCTTTATATGATCACTCATAAGTGATTGGCACACATCCTGACTAGCTCATCTTCCTCCATCTCTAAATGTTAAAGCATTGAGAGAAGCAGGAAGAGAAGTTAGAATGTAACCACAAATATGGAAAGTGCATATAAGCGATCATGCGAGGACTGATCAAACCGGCAAGCAGAGCTGAATCCTAACAGAGTGTAAACTACACCTTGCAATATTCAGCAGTGCCTGAAGATTAGCCACGGTCTGGAAAACCCCTTTAATGATAATGCAGTGTAACTCATTGGAGAGAGCTGTACAGTGTAGATCCATTTATTTTACTCCCCTACATAGCGCTATTAATTCCACAGCACTTTTTGCAGACATGATCATTACTGTCCCCACTAGGGCTCCGAGACTAAATTCCTTATCTGTATGTCTTTGGAGTTTGGGAGGAAACCGGAGAATATGGAGGCAACCCACGCAAACACGGGGAGAACATAAAAACTCTTTGCAGATGGTGTCCTTGGTAGGATTTGAACTATAAATGTCTTTCGCCAGATGTTGCGACGGCTGTTACAGCTGGTAAGCAGGGGTGCTAGATAGTTGGACACCCACAAGTCCGATATCAATATCCTATCCGACAGACAATTTATCAGTGTCATTTGTCCAGAAACTTCTTTAACATCTTACGATGATAAAGTACTGGAGGTCATATGTTGGCGCTCCTGATTTTGATACAAACTCGGGAACTGAGCCTGCAATTTGGCCGATGGCTGTTTTGCTATAGACAGCAACACTTTTGTCAGCTGCAATACTGGAAAAAAATGCAATAAGACTAGTGATGAGCGAGTGTATTCATTACTATTCGCTATTCGCAGAATAGTACGGTATTCGGGCTATTCATTATATTGCAAGTAATGGTGCCTTACTATATTCGGATGTCCCACCCAGCCGTTTTGGCGCCTCATTTGCAGCCAATACACATGCTGGGCTTCTTAACCAATCACAGTAATGCCGCAGCCATCTTGTTTGTGGCATTACTGTGATTGGCTGTCCGCTCAGCGTCAGGGCCTATAAAAGTCCTTCCGCTGCCATTTTGCGTGCATTGCGTCCGAAGCCTGCTTTATATCAGCATAGGGAATAGAGCGAGCAGCTGCTTGGGAGAGTGTAGGCCTCTTAACAGAAAAAAGCCCTTTTCAGGGCTGCCTGTAGCGTAAGTCAGTGTAGCGTTCAGATGGACAGATTTCCGAGCAGGGACGTTATTTAAAGCAGTGTTCGTCACTACCTCCATCGTTTAAAAGGGCTGGAAGAGACAATAAGTGCAAATAGGGTCTTATCCTAAGACACTGTTAGCAAAGGTGTTGTAAGGGTAGACTCACCTGGTGTGGTTGTGAGAGTAACAACCACTGTAATAGCGTAAATACATCTGCAGCAGAACCCACGTGGAGATGCAGTTTAAATATGGAGAGAAAAGGGTTAATAAACCGCGCTGCCGTAGAAAGGAGGATCCATGTAGAAAGAATGATTTTGTCTACGCGTTTCAAAGCCTTATGGCTTCTTCCTCAGAACAAATCATATACTTTTGTACCTTGTCACTGCTCTGCTGCAGTGTGTGGTTTCTGACCTAAACAGTTAAGCTTCAGCAGAGCGTGTTGTTGATTTGATGATGCGCTGCTGCACAGCTCCCTGCTTGGCAATGATGGGGAGGGTAAGGCAGCAGGGGATGAGGAGCAGGGGAAAGAGGAGGGGAGATAGGAAGTGGCATATGATGAGGCGGAAACACTGGTAGAGGATGGGCCCACTATTCTTGGCGTGGGTAGTATGTGTGATGATCCAGTTTGCGATTTTGTCCCAGCCTCCACCAGGTTCATCCAGTTTGTCGTGACAGATATGTATCGTCCCTGTCCACAACAACTTGTCTACGTGTTTGTTAGGTGGACCTTCCCGGTTACGGCGTTGGTCAGAGCACGGTTGAGATTGTTTAACACGTGTGTTGTACCTGCGGGTGCGTGGCTGGGTTTACTCTTCCTTCCCAAGCTCTCAGGCACCCACAACTAGACGTTTCACTGGGACAAGGAAGTGGTTGATGTTTGCTGTGTCTGTGTAATCCGTTTGTGGGCAGGATGCTTCCTGGACTGCAGATTGTGAAGGACGTAGCACTGGTGACATGGCAGTCGTTTGACCCGCAGACACAAATTTGGTACCCTGGTGTTCTGTCCACCTACTGTCTGTCTGCAGTTTCCAACAACATGTCTGCTCTCTATTTGAAACTTAATTTTCCAAAACTGAACTACTTCTTTTCCCTTCACCCATGACACCACCACGTGATTATATGGGTGCTGTCATGCGTTCTGGAAAAACCAGCTACCAGTAAGTAACCTTGGTGTTTTCCCTTCCACCCATATAATCACGTGGTGCTGTCATGGGTTCTGGAAAAAACGGCTATCAGTAAGTAACCTTGGTGTATTCCCTCCATCTTCTAACCTCCCCCTCTCTGTGTGTGGTACCATGATAACTCCTAGGCAGCAGGCTCGCTATCTGGGAGTTATGCTCAACACCGATCTCTCCTTCACCCCCTATATACAATCTCTTCGCCACTCCTGTCGCTTACACCTAAAGAACATCTCTAGAATTCGCCCCTTTCTTACCATGGAAACTACTAAAACCCTCACCGTGGCCCTGATCCACACCCGCCTTGACTACTGCAATTCTCTATTAATTGGTCTCCCACTAACTATACTCTGTCCTCTACAGTCCATCCTTAATGCTACAGCCAGGGTCATCTATCTGGCTAACTGTTACTTGGATGCTTCTGCTCTGTGCCAGTCATTACACTGGCTGCCCATATATCAAGGATCCAATTCAAATTGCTTGTCCTCACCCACGAAGCTCCTCCACACTGCGGCACCAGTCTACATCTCCACCCTTATCTCTGTCAATCACCCTACCTATTCTCTACGCTCCACAAACGACTTTCGAGTAACATCCACACTAATCCAAACCTCCCACTCCCGCATCCAAGACTTCTCCCGAACTGCACCAATCCCCTGGAATGCTCTGACCCAAGAAACCAGGACAAACCACAACTTATTCAGCTTCAGACGCTCTCTAAAAACACATCTTTTTAGGATGGCCTACCACACTCCCTAATCGAATTAAATTCACATAGTCCCTCCACGACTTCTCACAACATAACTCTCCATCAAACTCCACCGCACCCAAAAGCATCTCAAAGATTGGCTGACTGGTTCAGGCAGCTTTTATCTATCCCCCATTTCTTTGAGATGGCTGGATTGTCATTGGAAATGAGCAGTGCACCTGTACCTTGTCCACCCCCACCTCATTATAGATGTAAGCTTTCATGAGCAGGGTTGTCTTTTTTTGCTACATTTATTGTATTTTCTATAACTTGCTTGTATATGAGCCTCTGAATTGTAAAGCACTGCGGAATATGTTGGTGTTATAGAGATAGATTTTTATTATTCTTACTAGCTGTATTACCTGGCTTCGCCCGGGTTAATAACTGTTGTTAACAAAATAGAATGTATTAACATTCCCGGGATAGAATGTATAAATAGAATGTATTAACGCCTGGGATAGTAACTGTCTCTCTGTTTCTCTTCCATTCTCTGTCTGTCTCCCCCTCTGTATATAATCTCTCTCTCTATCTCTTTGTCTGTCTCTTTCCCTGTCTGTCTCTGACTGTCTCTGTCTCAATCTCTTTCACTGTCTATCTATCTCTTTACCTGTCTTTGTCTCTCTTACCCTGTCTGTCTGTTTCCTTTTGTCTGTGTCTGTCTCTTTACCTCTCTGTGTCTGTCTCTTAACCTGTCTCTCTCTTTCACTTTTTCCCTGTCTGTCTGTTTCTTTCCCTGGCTGCATTGTGACATGCCAACATTCCATATAAGGGCGTGGCTGCGCATTCTTCTGAAGTTATGGCTGCACTGTGGCTCCCAGCTCCATTCACTTTAATGGAGGCAGGTTTTTTGGCGAATAACTGTAAAGCGCTGGGTTAAAATTTCCCCTCAAAACATAGCCTTTGACGCTCTCTGGGTCCAGAAGTGTGAGTGTGCAAAATTTTGTGCCTGTAGCTGCAACGGTGCAGATGCTAATCCCGGACATACACACATACATATACACACATTCAGCTTTATATATTAGATTAATGGTGTATTTGGCTGCCATGTGGTTCTGCAAACTGGTGGTGCTCAGGTTGGCTTTGGCCTGGCCTCTACTCAACTTGGTATGGCAGATGCTACCGATTACAATATTTTTCTCTGAAGGACTTTCAGAAAAAAAGCTTCCAGACAACAGCTGAACGCCCCCTTGCCCTGACTTGAGCCACAGTGGGGTGCTCTTTGGAACAGTTGACTCAGTTCTCACTCTGGGCAAACCACTACCCCTTGGTGCCTGTGTTAGTGCTACATATCTATCTTCCTCTGTGATGCTGTGCTGGCTATGCATGTGAATGGTCCAAGTCGGATCAGTGGACTCATCATTGACCACCTCGTCTTCCATCTCATCCTCCTTCCCAGTTGAGATTGTAGGCTGACCTGATGGCAACTGTGTCTCATCATCATCAGCCTCCACCTCTGGAGACAGTAAATCATATTCCTCAAAGTGGCTTTCTTCTGACTATAGGTCCTCAAATACTTGTGCATCAACACACACCGTCTCCTCACGTCCCTCTTCAATGCTGCATGGTGAGAGGTCAGAGCCAACCAAAGGATACATACATAACGGATCCTCAGAGTAACCAAGCTTGTGGTCATATGTCTCCTGTGACTGATGATGGGGGAAGGTAGGAGGACCAGGTTGAGGATTAGATGGGCCAGCCTTTTGTGTATCCACAGTACACTGTGTGGTCATGGAAAATTTGTTGTGGCTTGAGAAATGTGAAGAAACCTTGTTGTCTGCCTTCCAAAACAGAATCTGCGCTCGCTATTCTGGCTTACACACATGTTTACGTCCCGGACCAGGAAAGAAGAGGAGGAGGGTAAAGCCCAATATGACAATGGGCGAATTGTAAACTGCTATGGAATATGTATTCCATCATCTGAGTCAATGGGGGAGGGACTGCCCAAATGTATAAGTAAGAGCAGTTGCTCCCAAACGTATATTACTGGGCCACCTCAAGGCCCTTACCAAACTCAGGTTTCTTAACACCTGCAGGCCCTCTGAAAACTTGAATTGAGGGCCGCAGAATGAAATTGACGAAGAGGAGGGTAAAGCCCAATGCTACAATGGGTGCATTGTAAACTGCTTTGGAATATGTATTCCATCATCTAAGTCTCAATGAGAAAGGGACCGCCCAAATATATAAGTAACTGCAGTCTTTCCAAAAGGTATGTTACAGGACTACTTGAGGCCCCTCAGGTGAATGATCAACATACCAACAACTGCGTTCTAGCTGGCCTTGTAAAGTACTGGGGAATAGATAACTAGAGATTGTGTGACAGAGGGACCTACAAAATGTATAAATCAGGGCCGTCCCAATTGTAAAAGTAAAAAAAGTCATAAACATTACATGTGAGCAAATGCTAAAAGGGATATTTGTTTTCTCCAGTTTATTTAGCCTAAATACAAGTGATTATCCAGGAAAAACTGTTTCTTAGCTTTTTGGCCTGTAAAATGCCATTTAGGTTAGGTTTGGTGGGTGTTCTGGTGCATCTGTAAAAGTAGCGTAATACTGTGACATCCTTATTTCCAGACACCATATGTGAGTCAGAAATGAATGCAGGCATATTCTCCAGGCTCTCCCCATTCAGTTTCATCACTTTCCCATCCATTTCAGCCTTTTCCTCAGGCCCCCAGACCTCTTTGTTGGGTCTAGCAGAAAATTACTTGAATTTCCCATTGACTTGCATTGTACTCGCTATTCAGAGCTAATACCCGAGTATTACAAAGTCATTACGAGTATCGCGATTACGAATATTTCAGTACTCGCTCATCTCTACTTATGTTTTCTTGATGCATTTTTGAGTACAGTTTTGTCACAAAGTCTATGAGAACACTGAAGTTTTGTGCACGTTGTGGGTTTTTTCCCCCTTGCAGAATTGCTTTAGAATTAAAAAACTGCAGCATGTCAATTCTTTCAGCATTTTTTCACCCCAAATGCATGAAAAGCGCACCGAAAATGCTGGAAAAATGCAGCGTTTTCCTGCCAAGAGGTGCAGAAATGTCTGCTCCAAATACTCAGCCTGCGCACATCGACTAATTGTAATGCTCTCATGGGTTTTTAATGATTTTTAAGAGAATTGCTCCCATTTTTAATGGAGCAAACATCAGAAGTCTTACAGGAATTTTTAAACTGTTATATTTTTTATGTATTTCTACAGGGCAAAAATTCTTTGTTTTTTCCTGATTATTAAAACTTGCATTATTATCGCTTTTTTGTAAAATAAGACATTTCACACCGCACTGAGATTGTTCCGTTTTCGTTTTACCAAAATTTGCCTTTTGCAGCATGGCCACCAATCCCAGCCGCAGCACTAACCACACACAGCAGACAGTCGTCTTCATTTACAAAAGGAAAACCGCGTAACTTAGGAGAAATGTCCAGGGTCACTGGGAAACACTGCCTCACTTTACTGGCTATAGAAAGCCACTGCCTTACAATCTGTTTTGTACACACTACATATATCACGCTGATTTTACCCCCAGTGCGAACCATTCAAACACTGAAAGCAGCTCGAACGATCATCAACCATACCCGAGCTGAGCGCCGCATTCATAGGTCAGAAGTTCTACTGTTCAGCGGTATGTACAGTATATATATATATATATATATATATATATATATATATATATATATATATATATATACATATACATATATACACACACACAGGACAGACCAAAAGTTTGGACACACCTCATTCAAAGATTTTTCCTTATTTTCATTACTCTGAAAATTGTAGATTCACATTGAAGGCATCAAAACTATGAATTAACACACGTGTAATAACATACTTAAAAAAAAGTGTGAAACAACTGAAAATATGTCTTATATTCTAGGTTCTTCAAAGTAGCCACCTTTTGCTTTGATTACTGCTTTGCACACTCTTGGCATTCTCTGGATGAGCTTCAAGAGGTAGTCACCGTAAATGGTCTTCCAACAGTCTTGAAGGAGTTCCCAGAGATGCTTAGCACTTGTTGGCCCTTTTGCCTTCACTCTGCAGTCCAGCTCACCGCAAACCATCTCGATTGGGTTCAGGTCTGGTGACTGTGGAGGCCAGGTCATCTGGCGTAGCACTCCATCACTCTCCTTCTTAGTCAAATAGCCCTTACACGGGGGGGCGTGTCCTGACATGGAAGCGTGAGGACGCTGGATCCCAGAGCTCCTGCGCCCACAGCCTAAATATACTAAATCCTGCAGCCCCCACTTACCCAGGATGGCCCCCAAGAAGAGACCGGGGGTAGCGCCCGCTTCTGCCTCCCCGGGGACGAGTCAGAGACCCCAGGGGAGCCTCACAAAGTTTCTGACGGCGCCGGGCTCTGAACCTCCGCAGGCGGCCCGAAGCAAGATGGCGCCGGCTGGCGCGCGGCGTCCTCCAGCGGGGGATTCCCCAGGTGCCGCTCGGCATTCTCCCACAGCCTGTGCAGCGGAGCAGGGGACCAGCAGTGCAGAGAAACGGAGGTCGGAGGCGGCGGTGGCATTGGACGGAGCGGGCCCAGGTACAGAGGACTGGAGGAGGGGGGAGGCTGCTCAGCCTGCCTTGCAGCACGCTGCTGTGGATAGGGGGGGGGGGCCCTGAGGGGATCATCAGACCCGGGGATACCGGCCATGCTCTGCACACAGGAGCCCCCCCCGCCCACGGGGCACACAGAACCTCAGGTGTTACTAAGCAATATGCATGCTGGCCCCCCATTGGGGGACATACAAGCCCTGAGAGAGCTCATTTTGGCCCTCCCCAGCAAGAAAGATCTGGAGGATGTTGTGGCTAGAATTGAATCCTCCCAGCAGATGGCGCTGTCTGCCCTGAGGGAGGAAATGGTGGTACTGGAGGACAGAATTGAAGCCACAGAGCAGGCTCAGGAGTCCCTGGAGAGCAGAATGGAGAGGATTGAGAGAGACTGTGAGTCATCCAATGCCCGCATCAGAGATCTTGCCCTGCTCTTGGATGATCAAGAGAACAGGGGCAGAAGAAATAACATCAGACTCAAGGGTATACCGGAGGACTGGCCCCAGGAACTTCTGCGTACTAAGGTCTTAAACATCTTTAACCGGGTCACTGATCGCCCCTTGGAGGCTACCTACCTCTTCGACAGAATTCACAGAGTCGCAAGGTCGGGCCCTAGATCTGCCCCCTCCTCTAGAGATGTACTATGTCGTTTGCACTATTATGGAGACAGAGAAAGGATCCTACAGGGAGCTTGGTCATACGGTCCGGTGGAGGTGGATGGGGCCATGGTGAAGCTATTCCCTGATGTCTCCGGCCGCACACTATATATGAGACGCCTGCTTCATCCTCTCCTGCTCGGCATCAAAGAAGTAAACGCCTCATATAGATGGGGCCATCCCTTCCATTTGATAGTACGCAAGGGGGACTCCGTGTTTTTGCTGAAGAGGCACTCAGAGCTTCCTGATCTTTTTGCATTCCTGGGAATACCAGACTGCTCAATTCCGGACTGGTTGGAGTGGGAACCCCAGGCACCCCCGAGGTCGCGGAGGAGGAAGGGAGGCACCCGTCCTGCTCAAAGCGGCGATCCTTGAGGGATTTGGCATGTATTGGATGCTGCTGGGAGGAAGGAGTGGTCCAAGTTGTGAGACGACGGTGATTTCGATGAGAGACGGAGTCAAAGTACGGGGAGCTGGGAGGCTCTCTCTTGTCTCTACGACTCCTGAGCAGGAGTCCTGGCCTTGGGCTAGTTTTTTCTGGACATAGTTTACTGCCTAAAGTTTTTGAAAATTCTATTTCTTTGGCAATGTCTAGTTTAAGATTGGGGGGGGGGGGGTGGGGGGGGGGATGTTTTTCTTTACCGCGTTCATCCTGGGTGGTGGGGTGTGTGGGTGGTTAATCGGCTGACCCTTCTTCTCCGTCGGGGAGAGGGGTCATTTAGTGCTAATAAGAGGGGCGCGGGTCTGCGCTCTGGCCGCATGTCAGTTCTTGTCCCTATCCTTTTCTTAGTAGTCCCTGGGCTGGTCCCTGGTGCTGCGAGCGGCAGTCTCGCTGCTTTTCCTCTCTCTTGTTCTCTTCTCTGATCTTCTTGCCTCTCTCTTTTCCCCCTGCTAAAGGGTCTCAGCTACTTCCCTCTTTGTCAATACTTTTTCTACCCCTCCTCTCTTTTCACCAGCTTTCCCTCTCTCTTTTTTTTTTTTTTTTTTTTTTTCTCTCCCCTTCCCCTCCTTTCTTTTGATTTGCTCCTCTAGGACCTCGCGACAGAAAATGGTGAAACAGAGGCAGGCCAATCTGCGGGTGGGCTCACTGAATGTCAAGGGCCTTCATAGCCCGGAGAAAAGATCTATCCTGCTGAACCTTCTTTGGAGAAATCGAATCCAGGTAGCCTTCCTCCAGGAGACACACTACTGTGAAGCTAAGCCTTACAGACTCTCGGACAGAAGGTACCCCACTGTGCACCACTCACCCTCCCCTGATCCTAGATCTAGGGGAACGAGCATCCTCATGTCCAGCACGCTCCCGTGGGAATTGTTAGACTCTCAGACAGACGATCTGGGTAGGCTTATGATGCTCAAGGGACGCATAGCTACTCAGATGTTCACATTTGTGGCAGTATACTTGCCTAATGCGGGCCAATGTCCCACCTTGTTGCGGTACCTTGAGAAGATAGAGGAATTCTCGGAGGGCACTTTGGTTCTCGGGGGTGACTTTAACGTTGTCTTGGAACCGTTGAGAGACAGTTCAAAAGGGGTGTCTGGTATGCCACACATGACGCTGCGCCGGATGAGACGGGGATTACATGACCACCAACTGATAGACACTTGGCGATTGCTGCACCCATCAGACAAAGACTTTTCATTTTATTCTGCAGCGCACGACTGCTATTCTAGGTTGGACCTCTTTTTTATTAAACATGGGGACCTACACTCTCTGGTGGATGCGTCAATTGAGTGCATATCTTTTTCTGATCACGCACTGATTACGGTCACTCTGTCCCTTGAATGTCCCATCGGGAGGCTGGGTCAGTGGCTATTGAACACCTCGTTACTCAATGAGCCGGTGACAATGCAAGAAATAAGGGAGGCCCTGAGGGAATACTTTGACTGTAGTGGGGGGGAGGGGATGTCCCCCAACATTGTGTGGGAAGCTCACAAATGTGTCGTGAGGGGATTATTCATCAAACATGGGGCCCGTCTGAAAAGGGAACGGGAAGCTGAGGTTACATCTCTACTAGCAGACATAAGGGAGTTGGAAGCAGTACATAAGGGGTCTTTGGGAGGGAACGTGGGCGCCAATCTGGCCAGGAAGAGGGAGGAACTCAGGTCCTTGCTATATCAAAAGGCCAAGGGAGTGCTAGCTAAATGCAGGCGGCATTTTTATGAATATGGCAATAAAAGTGGGAGGACCCTGGCTAGAGCCCTCCGGAACCAGAGGGCGAGGGGATATGTTCCTAGAGTGCACATGTCTGGCGACAGGTGGGCCACTCTTCCGAAAGACATTGCCTCCGCCTTTAAAGACTTTTACGCCTCTCTCTACTCAATAGATGGGGGGCGGTCGGAGAGGGCCAGGACGGAACTACGGCAGCGTATCCAGAAGTACATTTCTAACTCCGGGTTGAAACATCTTAAACCTGAGGATGCGGACGCCCTGGAAAGACCCATTTCAGAGGAGGAGTACTTGGCTGCAATTAAAAATTCCCCTACTGGTAAGGCCCCTGGTCCGGATGGATTTCCCCTGCTTTACTACAAAAAGATGGGCTCCATGTTGCTTCCCCCATTTCTCTCGGCCTTTAACAATATCTCACTCTCTGAAAAAGTTCACTTGCCGAGAGACTCTCTGGCCGCTAATATAGTAGTCATCCCTAAAGAGGGTAAAGACCCTACCTCTTGTTCTAGTTACCGACCCATCTCCCTCCTCAACACAGATTTGAAGCTCTTCGCCAGAATATTATCAGAGAGACTCTCTCCATTGCTGGGGGAGATTGTCCACCCTGACCAGGCTGGGTTCATGATGGGAAGGGAAGCGAGGGACAACACCACTAAGGCGTTGAACTTAATCCACAGGGCTAATTCGGAAGGGTTGCCCCTGATGCTCTTGTCGACCGATGCAGAAAAAGCGTTCGACAGAGTCAATTGGATATTCATGGAGGAGGTTCTGCGGGAGGTGGGGTTGGGGAGGATGATGTTCAGGTGGATTTGCTCTCTGTATAGCAATCCCTCTGCTGCGGTCAGGGTGAACGGTCTCCTTTCAGATAGATTTTCCATTCTTAACGGCACAAGGCAGGGATGTCCCCTCTCACCCCTGATCTTTATCCTGACCCTGGAACCCCTGCTTTGCCGAATTAGAGGTAACATTGACATTTCCGGCCCTATAGTTGCGGGTTCCACCTACAAAATCGCGGCGTACGCGGATGATTTACTTTTCTTTATTACTAACCCTCGGGTCTCCCTGCCCAATTTACTGAGAGAGCTGGAAACATACTCCTCTCTTTCTAATTTTAGAATTAACATGTCAAAATCGGAGGCTATGAATGTATCTTTACCCCAAGATCTTGTTATTGCGCTTCAATCTGCGTTTGGGTTTAAGTGGGCTAATCATTCTTTGAGGTATCTGGGGGTCCAGCTGGCAGCGGACAATAGCCAACTATATAAGCTGAACTACCTCCCTCTCCTGCAGTCCATTAGAACAGATTGCGCAAACTGGGCGAGGGGTCTTTTCACATGGTTTGGGAGGTGTGCAATATTGAAGATGAACATATTACCACGGCTTCTCTATCTCTTTCAGGCCCTGCCAATTAAGATCCCGAGCTCTTTTTTCAAGGAAGTGGCCTCACTATATACTAAATTTATTTGGGCAAATAAGCCGGCGAGGCTTTCCCGTTCCCTACTGTGCAGACCTAAGCGTAGGGGTGGGCTGGGAATACATGATATGAAAAAATATTACTGGGCCACACATATGGTTAGGATTCTGGATTGGTGCCGTCACTCTAGGATGAAACCTTGGGTCGCCCTGGAACAGAGCTTCTCGGAGGTACATTTACCAGCCATGCCTTGGGTCGGGAGCCTGTTCCCGGCCTCTGTGAGATCTCATCCCACCATTGGCGCTACTTTGGAATGCTGTTCGAGGGGAGAGGTTCGGCGCCTTCTCCTGCCGTTGCCTTCTCCCATGTCACCAATTATAGGAGATCCGGATTTCCGTCCCGGCCTCTCAGATCCAGTTTTTCGGAGCTGGGTACAGGGGGGCAGATTCAGAGCTTACCAGATGGGAGGAGAGGGTGACTGGTTGTCTCTTTCGGATATTTGTGGTCTCCTGCCGCCGGACCCCATGGGGAGATGGAGGGCAATGCAGTTGAGACACTTCTTGAGCTCCCTTCCCTGCTTCGCCCGGTATGCTGGGCCTCTCACTAGATTCGAAAAATTGTGCTTGGGAGAGGGGGCCCTGCGGCACTCACTTTCCCTGGCATACAATCTGCTATCAGACCCGGGTGATTTGCCCACCCCGGTTTATTTGCGGCAGTGGGAAAGGGACCTTGGGACGACCTTGTCAGACACGCAGCGAAACAACGTCCTAATGTTGGCACATAAAACCTCGGTCAGTTCCAGAATGTTGGAGGCCAACTTCAAACTTCTGACCAGGTGGTATAGAGTCCCGACCAGGCTTCATAGGATATTCCCCTCAGTCGATCCCGTTTGCTGGAGGTGTGGTTCGGGGGAGGGTGACTACGTGCACATCTTTTGGTCTTGCCCTTCTTTACAACGGTTTTGGTCAGGAGTGAGGGAGGTAACTAGACTGGTGACCGGCACGGCTGAGACATTGGGTCCGGAACTGTTTATCTTACAGCTTTCGGAACTCCCGGCTCATAGATACAAGCGCTCTTTGCTTAGGTTTATGGTAATGGCCGCCAGGTCTTGTATCCCGCTTGGCTGGAAGTCTACTACCCCCCCTACACTGGCACAGTGGGTTGCAAGGGTTAATGACCTAAGGCACATGGAGGACCTGACATCCTCTCTCAATGACAGTCAGGAAGGTTTTCGCAGGACCTGGCTCCCATGGTTGGAGTTCACTTACTCGGCGGATTACGCCAGATTACTCGCTCCTCCACGGCTGCTGTGAGGCTCTGGTGGAGCATTCCCTCCCCCCCCCCCCCCCTTTTTTTTTTTTTTTTTTTTTTTTTTTTTTTCCTCTCTCTTCTCCTCTTCTCCTCTTTTCTCGCTTTCCCTTTCTCTCACCTCTCTGCCCACTATCTTCTCCTACTCTCCCCTCCCCTTTAATCTCTCTCTACCTTTTTCTCTTATCCTGGTTCTAAATTCTTTTCGGGCTTTGCCCTCTCTTTCTATGTTCTGTATTCTACCCATGTTGGGTTGGTTCATAAAAGGATTAAAATGGGACTGACTCGAGCAGTTGCAGTTATTAGATATGTACAGGAGAGCGGAAGGGTGGGATATATGTCAATGTTAAATATTTGAAATCTGTTTTTCTGCTCTTTGTGGAACAGTGGTTATTTTGTATGTTCTCGTGTCGGTCTTTAAAATAAAGAATTTAAAAAAAAAAAAAAATAGCCCTTACACAGCCTGGATATGTGTGTTTGGGGTCATTGTCCTGTTGAAAAATAAATAATGGTCTAACTAAACACAAACCGGATGGAATAGCATGCCGCTGCAAGATGCTGTGGTAGGCATGCTGGTTTAGTATGCCCTCAATTTTGAATAATCCCCAACAGTGTCACCAGCAAAGCACCCCCACACCATCACACCTCCTCCTCCATGCTTCACAGTGGGAACCAGGCAAGTAGAGTCCATCCGTTCACCTTTTCTACAAACACACGGTGGTTGGATCCAAAGATCTCAAATTTGGACTCCTCAGACCAAAGCACAGATTTCCACTGGTCTAATGTCCATTCCTTGTGTTCTTTAGCCCATGATTAAGCACTGCAGTGGATTAGATCAGTGATCAGATCACTGAAAGTTAGTGTCTTGTAAAGAGACTAAGTAAAAAAGCAAAAAAAGTTTTAACAATTATTAAAATATCAAAAAAAAAAAAAAATCTGAAAAGAATAAAAAAAATTCCAATAAATATGTAAATTTATGTAAAAAACACAAAACAAAATAAGTACACATATTTGGTATCGCCGTGTCTGTAACAACCAGATATATAAAACGGTCACACTAGTTAACCCCTTCAGTGAACACAGTAAAAAAATAAAAAAAAGTTGCAAAAAATGTCCTTTCATCATACAGCTGACAAAAAAGTGAAATAAAACGTGATCAAAAACTCATATATAGTTAAAATTGGTACTGCTGAAAACGTCATCTTGTCCCGCAAAAAACAAGCTGCGATACAGCTCCGTCAGACAAAAAGTAAAAGTTATAGCTTTCAGAATACAGCAATGCAAAAACTTTTTTTTTTTTTATAAAATTATTTTTATGGTATAAAAGCAGCAAAAAAAACCCCAAACCTATATTAATATGATATTACTGTAATGGTACTGACCTGAAAAATAAAACTGTCATCACTTTTACAAGAAGGTCAAATGGTTTAAAAGGAAAAAAAAAAACTATTCCTGAGTTGCTGATTGTTCATGATTCTGCTTCACAAAAAGCAGAATCGAAGGCAATCAAAAAATATGTGGTCAAAAATGGTACAAATAAAAACTCCAACTCATCCCGCAAAGAACAAGCCCTTACATAACGGTCGGCAGAAAAATTTAAAAAAAAAAAAAAAATAGCCTTCAGAATTCAGAGATGCAAAAAAAATGTATTTTTTAAAAAGTGTTTTTAGTGTGATAGTCACCAAACCTAAAAAAAGAAAAGCAATATAAGCCTAGCATCGCTGTAATCGTACTGACTGAAGGAATAAAGCTGTTATACTGCATGGTGAATGGTGTAAAAAAAATATATAAAGCCAATTCTTCAACCGCTATTGATTTGGTCGATCTGTCTCTAAAAGATCGCAGTATGGCACGTCTCATATTTATCCTGCGCTCTACACTGAGCACTTACATCGGTCATTACACGTGAGAGTGCGTGCCCACAATCAGGAATCGCAGTGTTTTGGATCACTGCGTCTAAAACGCTGCATTGTACAGTACAAGCACAGTGGATGGATTGGATTTATAGATATCCCATGCCCACTGTGCTTCTTTTCTCCGAAGCGTAAACTGATATGCAGAACGACTTCTCTAGTTGCAGCATGTCAATATATGCTGCGGAAATGTCAGTGTCCTCAGCTAGGAAAACAAAGTGAAAGTCCACAGCACCCAAACCCTCAAATTCACCACCAAATAGAATTCAACTCAACCCACAAAAACAGAAGTCCCACTGAGGTTCATCATCTGTTAACTGAAATTTAAAGGCTCTGGAAAAACACTATGGCCACAGCATTCTCGTTTGGCATTATTGTAGTGAGGAGAGCCCATCGAAATGTACGGGGTGCAGGTTTCCAGAAGCACAAGCTCGGTAAAAAGTACGGGCACTACAATGTACTGGACAAGACAAGGACTTATTTTCAATTCTGCAACATTCACCGTATTTGGCACCATGGGTGTTTTCCAGAGACTAAATCATCACTATACCCGTAGATGAATTCTTCAGAGAGGTTTCTGCTGTTCTGGCACCTCAGGGGCTCTGCCATTGTGACATAGCACCCGCAAACCATTCCAACATGATGCTCCTTCCCTTCTGCGTTTCGTACTGTAACTCAAAGACGTTTTCAACCACATATGGGGTACTGGTGTAATCAAGAGAAATTGCACAACAAATTTTCTGGTTCATTATATTATATAACATTATATTCACCCTGTAGGTTTTTGTTTTTTTTTTAAATTTTCACAGCTCAACGTTACAAAATTCTGTGAAGCCCCCGGGCATTCCAGGTTCTCACCAACCATCTAGATAAATTCCTTGAGTGGTCTAGTTTACAAAATGGGGTCACTTGTTGGGGAGCTACACTGTTTAGGCACCTGAGGGGCTCTCCAAACACGACATGGCTTCCGCTAATGATTCCAGCTAATTTTGCTTTAAAAAATTAAAATGATGCTCCTTTCCTTCTCAGCCCTGCCATGCACCCAAACAGTTGATTTCCACAACGTATGAGGTATCAAATCAACATACTCAGGAGACATATCACAACAAATTTTATGGTGCATTTTTTTGTGGGAAAAAGTAAAATTTTCATTTTTTCCTCCCATATTGCTTTGGTTCCTGTAAAGCACCTAAAGGATTAATAAACTTCTTGGATGTGGTTTTCAGCAGTTTGAGGGGTACAGTGTTTAGAATTATGTCACTTTTGGATATTTTCTGGCACCCAGGCCTCTCAGTTACTTCAAATGTGATGTGGTCCCTAAAAAAAAAAAAAAAAAGAGAATTTTGTTTACTTACCGTAAATTCTTTTTCTTATAGTTCCGACATGGGAGACCCAGACCATGGGTGTATAGCTTCTGCCTCCGGAGGACACACAAAGTACAACACTCAAACGTGTAGCTCCTCCCTCCGGGCTATATACACCCCCTGGATGACAATCTAACCAGTTCAGTGCAAAAGCTGAAGGAGGACATCCACCCATAAGTAGAGACAGAGTAAAACTCGGAAAAACCGGAACCTCTGTCTACAACAACAGCCGGTGAAACACACGGAACAAGAACTGCCAACAGGCAACAGGGAGGGTGCTGGGTCTCCCATGTCGGAACTATAAGAAAAAGAATTTACGGTAAGTAAACAAAATTCTCTTTTTCTTCATCGTTCCTTATGGGAGACCCAGATCATGGGACGTCTCAAAGCAGTCCATGGGTGGGAAATAAACCAAACTGAGAAGTAGGCAAAACCTAACTTCACAAATGGGCGACAGCCGCCTGAAGGATGCATCTGCCCAAGCTCGCATCTGCCGAAGCAGGAGCATGCACTTGGTAGTGCTTCGAAAAGGTGTGCAGACTAGACCAAGTGGCAGCCTGACAAACCTGCTGAGCCGTAGCCTGGTGCCTGAAAGCCCAGGAGGCACCGACAGCTCTGGTCGAGTGCGCCTTAATCCCTGGCGGTGGGGGCACCTGAGAACACTGGTAGGCATCGGAGATGGCCGACCTAATCCAACGACCTAGGGTCGGTTTAGAAGCCGAGAGACCCTTGCGCTGACCCGTGGTTAGCACAAAAAGTGAGGTGCACCGCCTAAAAGCGGCGGTGCGTGACACATAGATTCGGAGCGCCCGCACCAAATCCAAGGTATGCAACGCCTTCTCAAAGCGATGCACAGGGGCCGGACAAAGGGAAGGCAACGAAATGTCCTGGTTAAGGTGGAAAGAAAACACTACCTTAGGGAGAAAATCCGGAGTCGGACGGAGAACCACCTTGTCTTGGTGAAACACCAAAAAAGGTGACTCCGAAGAGAGCGCAGCCAAATCAGAGACTCTCCTGAGAGAAGTTATGGCTACTAGAAAAACCACTTTCTGTGAAAGTCTAAACAAGGGAACCTCCCTAAGAGGCTCAAAGGGGGGTTTCTGTAAGGCCGTGAGGACCAAATTAAGGTCCCAGGGATCCAAAGGCCGCCGGTAAGGTGGAATGATGTGAAATGCGCCCTGCATGAAGGTGCGCACCTGAGCCAGTCGGGCGATACGCCGCTGGAATAATACCGACAGAGCCGACACCTGTCCCTTGAGGGACAGTCCTAGCTGCAGACCGGACTGTAGAAAGGACAGGATGGTCGGCAAGGAGAACGGCCAAGGAGCATGGCCGGAAGAGCGACACCAGGACAGGAAAATCTTCCAAGTCCTGTGGTAAATCTTGGCCGAGGAAGACTTCCGAGCCTGAGTCATAGTGGAGATGACCTCAGAAGGAATGCCTGAAGCCGTCAGGATCCAGGACTCAAGAGCCACGCCGTCAATCTGAGAGCCGCAGAATTCTGGCGGAAAAACGGACCTTGAGAGAGAAGGTCTGGGCGGTCCGGGAGATGCCACGGCATTTCTACGGACAGACGGAGCAGGTCTGGGTACCAAGCTCGCCTGGGCCAGTCTGGAGCAATGATTATGACCCGACGGCCCTCCATTCTGATCTTGCGCAGAACCCTGGGCAAGAGCGCTAGAGGTGGAAATACATAGGCCAGACGGAACTGGGACCAATCTTGAACCAGCGCGTCCGCTGCGAAGGCCTGAGGATCGTGGGAGCGAGCCACGTAAACCGGAACTTTGTTGTTGTGCCGGGATGCCATCAGATCCACTTCCGGAGTGCCCCACTTGCGGCAGATTGACCTGAACACTGCCGGATGCAGGGCCCACTCGCCGCTGTCCACGGTTTGACGGCTGAGATAATCGGCCTCCCAGTTTTCTACGCCTGGGATGTGGACTGCGGATATGGTGGACTTGGAGTCCTCCGTCCACTGAAGGATTCGTTGAACCTCCAGCATCGCCAGGCGGCTGCGAGTTCCGCCCTGGTGATTGATGTAGGCAACCGCAGTCGCGTTGTCCGACTGGACTCGAATGTGCTTGCCCGCCAACAGGTGGTGAAAAGCTACTAGAGCTAGAAGAACAGCCCTGATTTCCAGCACATTGATCGAGAGGGCTGATTCGGACGGAGTCCAAGTGCCCTGTGCTCGGTGGTGGAGAAATACTGCTCCCCAGCCGGAGAGGCTGGCATCCGTGGTGAGGATCACCCAGGACGGAGTCAGGAAGGAGCGTCCCTGTGACAGAGAGAGGGGCTGAAGCCACCACTGAAGAGAGCTCCTGGTCTGCGGCGACAGAGCCACTAGCTTGTGCAAGGAAGAGGTCCGCTTGTCCCAACAGCGGAGAATGTCCAGCTGCAGGGGACGCAGATGGAACTGGGCAAAGGGAACCGCTTCCATTGACGCCACCATCTGACCCAGCACCTGCATGAGGTGCCTGATGGAATGACGGCGGGGCTTCAACAGAGAGCGCACCGCCAGATGAAGGGACTGCTGTTTGACTAAGGGCAGCTTCACAAGTGCCGGCAGGGTCTCGAATTGCATCCCTAGGTACGTAAGTTCCTGGGTCGGGGACAAAGTGGACTTGGGCAGATTGACAAGCCACCCGAATTGGACAAGCGTGGCGAGAGTGAGCGAGACGCTCCGCTGGCAGTCTGCACTGGATGAGACCTTGACTAGAAGGTCGTCCAGGTAAGGGATTACTGCCAACCCCTGGAGATGCAGGACCGCAACCACTGCTGCCATGACCTTGGTGAAAACACGAGGGGCCGTGGCTAACCCGAAGGGGAGAGCCACGAATTGGAAATGTTCCTCTCCGACTGCAAAGCGTAGCCAACGTTGGTGGGAAACCGCAATAGGCACATGCAGATAGGCATCTCTGATGTCGATGGATGCCAGGAAATCTCCTTGGGTCATTGAGGCAATGACCGATCTCAGAGATTCCATGCGAAAGCGCCGCACCTGAACATGCTTGTTGAGAAGCTTGAGATCCAGGATGGGCCGGAAGGAACCGTCCTTCTTGGGGACTAGGAAGAGGTTTGAGTAAAAACCTCTGAACCGTTCCCGGGCGGGAACCGGAACAATTACACCGTTGGCCTGCAAGGATGCCACGGCCTGTGAGAAGGCGGCAGCTTTGGAGCAGGGGGGAATGGACAGAAAAAATCTGTTTGGCGGGCTGGAAGAAAATTCTATCCTGTAGCCGTGGGAGATGATATCCCGCACCCACTGATCGGAGACGTGCTGAAACCACACGTCGCCAAAGTGGGAGAGCCTGCCACCGACCAAGGACGTTGCTGGCACAGCCAGATAGTCAAGAGGAGGCTGCCTTAGTGGCAGCTGCTACTCCGTTCTTCTGAGGACGCGGCTTCGCGCGCCAGTTGGGATTACGATCCTTGGCTGAGTTAGTGGACGAGGCTGAGGGCTTAGAGGATGACCAGTTAGAGGAACGAAAGGAACGAAACATCGACTGGTTCCTGCCCTGGACAGGTTTCCTGGTTTTAGTTTGTGGCAAGGAAGTACTCTTCCCGCCAGTAGCTTCCTTAATAATTTCATCCAGTTGTTCACCGAACAGCCGGGACCCAGCAAAGGGGAGCCCAGCAAGGTACTTCTTAGAAGAAGCGTCTGCTTTCCCCTCTCGAAGCCACAAAATCCTGCGGATCGCGAGAGAATTAGCGGAAGCCACCGCCGTGCGGTGAGAAGCCTCCAGAATGGCAGACATGGCGTAGGATGAAAAAACCGAAGCCTGGGAAGTTAAGGCAACCATCTCGGGTATAGAGTCCCTGGCGAGGGAATGTATCTCCGCCAGAGAGGCAGAGACTGCCTTAAGAGCCCACACTGCTGCAAAAGACGGGGAGAACGAGGCTCCTGCCGCCTCATATACAGATTTGGCCAGAAGGTCAACCTGGCGGTCAGTGGGATCCTTAAGAGAGGTGCCATCGGCCACAGATACGACTGTCCGGGCTGAGATTCTAGACACCGGAGGGTCTACCTTTGGGGACTGAGCCCACTCCTTAACCACCTCTGGTGGGAAGGGAAAACGGTCATCAGAACTACGCTTTGGGAAGCGTTTGTCAGGACAGGCCCTGGGCTTGGTAACAGTGGCCTGAAAACTGGAGTGGTTAAAAAACGTACTCCTAGCTCTCTTAGGAGAGGTAAACTGGTGTATTTCTACCAGAGAGGCTTGTTCCTCTGACACTGGGGGATTGAGGTTCAGTACGGAGTTAATGGATGCAATCAAGTCACTAACATCTGAATCACCCTCAGATAAGTCAATGGGGTACATAGAGGTAGCGTCTGAGCCCACAGTAAAAGTATCCTCCTCGCCCTGCAATTCAGCTTGTGAATCAGAGCCGTGGGACAAGGAAGGAGAAGGGTCCCTGCGTCTCCGTTTAGGAGGACGGGGTCCTAAAACATGCTCTGAGGGCTCTGCAGAGCTCGGAGCAGCAGAGGCGCCCTGAGAAGGGGGCTGATGCATGGTCAGCAGAGTCCGGGACAGCTGTCCCATGGAGTCGGCAAAAGACTGGGAAATAGCTCTAGAAAAAGATGTTACCCAAGCCGGGGGTTCAGCCACCGGGGCCGGAGCAGCCGGAGGGACCCCTGACGAGGCTCCAGGCTGAGGCACCACCATGTTAGAGCAGGCTTCACAATGTGGATATGTGCTCGGTTCTGGCAGAATGAGCTTACATGCAGTGCATATAGCGTACAGCTTAGCAGACTTGCTCCTAGTGACAGACATGCTGCTGAGGAGGAGACTCTGCAGTAAGAATACACTCCTGTAGAATGACCCCCTAAGAGTGTATAATAAAGCCCACAACCAGAGGTTGTGGCTTACCAGACCGTGTGTGCCCTCCGGATTCCACAGCTCGGACCCCCAGTGAAGCTTCTGCTTTCCAGGATGCAGAGCTGCAGCAGCCAGCGCCGATCAGTGTGAGAACGCTGATAAAATGGCGCTGGAGTGAGGAGGGGGGGCGGGGATTAGCCCAAGAGCGGGAAACCGGAGGGCCAAGGAGAGATACAGGGGAGGGAAACATCTCCTCAGAGAGGAGTGTCCTCTCCTCTGCTGAACGGCCGGTGGGCGGTGCCACACTGTTCCCCTGCATGAATGACATGCAGGGGAAGCTGAAACCGAAACTAGGCCGCATCTGAAGCCGGGGCCTAGATTTTTACATGCGGCCGACGAGCAGGCACCCTCGGCGCGGTTCTCGGGAAAAACCCAGAGAACCGGCCGGAAATCACAACAAAGCAACAAAACACACTCTCCCCACAATAAATGTACCCGGGACCCCTGAAAAGCGTCTCAATACTTAGCTTTTGAGATGCAGGGCCATGTCCCTGGGAGAGGGTTAAGCGCTCCGTCCGGCAGGAACCTGACAGGGCTGCGGATGGAGACCGGTCTTCTGCAAAGCAGAGAGGACCGTGATGGCTCCCACTTCAAGCCAGAGCCCCAGGGGATGGTGAAGGAGCGCGGCATGTGAAGGCTCCAGCCTTGTAAAGTCAACCTTAACAGCACCGCCGACACAGTGGGGTGAGAAGGGACATGTCGGGAGTCCAGACTGGACCCGCTTTTCTTCCATATCTTTGAGAAAGCATGTGTGTGTGTGACCTCCTGAAACACAAAGCATTGAACTGGTTAGATTGTCATCCAGGGGGTGTATATAGCCCGGAGGGAGGAGCTACACGTTTGAGTGTAGTACTTTGTGTGTCCTCCGGAGGCAGAAGCTATACACCCATGGTCTGGGTCTCCCATAAGGAACGATGAAGAAAAAAAAATTCTGTGAAATTTTGTTGGGAAAATGAGACATTACTGATGAACTTTGAACCCTTCTAACTTCCTAAACAAAAAAAATTGTTTCAAAAATTGCGCTGGTGTAAAGTAGACAAGTGGGAAATGTTATTAACTATTTTGTGTGACAACTTTCGGATTTATGGGCATAAAATTTAAAAATTGCAAAATTTTCTGATTTTTTTTTCCCACAAATAAACGCAAAAAATATCGGCCTAAACTTACAAATAACATGAACTACAATATGTCACAAAAAAACAAATGTCAGAATCACTGGGATCCATTGAAGCGTTCTAGAGTTATAACCTCTCAAAATGACATGTCAATTGTTTTTGCCATTTGGGTTTTGCACTGCAAAGCTGAGTTTTTGACCAAAGTTCTGCCACAAAAAGGCTGCAGTTTGAACTGCATAGTGCGGACAAGAAACCCAAATTCCCATAGACTTTGCTTGAAAAGCAGAACACATCCATTTTGGCATTAAACGCTGCAGTTGAAAAAGCAGGTAAAAAGCAAAGTGCGGTCGCACCCTTAAAGTGAATGGAGCCTGGAACTACAGTTTATTAATAGCAGCTGTGACTGGTTACTATAGGAACAAAGGAGAGTGTTAGTATAAGAAGCTTATGTGTGAGGTAATATGATGACAGACAGGACGAGAGACAGACAACAGACCAGGAGAGAGACTTTTTAAAATATATATATATATATATATATATATATATATATATATATATATATATATATATATATATATATATATATATATATATATATATATATATATACACATACATACATACACACACACACACATATATACATATATACCCACACATACACAGCACGTATTTGGTATCACCGTGTTCAGAAATGCCCTATCAGAATATTAAATCAATCTAATCGGTACATAGCGAGAAAAAAAAAAAAAGTTGGAAAACACCAAAATTACGGGGTTTTGTTGTCATCGCAACAGTGCATTAAAATGCAATAACAGGGGATCAAAAATTCGCATCTACACAAATAGTATTAAAAACGTCAGCTCAAGATGCAAAAAGTAAGCCATTACTGAGCCTGAGATCCCAAAAAAAATAACGCTATGGGTCTCGAACAATGGCGACAGAAGAGCATTTTTTTTTTTGGGGGGGGGGGGTGTTTTATCAAACTTCTGAATTTTTTTTCACCCCTCAGCTAAAAGTAATACCATACAGGTTTGATATCTACGAACTCATAAGGACCCGCCGGGGAATCATAATGCCAGATCAGTTTTACCATGTAATGAACAGGGTGAATCAAAGTCCCCCAGAACAATTGTGCAATTGCAGTTTTTTTTGCAAATACAATGCACTTTGTTTTTTTCCCCGTTTTCCTGTGCATTTGGTAAAACTAATTGTTTCATTCAAAAGTACAACTCTTCCCGCAAAAAACAAGCCCTTATATGGAAATATTGACTGAAAAAAAAAAAAAAAAAAACGAAAAATGGGCTTAAAAAGGGAATCTGTCACCACATTTGACCTAAACTGTTAATATGGGCATACAGGTTATAGAATGCTGAAGTCCTACCCGTTTGCCTCATATTAGATGCCTTGTTGTGGATAAATTATCTTATCACTTTATGTAAATGAGCTCTTCCAGGCTATGTGGTGGATGCTGCCTGGAAGATGTCTCCCACTGGTAACACCCCTTTTAATTATAATATCTGGAGGCGGAGTTAAGTAACTGACACAGAACAGGAGAAATGAAATTTAACTTGTCACAAACACATTTTTTTGCATCTCCCTGAGCTCTGCTTCATTGTAACAATATTACAACCCTGTCTGCCTCCGTCCACAGAATATTGTAGAGCACTGCACCCTGCCTTAGCCACAGAACATTCCACCCTGCTGCACCCAGAATATTGCAGAGCATTCCATCCTGCTGCAGCCATAGAACAATGTACACCATTGCGTGCTAGGGCATCCATAGAACATGTGCATGCAGAGTAGTTGACCCACACAGGATTTATCTGGTTAACAGGCTTGGGTGGATCTCCAATCCACCATCACCTGTTAGCAGCACATGTCTTCTGATCAGATCAGCCAAGATGTGCGGGGAAAGATGCGGGCTCGCCAGCATTAAAGAGACAGACATGACCTTGGACATACTGTTACGTCCAAAGGTAGAGAATGGGTTAAATACATTCTTTTACATCTTAACCCCTTCACCCCATGCGATTTTCCAGTTTGTTTGTTTTTTTTGCTCTCTCCATATGGAGGGCTTATTTTTGGCGGGACGAGTTCGACTTTTAAATGAAACCATGAGTTTTGCCATATACTGGAGTACGGCAAAAAAAAATTCCCAACTCGGAAAAACTGCAACAAAGTGCAATTGTACTTGGGATATTTTATTCACTATACGATAAAACTGATGTGGGTGTGATGCCTCAGGTCGGTACGAGTTCGTAGACACCAAACATGTATAGGTTTACTTTTTTTTATCTAAAGGGGTTAACACAAATTCACAAGTTTGTCAAAAAAAAAAAAAAAAAAAAAAGAAGTGGAGTACCCATAGCGTTCTCATCTTTTGGGATCTGGGGCTCAGTTATTGGGGTTTTTTTTTGTATCTTGAGCTGACATTTTTAATGGTACCATTTATGCACAGATGATACGTTTTGGTCGCCTGTTATTGCATTTTGCACAAAATTTGTGGTGACAAGAAAAAAGAAAAAATAATTAACCGATTAGGATTAGGCGATACCAAATGTATATTTTTTTTAAACCCTTTAATTTTCAATGGGGTGAATGGGGGCTAATTTGAACGTTTAGATTTTTTTTATTTTATTAGTCCCTCGTTGTAAGGGGTTAACAGGCGTGGGTGGATCGCGGATCCACTTGTGCCTGGGAGGCACACATTAGCTGTTCAAATCAGCTGACATGTGCGGGTATAGCTGGCGGGGATTACCCTGACACAATCCATGATGTACCCAGTACGTCATGTGTCGTGAAGAGGAAAAAAGGAATACATCATTTACAATACACAAATTTGGTGTAAAACAGTTCTCACAAATACAGAGCGTGAAATACAGCAGTTTGGCTACAGAATAGATGCCATCCCAAAGCCAGGGGACACACGTGACATATGTGAAGTGCATATAAAAATCTGAAGCAAAATTCAGTACAAGGCACGTGAAAGGGTGTTTTGCTGCAGAAGTCATCACTTTGTGGACAAATCTTGACATTTTCCACCATACCTGAACATTGCCTTAGGCTCCACAATAGCCTGTCTCAGATGTTACAGCAGGATGCAGTGACTGAGAAGAACCCTATCCACAGCATGTGGAGGTTAGTGAGGACTGTCCTAGAGATGTGCATATAGAATGAAAATTTGCGTAGTCATCAGATCAACTTTCAAGTTATTCTTGGAGGTATGTTCAAAACCCTAGTTTACAGAAACCGTACCATTGTTTACCTGTTGAGCCCCTTGCCATTTAACCCTTTAGTGACGGAGCTAATTTTCACCTTAATGACCAGACCAAATTTTGCAATTCTGACCAGTGTCACTTCATGAGGTTATAACTCTGGAACGCTTCAACGGATCCCGGTGATTCTGAGATTGTTTTTTCGTCACATATTGGACTTCATGTTAGTACCAAATTTAGGACAATAATTTTTGCGTTTATTTATGAAAAAAAATGAATATTGGCAAAAATTTTGAAAATTTAGCAATTTTCAACTTTTGAATTTTTATATCGTTAAACCAGAGATTTCTGTGACACAAAATAGTTAATAAATAACATTTCCCACATGTCTACTTTACATCAGCACAATTTTGGAAACAAAATTTTTTTTTGTTAGGAAGTTAGAGGGGTTCAAAGTTTATCAGCGATTTCTCATTTTTACATCAAAATTTACAAAACCATTTTTTTAGGGACCACATCACATTTGAAGTGACTTCAATAGACCTAGATGACAGAAAATACCCAAAAGTGACACCATTCTAAAAACTGCACCCCCCAAAGTACTCAAAACCACATTCAAGAAGTTTATTAACCCTTCAGGTGCTTCACATGAACAAAAGCAATGTGGAATGAAAAAAAGCAAAAATTAAATTTTACCTAAAAATGTTGCTCTAACCCAAATTTATTCACTTTTAGAAGAAATAGCACAACAAAATGGACCCCAAAACTTGTTCCCCACTTTATTATGAGTGCGCCGATACCCCATATGTGGTCAGAAACCTCTGTTTGGACAAATGGGAGGGCTCGGAACAGAAGGAGCAATATTTGAATTTTGGAAAGCAAATTTGGCTGAAATAGATTGCGGGCACCATGTTGCATTTACAGGTCCGCTAAGGTACCTAAACAGAAGAAACCCCTCACAAGTGACACCATTTTAGAAACTAGACCCCTCAAGGCTTCTATCTAGGGGTATAGTGAGCATTTTTGATCCACAGGTACTTCACAGATTTTGTTAACGTTACGTTGTCATATTGAAAATTTTAATAATTTTCTCAAAAATGTTGCTTTAGCATCAATTTTCTCACTTTTTCAAGAGGTAATTGCAAAAATTTGACCTCAAAGTTTGTGAACCACTTTTTTATGAGCGCGGTGATACCTCACATGTGGTCTGAAACCTTTGTTTGGACAAATGGGAGGGCTTGGAACGAAAGGAGCAATATTTGAATTTTGGAAAGGAAATTTGGCTGAAAAAGATTGCGGGCACCATGTCACATTTGGAGGACCCCTAAGGTACCTAAACAGCAGAAACCCCGCACAAGTGACCCCATTTTGGAAACTAGGCCCCTCAAGGAATTTATCTAGATGTTTGGTGAGTACCCTGAACCCCCAGGTGCTTCACAGAATTTTATAACGTTGAGCCATGAAAAAAAAAAAATAAAATTTTACCACAAAATTGTTATTTCAACCAGGTAGCTTTTTTTTTTACAAGAGTAAAAGGAAAAAATTCAGCATAACATTTATTGTGCAATTTCTCCTGAGTTTGGCGATACCTTATATGTGGTGGAAATCAACTGTTTGGGCGCACAGCAGGGCTCGGAAGGGAAGGAGTGCCATTTGACTGCAAAATTGGCTGGAATCAATAGCAGACGCCAGGTTGCATTTGGAGAGCCCCTGAGGTGCCTAAACAGTGGCAGTCCCCCACAAGTGACTCCATTCTGGAAACAAGACACCTCAAGGCTTTTTTTATCTAGGTGTATAGTGAGCAGTTTGAATCCACGAATACTTCACAGAATTTGATAAGCTTAGGTTGCCATATTGAAAATTTTCATTTTTTTCACAAAAATGTTGCTTCAGCATCAAATTTCTCACTTTTTCAAGAGGCAACAACAAAACGTGGACCCCACAGGTTGTTATCCATTGTCTTATGAGCACAGGGATACCCCACATGTGGCCAAAAACCTCTGTTTGGATAAATGGGAGGGCTTGGAATGGAAGGAGCACCATTTGAATTCTGGAAAAGTTGAAATAAATTGCGGGCACCATGTCACATTTGCAGGGCCCCTTGGGTACCTATACATTAGAAACCCCCCACAAGTGACCCCATTTTGGAAACTGGATTTTATTCAGGAGTATAGTAAGCATTTTGAATCCACAGGTACTTCACAAAAATGTTGCTGTAGCAACAAATGTCTCACTTTTAGGCTATGTGGCCATGATCCAGCGACACGGCGTCTAGTACACAGTGTCAGCCTCCTGCAGAGATGTGAGTGTTGTCCACGGGAGAACGCAGCTGCCCATGCCCACGATTTGGGTTCAGGCCGCTGTGGAGCTCTATGCTACCTGCAGAGAACACTCTTGTCGCCGCAGCATAAATTGACATGCTGAGGCTCGGGAAGCTGCGCCACAGGTCGGTTTATGCTGCGGAGAAAAGAAGCACATTGGGCAAGCACATTGGGCATGGGATTTCTAAAAATCCTTCCACTGTGCTTCTACTGCACAATGCAGCGCTATGGACACAGGGACACACTATGGACACACTCTGCGCCCAAAACGCTGCAAATCCCGATTATGGGCGCACAGCCTAAAATGCTACAATGGATGAATGGATACATGTCAAACATATATAACGTCCCACCCCCTGCATATTCTAAGCTGGCGCCCTTTAGTGCCTTTCATGTGGCACTAAAGGGTGCCTAGCCTTGTATTTAGCCCCCAAAAAAATTAATAATTAAAATAAACGACGTGGGGTCCCCCCTATTTTTGATAGCCAGCTAGGGTAAAGCAGACAGCTGTAGCCTGCAAACCACAGCTGACAGCTTCACCTTGTCTGGTGATCAATTTGGAGGGCTCCCCAGGCGTTTTTTTAAAAAAAAAAAAACCGTGGGGTCCCCCCCAAATTAGATCACCAGCCAAGGTGAAGCGGACAGCTGGGGTCTGGTATTCTCAGGGGGGGGGGAAGAGCCATGGTTATTGGACTCTTCCCAGCCTAAAAATAGCAGGCCGCAGCCGCCCCAGAAGTGGCGCATCCATTAGATGCGCCAATCCTGGCGCTTCGCCCCAGCTCATCCCGCGCCCTGGTGCGGTGGCAGACGGGGTAATATATGGGGTTGATACCAGCTGTAATGTCACCTGGCATCAAGCCCTGGGGTTAGTGATGTCACGGCATCTGAACAGATACCCGACATCACTAACCCAGTAAGTAATAGAAAAAAATAAAGACAAAAAAAAAATTTATTTGAAAAAACACTCCCCGAAACATTCCTCACCAATTTTACCAATTTATTGAAAATAAAGAAATTCCGGTCGCTGTAATCCATTTTGGACGTCCCACGCCGACTCTGGATCTTCTAGAATATGGGGGGCACGTTCAGGGAACGTATCCCCCATTTTCTGGAAGAGCAAGCTCTCCATGAGCAGTGTGGGTGCAGTAATCTGAGAATTACTGCACTCACACTGCCCCGGTCCAACTTAGGGCAGAGTGACCTGCAGTAACCTCATTCCAGAATATGAGGGGCACGCTCACAGAACGTACCCCCCATTTTCTGGAACAGCAGTCTCTCCATGTGAGGACCACACTCCTCACATGGAGAGACTGCTGATTACTGCACTCACTCTCCCCCGGTCCACAGTGGAGAGCCTGTGCAGCAGCGACGTCAGCGTCCCAGGGATCCAGCTGACAGCCGCTGTCTGCGCATGCGCCGCCAGCATTGAAGAAGGAGGCGGCGTGATCGCGGGACGGATCACCAGACAGGTAACGTATGACCGGGGGCTGGGGCTGGGGGGGGGTGACGGGGGGTGACCTAGCGGGACCTGGGGACTTGGGGGCACCTTTCTGTCGCATGTGACGTGTCACATGCGGCAGAAAGAGCAGAATGAATGCGGCCGCGCGGCGCCGCCATCTTCCACGCTACGGAGGGGGGAGGCGGCTCTGGAGACCGGAGGGGGCTCCGGGGACCAGAGATCTCCGGTGTACCGGAGGAGGGGTCAGGGGGAGGACATTTCCCTCCGATCTGAAATGTTTGATCATTTCAGATCGGAGGGAAATGACTGCAGAGCCGGCGGCGGCTGCAGTTTTCTGTGCGCTTCGGCGC
Organism: Anomaloglossus baeobatrachus; assembly: GCF_048569485.1. Taxonomy (NCBI): domain Eukaryota; kingdom Metazoa; phylum Chordata; class Amphibia; order Anura; family Aromobatidae; genus Anomaloglossus; species Anomaloglossus baeobatrachus. The sequence continues at coordinate 498,649,983 of NC_134353.1, forward strand.
CATTTTGGATGTCCGGTGGGGGTAGGGGTGGGGGTGGGGGGACTCTCCGGTACCGGGGGCTTTGGGGGCACTAGGGGTTTAGATTTCTTTCTCATCTGACATGTTTGATCATGTCAGATGAAAAAGAAATCAGTTTTACCGGCCATTTCTTTTTTTTTCATGTGTTCGTCGGTATACGGTGTATACCGGCGATCACATGGTCGGGGTCCAAAAAAAACACCCCGATTCATAATCTGGGGGGTCTCAGCTACCCCCGGTAGCTGAAACCCCCGAGATTTTCGGTCGCTGGGGGGCGCTACAGGGCTTTTTCGGGCCGCCGCTTTAAAGCGGCGGAACAGAATAAGTACCCTGTTTTGCCGCCGCTTTAAGTCGTACGGCCGTCGTTATGAGGTTAAGCGGTACACACAAATGAAGGGAATTTTGTTTACTTACCGTAAATTCCTTTTCTTCTAGCTCTAATTGGGAGACCCAGACAATTGGGTGTATAGGCTATGCCTCCGGAGGCCGCACAAAGTATTACACTCAAAAGTGTTAAGCCCCTCCCCTTCTGCCTATACACCCCCCGTGCTCCCACGGGCTCCTCAGTTTTGGTGCAAAATCAAGAAGGAGGAAAAAGAATTATAAACTGGTTTAAAGTAACTTCAATCCGAAGGAATATCGGAGAACTGAAACCATTCAACATGAACAACATGTGTACACAAAAAAACAGGGGCGGGTGCTGGGTCTCCCAATTAGAGCTAGAAGAAAAGGAATTTACGGTAAGTAAACAAAATTCCCTTCTTCTTTGTCGCTCTATTGGGAGACCCAGACAATTGGGACGTCCAAAAGCAGTCCCTGGGTGGGTAAAATAATACCTCGTAAGAGAGCCGTAAAACGGCCCTTTCCTACAGGTGGGCAACCGCCGCCTGAAGGACTCGTCTACCTAGGCTGGCATCCGCCGAAGCATAGGTATGCACCTGATAGTGTTTCGTGAAAGTGTGCAGGCTCGACCAGGTAGCCGCCTGACACACCTGCTGAGCCGCAGCCTGGTGCCTCAAAGCCCAGGACGCGCCCACGGCTCTGGTAGAATGGGCCCTCATCCCTGATGGAACCGGAAGCCCAGCCGAACGGTAAGCTTCGATAATTGGCTCCTTGATCCACCGAGCCAGGGTTGATTTGGAAACCTGTGACCCTTTACGCTGGCCAGCGACAAGGACAAAGAGTGCATCCGAGCGGCGCAGGGGCGCCGTACGAGAAATGTAGAGTCTGAGTGCTCTCACCAAATCTAACAAGTGCAAATCCTTTTCACATTGGTGAACTGGATGAGGATAAAAAGAAGGTAAGGAGATATCCTGATTGAGATGAAAGGAGGATACCACCTTAGGGAGAAAATCCGGAACCGGACGTAGAACCACCTTGTCCTGGTGAAACACCAGGAAGGGGGCTTTGCACGACAATGCTGCTAGCTCAGACACTCTCCGAAGAGAAGTGACTGCTACTAAAAAAAAAACACTTTCTGCAAAAGTTGTGAGAGGGAAATATCCCTCATTGGCTCGAACGGTGGGTTCTGAAGAACCATCAGCACCCTGTTCAGATTCCAGGGTTCCAACGGCCGCCTGTAAGGTGGAACGATGTGACAAACCCCCTGCAGGAACGTGCGTACCTGTGGAAGCCTGGCTAGGCGCTTCTGGAAAAACACAGAGAGCGCTGAGACTTGTCCCTTAAGGGAGCCGAGCGACAAACCCTTTTCCAATCCAGATTGAAAGAAGGACAGAAAAGTGGGCAAGGCAAAAGGCCAGGGAGAAAAAACCCTGAGCAGAGCACCACGACAGGAAAATTTTTCCACGTCCTGTGGTAGATCTTGGCGGACGTTGGTTTCCTAGCCTGTCTCATAGTGGCAAAGACGTCTTGAGATAACCCTGAAGACGCTAGGGTCCAGGACTCAATGGCCACACAGTCAGGTTGAGGGCCGCAGAATTCAGATGGAAAAAACGGCCCTCGAGATAGCAAGTCTGTTTGGTCTGGTAGTGTCCACGGTCGGCCGACCGTGAGATGCCACAGATCCGGGTACCACGACCACCTTGGCCAGTCTGGAGCGACGAGGATGGCGCGGCGGCAGTCGGTCCTGATCTTGCGTAACACTCTGGGCAACAGTGCCAGCGGAGGAAACACATAAGGGAGCTGAAACTGCGACCAATCCTGAACTAAGGCGTCTGCCGCCAGAGCTCTGGGATCTTGAAACCGTGCCATGAACATTGGTACCTTGTTGTTGTGCCGGGAGGCCATGAGGTCGACGTCCGGCACCCCCCAGCAGCAACAGATCTCCTGAAACACGTCCGGGTGAAGGGACCATTCCCCTGCGTCCATGCCCTGGCAACTGAAATAATCTGCTTCCCAGTTTTCCACGCCTGGGATGTGAACTGCGGATATGATGGATGCCGTGGCTTCCACCCACATCAAAATCCGCCGGACTTCATGGAAGGCTTGCCGGCTGCGTGTTGCGCCTTGGTGGTTGAAGTATGCCACCGCTGTGGAATTGTCCGACTGAATTCGGATCTGCTTGCCCTCCAGTCACTGCTGGAACGCTTTCTGGGCAAGATACACTGCCCGTATGTCCAGAACGTTGATCTGAAGCGAGGACTCTTGCTGGGTCCACGTACCCTGAGCCCTGTGGTGGAGAAAAACCGCTCCCCACCCTGACAGACTCGCGTCTGTCGTGACTACTTCCCAGGATGGGGGTAGGAAGGATATCCCCTTCGATAATGAAGTGGGAAGAAGCCACCACCGAAGGGAAGCTTTGGTCGCCTGAGAGAGGGAGACGGTCCTGTCGAGGGACGTCGGCTTCCTGTCCCATTTGCGTAGGATGTCCCATTGAAGGGGACGCAGGTGAAACTGCGCGAAAGGGACTGCCTCCATTGCTGCCACCAGCTTCCCCAGAAAGTGCATGAGGCGCCTCAAGGGGTGTGACTGGCCTTGAAGGAGAGATTGTACCCCTTTCTGTAGTGACTACTGCTTGATCAGCGGAAGCTTCACTATCGCTGAGAGGGTATGAAACTCCATGCCAAGATATGTCAGCGATTGGGCCGGTGTCAGATTTGACTTTGTAAAATTGATGATCCACCCGACACCCTGGAGAGTCTCCAGGGAAGCGTCGAGGCTGCGTTGGCATGCCTCTTGAGAGGGTGCCTTGATCAGTATCCAAATACGGGATCACCGAGTGACCCTGAGAGTGGAGGACCGCTACTACAGTAGCCATAACCTTGGTAAAAACCCGTGGGGCTGTTGCCAGGCCGAACGGCCGTGCCACGAATTGCAGGTGTTCATTTCCTATGGCGAAGCGCAAGAAGCGCTGGTGCTCTGGAGCAATCGGTACGTGGAGATAAGCATCTTTGATATCGATCGACGCAAGGAAATCTCCTTGGGACATTGAGGCGATGACGGAGCGGGGGGATTCCATCCTGAACCGTCTGGTTTTTACATGTTTGTTGAGCAGTTTCAGGTCCAGGACCGGGCGGAAAGACCCGTCCTCCTTTGGGACCACAAACAAGATGGAGTAAAAACCGTGGCTCAGTTGCTGAAGAGGAACCGGGATCACCACTCCTTCTGCCTTCAGAGTGCGCAGCGCCTGCAGAAGAGCCTCGGCTCGCTAGTGAGGCGGGGATGACCTGAAGAATCGAGTCGGGGGACGAGAGGTGAACTATATCTTGTAACCGTGAGACAGAATGTCTCTCACCCAGCGGTCTTTTATTTGTGGCAGCCAGGTGTCGCAAAAGCGGGAAAGCCTGCCACCGACCGAGGATGCTACTAGAGGTCGAAAGTCATGAGGAAGCCGCTTTGTTAGCGGCGCCTCCGGTGGCCTTTTAAGGACGTGACTTAGACCGCCATGCTTCAGAGTTCCTTTGTACTTTCTGAGACCTTTTGGACGAGGAGAATTGGGACCTGCCCGCGCCCTGAAAGGACCGAAACCTCGACTGCCCTCTCCTCCGTTGGGGTATGTCCTGTTTGGACTGGGGTAAGGATGTATCCTTTCCCTTGGATTGTTTGAGGATTTCATCCAGACGCTCGCCAAACAGCCTGTCGCCAGAAATTGGCAAACTGGTTAAGCGCTTTTTGGGAGCAGAATCTGCCTTCCATTCCCGTAGCCACAAGGCCCTGCGGAGTACCACCGAATTGGCGGCCGCGACCGCCGTACGGCTCGCAGAGTCCAGGACAGCAATAATAGCGTAAGACGCAATTGCCAAGGTCTGGGTGGTAATGGATGCCACTTGTGGCGCGGCCGTGCATGTGGCTGCTTCAATTTGTGCTTGACCTGCTGAGATAGCTTGTAGCGCCCATACAGCTGCGAATGCTGGGGCAAAAGAAGCTCCGATAGCTTCATAGATGGATGTCAACCAGAGCTCCATCTGCCTGTCAGTGGCATCCTTGAGCGAGGCCCCCTCGTCCACTGCAAGTATGGATCTAGCCGCCAGTCTGGAGATTGGAGGATCCACTTTGGGACACTGAGTCCAACCTTTAACCACGTCAGGGGGAAAAGGCTAACGTGTATCCTTAAGGCGCTTAGAAAAAACGCTTATCTGGACAAGCATGATGATTCTGGACTGCCTCTCTGAAATCAGAGTGGTCTAGAAACATACTCTGTGCAAGAGAAGCTGACTCCTCCGCCGGAGGAGCTGAGGGAGAAATATCCAGCATTTGATCGATGGACGCAATAAGAACGTTCAGTATGGCGTCCCCGTCTGGAGTATTAAGATTGAGAGCGCCCTCAGGATCAGAATCCTGATCAGCTGTCTCCGCATTATCAACCAGAGATTCCCCCCGCTGAGGCCCTGAACAATATGATGTCGAGGGAAATTCTAAGCGAGCCCGCTTAGTCGGTCTGGGGCTGGGGTCTAAGTCAGAACCCTCAGCCTGGGATGTATGAGATACCCCGGGAGGACATTGTTGGTCCAACTGAGGGGGGCCAGGGAACAATGATTCAACAGAGTCCCTTTGCTGAGATACCGGCCTGGACTGCAAGGCTTCTAGTATCTTAGCCATAGTCTCAGAGAGTTTTGCAAATTCCGTCCCCGTCACTAGGACAGTGTCAACAGGTGGCTTCCCCTGGGCCCCTCTTAGCAGAGGCCCTGGCTAAAGAAGTGTCACAGGGGCCGAACATTGCACACAATGAGGGTCAATGGAACCTGCCGGCAGCTGGGTCGTACAAGCGCCGCAGGCAGCTAATAAGCCTGTGTTTTTGGCACCCCTGCCTTTTGTGGGCGCCATGCTATTGTTTTCCCTGAGTAACACACTAGGGTATATAGCCAGAATGAACTGTGCTCATACAGTGTAAAATCTATACTAAAAACAAATAATGTATCAGTACACTACAGCACCATGAGGCTAGCACCACAGGTGCTGCTTACCAGCCGCCTAAAGCGGTTATGAGGCCACCAGAGACCGTGTCTGGGTCTCTCAGGGTTTGTCCCTCTCTGCAGCGTCGTAGGAGCTGACAGGAAATGGCTGCGGCGTCGCCGAGGTGCTCACACTGTGCACAGTGAGGGGGGTGGAGTATGGAAATCATATTCCAGCCCTCAGTGCTGCTCTTCCGTGCAGCGTCCCGCCCTTCCCCTGCCTGTCAGGGCTGAGGGCGGGAGAAAGGGAAACTAGGCCGCAAGCCAAGCCGGGGACTCGAGTATAAGCGTGGCCGCCGTAAAACTACAAGTCCCAGCCGCGCCGCAGTTTCCCATGGCAGCGGCGGTTAGCGCGGTAGCCCCTACATATAAACACACTCAGCGACGCTGAGTGTGTAATGGCACAATTTAACCCGGTCCCCCGGTGCACTAGCACACCCAGCAAAGCTGAGGTGTTGCCGTGCGCGGTCCCCACAGGGATACAGAGTACCTTCACGTAGCAGGGCCATGTCCCTGAACGGTACCCGGCTCCTATCCAGCAGGCTCCACAGGAGTTGTGGATGAAGCACGGTCTCAGTGCCTGGAGACCGATAGGATCCCACTTCACCCAGAGCCCTGAGGGGGATGGGGAAGGAAAGCAGCATGTGGGCTCCAGCCTCCGTACCCGCAATGGATACCTCAACCTTAACAACACCGCCGATAAGAGTGGGGTGAGAAGGGAGCATGCTGGGGGCCCTATATGGGCCCACTTTTCTTCCAACCGACATAGTCAGCAGCTGCTGCTGACTAATCTGTGGAGCTGTGCTGTGCATGTCTGACCTCCTTCGCACAAAGCAAAAAACTGAGGAGCCCGTGGGAGCACGGCGGGGTGTATAGGCAGAAGGGGAGGGGCTTAACACTTTTGAGTGTAATACTTTGTGCGGCCTCCGGAGGCATAGCCTATACACCCAATTGTCTGGGTCTCCCAATAGAGCGACAAAGAAATTGATCTGTTCCATGCAGTCAGTCATCTGACCGCTGCTGCCAATTACTGGTCTCATGATTATTTTCTTATTAGGAGACCAATCTTCTAAAAATACTTCTTTTCAGAAAAGATCAGCTCATTTATTTGCACATTGCAAAGAGTTGAGATGTTAAATGGATTATTTGGGCCCAATATGGGTAATAGAAACCCCCCTTATTTAATGAGAAGTAAATTAGTGTACTTGGTTATTACTGACTAACCTAAATATTTGGTACACTGTAGTGCTGAAGACCTTGACAATATAGAATGTGTGTCATTGGAAATCCCCCACCATGGAACCACTAAGGCTGGGAGCCACACGGGGATTACTGCGATCCCATCCATGACACTCGGCTCACGCTGGCAGTACAGCAGAGCCAAGTGTCATACAAGTGTCAGGTCCGATCATGTGAGCGGACCTCAGCTGCGAGGGTCAGGCCGGCTCCGAGGCGCGGCAGGCCGGCATTTATCTCCCTCTCTCCTCCATAGCCGGCTATTGCCATTCTCGCCCTGCACTCGCGGTACACTGGTGTACTGCGAGTGCAGTGCGATTTTTCCATCGCCCCATACACTTGAATGGGTGAGAGAAAAACAACGATCGCATTCCACCCGCAGCATGCTGCAACTGTTTTCTCGGTCCGATTAGGGCTGAGAAAATAATTGCTCATGTGCGCTGGCACACAGGCTAATATTGGTCCGAGTGGAATACGATGTTTTATCGCACTCCACTCGCACAGATTTTCATGACGTGTGTCTTAGGCCTAATAGTGAACAGACCATACACCCAGACAAAGGAAACATTTGACCATATATAGACTTTTAATATCACTATTACATTTCTGAACAAATCCAATGACAACCTGTATTACACAGACAATGATCAGAGATGGAGCTTCCTCCCGAATGTCAATCCTACGTACAAGGGAGAAATAGGAGCAATTACATACAATGATAGATATCAAATTCATAAGGAGGTTTGGTCCCAAAAAGGAGGAAAAAGGTAAAATTTAACCAATTTTTTTTTGCAAACATAGCTTCTCTGAGATTAAAATATTGGAAGTGTCATATTGTTTTGTCGTGATTTCTTCTCAGTGCACCAGTGGGGCCTGCTTGAGGGATATCAGGACTGAGCGCATACGCGAAACATCTTTTGCTTGCTTGCTAGACTTGGGGTTAAAGTCACAAAGACGAGCCACTCTCTCCCAATCTGTTCCTGGGCATGTTTCTTCAGCATCGCTCACAAACGCCTCTTCGGCAGCCCTGAAAAGCAGCAAATTCACCAATTAGAAAGAGATCCGAGATTAAGTATTTATTTCCCCTCTGGTTACAAAGGATTCAATTACACAGTTTCCTAAGCCTTAAACTGTATCAAACTGAAATGCATTCAACATGGTTTCAAGATAGAAGCAGACCTGATCTATTTATATACTATATACTAGGGTTTACATTATATCAACTAATAAAATACGGAAACGAAAACATTTTGAGAAACAGAAATAAGTAAAACTCAGGGCAAAAATGATTACTATGAACCTCAGCTCAAATGGAATTAGTATAAGTTTAGTTCTTGAGTGACAAATGCCATCACTCATCGTAGACTTGGCCCTATCTATAATAATAAATAATAATAATAATAATAATAATAATAATAAATAAAAAAAAGTCTAGTTTTCACCAACTTTTTTGTGCTCAAAATTATCTTTATTCATCTGAGGGCGCCCAGTCCTGACCCCCCCCCCCCAGCTTTCCCAGGGCGCCCAGTCAAGCCTCCCCCCCCCCCCCCACCGCAGCTTTCCCAGGGCGCCCAGGCGCCCAGTCTCGTCCACCCCCTCTCAGTGCCCCCCCCCCCCAGCTTTCCCAGGGCGCCCAGTCCCGGCCCCACCAGCTTTCCCAGGGCACCCAGTCCCGGCCCCACCAGCTTTCCCAGGGCGCCCAGTCCCGGCCCCACCAGCTTTCCCAGGGCGCCCAGTCCCGGCCCCACCAGCTTTTCCAGGGCGCCCAGTCCCGGCCCCACCAGCTTTCCCAGGGCGCCCAGTCCCGGCCCCACCAGCTTTTCCAGGGCGCCCAGTCCCGGCCCCACCAGCTTTCCCAGGGCGCCCAGTCCCGGCCCCACCAGCTTTCCCAGGGCGCCCAGTCCCGGCCCCACCAGCTTTCCCAGGGCGCCCAGTCCCGGCCCCACCAGCTTTCCCAGGGCGCCCAGTCCCGGCCCCACCAGCTTTCCCAGGGCGCCCAGTCCCGGCCCCACCAGCTTTCCCAGGGCGCCCAGTCCCGGCCCCACCAGCTTTCCCAGGGCGCCCAGTCCCGGCCCCACCAGCTTTCCCAGGGCGCCCAATCCCGGGCCAACCAGCTTTCCCAGGGCGCCCAATCCCGGCCCAACCAGCTTTCCCAGGGTGCCCAATCCCGGCCCAACCAGCTTTCCCAGGGCGCCCAATCCCGGCCCAACCAGCTTTCCCAGGGCGCCTAATCCCGGCCCAGCCGCTTTCAGAGGGCGCTCAGAACCAACCGACTGTGCGTTTGGCTCCTGCAGTATCAGTGTTATTTCGCACACATGCCTAAGTCTACAGTTCAGGTAGTGCTCCCTCTGGGCAAGTGGATACTGTGACTGATGGGAACTGAGGAGTGGAATGGTTCAATTGGCATTTGGGCAAGCAAAGGGAGCAAAGTGCTTCATCTGCCTAGTGAATAAAAGATAAATTATCTGCACATAAAAGTTATAGAAAAAAAAAAAAAAAACTAAAAAGAAGAAGTGACAATTATAGTAGCTACATCCCCTATACTGAATCTGAAAAGCTAAATTAGAGTTTTAGGGGAGAATGACTGCCTTTAATGAAATATGGCTACATTAAAAACTGCTGTATGGATGGTAGTCCTTGCTGTTACTGCCTCGCTCGAAGGTATTCTCCCGCTTTATGGATACTCTGTACCATGTTAAAGCATTATTTCAGAAACGCAAAAAGAGACAATATAACGGAAGCTACAGAGAAGCAGTCGTAACAAACAAGGCCTGCAAATCTAAGTAGCGAGTCAGTCTACGCCTGTACATACAGCCATTACACCTATACCTAATGCACGTATATATCAAACAGACAACATGTACTACTTTCAGAGCTCAGACCACTCATGGTTCGGCCCAGACAGAACACATAAGTCTAATGCTATAGGGTAAGGGGAACTGACTTCTGAAAGCCTTGCCGGAGAATGCCATTAATGCCCCATGGAGCCTAAAAGCTTTATGGTTCCATGCACCATTTATAGTAGCAGCCAAGCCATTGGAGAGGATAAAACAAGACGCAACATGTAGACAAAGCAGGAAAGAAGAAAAAAAATAAACTGAGGAGGAACCACAGTGAGGATGGGCTTCCATGGCAGGGTGAACATACGGAGGGTATACACACCACCGCAAACAGGTCACTACGACACTAGCACTAACCATAGGACGGACATGTTAAAGGGGCAGTGAGAAGATTTTACTTAACTGTTCTAGGCTGTAGCAAGGATGGTTTATGTTTGTGCTTATAGGTGACGAGAAGAAATAAAAACAAGAAAAAAGTTTAAGTCAGATATAGAAGATGAAAATGAACGTAATGATGCTGACAGGCAGGGCATGCACCATGACACAGCTGGCATGCTGGCAAATTCACTTAGCGTCAATGACAATTAGAAAATGTACACTAGTATTCATAGCCCAGGAACTAAATAGGCATCTAATGATAAGAGCGCAGGTTTCTGCAGCGGAGCACAACAATTACAGTGTATGATGCAGCTAAACACCCACACACAACTCAATAATACACGGGAGACGCATCCATTGTGTGCCGCCTGGATCACAGCTATCTGAAAGGGGATGTGTAGGCTGAAAATATCCTGCGCGCCGTGACGAGGCAGGGCTTACACCACGCGCCCACAGCGCTCTTCATGGGCTCCCTCTGGGATGTCATTACACCACGATATTGATAATCCAAAGGACTAAGACATACTGTGACTAACAGCATATTTATTGTGAAACGTGGAGAATACTCCGTGCACCCGGCTGCCATCTGTAGGCCTTCCATTTACCCAACGGTGTAGGAAGCTCAGAATGCCCTTCTCTATAGAAGGCCACCACAAAATCAATGCGATACCTGGCAGTAAATATAGTGTGTATCCCCTCCAGAGATATAGATATTCTACTCATGCATCATAATAGGACAGATGAAACGTTCATTTTTTTGGTTTGTTTGTTTTCTGTGTATCCAGCTATAACTTTTTTTGGGGACTATGTTGGAGGTGCAGGTTGGCTTTGTTCACCTTTTTATTCCATATTTTGAGCGGTAGGACAAAAAAAAAAATTCTGGAATTCTTGTTACGGTACAAGAAGTTACGGACATGGGTGTGCCGTACATGTGCATGTTTCTATAGGGCATTTTTTTAAACATTTACAATACTCAAAAATCCTACATGGAAGCGTAAAGAGGTTGGCCACTAGTTTAACATTGATGACCTATCCTAAGGATAGGCAATCAATGTCTGATTGGCCAGGTCCCAGCATCCCCATCAGGCTGGAATTGTTCAGTTCAGGAGCAGTCCCGTCAACAGATAGTGGTCGCAGCCGAGTACTGTACATCCATCTCCTATGGATTTGAATGGGAAGCAGATTTGCAGTACCCACCTGCAGCCGCTATCAGCAGACGGGGCAGCTCTGGAACGGAGCATTCAGCTATTGAGAACAGCTGATCGGCGGGGGTTGAGGGTGTAGGACCCTGTATGAAAAGATGATGATGACTTATCCTAAGGATAGGCCATCAATCTTAGAGTGGACAACCTCTTTAAGCATGTGATCCTTTGATCGTATCAATAATATACGTAGTACAGCGAATATCTAACGGGTCAGTGTTTGACGGGTCACCTGAGGCCCTATTTTCAGAGAGATCTGCTCAGATAAAAGGATTGAGCTATAGGGGTGCAGAGAAGCTGACAGGGAAAGCGCTGTTACCCTGTCAAACACAACATGGGAGAGCGGTGTAGCTTCAGAATAGAGAAGAGGTTAACAGCTAATATTACAGATAGCATAGATCCCGTCTGTTGCAGTGGCAGCCCAACTAACTGCCAGCCCCTCCTGCTGATGGCACAGCTCCTGCACTCAATCCACGCCTATGTGTATGGCATGGTGTGATAAACACCACAACACAGTAGACATATAGGCATAGTGAAAAATGGTTTACAGTAGGTCCTTCTGTCTATGTTCATAATGAATGTCCAAAAATGGGTGTGTGTATGTATTATACAGTACAGACCAACAGTTTGGACACACCTTCTCAAAGAGTTTTCTTTATTTTCATGACTGTGAAAATTGTAGATTCACATTGAACGCATCAAAGCTATGAATTAACACATGTGGAATTAAATACTTAACAAAAAAGTGTGAAACTGAAAATATGTCTTATATTCTAGGTTCTTCAAAGTAGCCACCTTTTGCTTTGATTACTGCTTTGCACACTCTTGGCATTCTCTTGATGAGCTTCAAGAGGTAGTTACCGGAAATGGTCTTCCAACAGTCTTGAAGGAGTTCCCAGAGATGCTTAGCACTTGTTGGCCCTTTTGCCTTTCAAACTGCGGTCCAGCTCACCCCAAACCATCTCGATTGGATTCAGGTCTGGAGACTGGAGGCCAGGTCATCTGGCGTAGCACCCCCCTCCTTCTTAGTCAAATAGCCCTTACACAGCCTTGAGGTGTGTTTGGGGTCATTGTCCTGTTGAAAAATAAATGATGGTCCAATTAAATGCAAACTGGATGGAATAGCATGCGGCTGCAAGATGCTTAGGTAGCCATGCTGGTACAGTATTGCCTTCAATTTTGAATAAATCCCCAACAGTTTCACCAGCAAAGCACCACTACACCATCACACCTCCTCCTCCATGCTTCACAGTGGGAACCAGGCATGTAGAGTCCATCCGTTCACCGTTTCTGCGTCGCACAAAGACACAGTGGTTGGATCCAAAGTTCTCAAATTTGGACTCATCAGACCAAAGCACCGATTTCCACTGGTCTAATGTCCATTCCTTCTGTTCTTTAGCCCAAACAAGTCTCTTCTGCTTGTTGCCTGTCCTTAGCAGTGGTTTCCTAGCAGCTATTTTACCATGAAGGCCTGCTGCACAATGTCTCCTCTTAACAATTGTTCTAGAGATGTGTCTGCTGCTAGAACTCTGTGTGGCATTGACCTGGTCTCTAATTTGAGCTGCTGTTAACCTGCGATTTCTAAGGCTGGTGACTCGGATAAACTTATCCTCCGCAGCAGAGGTGACTCTTGGTCTTCTTTTCCTGGGGCGGTCCTCATGTGAGCCAGTTTCTGTGTAGCGTTTGATGGTTTTTGCCACTGCACTTGGGGACACTTTCAAAGTTTTCCCAATTTTTCGGACGGACTGACCTTCATTTCTTAAAGTAATGATGGCAACTCGTTTTTCTTTATTTAGAATTTGTAGAATGGCAAGAACAAAAGCAGCTAACAGTCTATTCAGTAGGACTATCAGCTGTGTATCCACCAGACTTCTGCACAACACAAACGATGGTCCCAACTCCATTTATAAGGCAAGAAATCCCACTTATTAAACCTGACAGAGCACACCTGTGAAGTGAAAACCATTTCCGGTGACTACCTCTTGAAGCTCATCAAGAGAATGCCAAGAGTGTGCAAAGCAGTAATCAAAGCAAGAGGTGGCTACTTTGAAGAATCTAGAATATAAAGACATATTTTCAGTTGTTTCACACTTTGTCAAGTATTTCATAGTTTTGATGTCTTCAATGTGAATCTACAATTTTCAATGTCATGAAAATAAAGAAAACTCTTTGAATGAGAAGGTGTGTCCAAACGTTTGGTCTGTACTGTCTATCTCTATATATGGAGAAGGAAGAGGGATCCATATTTGAAAATATAATATAATATAATATAATATAATATAATATATATATATAATTATTTTTTTCCCAATCTGTATTAAAGGGGTTCTCTCCTCCTAGCTCTTCAGAAGCTCCATTCTGCGTGCTCCTGTTTGAATGTCACCTCAGACCACTAAATGTCACACCGCTTGCCTGAACGGTCTGATCCCATTGCTGTTATATGAGGCAGCACTGGGCAGGAAATAGAGCTGGAGTGACAGAGGCAACAGATCTACAAATAGTTCTTCAGCCTCATGTACATATCAAATGAAACGCTGATTTCTCAGTAATGGAGGAGCTGACTGGACATGTAAAGGTATTGCTGGACTGGTCTTCTAAAGCGGTACATGGCCATAGAAGTTAGTTGGGGGGGGGGGGTGAAATCCTGACAAATTCTCTAAGGTACGTGTCTTTGGGTGAATTCGTCCAATCCATTATGAAGACCATTAGATAAAGCTCTGTGCACACCATGCCTGGTCACATTCTGAGTTAGATGGCCATGTAATACAGCTACATAAAAGGAAGAAAAGCCCCACAACCTGTCTCGTACATACACAAAGCAGCTGAAATGAGCCATCATTAGATACTTCACTATATATTTAATCACATACATGACACAGCTGGAAATGCCGTTTTCCAGCTACTGCTCAGTTTTGTACCTTGTGCATTATTTAGTAAAAGAAAAGCTCCCGCTAGGCTGGGGGCGCACACAAAAATACGGCTTTTCTACGCGTATACAAGTCTGAAATGAATGCCTCTATTGTACCACACAACACAGGAACATAGACTTCCAGCGAACATTTAATAAGCAGCTGACAAAATGCGGTGAAATATATACTTGTTACTAAACTTCGATAAATAAAACTGACAATATAATTCCAGGAAAAAAATAAGAAATACATAAAAGTAAATTAACTGTTCTCATCTCCCCTAAAATGACATGTGGCACCCATCCTGACATTATACCATTGTATGCAACAGATTTCTAAACTATAATTGGATGCTTAGAAAGCAATTAAAAGAAAACATGTAAAAGGGTGAAGTGAAAAAAGCCCAACGTACCGTACGATACAAGCACATAGGCGTACTGTGTGATTTCTATGGACAAACCATTGCAATCATTTACACAAGTGGGTGTGAATATTCATACTAGTAAGGTGACCCATAATGACACCACAGCTACTACAGATAGTAGTAAAGGCAACTTTTCAGTGGATGGTATATATTTTATGAAGTGTTCGAATTTCCCATTGACTTCCATTATAATCGCTACACGAGACAAGGCCATCCGAGCATCCACCTTCTCGTTACGAGCATGGTAGTGGTAATCACCACTAGTGGGGATCTAAAGACAATGCCGATATTAAAGCTCAGTACAGCATCCTCTACTATGGGGAGGGCAGGTTGGGGCGTGACATCGTTCCCCAATGTCTACTGCCCCCTCAGTGGTGGGTGAAAGAAATATTGACCACAAAGACGTTTCTTCATGCTATCATCTGTGTTAAGTCGCGGTCATGCTGATAAACTCATACCTTCGTTTTAGCAATCTGCGTTTCCATTACAGAGAAGTCCATTGTTCACTATTTATGCTGATGTGCCGCAATTGCAGGGTGCTTGGCATTGCACTTGCAGCTCTCCGACCTCTTTCACCACCTGCTATCCTTTAAGTGATCTCCTCCCCTCAGCTCTTGCTCAAGCGCTATCATTTTTTGGGGAGCGGTACATAGGCAGATCCATAGTCCAGTTCTCGCAACATCCTCAGGGATGAACAGCGTTTGTGTGAGAACACCGGAGTGGAAGCAGGTCACCGTGAGAAAAGTGTCCGACATGTCAGTCAGTTAAGGAAGACCATTGGTGGGTAGGGTAAGAGGTACATAAGCCGGAGAGCTATAAGTGCAGGGACAAGCTCATTCGCATAAAACATTGGAAAAAGCATTTTTTTTCTACAACTAAAAAAGGTATAGATTATTCAGCGTTACAGCAACTTCTCATAAAGGATATTCATTTGACAAAAACCTGCTGACCACTTCTCTATGTCCTCCTTACTAAGGCTTACTGAGCAGTTTGCTCATCCCAACGAGCATTTTGATGCTAATTTACAGACTATAATGGAAGTCAATGGGGAACTTGAGTATAGAGTTGAGCGAGTACCTAACTATTCGTACTATACTCATAATGAATACTGTCTAATACTCGCGAATTCATTCCGAATAGCGTGTGCAATGCAAGTCAATGGGGAAAACTCACAAAGTAACGACTAACCTAAATTCTGCACGATTCGCTACTCGCGTGAATAGTAAGAATTCGGGTTAGTCGTTACTTTGTGAGTTTTCCCCACTTGACTTGCACATGCTATTTGGAATGAATACGCGAGTATTAGATAGTGCTCATTAGGAGTATAGCGAGTACGAATAGTTAGGTACTCGCTTAACTCTACTTGAGAGCTTTTGTGGGAACTCTGCCGGAAAAATGTTTGGGCTCCCCATTGACTTCTATTATACTCTGTAAATGAGTACTGAGCACTAAAATGCTCGTTAGGCTTACCGAGCACTTCAGATGAGGTGAGAATTGGGCGAACATGCCATTTTCGGTGGGACCAGTTGACCACCTTACATGTATGGGGTGAAATCCTGACTCTCTTCCGACAGATTAGGTCAGGGAAGAGAACGGTCAGCAGAACAAATCTAGTGTATAAGGCCAACTTTACATGGAAAATAAGAAAAATATATAAACTACACAACAGGGAGAACTGCTATGGTGTGATTATCTTAACAGCAGGCACAAACGTGCCACCTGACATGATCTTTTCCCCTCCTACCTGTAATAACCGCAGTACCTAGGCGGCCCCCCCCCCAGTAGTCGTAGCAGTGCCAATCAATCCAGGACAACTTATCGAAGCTCATAGCTGATTTTAGTCATTGTGGCAATTGGATGGATATTATGGATATTGGATATTATGCTTTTTCTACTGGGACCCCGGCCATACGTAGTGCCATTGTTAATGGCTGCACAATTTTGCAAGTAAACTTTTGCAGGTATTATGACATTATGGTTTTTGCCTACATCACAGAGGTAACTTGGCGGACCAGTGCCTTACCGTTAACTTAACCGACAATTAAGGAGATTCTATTTTTTAGGACCCCTTTGTCAGTGCGTCACACAATAACAGCATTACGTTTTAATACATCTGTTCACAGACAAAGCCCACAAAGTTCCTATTACAGGTCTCCTCACCCAACAGAAAAGCGCAAACATAGTGACACAAAAAAAAGAACATCCATTTAGTGATTAGAATTAGTAATTTTGCAACATACACATAACCAATCACGTCAGCGAAGGGTTGTTTGTAGAAAGCTTCATCTGCCACCCTACAGACAGCAAGAAGTCCAAAGAGAAGGCAAGCAGGCAAAGAAGAAAAGAGGGAGAGAGCATTGAAAAGTGGAGAACATCAGAGCGTTATAACAGTATGGAGAATAAAAGGAGATTAGTGACACCATGCATGAAGCAAGACCACCACCACAGCACAAAAATGGTGTAGACTGTCAAATAAGATGTTGGTTGCCCATAAGATCATTGTTCTCGGCAGCACATTGTAATATATAAACAGTACCTGCGCTGGCGAGAACAATGGCAGCCTACATGCACTAAATCCCCCATTACACAGTCTTGTACGCATCATTAAGGGGGAACCTATCACTGTAAATGTAGTCCGATAAGTGGTATGGAGAAGGAAGCGGAGCAGAATGATATGTAGGTTTGTGAGAAAAAAAAAAAATTCAGTAGAACTTGGATTTATTAACTGAAAGCCCACTGCATTTATATGGGTCCAATTGGCGGTCCTACCAGTGACCAAGTCTCCCCTGTATGACTATGCATAGAGATAACTGTCAATCACTAGTAGGACCGCCCACTGGACTCTTGTGAAAGTATTTTAAAAAGGGAATCAGTCAGCAGGTTTTTGCCATGTGAGCTCAGAACAGCGTGATGTAGGGGTTAAAAAGCAAAATGCAACTACGCCTCATTTGTGTGTGCACGCACTATTTGTTATTGAAACTTATAGCTTTATTACCCTGTGATTAACATTGCAGGACTAGAAATGCCTGTGCACAGAAGTCTGACATGCCCCCTGCTGTGATTGACACCGCACAGTCAATGCACAATCTCTATAGAGAGAGCCTGGTGTGGGCTTCAGCTCTGCCAGCTCAGCTACATGCTTACAACTCAATTCTTTGATTGTGTCAGAATGGCTGTACCCAGTAATCTAAAGGCCGCTTTACACGCTGCGACATCGCTAAAGCGATCTCATTGGGGTCACGGAATTTGTGACGCACATCCGGCCGCATTAGCGATGTTGTTGCGAGTGACACCTATGAGCGATTTTGCAGCGTCGCAAAAACGTGCAAAATCGCTCATCGGTGACATGGGGGTCCATTCTCGAATATCGTTACTGCAGCAGTAACGATGTAGTTCGTCGTTCTTGCGGCAGCACACATCGCTCCGTGTGACACCGCAGGAACGAGGAACCTCTCCTTACCTGCCTCCCGCCCGCAATGAGGAAGGAAGTAGGTGGGCGGGATGTTACGTTCCGCTCATCTCAGCCCCTCCGCTTTGATTGGGCGGCCGCTTGGTGACGTCGCTGTGATGCCACACGGACCGCCCCCTTAGAAAGCGACGTCGCAGGGCAGGTAAGTAGTGTGACGGGTCTGGGCGATGTTGTGCGCCACGGGCAGCGATTTGACCGTGTCGCACAACCGATAGGGGCGGGTACCCACGCTAGCGATATCGGTACAGATATCACAGCGTGTAAAGTGGCCTTTAGTCAAACAGTTTGATTCAGGATCTCCTTGCCTACATTATGCTGCTCTCAGATGACGTAGCAAAAGCCTGCTGACAGATTCCCTTTATTGACTAAAACAGACGTTTTACTGAAACTTTTCCCATAAAAGGCTAAATTCCCATGAACTTTTGATATTGCAGAATTTCTGCACCTATTTAAAATTAGGTTGTCTTTTTTTTTCAGATAATTTTTATCACATTTTTGACACTACGGTTTCTGTCTTTGATAGGTCATTCTTTAAATAATACTGCTTTGTTTTTGTTACTTCCTAGTATGTGACAAAATATTACTGATATACGCGAGATTCCTACAAGATTCATCCACTGTGCTGGAACTGTAAGACGCAACAAAAACAAGCAGTATCAAAAACTCATGGTGGGAACATAGCTATACAATCTAATCAGTGCTGGTAATGATGGGTGTAATATTACAGTTTTCTTAGTATACACATAGTAATTAAAAATAGTTAGGAATTACCGATTATTTGCTTTAGTCTTCAGTAACAATTCATCCTGTCTGGCATACCATTCGTCTAACTCCTTTGAAGCCTTCTCTTTCCATTCAGATTCTTGCTTTTTAGAGTTAGCATCTGTGTATAAGACAGAAACCATTTATCACACAGAACAAAAAAGGTCAGGATTAGGGATTCTATTCGCGAATATTCGATGCGCAATGTAAGTCTATTGGAAGCCCGAATAGTTGTTATTCAGGTTTCTCATAGACTTACATTGCGCATCGAATATTCGCGAATAGTGGCGACCTATTCGGAAAACATATATTCAAAGCCGAATATTTGAGGTAGTCGATCATCCCTAGTCAGGATACATTGATTTGCAGGACTTATATATATTATATTTTTTTTAGGAAAAAGATTATCAATAATACACCAAGTACAGAGGATACAGTTCTTGTTCTGGGGGTGGGGAGTCATATTGGCATACACGCACAATAACAGATCATCAGCAGGGGTCTGACTCCCAACACCCTACAACCAGCTGATGAAGGGGGGGGGGGGGCACAGCTCATTAATGAGCACATTGCTCCCTTTGGTTGTTTATTTGCTGAGATTTTGAAGCTGATGCCAGGGGCATATTGTACACTGAAGAGAGGCTCATAGAAGAGATGGTACCTTTCTCCTTTATGAATCCATACCTTGATTTGGATACAAAAGTTAGGGTCAAATCAAATAGAAGGACTCAGTCCATCGGTTGCATCAGTAATCTCTGGCTGCCGGATGGTTGGCCTCTGAACCACCTACCTTATCATCAGCCAGTCTGGCGTGACGACATTTGTATCATGCAACAACGATGCGCCAATGGCTAATAAAGAAGAGCTGCAGATTTTGTCAAGTAAGGAGCAGTTCTCAGAGTTCCCATCCAGAAACCACACTTTACTTGTGTCTAATGGACCAAGTCTAGTGGTTAGGCTGGAGTCACACTTGTGTGTGACTTGTGCGAGTATCAGATCGCACTGCCCGGACCGGCTGGCTCTCTCTTCTCCCAGGGGCGGCTCCGCTGTATGTAATTCTATGATGCTGACCCGCTCCTGTCAGGAGAGCCGCGGCCGGTCCGGGCAGTGCGATCCGATACTCGCACAAGTCACACACAAACGTTATTGAATCGCTCCCACCTTCTTGATCCCTCAATCAGGAAACTGCAATCCTAAGGCTGATCAACCATAATCTATTTTTTTTTCCTATTTTCCTGAACACAAGCCGATACCAGATGATAAAGCTACCAGAACAGCTTCTGCATATATACTTAGAGACGGAGTTCTTACCAAGCACTTCTAAACGACTCCTCTGTTCCTCCCTCCATTTGCGGATGCTCTCTGGCTCTGCCTGTAGCCGGTCGGCATGGGAAATTGCTGCATAACTGTCTGTTGGGCCATTAGACTCCTGATCAAACCGTAAATAACATTTAATCCCCATGTATACATACAGTTACACACAACTAAGAATTTGTCATTTATAAACACATGGTCATGGCACTAAGAACTGAACCTAAAATACAATGACAATTTTTTTTTAATACACAACCCTGCATATGTGCCCCAAACCGTGCTCATTAAAAAGCAATATAAAAAACATAGTTATTTAAATTCTATTCACCGCAAAGCTGCCGTGTGCTGCGCCAAGCAAACGACTGTTAGAGAAGAGGCAAGAGTAAGAAACACTGAATATCACCACCACATAGCTTTCTCATGAGCCAGATCAGACACCCCCATACTTTGCACTGACGAGGGGCAAGCACCCCGAAACACCGTGTCTGTAAATTGGGATTCTGATCTGGCTTATATATCCTGAGTCATATTGCAAAGGATTGTTAAAAATCCACTTGTGACTTTTAAGATCGCTACTTCCAATAGGTGGCGCTGTGCTAGAGTTTGTCTCCTTTACTGGAGAGACAATTTGAATATCACCAGGCAGCCGCTAAGTGCAAGAATAGGATAATGTGAGAAGTGCTCTGGATAATAAAAAAAAAAAATAACACACACACACACACACACACAAACACAAACACACAAACACAAGATTTTATATGTAATTCCATTTGCACATAAAGTGATACATTTTATCAATAATACATGGAGAGAAGTCCGGCACAAAGTGTAATAGCATAAATTAGAAATAAACTTTAAAAGAAATAAATAAAAATCACCAAAACATCTCGTGCCGAGCTTCCAGTGACTATTTGTAGTGTTTTAACACTAGAAGTCCCAGAAATTTCGAGCTACCCTCTAAAGTCCCGAAAGAGGGTCAAATGACCCTTAAGGCCCCGTCACACTAAGCAACATCGCTAGCAACATCGTTGCTAACGAACAACTTTTGTGACGTTGCTAGCGATGTTGCTGTGTGTGACATCCAGCAACAACCTGGCCCCTGCTGTGAGGTCGTTGGTTGTTGCTCAATGTCCTGGGCCATTTTTTAGTTGTTGCTGTCCCGCTGTGAAGCACAGATCGCTGTGTGTGACAGCGAGACAGCAACAACTAAATGTGCAGGCAGCAGGAGCCGGCTTCTGCGGAGGCTGGTAACCAATGTAAACATCGGGTAACCAAGAAGCCCTGTCCTTGGTTACCCGATATTTACCTTTGATACCAGCCTCAGCCGCTCTCACTGTCAGTGCCGGCTCCTGCTCTGTGCACATGTAGCTGCAGGACACATCGGGTTAATTAACCCGATGTGTGCTGTAGCCAGGAGAGCAAGGAGCCAGCGCTAAGCAGTGTGCGCTGCTCCCTGCTCTGTGCACATGCATCTTCAGCACACATCGGGTAATTAACCCGATGTGTGCTGTACTAGGAGAGCAAGGAGCCAGCGCTCAGTGTGCGCTGCTCCCTGCTCTCTGCACGTGTGGCTGGTCACTGGTTGCTGGTGAGCTCACCAGAAACTCGTGTAGCGACGCTCCAGCGATCCCTGCCAGGTCAGGTTGCTGGTGGGATCGCTGGAGCGTCGCAGTGTGACATCTCACCAGCAACCTCCTAGCAACTTACCAGCGATCCCTATCGTTGTTAGGATCGCTGGTAAGTTGCTTAGTGTGACTGGACCTTTAGTCCAAACTGTAATTAAGGCCATTACTGTCACACCACAGGAGGTTGAAAAACAACAACCTCCTGTGGTGCGACAGTAATGGCCTTAATTACAGAACAAAAGGCAGTGATTATACGAGGTTAGCTAAAATCCTTCAGGTCATTCCACCCGTCTCTGGGTTCCAAAAGGTAAAAAAGTTAAATGACCCCTCTCTGGGACTTCTAGTGTTAATCAAGCAATTCTACACAATTAGCTCATTAGGCTCCTTGCATTTTTTTTTTTTTTAATGAGGTTTTATAGCATTTTACAGCTACTAGAGATGAGCAAATACATTCGAGAACAACTGAATTCTACTCCGATCTTACATAAAGCCGCATTCTCCAAAATTAAGGGGTTTTTTTTGCTTTTGTTTTTTTTGCAATTCACATTTACGAGGATTCAGCAAGATGAGAAAGCAAGAACCAAGTATAGCTGACCTCATTACTAGTAGTATACATGAACCCCATGATATGAATATAATAATTTGTGGAAGATCAGGGGTATTAACATGTTGAAAATACAACTCTGGTACCACAATTGTGAAAAAGTGTATACATTTTATTACAAAAATACATAAATTGTAGTCAAATGTGGTAAACCATTGGAATTAGACATACAACATTAATAACCAGATCTATAGGAGACAAGAGGAGGAAAAAGGGGGATTCAGCAAGATTAAGCACCAAAAAGTAAAAAGCCTTCTACCCATATAAAAGCTCACCTCTCTGGCCTCACCAGTTCTTGCCGCATGTTCTGATCCCCCACCACTCACACCAAACCAAGATTTCCAGCTTTCATGAGTCCTGGGAATCAGTGGCATGACTAGAGTTTGATAGGACCTGATGCAAAGTTTGGACCTGGGCCCCCCAAACCATACACAGACACTCAGCGTATGGGCTAATGACGCTGACATTAGGGATACAGGATAGTGTCGCTGACACTTGGCTTAGTCCCTCAGCACCCAGGTTTCCCCATGATCTAAATTCCCCTCTATCAGCACCCAGCTTTCCTGTGTTCTGATCTCCATCTTGTCCTCAGCACCCAGCTTTCCTGTGTTCTGATCTCCATCTTGTCCTCAGCACCCAGCTTTCCTGTGTTCTGATCTCCATCTTGTCCTCAGCACCCAGCTTTCCTGTGTTCTGATCTCCATCTTGTCCTCAGCACCCAGCTTTCCTGTGTTCTGATCTCCATCTTGTCCTCAGCACGCAGCTTTCCTGTGTTCTGATCTCCATCCAGTCCTCAGCACGCAGCTTTCCTGTGTTCTGATCTCCATCCAGTCCTCAGCACGCAGCTTTCCCATGATATCAGATCATTGGAAACCTGGATGCTGAGTGAAAGATGTATAGCAGAGCATGGGAAAGAGCCTCTTTCCCTCAGCATAAAACTTTCCTATCCCACGCTTTTATATTTGTCCCCCCTTCCTATATACAGTGCAGTATTCGCCCCCTTGAATTTTTCAACCTTTTCCCACATTTCAGGCTTCAAACATAAAGATAAATTTTTTAACGTTATGGTGAAGAATCAACAACAAGTGGGACACAATTGTGAAGTTGAACAAAATTTATTGCTTATTTTAAATGTTTATAAAAAATAAATAACTGAAAAGTGGTTAAAATTGATGGGAAGATGGATGGAGCCAAATACAGGACCATTCTTGAAGAAAACCTGTTGGAGTCTGCAAAAGACCTGAGACTGGGACGGAGATTTGTCTTCCAAGACAATGATCCCAAATATAAAGCAAAATCTAAGATGGAATGGTTCACAAATAAACGTATCCAGGTGTTAGAATGGCCAAGTCAAAGTCCAGACCTGAATCCAATCGAGAATCTGTGGAAAGAGCTGAAAACTGCTGTTCACAAACGCTCTGCATCCAACCTCACACAGCTTGAGCCACTTGCAAAGGAAGAATGGGCAAGAATTTCAGTCTCTCGATGTGTAAAACTGATTGACACATACCTCAAGCGACTTGCAGCTGTAATCGCAGCAAAGGGTGCCGCTACAAAGTATTAACTTAAAGAGGCTGAATAATATTGCACGCCACAATTTTCAGTTT
Source organism: Anomaloglossus baeobatrachus (assembly GCF_048569485.1). Lineage (NCBI taxonomy): Eukaryota > Metazoa > Chordata > Amphibia > Anura > Aromobatidae > Anomaloglossus > Anomaloglossus baeobatrachus. The sequence goes on from NC_134353.1 coordinate 498,673,722, forward strand.
ATTATTTTTTAAAAAAGTTTAAAATAAGCAATAAATTTCATTCAACTTCACAATTGTGTCCCACTTGTTGTTGATTCTTCACCAGAACATTAACATTTTTATCTTTATATTTGAAGCCCGAAATGTGGGAAAAGGTTGAAAAATTCAAAGGGCCAAATACTATAATGGCCCCCACATAACCTTCCATATAGTACAATGGATCCCACGTAACCCTTCACATATTATAATGGAGCTCCCATAGCCCTTCATATTGTAGTATGCAGTCCACATACAGTTTAATGCACCCCCATAGGCCTCTGGCAACCGTGTACTCCCTGATTAACCCCTTCAGCCCCCGGGCACTTTCCGTTTTTGCGGTTTTGTTTTTTGCTCCCCTTCTTCCGAGAGCCATAACTTTTTTATTTTTTGTCAATCTTGCCATATGAGGGCTTGTTTTTTGCGGGACGAGTTGTACTTTTAAATGAATGAAAATATATTATATTTATATATTTATTATATTATATTATATTATATTATATATTTACTATATAGTGTACTGGAACACAGTAAAAAAATTTCAAGTGTGGAAAAACTGCAAAAAAAGTGTGATGCACAATAGTTTTTGGGATGTTTTATTCACAGTGTTCACTATATGGTAAAACTGATGTATGGGTATGATGCCTGAGGTCGGTGCGAGTTTGTAGACACCAAACATGTATAGATTTACTTGTATCTAAAGGGGTAAAAAAAAATTCACAAGTTTGTCCAATAAAAGTGGCGCACGTTTTGCGCCATGTTCCGAAACACGTAGCGTTCTCATTTTTTCTGGATCTATGGCTCAGTGACTGCTTTTTTTTTGCTTCTCGAGCTGACGTTTCTAATGGTACCATTTTTGCGCAGATGCTACATTTTGATCGTCTGTTATTGCATTTTGCGAAAAACATGTGTGACCAAAAAAACGTAATTTTGGCGTTTGGAATTTTTTTTGCCACTACGTTGTTTACCAGATTAATTGATTTTATATTTTGATAGATCGGGCATTTCTGAATGCGGCGATACCAAAATGTGTGTATATTTTTTTTAACCCTTTTTCAAATGGGGTGAAAGGGGGGTGATTTGAACTTTTAGGTTTTTTTTATTGTTTAACACTTTTTTTTTTTAATTTTACTAGTCCCCCTAGGGGGCTATAGCGATCAGCAATCCGATCGCTCTGATCTATCTGCTGATCACAGCTACACAGCAGATACGGTCACTTCCTGTTTCATTCGGCTCCAGGCCGGGTGAAAACGAAAGTAAAACGTCATAGCTGCAGACATCATCACCCTGTGCTACCATGGCAACCACCGAAAGTCAAGTCATCACACATGCAGGCACACATGTCAGCTCAGTATGCTTAATGTGACACGCTCCATGACGGATAGATCCGTCAAAGGTTGTGAAGGGGTTAAAAGAATTACAACATACATACATACATACATACACTACCTCTATTTATTCCCCCGCTGCTCCGGTCAGGGGTACTCCCGTCCTGCATGTCTCAGCACAGCAGTCGAGCAGTAGTGACAACACTGCGCTCTGCTGCACTGGAGACATCGAGCGCAGGCACAAGGGGAGAATGATGAAGGATGGAGCAGAGCGCGCCATCCTTCATCATTACTTTGTGTAAGGGAGGCCTGATGCCACTGGGCCCCCCCTGACTCACGGACCCCATAGCAGCCGCATCACAGAGAGGAGACAGCTGCTTCTCTGCAGGGCGGGCGCCAGGAACCTAACCCTACTGGGCTTGGTTGCAATCTCTGCGACCGCCATCGTTACGCCCCTGCCGGGAATGTTCTGTACGTTGTTCAGAACCTTCCCAGACATCATGAAAGCTAGAAGGACTAGAAAGGTGGTGGTGGGTAAAGGTGAGGAGTGTGGTAAGATTCATTTTTTTTTTTTTTTAAATAAATTACATTATGCTTTGGGGTCTCAAGAATCACAGAGCATAAGGGAAATAACATAGGCGATGTTCACAAACAACATTTTTGGAGCCAAAACCTGTTCTCTTTGTAATAAAAACGGGAATAGAGGTGAAACAGATATATTTAATTAACTGAAGGGTATTCAGAGTACATAGAAAAAAATAAGTGCTTAAAATAGGACTTTGTTACCTGGTAGAAGTCTCCATTCAATACACCATCTGTAGGATAAAGAGAAGAATAGGAAGGGAATGAATACATGCGAGGACCATCACTCTATATACACTACTGTATAATGTACTGACAGTTCAGCCAATGTATTTCATGCACCCGCACATGTAAGGATGTGCCTGATCAGATATACCCCTCCCCTCACCAGACAGCACTGAGCTGTGTTATATGCTCATGTGTCATATCTTACCCATAGGCCATAAATGGTGGCTACAATAAAGGGAATCTGTCACCAGGTTTTTTTCTTCCCCATCTCAGAGCAGTATAATGTAGAGACAAAGATCCTGATACCAGAAATGTGTCACTTACTGAGCTGTTTGCAGTTATTGTTAAAAAAAAAAAAACCACAATGTTTTCCCTGCTGCAGATCTAGCAGTTACACAGAGCTCCGGAATATGCTGGACTACCACAAGTAGTCCTTTGAGAAAATCAATGATTAATCAGCAGGAGATTATCAAAACTACACTAAGCAACCCAGTAAGTGACACATTGCTGGGAATCAGGATATCTGCTCCAATCTTACTGCCCTCAGATTAGGTGGCAAAAACCTGGTGACAGATTTCCTTTAAGCCACATTGGAGTCATTGTGCCCATATACACCATTAAAGAGGTTGTCCGAGGCTGCGCCCTCTAGTTGGATTTTGTCCAGGAGTATACGAATCGCATACTCGCAGCCGTGTGACCACAGTCCCCGGCTCAGACACCGGTGAATCCTCGCAGTGCACTATGTGCGCAATGTGAGGATCCAGAAGTCTACTGTCAGAGTGAACGTAGACTTGTGGATTCAGATCGGACAACAGCTTTAACATTCATACTACATATTAACCAAGTCCCTGGACATTGTCCCTCATTATCGAGTATTTTGAGGGGGCTCTAAAACGACATACAGCGATCTAAGGTACAATGTACAAAACTACGGAGATGTGAAAGGGACAGGCAAAATTACTATTAGACCACTTCAATTGCCAGCGTATTAACCAGTCATTAAAAGTATTTAAAAGGGAACCAATCACCAGGATTTTCCTATATAAGCTAAATCCAGTGCTATACTGGCACTATCAGGCTGATTCTATACAGACCTGTAGTCGTCAGCTCAGATGTTTAGGTTTTGAAACCCAAGAAATTAAAGTTTATAAAATCATCAGCATCTTGAGTGACAGCAGCTGAGGATCAGATAATATCGGGGGGTGGGAGTATTCATAGTTATCCCCTCCCCCTGTTAGACTCAGCATAAGTATTATACAGTACCATCAATTCACTTTTCTCTTCCAGGACCTGTGTGAGCTCATACCCATGTGACCAGAAGGGGCGGGGCCTTAAACAAAGCAACATTTTTCTGTTGGCTGAGGCCCCGCCCCTTCTGGTCACATGGGTATGACCTCAGCACAGGTCCTTCCTAGTGAAAAGTTAAGTCGATTGTATAATACTTATGCTAATTCTAACAGGGGGAGGGGATAACTGAATCCCCCCCAGATATTATCTGAACCTCAGCTACTGTCACTCAAGAAGCTGCCGATTTTACAAACTTTACTTGCTTGTGTTTCATAGCCTATATATCTGAGCTGGCCACTAAAAGGTATGTATAGAATCAGCCTGATAGTGCCAGTATAGCACTGGCTTTAGGTTATGTGGGAAAATCCTGGTGGTTGGTGCTCTTTAAATAAATGGAAATGAACTGAAAGTGAGCGTCTATACAACTGGCTACCTGGGACTAGTCCAGCGCTAACAGCTGGGCTGTTTCGTCACCAATGAAACATATAAGGTAAGCCATAAAGCAGGCTCTGGCAGCAAATGTGAAGGGTCTGGAGTTTTCTAGCCTTTGAGGAGTACTGCTCTACTACAGGAGGTACAATGTTAGGTTCCACCACACTACTGACCTTCATCCTCTTCCTCCTCGCACACTGCAATCAGTAATGTTACATTACACATGGAAAATATAGATAAAGTACACAGTACGAGGGAAGACAGGCCGGTATGTACAGAGGCGGTCTGGTGGGAATAAGCTAGGAGACTGCACTTGTACTATGTGCTGCATCGGCTCTTTACAATCACCACGTGAACTATTCATCCACAGGAATTTCCTCCCTTTCAACCTGCACAGCAAAATACAGTTCCTGTAAGCTGAGGAAGACAGAAAAAAAGTGCAATACTAAAGATCCCTCACCAAGGCACACACACAAAAAGTGCAATACTAGGATCCCTGGCAAAAATTATGGAATCACCTGGCTCTGAGGATGTTCACTCAGTTTTTTTTTTTGTTTTTTTTATAAACAAAAAAAAAAAAAACCCACAAAAACAGATCACAGACATGGCACAAAACTAAAGTGGAAACTTTCTGGTTTAAGAAACACTAAAAAAAAACAACAACAAAAAAAAACCATGAAAACATAATGTGCTAGTCAGTAACAGTTACTTTTCAAGACCAAACAGGGGGAAAAATTATGGAATCATGAAAAACAAACAAAAGAACACTCCAATACATCACTAGTATTTTGTTGCACCACCTCTGGCTTTTATAACAGCTTGCAGTCTCTGAAGCATGGACTTAATGAGTGACAAACAGTACTCTTCATCAATCTGGCTCCGACTTTCTCTGATTGCTGTTGCCAGATCACCTTTGCAGGTTGGAGCCTTGTCATGGACCATTTTCTTCAACTTCCACCAAAGATTTTCAATTGGATTGAGACCCAGACAATTTGCAGGTCATGTAATTGACCTTGTGTGTTTTCTTTCAAGGAATGTTTTCACAGTTTTTGCTCTATGGCAGGATGCATTATCATCTTGATCAATGATTTCATCATCCCAAACATCCTTTCAATTGATGGGATAAGAAAAGTGTCCAAAATTTTAATGTAAACTAGGGCATTTATTGAAGATGAAATGACAGCCATCTCCCCAGTGCCTTTACCTGACATGCAGCCCCATATCATCAATGACTGTAGAAATTTACATGTTCTCTTCAGGCAGTCATCTTTTAATTGTATAGCTTTTCAGTATGTAAATCCCATACCCTTTAGGAGGTTTCTTACAGTTCAGATATAGACATTGACTCCAGTTTCCTCCCATTCGTTCCTCACTTGTTTTGTTGTGCATTTCCTGTTTTGGAGGCATATTACTTTAAGTTTCCTGTCTTGACGCTTTGATATCTTCCTTGGTCTACCAGTATGTTTGCCTTTAACAACCTTCCCATGTTGTTTGTGTTTGGTCCAGATTTTAGACAGCTGACTGAACAAACAACATCTTTTGCAACACTGCGTGATGATTTACCCTCTAAGGCTGGGGCCACACGGGGACTGCTGCGATCCCCTTGCATGACACTCGGCTTACGCTGGCAGTACACCAGAGCCGAGTGTTATGCGTGTGTCCTTACGACTGAGGTCCGTTCGTGCGAGCAGACCTCAGCTGTGGGGGGGCGGTCCGGCACTCAGGAGGGGTGGGAGGGATTTCTCTCCCTCTCTACTGCGTAGCCGGCTATTGCCATTCTTGCACTGCACTAGCGGTACACCAGTGTACCGCGAGTGCAGTGCGATTTTTCTCTCACCACATTCACTTGAATGGGTGCGAGAGAAACTCTTGCATTACAATCGCAGCATGCTGCGATTGTTTTCTCAGTCCGATTAGAGCTGAGAAAATAATCGCTCATGTGCGCGGACACTAAAGGGGGCTTTACACGCTACAATATCGTTAATGTTTTATCGTCGGGGTCACGTCGTTAGTGACTCACATCCGGCGTCATTAACAGTATCGCAGCGTGTAACACTTACCAGTGACCTTAAACGTCCTCCAAAGTGGTGAAAATCGTTCACCATGGAGCGGTCGTCCTAAAACCAAAAATTGTTAATGGTTGTTTATAGATGTTGTTCCTCGTTCCTGCGGCAGCACACATCGCTGTGTGTGACACCGCAGGAGCAAGGAACCTCACCTTACCTGCCGCCGGCCGCAATGCGGAAGGAAGGAGGTGGGCGGGATGTTCGTCCCGTTCATCTCCGCCCCTCCCCCCCGCTTTGATTGGCCGGCCGCTTAGTGATGTCGCGGTGACGCCGAATGCACCTCCCCCTTGAGGGAGGGATTGTTCGGCACTCACAGCAACGCCGCCGACCAGGTAAGTGCGTGTGACGCTGCCGTAGCGATAATGTTCGCTGCGGCAGCGATCACACGATATCGCATGCACGACGGGGGCGGGTGCTTTTGCGTACGATATCGCTAACAATTGCTAGAAATATCGTAGCGTGTAAAGCCCGCTTAAGAGTTTTATAATCCTCTCCTTTGTTTCAATTGACATCTCTCGTGTTGGAACCATGATTCATGTCAGTCCACTTGGTGCAACAGATCTCTAAGGTGTGATCACTCCTTTTTAGATGCAGACTAACGAGCAGATCTTATTTGATGCAGGTGTTCATTTTGGAAATGAAAATTTACAGGGTGATTCCATTATTTTTTCCCGTTTGGTCTTGAAAATGAACAGTTACTGGCTAGCACATTATGTTTTCATGATTTTTTTTTAGCGTTTCTTAAAGCCAGAAAGTTGCCATTTGAAATGACTTTAGTTTTGTGGACACACATACACACACACACACACACACACACACACACACACACACACACACAGCTACCTTACAAATGACAAGTGGGGGGGGGGAAAAAACACAAGTCCATGTTTTCTGGATGAAGCAGACCTTTTCCCCTATACACTCACATGACCCTGGAGCATAGTGAGGTCGGGGGGGATCCGCACTTTTGAACACATGCATCAGCACATTTTTGGCAGACTTCCGTTCCAATGTAAAAGCAGGATTCACAGGAAATACAGGAAAGTGAATAGTGAGCAGTTTCTCACTACCGTCTCATATACAACTCGCAGATCACACTACAGAGGGTCACACTATTAATGCTGACCGGGCACACAATTTACTGGAAATATTGGGAAATGCTTAAAGTAGAATTTATTTTTTTCTGGATCGCATGGAACAGTTTCCAGTACTTTTTTTTTTTTTATTTTAACATTAGTAAAATGGAACAGAACACAAGATTGTCAAGAAGGGATGAAAGTCTGAAGGTGCTATGGGACAGACACACACACACACACACACACACACACACACACACACACAAATATATTATACAAAACGCACACAGCAGGTGAAATAAGTATTGAACACCTCAATTTTCTGAGTAAACATTTCTAAAAGTGATCTTGACATTAATTTCACACCAGATGTCAGTAACTACCCATCCAATCCACACAGACAAAGAAATCAAACCATAGATGTCCATAAATTTATAGATGTGCAATAACGAGAAATGACCAATGGAAAAGTATTTAATACTTCATACAAAAGCCATTGTTGGTGATGACATCTTGAAGATGCCTCCTGTATGGAGAAACTACTGGAATGCATTGCTCAGGTGGGATTTTGGCCATTCTTCCACACAAACACTCCAAATTCTGATGGAGCCCATGGAACCATCTATGAACTCTGATGTTTAGTTCCTTCTATAAATTTTCTATTGGATTCAGGTCAGATGATTGGCTGGGCCATTCTAGTAGCATACTTTCTCTAAAGCCAATTAAGAGAGTGAGATATATATAATTATTCTCTCTATCTATCTATATATAAAAAAATAATCATTGCCTTGCTGAAATGTCCACTCTCGTTTTATGTTCATCATCTTGGTGTATGGCAGCAGAATATTATCAAGAATGTCTCAGTACATTTATCCATTCATACTTCTATCAAATAAGGGGTCTTTCTGTAGCTCTCCACAGGTGGTCCTCAGCTCTTGGACAACTCTTCTGATAATCCTTTTCACTCCTCTGTCTGAAATCTTGTGGAGAGCACCTGGTTGTTGCCTGTTTATGATGAAATGATGCGCTTTCCACTTCTGGATTATGGCCCCAACAGTGCTTGCTGGAGCCTTCAGTAGTTTTGAAATTGTCTAAAGCTATTAGTATGTTTTGCAACAGTTAGGTTGCAAAGGTCTTGAGACAGCTCACTGGTTTTACACATCATGAGAGGTTTCTTGTGTGGCACCTTGGTATTGAACTTTTTTTTTTTTTTTTTTTTTATACGCCATCAATTGAACCAGCTAATATTTTTCACTAAGTGGCAGGATTGCTTTCTAAATAATAGATTTTAGGCTGGGGTGATGACTTTCCATGGCTTTTTACACCTCTCTTCAATTATGTGTTCAATACCTTTTGTCTTGTGTCATTTCTCATTAGTACACAACTTAAATTCATGGACATTTATGTCGGATTTCTTTGCTTGTGTGAATTGGGGGGGAAAATAAATTTAAAAAAAAGGAAAGCCTAATTCTGTACAAAGGATTAGACACCAGACTGAGCAGTAATGCTAGTATATAATCCTCTTTAAAACGTCAACCAGAGTAACATCCAGTAATCTACAGTGATGTCAACTAAAGAGTTAATTTACAGGCTAATCCAGGTATAACAGGAGGACCATTGAATTATTAACTGCTGGTACAGAAGTCACAAGCACAGGCGAAACATACACCACAAGTGTGCGCCATGATACTGCTCTAACCATTACCTCCTATGCACTAGATGGTGTGTTATATCCATTACCATATCCACATTAGCACCGGAAACTCATTTTATGAATTACATTATAAGTTGCCAAGCCACAGTTGTTTAGAGTGGGCTACAATATGCAGGATGGTAGGTAGCCAGACTAACCAAACGTATGGAGTCCAGGTATCTCCACTACAAACATCTCATGCAAATTACAACATCAAGAAGCAAAAGAAGTGCAATTATGGAAATCACGGGATCGGAACTCATGTTAGTGATATGTAAAAGAAGAAAAATGGAAACAGTTCAAAACATCGCAATTCAGCATCAAGTAGATATACATGCACTTAATAACTTGGCAGGCCATCAGTAAAGTCAAAGGGAATCTGTCACCAGGTTTTTCCACCTAATCTTAGACCAGCATAATGTAGAGACAGAGACCATGATTCCAGCGATGTGTCACTTACTGGGCTGCCTAGCGTAGTTTGGATAAAATCATTGATTAATCAGCAGTAGATTGTCATTAGAGCAGGACTACTTGGCCTGCTGCCAGGTAGTCCAGCATATTCATGAGCTCTGTATAACTGCAGCAAAGGAAACAGTGATTTATCAAAATGACAGCAAACAGCTCAGTAAGTGACATCGCTGGAATCAGGGTCTCTATATAATGCTGCTCTCAGGGGAGTAAAAACCTGGTGACCCATTCCCTTTAATAAGGGTTGTCTGAGCAATGTTTTGCTATGCCGGATGCACTTGGGCACGTAAATCATCAAGATCCACTGCTGGCAACGTCTTTTGTAATTGCCGAACAATGAAGTCACTGCCATGCACAATGAGAGATAAGTCCGGAGGCCAGTGGAGTCATTTGGACTTAAGGTGGTGTGACACATAGCGACGCAGCAGCGATCACGACCAGCGATCTGACCTTATCAGGATCACTGCTCCATCGTTACATGGTCGCTGGTGAGCTGGCAAACAGGCAGATCTCACCAGTGACCAGCCCCCAGCCAGCAGCGACGCGTGGTAGCGTAACTAAGGTAAATATCGGGTAACCAAGGAAAGCACTTCTCTTGGTTACCCGATATTTACCTTAGTTACTAGCGTGCGCCGCTCTCACACTGCCAGTGCCGGCTCCCTGTTCCCTGCACTCCTAGCCAGAGTACACATCGGGTTAATTACCCTATGTGTACTCCAGCTACGTATGCAGGAGCCGATGTGTACTCTGGCTAGGAGTGCAGGGAACAGGGAGCCGGCACTAGCAGTGTGAGAGCGGCGGACGCTAGTAACTAATGTAAATATCGGGTAACCAAGGAAAGGGCTTCTTGGTTACCCGATGTTTACCGTGGTTACAGCTTACCGCAGGCTGCCAGACGCCAGCTCCTGCTCGCTTCAGTTGTCGCTCTCTCGCGGTCACACACAGCGATGTGTGCTTCACAGCGGGAGAGCAACAACTAAAAAAATGGTCCAGGACATTCAGCAACAACCATCGACCTCACAGCAGGGGCCAGCTCGTTGCTGGATGTCACACACAGCGACAGCGACGGGACGTCGCAGCTACGTCACAAAAAATGGTGACTTAGCAGCGACGTCATTGTCGTCGTCGCTGTGTGTGACACCACCTTAAGGCCCACGTGCGTGTTTCCAATACACAACATGTCAGTTTCTCTTGTGGGAACACTGTCTGCTGTGCAGAATTTCCCCATAGACTTGCATTAGAATCAGAAATTCTGTGGGTAATAAAACGCCCATGCGTTTTTAGTGCATTTACGCTGTAGAAACGCATTAAAGAAGGCATGTAGTCACCATCTAATGATGTCCATACCAAGAAGCTACAAAAACAATACGACTTTACTTGAAGGAAACAAAAACTCAGCATCAAAAATACAAAAACGCAACTATATTAAGGTGCGAAGATGTGCAAAGAATATTCAGCGTCAAAAACTCAGATACTGATGGTGGGAATGTAGCCTTCGTGTTTTAGGAGCAGTTTTCAATCGCATGTTGCTCGTGCTACTGTGAGCAGCCTGTGGCCTAAACGCCCCACCAAGACATGCAGCGTCTGGGACTGGTCTACCCTCAGGGTACACTTGAGACATGATTGGTTAGCAAATACTAAAAGCAGCTGCCAGCAGTGGATCTTGATGATCTGTGTTTCCGAATGCACACAAAGAGCCATCCTCAGACAACCATCAATAACCGCATACATAGCGGGCAAGGTGGGCAAGTGTGTGGATTTCTGCCCCTGGCACTCATACTCAGAGGGGTTTGGAAAAGGTTTTAATTTTTCATCATTAGTAGCCCCCCTGAGATTTCCATGCCTTTTTCTTCTTAGTGGTGTAACATCCATGCTAATGAGTAAAACCACAGGCTATATGCTTACATTTACACGTATATAAAGTATATAGATGTATACACCACACACAGTGGAGCAACGATTCAGCAGTCAGCCCTGGAATGACAGGACCATGTGGCAGTGACAAACTGGGGACACCTCAGCATAGACACAAGTGCTGCCCTGAGATCCAGCAGCTAACGGCAGTCACCATTAGTCAGATCGGATGGCTAGTGAATGGGCAGCCTCTTCTCCCCGAGTCCTGCCAGTATAATGCCATCCCACCAGTCCTGCCAGTATAATGCCATCCCACCGGGTCACTGGTCCTGCCAGCATAATGCCATCACACCGGATCACACCGGTCCTGCCAGCATAATGCCATCACACCAGGTCACCAGTCCTGCCAGTAAAATGCCATCACACCGGTCCTGCCAGTATAATGCCATCCCACCGGATCACACCGGTCCTGCCAGCATAATGCCATCACACCAGGTCACCAGTCCTGCCAGTAAAATGCCATCACACCGGTCCTGCCAGTATAATGCCATCCCACCGGGTCACACCGGTCCTGCCAGTATAATGCCATCCCACCGGGTCACACCGGTCCTGCCAGTATAATGCCATCCCACCAGGTCACACCGGTCCTGCCAGTATAATGCCATCCCACCGGGTCACACCGGTCCTGCCAGTATAATGCCATCCCACCGGGTCACACCGGTCCTGCCAGTATAATGCCATCCCACGGGTCCTGCCAGTATAATGCCATCCCACCGGGTCACACCGGTCCTGCCAGTATAATGCCATCCCACCGGATCACACCGGTCCTGCCAGTATAATGCCATCCCACGGGTCCTGCCAGTATAATGCCATCCCACCGGGTCACACCGGTCCTGCCAGTATAATGCCAACCCACCGGGTCACACCGGTCCTGCCAGTATAATGCCAACCCACCGGATCACACCGGTCCTGCCAGTATAATGCCATCCCACGGGTCCTGCCAGTATAATGCCATCCCACCGGGTCACACCGGTCCTGCCAGTATAATGCCATCACACTGGGTCACACCAGTCCTGCCAGTAGAATGCCATCACACCGGTCCTGCCAGTAGAATGCCATCACACTGGGTCACACCAGTCCTGCCAGTAGAATGCCATCACACCGGTCCTGCCAGTAGAATGCCATCACACCGGGTCACACCGGTCCTGCCAGTAGAATGCCATCACACCGGTCCTGCCAGTAGAATGCCATCACACCGGGTCACACCGGTCCTGCCAGTAGAATGCCATCACACTGGGTCACACCAGTCCTGCCAGTAGAATGCCATCACACTGGGTCACACCAGTCCTGCCAGTAGAATGCCATCACACCGGTCCTGCCAGTAGAATGCCATCACACCGGGTCACACCGGTCCTGCCAGTAGAATGCCATCACACTGGGTCACACCAGTCCTGCCAGTAGAATGCCATCACACCGGTCCTGCCAGTATAATGCCATCACACTGGGTCACACCGGTCCTGCCAGCATAATGCCATCACACCGGGTCACACCGGTCCTGCCAGTATAATGCCATCACACCCGCACACACCGGCCCGCTCTCACCTGCCGCCCCGTCGTGCATGGCGCTGGGCACGTCCCCGCCGTCCAGGATGCTGAAGCCTTCATCGTTCTCGATGCCGGCGATCTCGCTCTCCTGCTGTGCCAGGAAGGCGGCGGCCGGGTCCTCCTCAGCGGACACTCCGTTACCAACTGAGCCGAAAGCGTCGAAGTCCGACATGATCGCAAACCAGAGGAAGAGGTGACGTGTGATCAGAGGATCAGTGCAAAAAGAAGTGCTGCTTGCTATTTCCGGCAGATCCCTCCCGATCACACTGCTGCCACCGGCGATCGCCAGAGGATAAGCACGGAAGTGACGTCCGCCGGGAAGAAGCAGGAAGAGACGTCACCGGGCGGCATCCGCCGAGAGCTGTTCTTATGGCGAGCAGTGCGCTGACGGTGCCGCTCCACATACCGCTGCAGGACTATGCCCTGGTCACACTGCGCTTCAACAGTGCGTCCAGAGACTCCGCCCCTCAAAACGGGATCAGAGGGGACTCACTGAAGAAACACGGTGTGAACAGGGACAAATGACGGAATGCTGCCGGTATATGTGCAATGTATATAATGTTATACTGCCCCATGTGGGCGTACATTCACAGTCGTGTGGTACACAGAGACAGGACACCATACTCTGGACAGCAGGAAGAATAGCTCTGACAGGCTGCCGTTCCCACAGCAACAGGAAGAATAGTCAGGGGGTGCCTAGCAACAGGCTACTATAGCCACAGCAACAGGAAGAATAGTCAGGAGGTGCCTAGTAACAGGCTACCATAGCCACAGCAACAGGAAGAATAGTCAGGGGGTGCATAGTGACAGGCTACTATACCCACAGCAACAGGAAGAATAGTCAGGAGGTGCCTAGCAACAGGCTACTATAGCCACAGCAACAGGAAGAATAGTCAGGGGGTGCCTATAACAGGCTACCATAGCCACAGCAACAGGAAGAATAGTCAGGGGGTGCATAGTGACAGGCTACTATACCCACAGCAACAGGAAGAATAGTCAGGAGGTGCCTAGCAACAGGCTACTATAGCCACAGCAACAGGAAGAATAGTCAGGGGGTGCATAGTGACAGGCTACTATACCCACAGCAACAGGAAGAATAGTCAGGAGGTGCCTAGCAACAGGCTACTATAGCCACAGCAACAGGAAGAATAGTCAGGGGGTGCCTATAACAGGCTACTATAGCCACAGCAACAGGAAGAATAGTCAGGGGGTGCCTAGCAACAGGCTACTATAGCCACAGCAACAGGAAGAATAGTCAGGGGGTGCCTAGCAACAGGCTACTATAGCCACAGCAACAGGAAGAATAGTCAGGGGGTGCATAGTGACAGGCTACTATACCCACAGCAACAGGAAGAATAGTCAGGAGGTGCCTAGCAACAGGCTACTATAGCCACAGCAACAGGAAGAATAGTCAGGGGGTGCCTATAACAGGCTACTATAGCCACAGCAACAGGAAGTATAGTCAGGGGGTGCCTAGCAACAGGCTACTATAGCCACAGCAACAGGAAGAATAGTCAGGGGGTGCCTAGCAACAGGCTACTATAGCCACAGCAACAGCAAGAATAGTCAGGGGGTGCCTAGCAACAGGCTACTATAGCCACAGCAACAGGAAGTATAGTCAGGGGGTGCCTAGCAACAGGCTACTATACCCACAGCAACAGGAAGAATAGCCAGGGGGTGCCTAGCAACAGGCTACTATACCCACAGCAACAGGAAGAATAGTCAGGGGGTGCATAGTGACAGACTACTATACCCACAGCAACAGGAAGAATAGTCAGGAGGTGCCTAGCAACAGGCTACCATAGCCACAGCAACAGGAAGAATAGTCAGGGGGTGCATAGTGACAGGCTACTATACCCACAGCAACAGGAAGAATAGTCAGGAGGTGCCTAGCAACAGGCTACTATAGCCACAGCAACAGGAAGAATAGTCAGGGGGTGCCTATAACAGGCTACCATAGCCACAGCAACAGGAAGAATAGTCAGGGGGTGCATAGTGACAGGCTACTATACCCACAGCAACAGGAAGAATAGTCAGGAGGTGCCTAGCAACAGGCTACTATAGCCACAGCAACAGGAAGAATAGTCAGGGGGTGCATAGTGACAGGCTACTATACCCACAGCAACAGGAAGAATAGTCAGGAGGTGCCTAGCAACAGGCTACTATAGCCACAGCAACAGGAAGAATAGTCAGGGGGTGCCTATAACAGGCTACTATAGCCACAGCAACAGGAAGAATAGTCAGGGGGTGCCTAGCAACAGGCTACTATAGCCACAGCAACAGGAAGAATAGTCAGGGGGTGCCTAGCAACAGGCTACTATAGCCACAGCAACAGGAAGAATAGTCAGGGGGTGCATAGTGACAGGCTACTATACCCACAGCAACAGGAAGAATAGTCAGGAGGTGCCTAGCAACAGGCTACTATAGCCACAGCAACAGAAAGAATAGTCAGGGGGTGCCTATAACAGGCTACTATAGCCACAGCAACAGGAAGTATAGTCAGGGGGTGCCTAGCAACAGGCTACTATAGCCACAGCAACAGGAAGAATAGTCAGGGGGTGCCTAGCAACAGGCTACTATAGCCACAGCAACAGCAAGAATAGTCAGGGGGTGCCTAGCAACAGGCTACTATAGCCACAGCAACAGGAAGTATAGTCAGGGGGTGCCTAGCAACAGGCTACTATACCCACAGCAACAGGAAGAATAGCCAGGGGGTGCCTAGCAACAGGCTACTATACCCACAGCAACAGGAAGAATAGTCAGGGGTGCATAGTAACAGGCTACTATACCCACAGCAACAGGAAGAATAGTCAGGGGGTGCCTAGCAACAGGCTACTATAGCTACAGCAACAGGAAGAATAGCCAGGGGGTGCCTAGCAACAGGCTACTATACCCACAGCAACAGGAAGAATAGTCAGGGGTGCATAGTAACAGGCTACTATACCCACAGCAACAGGAAGAATAGTCAGGGGGTGCCTAGCAACAGGCTACTATAGCTACAGCAACAGGAAGAATAGTCAGGGGGTGCATAGTGACAGACTACTATACCCACAGCAACAGGAAGAATAGTCAGGGGGTGCATAGTAACAGGCTACTATAGCTACAGCAACAGGAAGAATAGTCAGGGGGTGCATAGTGACAGACTACTATACCCACAGCAACAGGAAGAATAGTCAGGGGGTGCATAGTAACAGGCTACTATACCCACAGCAACAGGAAGAATAGTCAGGGGGTACATAGTGACAAACTACTATACCCACAGCAACAGGAAGAATAGTCAGGGGATGCCTAGCAACAGGTTACTATAGCCACAGCAACAGGAAGAATAGTCAGGGGGTGCCTATAACAGGCTACTATAGCCACAGCAACAGGAAGTATAGTCAGGGGGTGCCTAGCAACAGGCTACTATAGCCACAGCAACAGGAAGAATAGTCAGGGGGTGCCTAGCAACAGGCTACTATAGCCACAGCAACAGGAAGAATAGTCAGGGGGTGCCTAGCAACAGGCTACTATAGCCACAGCAACAGGAAGTATAGTCAGGGGGTGCCTAGCAACAGGCTACTATACCCACAGCAACAGGAAGAATAGTCAGGGGGTGCCTAGCAACAGGCTACTATACCCACAGCAACAGGAAGAATAGTCAGGGGGTGCCTAGCAACAGGCTACTATACCCAAAGCAACAGGAAGAATAGTGAGGGGTGCATAGTAACAGGCTACTATACCCACAGCAACAGGAAGAATAGTCAGGGGGTGCCTAGCAACAGGCTACTATAGCTACAGCAACAGGAAGAATAGTCAGGGGGTGCATAGTGACAGACTACTATACCCACAGCAACAGGAAGAATAGTCAGGGGGTGCATAGTGACAGACTACTATACCCACAGCAACAGGAAGAATAGTCAGGGGGTGCATAGTAACAGGCTACTATACCCACAGCAACAGGAAGAATAGTCAGGGGGTACATAGTGACAGACTACTATACCCACAGCAACAGGAAGAATAGTCAGGGGATGCATAGTGACAGGCTACTATACCCACAGCAACAGGAAGAATAGTCAGGGGGTGCATAGTAACAGACTACTATACCCACAGCAACAGGAAGAATAGTCAGGGGGTGCATAGTAACAGGCTACTATAGCTACAGCAACAGGAAGAATAGTCAGGGGGTGCATAGTGACAGACTACTATACCCACAGCAACAGGAAGAATAGTCAGGGGGTGCATAGTAACAGGCTACTATACCCACAGCAACAGGAAGAATAGTCAGGGGGTACATAGTGACAGACTACTATACCCACAGCAACAGGAAGAATAGTCAGGGGATGCCTAGCAACAGGCTACTATAGCCACAGCAACAGGAAGAATAGTCAGGGGGTGCCTATAACAGGCTACTATAGCCACAGCAACAGGAAGTATAGTCAGGGGGTGCCTAGCAACAGGCTACTATAGCCACAGCAACAGGAAGAATAGTCAGGGGGTGCCTAGCAACAGGCTACTATAGCCACAGCAACAGGAAGTATAGTCAGGGGGTGCCTAGCAACAGGCTACTATACCCACAGCAACAGGAAGAATAGTCAGGGGGTGCCTAGCAACAGGCTACTATACCAACAGCAACAGGAAGAATAGTCAGGGGGTGCCTAGCAACAGGCTACTATACCCAAAGCAACAGGAAGAATAGTCAGGGGTGCATAGTAACAGGCTACTATACCCACAGCAACAGGAAGAATAATCAGGGGGTGCCTAGCAACAGGCTACTATAGCTACAGCAACAGGAAGAATAGTCAGGGGGTGCATAGTGACAGACTACTATACCCACAGCAACAGGAAGAATAGTCAGGGGGTGCATAGTAACAGGCTACTATACCCACAGCAACAGGAAGAATAGTCAGGGGGTACATAGTGACAGACTACTATACCCACAGCAACAGGAAGAATAGTCAGGGGATGCATAGTGACAGGCTACTATACCCACAGCAACAGGAAGAATAGTCAGGGGGTGCATAGTAACAGACTACTATACCCACAGCAACAGGAAGAATAGTCAGGGGGTGCATAGTAACAGGCTACTATAGCTACAGCAGCAGGAAGAATAGTCAGGGGGTGCATAGTGACAGACTACTATACCCACAGCAACAGGAAGAATAGTCAGGGGGTGCATAGTAACAGGCTACTATACCCACAGCAACAGGAAGAATAGTCAGGGGGTACATAGTGACAAACTACTATACCCACAGCAACAGGAAGAATAGTCAGGGTATGCCTAGCAACAGGCTACTATAGCCACAGCAACAGGAAGAATAGTCAGGGGGTGCCTATAACAGGCTACTATAGCCACAGCAACAGGAAGTATAGTCAGGGGGTGCCTAGCAACAGGCTACTATAGCCACAGCAACAGGAAGAATAGTCAGGGGGTGCCTAGCAACAGGCTACTATAGCCACAGCAACAGGAAGAATAGTCAGGGGGTGCCTAGCAACAGGCTACTATAGCCACAGCAACAGGAAGTATAGTCAGGGGGTGCCTAGCAACAGGCTACTATACCCACAGCAACAGGAAGAATAGTCAGGGGGTGCCTAGCAACAGGCTACTATACCCACAGCAACAGGAAGAATAGTCAGGGGGTGCCTAGCAACAGGCTACTATACCCAAAGCAACAGGAAGAATAGTGAGGGGTGCATAGTAACAGGCTACTATACCCACAGCAACAGGAAGAATAGTCAGGGGGTGCCTAGCAACAGGCTACTATAGCTACAGCAACAGGAAGAATAGTCAGGGGGTGCATAGTGACAGACTACTATACCCACAGCAACAGGAAGAATAGTCAGGGGGTGCATAGTGACAGACTACTATACCCACAGCAACAGGAAGAATAGTCAGGGGGTGCATAGTAACAGGCTACTATACCCACAGCAACAGGAAGAATAGTCAGGGGGTACATAGTGACAGACTACTATACCCACAGCAACAGGAAGAATAGTCAGGGGATGCATAGTGACAGGCTACTATACCCACAGCAACAGGAAGAATAGTCAGGGGGTGCATAGTAACAGACTACTATACCCACAGCAACAGGAAGAATAGTCAGGGGGTGCATAGTAACAGGCTACTATAGCTACAGCAACAGGAAGAATAGTCAGGGGGTGCATAGTGACAGACTACTATACCCACAGCAACAGGAAGAATAGTCAGGGGGTGCATAGTAACAGGCTACTATACCCACAGCAACAGGAAGAATAGTCAGGGGGTACATAGTGACAGACTACTATACCCACAGCAACAGGAAGAATAGTCAGGGGATGCCTAGCAACAGGCTACTATAGCCACAGCAACAGGAAGAATAGTCAGGGGGTGCCTATAACAGGCTACTATAGCCACAGCAACAGGAAGTATAGTCAGGGGGTGCCTAGCAACAGGCTACTATAGCCACAGCAACAGGAAGAATAGTCAGGGGGTGCCTAGCAACAGGCTACTATAGCCACAGCAACAGGAAGAATAGTCAGGGGGTGCCTAGCAACAGGCTACTATAGCCACAGCAACAGGAAGTATAGTCAGGGGGTGCCTAGCAACAGGCTACTATACCCACAGCAACAGGAAGAATAGTCAGGGGGTGCCTAGCAACAGGCTACTATACCCACAGCAACAGGAAGAATAGTCAGGGGGTGCCTAGCAACAGGCTACTATACCCAAAGCAACAGGAAGAATAGTCAGGGGTGCATAGTAACAGGCTACTATACCCACAGCAACAGGAAGAATAATCAGGGGGTGCCTAGCAACAGGCTACTATAGCTACAGCAACAGGAAGAATAGTCAGGGGGTGCATAGTGACAGACTACTATACCCACAGCAACAGGAAGAATAGTCAGGGGGTGCATAGTAACAGGCTACTATACCCACAGCAACAGGAAGAATAGTCAGGGGGTACATAGTGACAGACTACTATACCCACAGCAACAGGAAGAATAGTCAGGGGATGCATAGTGACAGGCTACTATACCCACAGCAACAGGAAGAATAGTCAGGGGGTGCATAGTAACAGACTACTATACCCACAGCAACAGGAAGAATAGTCAGGGGGTGCATAGCAACAAGCTACTATAGCTACGGCAACAGGAAGACTAGTCAGGGGGTGCTGCTGTGAACACATTTGGACTGGGTTCCGGTTTGGGGCTCCCTCTTGTGGCCCATGATGGTAGTAGAGTTAGTCTGCTTAACAGAAGCCAGACAGCTGATGATGATTGGAAATCAGGCTGCTCAGACTGGGCCTATATAACTAGTAGTGTAGTAGTGTACTCTCGGTCTGGGCCGGTGATCAATGTTGTCTCCTGTGGTGCTGTGGATATTCTGGAGCCTGCCCTATCTTCTGTTTCTGTTACTCCTTGCAGATACGTTTTGTCTTTGTACCATTTGCTGGTTTGTTTCCATTTTCTTGTTATTTTTGTAGCACTAAGGCTTGTCTCCTGGTTTTGCTTGTGTGGAGTTGGATCATTCCCTGCTGAAAATGTCTGTGTACCTTGTTTCATATTCTGCTATGTATTTTGTTTTGTCATGCTTGATATTAATTTCAGTCCCTCCTATATATTAGTGTTTTGCTTGGATGCCAATAACACCAGAGTACTGATACAGTGGGGGAGAGATCGTGTGGTCTCAGTTTTTTCATATCAGGTGTGTTGATGTTTTGTTAGGGTTTTGCGCGGCTGCAGACAGTGCTCTTTTCTGTCCTTTCCTATATAGATAGTGTGGGCCTCATCTTGCTGAATTTGTTCTCTACATGTGTACTGTGTTTCATCTTGTCTCACCGGTTTTACATGTTTGGGGGCTACCTACAATCTTTGGGGAACTGCTCCGAAGGAGATTAGCTTTTCTTGTTTTTCTCTCTTTAGGAATAATTAGCTCTCCGGCTGTGTCGAGGCGACCAGGTCATCGTAGGCACGTCCCACGGCTACATCTAGTTGTGTTGTCAGTTAGAGGTCTGCAGTCAGATGAGTTTCCAACCACTCTGGTGATTCTCTAGGTTTCCTAGTTTCTACCCCTTTAATCCTCCTCGATCACTGAATCATAACAGGGTGCATAGTGATAAGCTGTCATTCCCACAGCAACACGAAGAATAGTCAGGGTGCATAGCGACAGGCTGCCGTTCCCACAGCAGCATGAAGAATAGGGTGCATAGCAACAGGCTACTATAGCTACGGCAACAGGAAGACTAGTCAGGGGGTGCATAGTGACAGGCTGCCATTCCCACAGCAACAGGAAGAATAGTCAGGGTGCATAGCAACAGGCTACTATAGCTACGGCAACAGGAAGACTAGTCAGGGGGTGCATAGTGACAGCCTGCCATTCCCACAGCAACGTGAAGAATAGTCAGGGTGCATAGTAACAGGCTACTATAGCTACAGCAACAGGAAGTCTAGTCAGGGTGCATAGTGACAGGCTGCCATTCCCACACCAACAGGAAGAATAGTCAGGGTGCATAGTAACAGACTGCCGTTCCTACAGCAACATGAAGACTAATCAGGGGTGTGCATAACGACAGGCTACTATAGCTACAGCAACAGAGAGAGAGGGGAGCCAGCACGATCTGAAAATGGCATGCATCATATAAAAAGTGCAAATTCACAGATTTATTCCAACTGTACTGTAATATAAATGAGATTTTTAGCAAATAATTGATCAATTCTTTGAGCCACCCCTGCCAACGTCACGGCAAATCTCAATAGGGGGGTCCTACTCTATATTCTGTATTTCATGTGCCATGCGGCCTCCTAGATAAAGTTAAAAGCAGAACCATAATGGAGCACACATACCTGTAACCTGTATATATAACCGCTTCTATGTTGCAAAAGAGGCAATTGTGGATAGAGGCCAGCCCAGGTCCCAGCATGTGGAGCAAGCTCTACACATACCAGGACTATATCAGAACTGACCCTCCCAGTGCCAGAGAGCAACCATTGATAAAGGCGGACCAGATCCAAGTATGGTGCCCAATTAGCAATGCCTGTGGAAAGGGTGAGGCAACTGAATGTGTACAGCTACCAACAGGAGGAATATATCGCAAACCAAGATCAGGCGTGCATAGCATGGTGGTGACCAGCCACCAGACATTTGTAGCATAACTACAACCAAACAGAGAGAGAGGGGAGCCAGCACGATCTGAAAATGGCATGCATCATATAAAAAGTGCAAATTCACAGATTTATTCCAACTGTACTGTAATATAAATGAGATTTTTAGCAAATAATTGATCAATTCTTTGAGCCACCCCTGCCAACGTCACGGCAAATCTCAATAGGGGGGTCCTACTCTATATTCTGTATTTCATGTGCCATGCGGCCTCCTAGATAAAGTTAAAAGCAGAACCATAATGGAGCACACATACCTGTAACCTGTATATATAACCGCTTCTATGTTGCAAAAGAGGCAATTGTGGATAGAGGCCAGCCCAGGTCCCAGCATGTGGAGCAAGCTCTACACATACCAGGACTATATCAGAACTGACCCTCCCAGTGCCAGAGAGCAACCATTGATAAAGGCGGACCAGATCCAAGTATGGTGCCCAATTAGCAATGCCTGTGGAAAGGGTGAGGCAACTGAATGTGTACAGCTACCAACAGGAGGAATATATCGCAAACCAAGATCAGGCGTGCATAGCATGGTGGTGACCAGCCACCAGACATTTGTAGCATAACTACAACCAAACAGAGAGAGAGGGGAGCCAGCACGATCTGAAAATGGCATGCATCATATAAAAAGTGCAAATTCACAGATTTATTCCAACTGTACTGTAATATAAATGAGATTTTTAGCAAATAATTGATCAATTCTTTGAGCCACCCCTGCCAACGTCACGGCAAATCTCAATAGGGGGGTCCTACTCTATATTCTGTATTTCATGTGCCATGCGGCCTCCTAGATAAAGTTAAAAGCAGAACCATAATGGAGCACACATACCTGTAACCTGTATATATAACCGCTTCTATGTTGCAAAAGAGGCAATTGTGGATAGAGGCCAGCCCAGGTCCCAGCATGTGGAGCAAGCTCTACACATACCAGGACTATATCAGAACTGACCCTCCCAGTGCCAGAGAGCAACCATTGATAAAGGCGGACCAGATCCAAGTATGGTGCCCAATTAGCAATGCCTGTGGAAAGGGTGAGGCAACTGAATGTGTACAGCTACCAACAGGAGGAATATATCGCAAACCAAGATCAGGCGTGCATAGCATGGTGGTGACCAGCCACCAGACATTTGTAGCATAACTACAACCAAACAGAGAGAGAGGGGAGCCAGCACGATCTGAAAATGGCATGCATCATATAAAAAGTGCAAATTCACAGATTTATTCCAACTGTACTGTAATATAAATGAGATTTTTAGCAAATAATTGATCAATTCTTTGAGCCACCCCTGCCAACGTCACGGCAAATCTCAATAGGGGGGTCCTACTCTATATTCTGTATTTCATGTGCCATGCGGCCTCCTAGATAAAGTTAAAAGCAGAACCATAATGGAGCACACATACCTGTAACCTGTATATATAACCGCTTCTATGTTGCAAAAGAGGCAATTGTGGATAGAGGCCAGCCCAGGTCCCAGCATGTGGAGCAAGCTCTACACATACCAGGACTATATCAGAACTGACCCTCCCAGTGCCAGAGAGCAACCATTGATAAAGGCGGACCAGATCCAAGTATGGTGCCCAATTAGCAATGCCTGTGGAAAGGGTGAGGCAACTGAATGTGTACAGCTACCAACAGGAGGAATATATCGCAAACCAAGATCAGGCGTGCATAGCATGGTGGTGACCAGCCACCAGACATTTGTAGCATAACTACAACCAAACAGAGAGAGAGGGGAGCCAGCACGATCTGAAAATGGCATGCATCATATAAAAAGTGCAAATTCACAGATTTATTCCAACTGTACTGTAATATAAATGAGATTTTTAGCAAATAATTGATCAATTCTTTGAGCCACCCCTGCCAACGTCACGGCAAATCTCAATAGGGGGTCCTACTCTATATTCTGTATTTCATGTGCCATGCGGCCTCCTAGATAAAGTTAAAAGCAGAACCATAATGGAGCACACATACCTGTAACCTGTATATATAACCGCTTCTATGTTGCAAAAGAGGCAATTGTGGATAGAGGCCAGCCCAGGTCCCAGCATGTGGAGCAAGCTCTACACATACCAGGACTATATCAGAACTGACCCTCCCAGTGCCAGAGAGCAACCATTGATAAAGGCGGACCAGATCCAAGTATGGTGCCCAATTAGCAATGCCTGTGGAAAGGGTGAGGCAACTGAATGTGTACAGCTACCAACAGGAGGAATATATCGCAAACCAAGATCAGGCGTGCATAGCATGGTGGTGACCAGCCACCAGACATTTGTAGCATAACTACAACCAAACAGAGAGAGAGGGGAGCCAGCACGATCTGAAAATGGCATGCATCATATAAAAAGTGCAAATTCACAGATTTATTCCAACTGTACTGTAATATAAATGAGATTTTTAGCAAATAATTGATCAATTCTTTGAGCCACCCCTGCCAACGTCACGGCAAATCTCAATAGGGGGGTCCTACTCTATATTCTGTATTTCATGTGCCATGCGGCCTCCTAGATAAAGTTAAAAGCAGAACCATAATGGAGCACACATACCTGTAACCTGTATATATAACCGCTTCTATGTTGCAAAAGAGGCAATTGTGGATAGAGGCCAGCCCAGGTCCCAGCATGTGGAGCAAGCTCTACACATACCAGGACTATATCAGAACTGACCCTCCCAGTGCCAGAGAGCAACCATTGATAAAGGCGGACCAGATCCAAGTATGGTGCCCAATTAGCAATGCCTGTGGAAAGGGTGAGGCAACTGAATGTGTACAGCTACCAACAGGAGGAATATATCGCAAACCAAGATCAGGCGTGCATAGCATGGTGGTGACCAGCCACCAGACATTTGTAGCATAACTACAACCAAACAGAGAGAGAGGGGAGCCAGCACGATCTGAAAATGGCATGCATCATATAAAAAGTGCAAATTCACAGATTTATTCCAACTGTACTGTAATATAAATGAGATTTTTAGCAAATAATTGATCAATTCTTTGAGCCACCCCTGCCAACGTCACGGCAAATCTCAATAGGGGGGTCCTACTCTATATTCTGTATTTCATGTGCCATGCGGCCTCCTAGATAAAGTTAAAAGCAGAACCATAATGGAGCACACATACCTGTAACCTGTATATATAACCGCTTCTATGTTGCAAAAGAGGCAATTGTGGATAGAGGCCAGCCCAGGTCCCAGCATGTGGAGCAAGCTCTACACATACCAGGACTATATCAGAACTGACCCTCCCAGTGCCAGAGAGCAACCATTGATAAAGGCGGACCAGATCCAAGTATGGTGCCCAATTAGCAATGCCTGTGGAAAGGGTGAGGCAACTGAATGTGTACAGCTACCAACAGGAGGAATATATCGCAAACCAAGATCAGGCGTGCATAGCATGGTGGTGACCAGCCACCAGACATTTGTAGCATAACTACAACCAAACAGAGAGAGAGGGGAGCCAGCACGATCTGAAAATGGCATGCATCATATAAAAAGTGCAAATTCACAGATTTATTCCAACTGTACTGTAATATAAATGAGATTTTTAGCAAATAATTGATCAATTCTTTGAGCCACCCCTGCCAACGTCACGGCAAATCTCAATAGGGGGGTCCTACTCTATATTCTGTATTTCATGTGCCATGCGGCCTCCTAGATAAAGTTAAAAGCAGAACCATAATGGAGCACACATACCTGTAACCTGTATATATAACCGCTTCTATGTTGCAAAAGAGGCAATTGTGGATAGAGGCCAGCCCAGGTCCCAGCATGTGGAGCAAGCTCTACACATACCAGGACTATATCAGAACTGACCCTCCCAGTGCCAGAGAGCAACCATTGATAAAGGCGGACCAGATCCAAGTATGGTGCCCAATTAGCAATGCCTGTGGAAAGGGTGAGGCAACTGAATGTGTACAGCTACCAACAGGAGGAATATATCGCAAACCAAGATCAGGCGTGCATAGCATGGTGGTGACCAGCCACCAGACATTTGTAGCATAACTACAACCAAACAGAGAGAGAGGGGAGCCAGCACGATCTGAAAATGGCATGCATCATATAAAAAGTGCAAATTCACAGATTTATTCCAACTGTACTGTAATATAAATGAGATTTTTAGCAAATAATTGATCAATTCTTTGAGCCACCCCTGCCAACGTCACGGCAAATCTCAATAGGGGGGTCCTACTCTATATTCTGTATTTCATGTGCCATGCGGCCTCCTAGATAAAGTTAAAAGCAGAACCATAATGGAGCACACATACCTGTAACCTGTATATATAACCGCTTCTATGTTGCAAAAGAGGCAATTGTGGATAGAGGCCAGCCCAGGTCCCAGCATGTGGAGCAAGCTCTACACATACCAGGACTATATCAGAACTGACCCTCCCAGTGCCAGAGAGCAACCATTGATAAAGGCGGACCAGATCCAAGTATGGTGCCCAATTAGCAATGCCTGTGGAAAGGGTGAGGCAACTGAATGTGTACAGCTACCAACAGGAGGAATATATCGCAAACCAAGATCAGGCGTGCATAGCATGGTGGTGACCAGCCACCAGACATTTGTAGCATAACTACAACCAAACAGAGAGAGAGGGGAGCCAGCACGATCTGAAAATGGCATGCATCATATAAAAGTGCAAATTCACAGATTTATTCCAACTGTACTGTAATATAAATGAGATTTTTAGCAAATAATTGATCAATTCTTTGAGCCACCCCTGCCAACGTCACGGCAAATCTCAATAGGGGGGTCCTACTCTATATTCTGTATTTCATGTGCCATGCGGCCTCCTAGATAAAGTTAAAAGCAGAACCATAATGGAGCACACATACCTGTAACCTGTATATATAACCGCTTCTATGTTGCAAAAGAGGCAATTGTGGATAGAGGCCAGCCCAGGTCCCAGCATGTGGAGCAAGCTCTACACATACCAGGACTATATCAGAACTGACCCTCCCAGTGCCAGAGAGCAACCATTGATAAAGGCGGACCAGATCCAAGTATGGTGCCCAATTAGCAATGCCTGTGGAAAGGGTGAGGCAACTGAATGTGTACAGCTACCAACAGGAGGAATATATCGCAAACCAAGATCAGGCGTGCATAGCATGGTGGTGACCAGCCACCAGACATTTGTAGCATAACTACAACCAAACAGAGAGAGAGGGGAGCCAGCACGATCTGAAAATGGCATGCATCATATAAAAAGTGCAAATTCACAGATTTTTTTCTCTGTTTTGACCGTAGTTATGCTACAAATCTGGTGTCTGACCAACACCATACCATGCACGCCTGATTTTGGCTTGCAATATATTCCTCCTGTTGGTAGCTGTTCAGACTCAGTTACCTCACCCCTTTCCACAGGCAATGCTAATTAAGCACCATTCTTGGATCTGGTCCGCCTTTATCAATGGTTGCTTTTTGACACTGGGAGGATCAGTTCTGATATAGTCCTGGTATGTGTAGGGCTTGCTCCACATGCTGGGACCTGGGCTGGTCTCTATCCACAAGTGCCTTTTTTGCAACATGGAAGCGGCTATATACAGGTTGCAGGTATGTGTGCTCCATTATGGTTCTGCTTTTAACTTTATCTAGGAGGCCGCATGGCACATGAAATACAGAATGTAGAGTAGGACCCCCCTATTGAGATTTGCCGTGACGTTGGCAGGGGTGGCTCAAAAAATTGATCAATTATTTGCTAAAAATCTCATTTTTTTATTATAGTACAGTTGGAATAAATTTGTGAATTTTCACTTTTTATATGATACATGCCAATTTCAGATCGTGCTGGTTCCCTTTTTTTCAGCTACAGCAACAGGAAGATTAGTCAGGGGGTGCATAGTGAGAGACTACTTTACCCACAGCAACAGGAAGAATAGTCAGGGGGTGCATAGTAACAGGCTACTATAGCTACAGCAACAGGAAGAATAGTCAGGGGGTGCATAGTGACAGACTACTATACCCACAGCAACAGGAAGAATAGTCAGGGGGTGCATAGTAACAGGCTACTATACCCACAGCAACAGGAAGAATAGTCAGGGGGTACATAGTGACAGACTACTATACCCACAGCAACAGGAAGAATAGTCAGGGGGTGCCTAGCAACAGGCTACTATACCCACAGCAACAGGAAGAATAGTCATGTGATATATAGTGACAGGCTGCCCTACCCACAGGAACACGTAAAATAGTCATGTGGTATATAGTGACAGGCTGCCATACCCACAGCAAGACAAAGAATAGTCATGTGGTATATAGTGACAGGCTGCCATACCCACAGCAAGACAAAGAATAGTCATGTGGTATATAGTGACAGGCTGCCATACCCACAGCAATACGTAGAATAGTCATGTGGTATATAGCGATAGGCTGCCATACTAACAGCAACACGTAGAATAGTCATGTGGTATATAGCGATAGGCTGCCATACTAACAGCAACACGTAGAATAGTCATGTGGTATATAGTATCAGGCTGCCATACCTACAGCAAGACGAAGAATAGTCATCTGGTATATAGTGACAGGTTGCTGTTTCCACAGCAACACATAGAATAGGCATTGGTACATTGTGACATGCTGCCATACTAACAGCAACACGTAGAATAGTCATGTGGTACATAGTGACAGGCTGCCATAATAACAGCAACACGTAGAATAGTCATGTGGTACATAGTGACAGGCTGCCATACTAACAGCAACACATAGAATAGGCATTGGTACATTGTGACATGCTGCCATACTAACAGCAACACGTAGAATAGTCATGTGGTACATAGTGACAGGCTGCCATACCCACAGCAGTACGTAAAATAATAATGTGGTATATAGCGACAGGTTGCCACACCCACAGCCAGGGCCGCCGTCAGGGCATGACAACCATGACTGGTGTATGGGCCTGGTGAAGAGGGGGACCCAGTCAGGCCCAGGGTAACTGCTTAGCTTTATTAAACCCTGGGCACCCCTCTTCACCGGGCCCCAGTCACAGCCGCATTGCATGCAAATTAGCCAGTTGGTGGAAGCAAGGTCAATGGAGCAGGGTGCCGACGTGTCATGCCACTGCCCAGCATGCAGCAGCGTGGTAAAAAAAGGTGCACAAGTAACCGGGATAACCGCAGTCTTCATAGGATTGCTAAGGAAAGGCCATTCAAAAATTTGGGGGAGATTCACAAGGAGTGGACTGCTGCTGGAGTCAGTTCTTCAAGAGCCACCACACACAGAGATATCCAGGACATGGGTTATAGCTATCACATTCCTTGTGTCAAGCCACTCATGACCAATAGACAAAGCCAGAAGTGTCTTACCTAGGCCAAGGAGAATAAGAACTGGACTGTTGCTCAGTGGTCCAAGGTGTTGCTTTCAGATGAAAGTAAATTTTGCATTTCATTTGGAAATCAAGGTCCCAGAGTCTGGAGGAAGAGTGGAGAGGCCACAATCCAAGCTGCTGAGGTCTAGTGTGAAGTTTCTACAATCAGTGATGGTTTGGGGAGCCATGTCATCTGCTGGTGTAGGTCCACTGTGTTTTATTAAGACCAAAGTCAGCGCAGCCGTCTACCAGGAAATTTTAGAGCACTTCATGCTTCTCTCTGCCGACAAGCTTTTTGGAGATGGAAATTTAATTTTCCAGCAGGACTTGGCTCCTGCAAAATATGTGAAACCACACAAAGGAATGATTTATCCAAATTTTATTCATTAAATGTACATACAAGTTAAAAACAGGAGTGCACACACATACTCCTGATTAGTAATAATCATCACTTATGAGGACATTGTAACCTCACCAACGTGGGGACCAGGACCGGATAGAAAGTATATCCACTATGCTTAGGAGAATAAACGGCAGATTGCCAGTCACAATACCCCTAGGTTATCCCCAAGCATAGATAGTAAACACCCTCAACCTAACTCAGGTACCGGATAATGCAGTACTAACCCGGGGTGCAAAGCACAACCGAGTCACATAAGTATTAGAGGTACATACCGGAAGTCGAAGTAAGTAGGGGAGCCGGTCCAGGGTCCACGCCCGACGCGCGTTTCGGGTACCTTTCTCAAGGGCACCACACGCGTGTGGTGCCCTTGAGAAAGGTACCCGAAACGCGCGTCGGGCGTGGACCCTGGACCGGCTCCCCTACTTACTTCGACTTCCGGTATGTACCTCTAATACTTATGTGACTCGGTTGTGCTTTGCACCCCGGGTTAGTACTGCATTATCCGGTACCTGAGTTAGGTTGAGGGTGTTTACTATCTATGCTTGGGGATAACCTAGGGGTATTGTGACTGGCAATCTGCCGTTTATTCTCCTAAGCATAGTGGATATACTTTCTATCCGGTCCTGGTCCCCACGTTGGTGAGGTTACAATGTCCTCATAAGTGATGATTATTACTAATCAGGAGTATGTGTGTGCACTCCTGTTTTTAACTTGTATGTACATTTAATGAATAAAATTTGGATAAATCATTCCTTTGTGTGGTTTCACATATTTTGCAGTTAGACTGGAATGTTCCTTCTATAATTAGATCCTACCTATGGGGATTACTGTAGTCAGATGATATCTACCTGACATGTATTATTACAGCATGCTATACCCCTTTTCTTCTATGAAAATTTGTTCAAGGACTTGGCTCCTGTCCACACTGCCAAAAGTACCAATACCTGGTTTATTAACCACAGTATCACTGTGCTTGATTGGCCAGCAATCTCGCCTGACCTAAACCCCATAGAGAATCTATGTGGTATTGTCAAGAGGAAGATGAGAGACACCAGACCCAACAATGCAGATGAGCTGAAGGATGCTATCAAAGCAACCTGGGCTTCCATAACACCTCAGCAGTGCCACAGGCTGATCGCCTCCATGCCACGCCACATTGATGCAGTAATTCATACAAAAGGAGCCCCAACCAAGTATTGAGTGCATTTACTGTACATACTTTTCAGTAGGCTAATATTTTTGAGTTTAAAATCATTTTTTCAGTTGGTCTTATTTAATATTCTAATTTTCTGAGATAATGACTTTTGGGTTTTCATTGTCCGTAAGCCATAATTATCAACATTAATAGAAATAAACATTTGATATACAGTGCCTACAAGTAGTCTTCAACCCCCTGCAGATTTAGCAGGTTTACACATTCGGAATTAACTTGGCATTGTGACATTTGGACTGTAGATCAGCCTGGAAGTGTGAAATGCACTGCAGCAAATAAGAATGTTATTTCTTTTTTTATTTTTTTTTTAAATTGTGAAAAGTTTATTCAGAGGGTCATTTATGATTCAACCCCTTAAACCACAAGAATTCTGTTTGGTTCCCCTAAAGTATTAAGAAGTATTTCAAGCACAAAGAACAATGAGCTTCACATGTTTGGATTAATTATCTCTTTTTCCAGCCTTTTCTGACTAATTAAGACCCTCCCCAAACTTGTGAACAGCACTCATACTTGGTCAACATGGGAAAGACAAAGGAGCATTCCAAGGTCATCAGAGACAAGATCGTGAAGGGTCACAAGGCTGGCAAGGGGTACAAAACCCTTTCCAAGGAGTTGGGCCTACCTGTCTCCACTGTTGGGAGCATCATCCGGAAGTGGAAGGCTTATGGAACTACTGTTAGCCTTCCACGGCCTGGACAGCCTTTGAAAGTTTCCACCCGTGCCGAGGCCATGCTTGTCCGAAGAGTCAAGGCTAACCCAAGGACAACAAGGAAGGAGCTCCGGGAAGATCTCATGGCAGTGGGGACATTGGTTTCAGTCAATACCATAAGTAACGTACTCCACCGCAATGGTCTCCGTTCCAGACGAGCCCGTAAGGTACCTTTACTTTCAAAGCGTCATGTCAAGGCTCGTCTACAGTTTGCTCATGATCACTTGGAGGACTCTGAGACAGACTGGTTCAAGGTTCTCTAGTCTGATGAGACCAAGATCGAGATCTTTGGTGCCAACCACACACGTGACGTTTGGAGACTGGATGGCACTGCATACGACCCCAAGAATACCATCCCTACAGTCAAGCATGGTGGTGGCAGCATCATGCTGTGGGGCTATTTCTCAGCCAAGGGGCCTGGCCATCTAGTCCGCATCCATGGGAAGATGGATAGCACGGCCTACCTGGAGATTTTGGCCAAGAACCTCCACTCCTCCATCAAGGATCTTAAGATGGGTCGTCATTTCATCTTCCAACAAGACAACGACCCAAAGCACACAGCCAAGAAAACCAAGGCCTGGTTCAAGAGGGAAAAAATCAAGGTGTTGCAGTGGCCTAGTCAGTCTCCTGACCTTAACTCAATTGAAAACTTGTGGAAGGAGCTCAAGATTAAAGTCCACATGAGACACCCAAAGAACCTAGATAACTTGGAGAAGATCTGCATGGAGGAGTGGGCCAAGATAACTCCAGAGACCTGTGCCGGCCTGATCAGGTCTTATAAAAGATGATTATTAGCTGTAATTGCAAACAAGGGTTATTCCACAAAATATTAAACCTAGGGGTTGAATAATATTTGACCCACACTTTTATTTTGAAAATTTATTAAAATTTAACTGAGCAACATAACTTGTTGGTTTGTAAGATTTATGCATCTGTTAATAAATCCTGCTCTTGTTTGAAATTTGCAGGCCCTAACTTCTTTGCATCTTATCAAACCTGCTAAATCTGCAGGGGGTTGAATACTACTTGTAGGCACTGTAGATCACTCTGTTTGTAATGACTCTATATAATTTATGCATTTCCCTTTTTGTATTAAGTTACTGAAATAAA
The DNA here is from genome assembly GCF_048569485.1 of Anomaloglossus baeobatrachus. Lineage (NCBI taxonomy): Eukaryota > Metazoa > Chordata > Amphibia > Anura > Aromobatidae > Anomaloglossus > Anomaloglossus baeobatrachus. Next base: position 498,706,204 of record NC_134353.1, read on the forward strand.
TTAACTTTTTAATATTCTAATTTATTGAGATGTACTTTTATATACGAGGAAGGGGACAAAAACCAGGATGGGGACATATATACCAGAATGTGCTTAGGAGGGGGCTATATATACACCAGGAAGTGCCCAGGAAGGGGACATATATACAAGAAGGAGGACATATATACCAAAAAGGGGACAAAAACCAGGATGGGGACATATATAACAGAATGTGCTTAGGAGGGGGATATATGTATGCTCAGGAAGGGGACGTATATACAAGAAGGAGGACATATATACGTGGAAGGGAATAAAAATCAGGATAGGGACATATATAACAATGTGCCCAGGGGGGAGATATACACACCAGGAGGGGCCCAGGATGGGGACATATATGCTGGGAGGAGACAAATAAACCAGGATAGGGACATATATAGCAGGAGGAGGACATATATGCTAGGAAGAGGACAGAAACCCGGATGGGGACATATATACCAAAAGGTACTCAGTAGGGGGATATATATATATACCAGTAGGGACCCAGGATGGGGACATATATGCTTGGAAGGGGGCAAATAAACCAGGATCGGAACATTTATACTAGGAGAAGGACATATATACCAGGAAGGAAACAGATATCAGGATGGGAACATATATACCAGAATGTGCCAAGGGATGTGTGTGGGGATATACAGAGGGGCAGTGTCTGTGGGGATATTATACAGAGGTGCAGCGTGTGTGGGGAATATACAGAGGGGCAGTGTGTGTGTGGATATTATACAGAGGAGCAGTGTGCATGTGGGGATATACAGAGGAGCAGTGTGTGGAGGATATTATACAGAGGAGCAGTGTGTGGGGAGATATTATACAGATGAGCAGTTTGTGTGTGGGGGGATAAACAGAGGAGCAGTGTGTTGGGGGATATTATACAGAAGAGTACTGTGTGGGGGGGAAATTATACAAAGGATCAGTGTGTATGGGAGAGATATTAAATAATATGTATGGGAATATTAAATACGGGCATCATGTGGGGGTATATTATACAGAGGGACAGTGTGTGTGGGTGTATATTATGGAGAAGGGCGGTGTAGGGGGTGTATTATTAATTTTCTGAGGGAAGTACTTCATTTTCTGGAACAACTTCAAGAGTGCTAACACTTTTGTGTGAAAAGTTTACATACCCCGGCAGATTTTTTGGTTTTTTTGCCCTTTTTTAATAGACTATGAATGATAACACAAAATGTTTATTTCCACTCATGGTTAGTGGTTGGGTGAAGCCATTTATTGTCAAATTACTGTGTTTTCTCTTTTTAAATCATAATGACAACCAAAAACATTGTGACAGGCTGCCATACCCATAGCAACACATAGGAACGTCATGTAGTATATAGCGACAGGTTGCCATACCCACAGCAACACGTAGAATAGTCATGTGGTACATAGCAACAGGCTGCCGTTCCCACAGCAACATATAGAATAGTGATGTGGTACATAGCAACAGGCTGCCGTTCCCACAGCAACACATAGAATAGTGATGTGGTACATAGCGACAGGCTGCCGTTCCCACAGCAACACATAGAATAGTGATGTGGTACATAGCGACAGGCTGCCATTCCCACAGCAACACGTAGAATAGTCATGTGGTACATAGCAACAGGCTGCCGTTCCCACAGCAACACGTAGAATAGTGATGTGGTACATAGCGAAAGGCTGCCATTCCCACAGTGACACATAGAATAGTCATGGGGTGCAGAGCGAGAGACTGCCAAACCCATGGCAGCACGAAGAATAGTTGTGTGGTATTTAGCGACAGGCTGCCATATCCTTTTCTACGCAAAGAATAGTCGTGTAGTACATAGCGACAGGCTATCATACTGTTATGGGTGTGTCACCGGTGACAGACAGTTATGTGGTGTCTGGCAATAGAAGGTTACTACGTTTGGTTGCGCAAAATGCTCCCTGACTTCTTGTTGTTCCTGCTGTTAGTATTCATTGAACTAGGTAGCTTTCCTGCTGGATTTTCATCTATTCCCCTTTAGGAGCCAGGGGAGCTGCTGATTATCAGTATTCTCCTTGTGTTAAAATACTCCCTTCTTCCCTGAACTTGTGCTGCTGATATTATTCAGTTTATTCAAGCTTTGGTTGCAAGCAGGTGGCTTGCTCTAATATGTAGTATCATTGCTGAAACCTTGCTTAACTTCTGCCTGAGTCATCTGTAGAGAAGTAGTTCATGCACTTTCCCCTGTGTGCCCTACTTGTGTCTTCCTTTAGCGATTAGTGGGGTTGATGAAGAGCTCATCCCACCCGTTCTCTATTTAGGATCCAGCACTAGGGATACCTAGGGTCAGGTATCCGGCTCGGTGCATAGGTGTGGAACCTATCTTGGGTGGCGAGGGACCCCAAGGACCAGCAGTAGGTTTGGTCAGGGGTCAACATCTCCCCCTTCCCTAGACAAAGGGGTCCCACTTTCACTGCACGCTTTGTATTCCCCTATAACTAGTGTGGCACATACCCACGGCAGCACAAAGAATAGCCATGTTGTACATAGCGACAGGCTGCCATACCCACGGCAGCACAAAGAGTAGTCATGGGGTGCATAGCGACAGGCTGCCATATCCATGCAGCACAAAGAATAGTTATAGGGTGCATAGTGACAGACTGCTGTTTACACAGCAACACAAAGAATATTCATGGGGTGCATAACAACACACTGCCATTCTGTCACGCTAGGTATAGGGAAGTACCAAGCAAACAGCGAAAGGGAAAGGAAAGGCTGTGTCTAGGGAAGGGGGAGATATTGACCCCTGACCAAACATACCACTGGCCCTTGGCTTTCCTCACCTCCAAGCCGGCCAGCCTGACCCTGGCTGACCCTGAATTAGACCCTAGGTAGGGAACGGATGGGATGAGCGCTTAAGTCAACCCCACTAAGCTCTAAATAAAACAGGGAAATACACACAGTGGAAAGTAAACAAACAACTTATCTCCAGATGACTCAGGGAGAGGAATTACAACAAGAAGGTTTCTCCAGATGAATACAAGCCTACTGCTTGCACTGAAGACTTGTATTAGACCTATCACCAGCAAAGAGTAAAGGCCTCTTTACACACTGCAACATCGCTAGTGATATCGCTGTAACGTCACCAGTTTTGTGACGTAATAGCGACATCCCCAGCGACATTGCAGTGTGTGACACGCATCAGTGACCTGGCCCCCGCTGTGAGGTCGCAGATCCCTACAAATCTTTCAGGACCATTTTTGGTCCTTTGTTTCCCGCTGCGCAGCATGCATCGGTGTGTTTGACACCGTTACGACTTCGTTAGCGACTTCCCTTTCAAATAGCTGCTTTGACACGTCCCCAACGACCAGCTAGGTCATTCTGCAGATCCGTATCGCTGCTGGGTCGTTGGCCAGGTCTGCCTGTTTGACAGCTCACCAGCGACTCACCAGAGTCTTTCCAGCGATCCCGGCCAGGCCACCTATAATCTCGCGCCTGTGCATTTAGCTCACCGGCGTGACAAGGGCAGCTGTTTTCTGCTCTGCCCGTGATATGGCAGAGCGAACTGTGCCTGCGCAAGCCGACCTAACTGCTCAGGTGCGAGATTTGAAAATGCGACATGGAAGATGACGGAGGGCATCATCCCATTAATCAAGAAAGGAGGACGGCGATCAGCGGCAGGAGCTGGGAAAGGAGCAGAAAATGAGCCCGCCCAACTGGCCTACACAAGTAATTAGCATACCTAGCGGCCAAGTTTTTTAAAGTTATTTTTGGGGTCTGGAAAGAGAGTCAGGGCCAAGGTGCACCTTCATAGAATGCAGCCCAGGAGCTGCAGAAGGTGATTCTTTTAGTTTAATAGGGAAAAATCTGGTGTCAGGTTCCCTTTAAAGACACAATGGGAAGTGCTGAAGATTAACAGCTGAAAAGGTGAGGAAATCGGCAGGGTGCTAAGGAGAAAAGGATGAACCCCAAGCAGGGCAAAAGTGAAAGTCAGAGAGCAGCTTGTGTAGCCAAACCTTCTACAGCTGGAAATGACAGGACTGTCTGTCATGCGTGACACACATGTGACACATACCCACAGCAGCACAAAGAATAGTTGTGTGCTATATAGTGACAGACTGCCATACCCATGGCAGAAGAAGGAATAGTCATGGGGTACATGGAAAAAGGCTATCATACCAATAGCAGCACGAAGAATAGTCATTGTGTACATTGCGACAGGTTACGAAACCCACGGCTGCACGAAGAATAGTTATGTGATATATATCACAGAGACAGGCTGCCATACACACGGCAGCACCAAGTATAGTTGTGTGGTACATAGTAACAGGCTGCCATACCCACGATATATATGTATGCCAGGAGGGGAGGGCCACAACCCCTAGTGTGCTCTGGTGCTGTAGACTACCTTGGAGGTTGGCTCCCTAGTCCTAAGCAAATGGCACCCCCTCTTCTCGTAGATTGTCCCTCCTTTCCCTGATGTGTTCCCTCAACCCTCCATCAGGAACATACCAGGGAAAGGAGGGACAGTATGAGTTTAAGACTTTGATTCAGATTTTCCATCTGACCGTTCGATTGAGGATGAAACACTGAAGAAAAGGATAGCTGTACCAGACGAGAAAAAAACACTTTCCAAAATTTAGATACAAACTAGGTCCCCCGATTTGACACCGCATTGGAAGGAGCCCTGTGAAGCTTTATGATCTCAGTGACAAACAATTGAGCTAAAGTTTTAGCTTTAAGAATAGTATAATGCTTGCAGATGTCATGGCACACAGAAATCCTGAGATGCATAACTATGGCACACCAAGTTTTCACCAGAGCCTCTGATGCTGTATTTGCACTGCTGGTAGAAACCAGGTGTCACTCAGGGAGACTTGGTGCTACAACAGCTGACCCCAGTGGTACGGACATGGACAGTCTCTAATGAGGCATTTCCAGGAGGGATGGCTGTTGCAGCAGCAGCCAGTAACAGCAGGCTTGGCCAATAAGGTACGATGCAGCAGTGGCCGGTAACAGCAGGCTTGGACAATAGGGTACGATGCAGCAGCAGCCAGTACAGCAGGCTTGGCAATAGGGTACGATGCAGCAGTGGCCGGAAACAGCAGGCTTGGCCAATAGGGTATGATGCAGGAGCAACAGCTGGGATAGCAGACTTGGCCACTATGGTAAGATGCCACAGCGGCCTGGGACAGCAGGCTTGGCCAATGTGATATGATGGAGCAGTGGCGACTGGGATAGCAAACTCGGACGATATAGAACAATGTAGCAGAAACTGGGACTATGAAAAAGATAGGTGTAAGTAACACAGCAGCAGCACATCCGTAAGAAACGTGAACAACTAGCAACGTGTCTCTAGGATTAGATTACATTGCCCAGGCACCTCCCATAAACAGAAGATGCCTTAAATACCAGATGCCTCTCAGCCATAGGCTGAGAGATACTTCCGGGCTTGTGTGTGCTGGCCCTTTCAGAAAGGTGAGTGCGTGCACCCTAACAGAGCACCCAGGAGGCCTGTGCGGCATGTGCAGAACCCGTGAGTCGGCAGCAGAGACCAAGGACAGAGGAGCCACCGCTGAGCGGTCGGGAGGATGAGTGTGCCAGCGTCCCGGGGGGGCAGGACAGAGCGGGGGTGCCAGTAAAGGTGTTAGGCCAGTTTCAGACATCTGTGTTTAATCAGGTACAAGTCACACGCATGGTTATACAGTCATATGAAAAAGTTTGGGCACCCCTATTAATGTTAACCTTTTTTCTTTATAACAATTTGGGTTTTTGCAACAGCTATTTCAGTTTCATATATCTAATAACTGATGGACTGAGTAATATTTCTGGATTGAAATGAGGTTTATTGTACTAACAGAAAATGTGCAATCCGCATTTAAACAAAATTTGACCGGTGCAAAAGTATGGGCACCTGTAACGCCTGCCTGGATCCACAGACTCAGATGGGCTGTAAAGGGGAGGCTAGAGGGAAGCCAATGTAATGCCTGCCTGGATCCACAGACTCAGATGGGCTGTAAAGGGGAGGCTAGAGGGAAGCCACTCACCAAGTAGGACCCCCAGAACCCTGAAACCCTTTAACCCCTATACAGGGATTTGGAATTACACAGGACCCTGGAGATCACTATCTGTGGAAGGCTGCAGTCCGATGAGAGTAGTAGTCAGGCAGGGTCAAACCAGGAATTGCGGAACAGGGACAGAATCGGCAGGCAGTGACGTAGTCAGCAAACGTAGCAGAGGTCAGATCTGGGTCGGGCAGCAAGGTACAAAAACAGTAGGCAGAAGGGTAGTCAAAAACACGCAGAAGTCAACACAGGAATCACCAACAGAATAGGACGTAACAGGAGCCAGTAAAATCAGAACTATATCTGGCAGTAATCATGTGACCGGAGGGGAAATAAGAAGGGTGTGGTGTCTTCCCATTGGCTGTAGCTGAATGCTGGCAACTTCAGCTGGAAGACACATGCCACCCACAGTCAGCCAGCGGTACTGCAGATCCCAAGCTAACCCAGCCCAGTGGATGATCGGAGCCTGCGCCCACTGGTGCCGCTGGCATCGACTTCTCTCCTATCACCAGCACCATCCACGGCAGGAACACGGCGTCGCCTGGTGATCGTAGCAGAAGTCGCTGGAGCAGACTCCGGCGGTGACGTAACAGCACCCTTATCAATTTCTTGATTTGAACACTCCTAACTACTTTTTACTGACTTACTAAAGCACTAAATTGGTTTTGTAACCTCATTGAGCTTTGAACTTCATATGCAGGTGTATCCAATCATGAGAAAAGGTATTTAAGGTGGCCACTTTCAAGTTGTTCTCCTATTTGAATCTCCTATGAAGAGTGGCATCATGGGCTCCTCAAAACAACTCTCAAATAATCTGAAAACAAAGATTATTCAACATAGTTGTTCAGGGGAAAGATACAAAAAGTTGTCTCAGAGATTTAAACTGTCAGTTTCCACTGTGAGGAACATAGTAAGGAAATGGAAGAACACAGGTACAGTTCTTGTTAAGCCCAGAAGTGGAAGGCCAAGAAAAATATCAGAAAGGCAGAGAAGAAGAATAGTGAGAACAGTCAAGGACAATCCACAGACCACCTCCAAAGACCTGCAGCTTCATCTTGCTGCAGATGGTGTCAATGTGCATTGGTCAACAATACAGCACACGTTGCACAAGGAGAAGCTGTATGGGAGAGTGATGCGAAAGAAGCCGTTTCTGCAAGCACACCACAAACAGAGTCGCCTGAGGTATGCAAAAGCACATTTGGACAAGCCAGTTACATTTTGGAAGAAGGTCCTGTGGACTGATGAAACAAAGATTGAGTTGTTTAGTCATACAAAAAGGCATTATGCATGGAGGCAAAAAAACACGGCATTCCAAGAAAAGCACTTGTTACCCACAGTAAAATTTGGTGGCGGTTCCATCATGCTTTGGGGCTGTGTGGCCAATGCCGGAACCGGGAATCTAGTTAAAGTTGAGGTTCGCATGGATTCAACTCAGTATCAGCAGATTCTTGACAATAATGTGCAAGAATCAGTGACGAAGTTGAAGTTACGCAGGGGATGGATATTTCAGCAAGACAATGATCCAAAACACCGCTCCAAATCTACTCAGGCATTCATGCAGAGGAACAATTACAATGTTCTGGAATGGCCATCCCAGTCCCCAGACCTGAATATCATTGAAAATCTGTGGGATGATTTGAAGCGGGCTGTCCATGCTCGGCGACTATCAAACTTAACTGAACTGGAATTGTTTTGTAAACAGGAATGGTCAAATATACCTTCATCCAGGATCCAGGAACTCATTAAAAGCTACAGGAAGTGACAAGAGGCTGTTATTTTTGCAAAAGGAGGATCTACAAAATATTAATGTCACTTTTATGTTGAGGTGCCCATACTTTTGCACCGGTCAAATTTTGTTTAAATGCGGATTGCACATTTTCTGTTAGTACAGTAAACCTCATTTCAATCCAGAAATATTACTGAGTCCATCAGTTAGTTATTAGATATATGAAACTGACATAGCTGTTGCAAAAACCCAAATTGTTATAAAGAAAAAAGGTTAACATTAATAGGGGTGCCCAAACATTTTCATATGACTGTAGTCATACGTGTGTCATGCGTATGTAACACGTCTGACATCTGTGTTTTCATACGTGTCACATGTGTACCGGAGAAAACACTGGTCTTTTAAATAAAAAGATTTTCTATATTTACCTGTATCCCTGTATCCAGCGCTGTTTTCTTCGGCTCTGCTGCCTCCCGCTCCTGATTGATGCTCATTATATTAATTGATTATTCACCGCAGTGAGGAGCTGGAAGCAGGAGCATCGCGGGGACAGCGCTGGGTACTGCATCGCCGAGGACAGCATCGTGGGGACAGGTAAGTATTCACAAAGCAGTGTGTGTGCAGTGACGACTAGGAGGTCGTCAATGATGACATCATGATGACACCCCCGCGACACCTGCGCTACAGCTGGTGTCAGGACGGTGACTTCACGGGTTCATCAGAGTTCATTGGGAACTCTGAGTCCCCAATGCTGTCCCCGCGATGCTCCTGCTTCCAGGTGCGCACTACACACACACACATATAGCACACACATATATACACTGAGCACATATACACACACATAACGCACATGCATGTATACACTCAACACACACACACACTCTGCTGTATACTCTCCCAGCGATGCGGTCCACGGCACTGAAGTTACCGGCGATGCTCCGGCTTCCAGCTCCTCAGTGGAGTGAATATTCAGTATTTTATTTTATTTTCATATTTTATTAATCAATTATGTATTTATTAACAAAAACACCAATTAAAAAAAACATATTAGACAATATGGGAGTGAGCTACACAAAAATGGCTAGTAAACAAAGGAATAGAGAGATTGGTATGAAACCAGGCTAAAAGGTTCTGTTATACATCATTCAGCAAGTGGCGTGAAAGTGAATGTGTCAGGTCCAATATGCACCCAGTACCACAAGCAGTTCTGGGTGCATATTATAATCCCTGCCTAACCGTCCCTGTATATACTAGCATAGATAAAGGGATCTTTAGAACAAGTATTTCTAAAGATCGTTTATTGTATGCTAATGAGTGAGGGGACTAGTCCCAAGGGCGTTGCCTTCCTTGCTAGTCGGGAGTGATAATAAGATGCTAGAGCAGCGATTAGAGATATGAGTAATCTCAGCCACAAGGGAAAGGGTCCTTAGCCCCTTCAGCATTAAATGAAAGTAAATCCACTCCAATACAGGATAGCATTGAAACCTTCTGATGCAAGATGCCCCAGAGGTAACCTGTAGAAGTGATACAATCGGGCTGGACTCAGACGAGCGTATGGCATCCAATGCGACAGCATCGAATGTGACATGCTAATGACCCTCGCCTCAGGGTCTGGATATTTATGATGTAATGTCGTCAACAGTAACTTGCAAGCAAAGAGATGTAAGTCCTTTAATCCTAAGAAGGGATCAAGTTTACCAGAAGCTGAGAAATTAAGAACCAAACCCAAAACTTCCTAATTCAACCCTAATTCGAAATATGAGCGGTTAATTACCTTAAGAATGCGCTCACACGAGTGTTGAAATCGGACGAGTGCAATGCGAGAAAATCTCACATTGTACTCTGACCAATACTAGTCAATGAGGGAGAGCAGTTGGTCAGCTTTTCTGGATGCAAGAAAAGTGGCAACATGCTGCGATTTGATCCAGAATACGTCCGAGACTCGCCAATACAAATTAATGGGTGCGAGGAAAAAATGGATGTCACACGGACGGCACACGGACCATCCCAGTGACATCTGATTTTCTAAATACAATCCTATCATGTAGCAGAGAACACTGTAGATGCTCCTGTACATGACTGTAAATGAGTAACAGCTGCTGAGGACATAAACGGATTGCGCACTGACAGCACACTGATGAAAAGTGAGAAAAAAATCATCCTACTCTTGCAAACGAGAATGGGACCATTTTTTATACGTTCGTGTGAGTCCAGCCTAAGGCCTCTTTCACATGTTCGTGTCTCCGGCACGTGTTTGGTGCGTTTCCTCACGTACCGGAGACACGGGCACACGTAGACCCATTTAAATCAATTGGTCTGCGCTTACGTGCGTATTCTGCCATGGACCGTGTGTACGTGTGGAGCATACGTGTGCCCGTGTGCTCCACACATAGACATGTCCGTTTTTCTCTGGCATCACGGGTGTCACACGGAACGCAAACGGACCACACGGAGGTGTTCCGTGGGACACACGCCGGAGAAAACACAAGTGTCTGAGGTCTGAGAAAATAATAAAAAAACTTTACTCACCTTCTCCAGCACTGCTGTCTCTGTCGTTGCTGTCACTTGCTTCCGACCGCCGCTCATTATGCTCATTGCATATTCACTTCACTGCGGCCAGAAGCTGCAGCAGCTGGGAGTCGGCAGGACCGGAGACCGAAGATCAGCACCACGGACAGCGAAGCCAGGGACAGGTGAGCAGAAAGTTCCCGTTCTCCATGTGTTATCAAGGAAAACACACGGAAAACACACGTGTGCCATAAACAAGACACGCGGAGGGGAAAACGCACCTTTGACATGTCCGTGAAAAACGTGCGTGGTTTTTCACGGACGTGTGAAAAAGGCCTAAAAGAGAGGAGCTAGCCTCAGGGATATGAGATTGCATTTTCATAGGTCTCTTAAGCCCACTTTACACGCTACAATATATCTTACGATGTGTCGGCGGGGTCACGTCGTAAGTCACGCACATCCGGCATCGTAAGGTACATTGTAGTGTGTGACAAGTACGTGCGATTGCGATCGAACAAAAATCCGTTCATCGCATGCACGTCGTTCATTTCTCATGAATTGAACGTGCGGTTGTGCAATGTTCCTGAGGCAGCACACATCGCAGTATGTGACACCCCGGGAACATTGAACGACAGCTTACCTCCGTCCGCGGCTCCTTGCCGACAATGCGGAAGGAAGGAGGTGAGCGGGATGTTTAGGTCCCGCTCATCTCCGCCCCTCCGCTTCTATTGGCCGGCTGCCGCATGACGTCGATGTGACGCCGAACGTCCCTCCCACTCCAGGAAGTGGACGTTCGCCGCCCACATCGAGGTCATATGGACGGGTAAGTAAGTGTGACGGGGGTTAATCGTTTGTGCGGCACGTTCAACAAATTGAACATGCCACACATACGATGGGGGCGTTGCAAATCGCATACGATATCGTATGCGAAATTGCAACGTGTAAAGCAGGCTTTAGATTCTACTGTATATGGTTTATCCATATTTCTATTTACCTTTAGCGATATGAAAGGTCGTATGGGAACCAGAGGAGGATGACTAATGAAGTTGAAGATACAATTGTCAAACTTTTTCCTCTATAGTTTCTGTTAGACAATTTCCACTTGTAGACACGGGTAATCTCATAATCCTAGAAATCACATGTATTCTTCTTTATTTTGGCTTCCTTACTTTGTTTTTCCCAAACAATGTGTAATTCTTCAATCTGCTTCTTGGATTTGTCAAGCTCTGTTTGTGGAAGTAGGTGGTATGAATCATGCTGTATCTTATCAATCTCTTTCTCTAGATCAGACATAGTTTTGCTATTAAAATCAACAATCATTGATAGGAATGACCTTGAGCAGGTGTTCCAGATGGTCTCCAAGGGAAGGTGTCATCCAAAAAAAAAATCTTTCAATAACTGAAAAAATGTAAAGTATTAATGTTTTAATGTTTTGTTTAAATAATATTATTTGTTTTTAATTGAAATATAAAAAAAATTAAAAAGTTTGATATTTTCCATTCTTAAACACTAGGGGGAGCAGCTGCAGAAAAGCAACAGAAATCCTACTGTAGAAATATCTCACATTACAGCTGCAGTAAAGTGGGCAGAATCTGCTCTCCTGTGGGGTATGTCACAGCTCCCCCTCCCAATCTGAGTGTTTCCAAAAGGATAATGGAAGATGAAGTTTAGGATCACAGTGCCGAGCCATTTTGTTGGTGACCACAAATGTCTAAAGTGTCATTAAGAACAGCTGCATAGTGCTCCCCACATAGCGCTCTGTATGCCCCGGTCCAGCAATGCTCTGCTGCATGCACACCCACCCGCAATGTTCTGCCACATGCACGCCCGCAATGCTCTGCCACATGCATGCACACACAATTCTCTGCCACACGCATACCCGCACACAATGCTTTGCCACACGCATGCCCACACACAATGCTCTGCCACACGCATGCCCGCACACAATGCTTTGCATGCACACACGCCCGCACGCAATGCTCTTCCACATACATGCACACAATGCTCTGCCACACGCACTCCCGCAATGCTCTGCCACACGCACCCACGCCCGCAATGCTCTGTATGCACGCACGCCAGCAAAGCTCAGCATTCACGCATGCAATGCTTTGCCACACGCACGCGCACACACAATGCTTTGCCACACACACGCACATCCACAATGCTCTGCCACATGCAAGCCCGCACACAATGCTCTGCATGCATGCACGCAATACTCTGACACATGCACGCACTGCTCTGCATGCACGCCCACACACAATGCTCTGCCACATACATGCACACAATGCTCTGCTACACACACTCCCGCAATACTCTGCCACACGGATGCCCGCCTGCAATGCTCTGCCACACGCATGCACAGACACCCACCCGCAATGCTCTGCATGCCCGCACGCATGCATGAAGTCTTGCGCCTGTTCAACTACATCACCAGCGCTCGCGCAAGGGAAACTTTATGCTCAGCCCCGCGATAGGGGCACAGCGAAATACGCCTGCGCGAGACTCCAGCAGCGTGGACGATGACTGGGGTGGCGTCATCCATGTAAATCATGACTGGGGGACGGCGAACAGCGGCAGGAGGGGGGACAGGAGCCGAATTACAGCCCGCTCATGTGGCCAACCAAATTAATTTGCATAGGACACAGTAAGATTTTATAAAGTTCTTTTAGGGGTCTGCAAGGGGCGCCAGGAACAAGGTGCATCTTCCTAGAATGCAGCCCAGGAGCTGTAGAAGGTGATATTTTTGGTTTAATAGGGAAAAAACTGGTGACAGGTTCCCTTTAAGTATAGGGTCGCAGTCCGACTCACAAGTGAATGCACAGAGGACTGCCATAAAGGAGGTGAGTAACTGTCGTTACTCACAGCAAATGCAAGATGGCAGCCCCCAATGCTTCAGTAACACTAGAATTAAATAAAAACTAAATAAACAGTGAGTTTAATTTTGTATTAAAAATACTTGATTTCATAATCACTATTAATAATACAAAAATAAAAAGCGCTACACCTTCCCTTTAAACTCTTCATTGTCAATGCAATACATGTATCATGGAAAGATTTAGACTCTAAGGCCTCGCGGTATTAAATTCTTTGTAATGTAGGTCTCTAAAAATATCTTTTTCAACTAAATAGTTGCTGTGTGGTGGAAACAGTTTTTTCATTTATTTTTTAACTCTCATGCTGTCTTCTGTTTACCGTTGTCAGGTGTATACTTGTTATGCTTGCAGGGAGAGAGTGGGTCCACTGGACCGAAAGTACCGTTCACTTGCCTGGGGGAGTGAATTGAACCGGCCACCGAGTCTTCACTACTGCATCCAAAAGGTAGCAGCAGGTATACGCCCTGGTAAGCAGCTGACAGAGGGCAGTCCCAGGGCATCTGCGGTACTCCGGCAGCTGGCGCCATGGACACAGTAAAGTTTCTGGCGGAAACGGCAGCAGCGGTGGGCAGAGGAGTGGATCCACACGGGATGGATGGATATGGCAGCAGCAATCGGCGTGGATACTTGCGGCAGCTTGTATATTAGGAGACAGCCGGCATGGATGGTCACAGCAGCGGCAAAAGATAGGACACTGTAACAGAGATACAGTTAGCAACAGAAATATACTAAATCAGTAACAACAGCAGCAGCACTGAGGATCTGAGAACTAGCAACTAAAGTAATGTGTTGCCCAGGCATTTCCCATAGAGCAGAGGTGCCTAAAGTACCTGCATCCTCCCAGCTGACCCGAGAGGCACTTCCGGGTTAGGAGGATGCGGACCCTTTCAGAAAAGGGGCGTGGCCACAGGCACGTTCTTCAGGCAGAGACCGGAAGCCTGAAAAGTGTGCATCTGCTCCGGTAGACAGCAGCATTGATAAATTCCCTTTGCCAGATGGCCTTCATCCACGAATATTGAGGGAATTGAGCTCAGTAATTCACAGACCGCTGCATCTCATCTTCTTAGACTCGCTTGTAACACGTTTGGTGCCTCAGGATTGGAGGATTGCTGATGTGGTACCAATATTTAGGAAAGGTAAAAGGGTGGATCCAGGCAACTACCGTCCAGTAAGCCTGACATCAGTAATATGAAAAGTTTTTGAGGGCATTTTAAGGGATGACATGCAAAAATATATTGCAGAAAATAATATAATAACTGACAGCATGGATTCATGAAAGATAAGTTGTGTCTAACCAATCTGTTGGGGTTCTATGAGGGGGTAAGTGCAAACCTGGATATTGGTAATGCAGCTGATGTGATTTATTTGGACTTTGCAAAGGCATTTGATACTGTACCACATAATAGGCTTATACTAAAGCTCCAGAAGCAAGGACTAGGGGAAACTATATGCAACTGGGTAACGAATTGGCTAAAAGATAGGAAACAAAGAGTAGTTATAAATGGTACATTCTCTAAATGGGCTATAGTCAGCAGTGGGGTACCGCAGAGATCTGTGCTAGGACTGATTCTTTTTACTCTCTTTATTAATGACCTTGTGGATGGGATAGATAGTAAAGTGTGAATCTTTGCTGATAACAGCACTCAATGTCAAGCAGCAGCTGCTAAAGCAAACAAGATTTTAGGGTGTATAAAATGAGAGATTAGATCCCGTGATCTCAATGTATTGTTACCCCTCTATAAATCACTTGTAAGGCCACATCTGGAGTATGGGATCCAGTTTTGGGTTCCACATTTTAAAAAGGACATTCAGACGTTAGAGTCAGTTCAAAGGCGGCTAACTAGACTACTACAAGGAATGGAGGCCTCCCATATGATGACAGGTTGAAAAAGTTAGATATGTTTAGCTTAGAAAAAAGACGTCTCAGAGGAGATCTCATTTATATGTATAAATACATGTGTGGTCAATATAAAGGACTGGTATATGACTTATTTCTTCCAAAGACAATACTAAGGACTAGAGGGCACTCACTGCGAGTGGAAGAAAAGCGATTCCGACAGCTAAATAGGAAAGGGTTCTTTACTGTTAGAGCACCCAGACTATGGAATGCCCTACCACAAGAGGTAGTAATGGCAGACACTATAACAGCTTTTAAAAAAAGAGCTGGATGATTTCCTCACTACACACAACATTCTTGGTTATAAATTACTTGGTGACAAAATGTAGAACTGGTGGAGGAAGGTTGAACTAGATGGACCTAGGTCTTTTTTCAACCTATGTAACTACAGTATGTAATGAGACTGAGATGGGACCGCCGCCGCAGGATGCCCGGACAGGTGAGGAAACCGACGTCCTCGCCCGGGGAGCAGACAGGACAGTGCGAGGATGCCGGTATAGGTGTTACAATACTCCAAACAAAAACAAAAAAATTCAATTTGTGCCAGCCAAGTGGCTTCTAAATTGTAAAGGTCAATCTTAAAAATAACTGACTTGGCTAGATCTTGTATGAACAGGGCTGACTCATATACTACACAAGAGCAAAAAAAATTTTACAATGCTCAAAAAATTAAAGGAAACACTAAAATACCACATCCTAGATCTCAATGAATGAAATATTCCAGTTTCAAATCTTTATTCATTACATAGTGGAATGCATTGAGAACAATAAACCATAAAAATTATCAACGTGCAGTAAATAAAAAAGAATAAGCCATGGAGGTCTGGATTTTGAATAATACTCAAAATCAAAGGGGAAAATCAAATTACAGGCTGATTCAACTTCAGTAGCAATGGCTCACGACAAGGAAATGAGGCTCAGTAGTGTGTGTGACCTCCACATGCCTGTATGACCTCCCTACAGCAACTGAGCATGCGCCTGATGAGGTGGGGGATGTTCTCCTGAAGGATCTCCTCCTAGACCTGAATTAAAGCAGAAGTCAACTCTTGGACAGTTTGGGTGCAATGTGACGTTGGTAAATGGAACAAGACATGCTGTACCAGATGTGCTCCATTGGATTCAGGTCTGGGGAACAGGCAGGTCAGTCCATAGCATCAATGCCTTCATCATGCAGGAACTGCTGACACGTGAGCCACATGAGACCTAGCATTTTCGTGCATCAGAAGGAACCCAGGGCCCACTGCATCTGCATATGGTCTCACAATGAGTCTGGGGATCTCATTCCGGTAACTAATGGCAGTCAGGGTATCTCTGGCTAGCAATTGGAGGGCTGTGTGGCTCTCTAAAAAAAAGCATCCCCACATCTTTACTGTCCCACTGCCAAACCAGTTATCCTGGAGGATGTTGCAAGCAGCAAAATGTTCTTTTAGGCATCTCCAGACTCTCTCATGTATGTCACATTTGCTCAGTGTGAACCTGCTCTCATCTATGAAGAGCACAGAGATCCAATGTTGAATCTGCTAATCTTGGTGTTCTCTCGCAAATGCCAATTGTCATGCATGATGTTGGGCTGTAAGTACAGCACCCATTTGTGGATGTGTTGGGCCCTTATACCACCCTCAAGGAGTTTATTTCTAACAGTTTGAGCAGACAAATGGATATTAGTGGCCTGCTGGAGGTCATTTTACAGGGCTCTGGCACTACACTTCCTGTTCCTCCTTGCATAAGGGAGAATTTAGTAGAGATATGGTGTGCACACGGCCAGTCAAGGAGGTTGAGGTGCAAATGTGAGGACCAAAGTCCAGTAATATAGTCAAGATTACAACATTGCACTCTCAAAAAAGTAGAAAAGAACAAGGTTTTTTTCTTTGCAATTCTTGAATTTTTATTTATATAGAAATGTGACAGGGGAACGTTTCGGCCCAGTAAGGCCTTTCTCACGCCTAGTCACTAGGATGAAGAGAAAAATGGTAATCAGTTTTATACAATAATATACAATATTTACATATATACAAATAAATAACAAAAAAACCACAAGAAGTATGGTCTTGATGCATTTGAGACAACGAAACGAGATAAAAGTGAAAACAATATGTATAGAAAGGAATAAGTAAATAGTTTAGTCTGAGAGAAGAATGAAAAAAAAGGAAATGAAAAAAAGTGGGGGAAGGGGGGAGGGGGAAAGAAAGGAGAGAGACGAATAGTACGGGGCCTAGGCATACCTTCAAGTAGAAGATTTGGCTTATATGGAGCAGATTCTGTTAGATGCAGGGATAAGTAGAATAGAGGAGGTCCACCAAAATATAGCAAGGTTGAGTTCACTGTACACAATTTCTGTAAATAAATGTAATATGGACATATGATTGGTCGTGTACATGACTCATGTATATAATCTTCAGTATGTGTGTCAGATACCTGTTTTGTTGCTTATAAAGGGTTTATGCGTCCCAGGAGCTTTAAAAGGATATAGTATGTGTGGCGCCTAGAGAATACAGAGTACATGAATGCCATATGTAACATACATTTATTTATACATCCGTCTGGTGAATTACCTTGAGTCTCCTGAAAATATAGGAAATAGTTTCTAGTGTGATTCTAGCTATATAGCAAAAGGAAGAGGAATTTCCATCTGCAAGATATTAACATAGATGACCACATTTCAGCAGTGAAGTATGTATGGAAAAGTGAAACATCATAGATACCAGGGACAACTCATAGTATAAGCTTGCAAGACTGATATTTAGTCTATTTGTCTATAGCAAAGAAGCTGCCTAAAAATATAGGAAATAGTTTCTAGTGTGATTCTAGCTATATAGCACAAAGAAGAGGAATTTCTATCTGAAAGATATTAACATAGATGACCAGATTTCAGCAGTGAGGTATGTATGGAGAAGTGAAACATCATAGATACCAGGGACAACTCATAGTATAAACTTGCAAGACTGATATTTAGTCTATTTGTCTATAGCAAAGAAGCTGCCATACCTGTGGCTTGTATATCAGATATTACACTGCTGTGGTGGACTGCGTCCTCTAGAGAAAAGATCGGAGCTTGTATTAAAAGCTTGTGCTGCAATCTAGTGGTTCTCACTCAAAGCGCTGTAGACATACCTTGTTGCCTCCTTCCCAGGATGTGGCTGAATGCAGTATGTGTTAGGTTTAGACGGCTATTTAATGCGGAAGAAGTTTGAGTCAGTATTAGATTAAATGTGGTACCGCTAAGTCTAGAAGAGAGGTGCCCGCGCATGCGCATTGCGTTGTATTGTGGACATAGAATAGAAACGCAGCACTGGAGATGTGCTGACTACATATATCTGGGATTAAGTACAGTAGTAGAAGGAAGGCAGGTGAAGAGAGGGTAGAGGGAAGCGCAACATTCATATCGCTAAGGTGGGGGTTACAGCTGTATATGAGCAATCTGTAGGAGTCGAACAACATGATTATTACGTTATTATAGGAGTATCACAGAGCCAGGGCTCAGAGGAGTAGTGCAGTATATATACAGGAGAAAGTTAGTGTAGCGCCCCTGAGCCACTCAGGGCACTACTAGGAACTGCATCCGCACCAGGATGCAGGGACTACCCCCTAGGACCTGAAACACCAGTGCCAGCAACACCCACACACACCAAAATCCCAGTTTCCACTTCACACCAGGTGTAATTGACTAGTTGGCAGACACAAGGGGATGGCCACCTAGAGGGTGGAGCCAGACCAGAGGTGCTAAATAGCCTGGTGGGAGGGGACAGGAGTTAGTCAGTGCAGTGAAGAAGTAGAGCGGAGAGGTGCCTGAGAGCTGGGTCGTGTTACGGTGACCCGTGGGCATAGGAGAGTGGCCGCCAGGGCAGGTACACCCGAGCACCGCTGGGACCAGAGCACCGACGGGGCACAGGGCCTTAGGTCAGACGCCAGTTTCATATGGTCTGGCAAATACCTGCTCAGTGAAGGGACCTTCACGGAACTCACTGACCCACAGATCCAGGGGCACCAGCAGTAAAGCAAGGATCAGGGTTCTGGACACAGACAAGCCCTACAGGGTCCACACTGCCCATCATACAGACAAGGAGACTGTCACACAAAAGGGACAGTCGGGCCCCAAACGCTTCATGCTACGGGGACCCAACCACACGGAGGGTGCTGGGGATAGAGCAACCGAGCAATCAACTGGCACTGGAACTACAGAGACCTGAACCAGCCGTCCGAGGGTCAAGAGTAAGTAGAGACTTAATTACAACCCACAGTGTGGCCTCCCTTATTACTCTATCATACATCTCTCAGGCTCCGCCCTACCTGCGGAGGGCCTACCGCCACAGCTGCCATTACGACCAGCCCTAGAGATAATCAAGTCAGCAGCGGCGGTTACACCATATTAACCGCAACCCACATGTGGTGTAACACAAATTATTTTAATCTCCCCTGTAAATACTGCCCATTAAAAAGGCACCCAGGGCACTGGACCGGGCAACGGCCACCAAAGTGACATTCCCCAGTAGTAAACCGCCTGGGACCGAGTACCCCTTTCCCTGGGCGACACATTAGCAGTCCTGCTGCTGAGTTGTTTACCTACAGTCCCCTCCACGTCTTATGGTATATTGGGCTGTTTCCTGGTATCTGCTCCATGCTCTGGCTACTGTGCTGACAGACACAGCTAACATCCTTGCACAGCTTGCATTGATGTGCCATCCTGGATGAACTGCACTACCTGAGCAACATCTCTGTGTTGTAGACCCAGTCTTATGCTACTTCTAGGAGTAAAAGCAATGATAAAATGCAAAAGTGACCAAAACAACAGCCAAAAAGGATGAGAACAGATAAATGGGCTGTGGTCACCATCTGCAGATCCACTCTTTTATAGGGGGTGTCTTGCTAATTGCCGATCATTTCTACCTGTTTTTTGTTCCATTTGCACAACAGCAGGAAAAATTGATTCACAATCAGTGTTGCTTCATAACTGGACAGGTTGATTTCACAGAAGTGTGATTGACTTGGAATTACATTGTGCTGTTTAAGTGTTCCCTTTATATTTTTGAGCAGTGTATATAACATGTATGAATAAAGAAGATTCCCCTCAATATAATATTACTATACTCAAGAAAATGAATAATCACCAAAATATTCAATATTTAAATGATTGATTTTTTTTATTGATACATAATTACAATAGTCAAACATAAAATAATGGAGAGTATGCTGTATACATACAAGAAAGTTCAGAAAAAAAAACATTTCTGGAATGGGGCATCATGATATTGGTGGTAAAATGCATATTATGGCGTAATCAACAGCTCTGATATAGCAACAAAGTAGAAAGGGACATAAAAAAGCAACATCAGAAATTTAAACATACCATATAATGAAAGCAACTACAGACATGGAGGACCAACAGACTCCAATGTAGGTTTCGCTCTCAGAGCTTTCTCAAAGAGGGAAATATGCAGTGACAGGTTATATACACCATGTTCCAAATTATTATGCAAATTATATTTTTCTCTGATTTTCCTAAATGTTCGGTGCAAATGACAGTCAGTCTAATAAAAGTCATCACACATTAGAGTATACATCAAACTTTATTGAAGAAACCTCCCAATGATAACAGTATAATCTTCAAAATTTAAAAAAAAACCTCAAAATGCACTGTTCCAAATTATTAGGCACAGTAGAGTTTCTAAACATTTTATATGCTTTAAAGAACTGAAAATGCTAATTTGTGGAATTTGCAGCATTAGGAGGTCACATTCACTGAAATAAAAAGCTATTCAAATCCAAAACCTCCTAACAGGACAATTTATATGTTAACATAGGAACCCTTCTTTGATATCACCTTCACAATTCTTGCATCCATTGAACTTGTGAGTTTTTGGAGAGTTTCTGCTTGAATTTCTTTGCATGATGTCAGAATAGCCTCCCAGAGCTGCTGTTTTGATGTGAACTGCCTCCCATCCTCATAGATCTCTTGCCTAATGATACTCCAAAGGTTCTCTATAGGGTTGAGGTCAGGGGAAGATGGTGGCCATCTCCTTTTATGCCCATAGCATCCAATAACACAGAGGTATTATTTGCAGCATGAGATGGTGCATTGTCATGCATGAAGATGATTTTGCTTCTGAAGGCACATTTCTGCTTTTTGTACGATGGAAGAAAGCTGTCAGTCAGAAACTCTATATACTTAGCAGAGGTCATTTTCACACCGTCAGGAACCCTAAAGGGGCCTACCAGATGTCTCCCCATGATTCCGGCCTAAGACATGACTCCTCCACCTCCTTCCTAACGTCGCAGCTTGTTGGGACATGGTGGCAATCCACCAACCATCCACTACTCCATACATCTGGACCATCCAGGGTTGCTGTACACTCATCAGTAAACAAGACTGTTTGAAAACTAGTCTTCATGTATGTCTGGGCCCACTGCAACTGTTTCTGCTTGTGAGCACTGGTTAGGGGTGGCCAAATAGTAGGTTTATGCACCACAGGGAGCCTTTGAAGGAGCCTACACCTTGAGGTTTGAGGGACTCCAGAGGAACCAGCAACTTCAAATATCTGTTTGCTGGTTTGTAATGGCTTTTTAGCAGCTGCTCTCTTATTCCGATGAACTTGCATGGCAGAAACCTTCCTCACTCTGCCTTTATCAGCAGGAACACGTATGTGCTCTGAATCAGCCACAAATCTCTTCACAGTACAATGATCACACTTAGGTTTTCGTGAAATATCTAATATATTCATCCCTTGTCCAAGGCATTGCACTATTTGATGCTTTTCAGCAGCAGAAAGATCCTTTTTCTTTCCCATGTTACTTGAAAACTGTGGCCTGCTTAATATTGTGGAACATCCAGTTTTCCTTTTATTAGGCTCACATGGCAAACTAATTATCACAGGTATCTGAGATTGGTTTCAGTGATCCAAAGAACCCTGAGACACAATACCATCAATGAGTTTCATTGAAAAAAATAAATAAATAATCGCTATGACACTTAAATCCAATTTGTATAATAATTTGGAACATGGTGTAAATGGTATCTCATACAACAGATTTAGAGCAATCAGAAAATTTAGTGCAGCTGTGACAGCCATCCAAGATTGGCTTTACACATATAATGAGGCATGTATATTATGGTTACAAGACCAATCCCAAACAATATAATTGGTTTGAATAAACTGTCCAACAATACTACTTTTATACATGACAAAAGCTATAATACTGTGCAGACAATGAAAGGGCATAAAAGATAGGTGACCACTATGCTAAACAGCCATATATAAGGCAAATGATGATCAGTGCAGCAATGCGTTGCACAGTATAACGCAAGCCAACAGTACATAAAGAATGTCTGAAGAGTGGAAGTAGACATATGCGCATATGTTCCACCATGAAAAACATGGTGTAGTACACATGACCCTGAAGTTAGGAAACAAGGATGTGTCGATGGAGGTGAGCGAATGCGTGCCATAGATGCGTTCCAGGGATACGTAAGAGATAACCCTGCACTACAGCTGGGAATGCAACAGATGCGCAAAAGAAACTCAGGAGTACGATGAGTGTGACAAATATCTAAAATATGCTCTCAAAACTGGTGCATAAGAACAGAATATATATGACATAACTATACATATTAAAGTAGAGTAAGTGGATGCAAAACAAGTGGCACACAGAATATACGATGTATATAAGGCTATAGGAAGGGAAGAGACATTATGGCATTATGGCATAATGACATAATATACACTACTCACAAAAGGTTAGGGATATGTGGCTTTTGGATGACATTTCACGATAATCCTAAAAATGCCCTCTAACCTTTTTAGCTAAACTTAATGTGACCTTCTCTAAACTTTTGAATGCACATGCCCAACTGGTCTGTGTTTCAATACTTTTAGCACAACTTGCTGTTCTCTAACAATGAGCTTAATGGTAAAATTTACATCCTGTGTTTGATCCACGAATCTCCCAATACATTTTGAGGTTCAACTAAAAGTGGTATTTAAACAGTCCTCCTTATCATGATCATATTTTGACATCATAAGACCAAAACTGCATCAACACTACCTCACCACTGCAAGTCTTCAAGCAGGATGTTCTCAGACGGTAGTGGCCGCTGAGTTTAGAGTATCACAGAGTGTCATCAGCAGTTTGCAACAGAGATGCAGAGAGACTGGAAGAGTCATAGAAAGGCATAGAAGAGGACATCCTTTGACCACAACGCACACTGATAACTGCATCATTATGAACAATATCATAAGGAATGATGAATGCCACATAACTCAAGGGATAGTTAAGATACTGTCCAAGTGTTGTGTCAGACCATTCAAAACCCTTTACATCAGTGTGATCTGCATGCTAGATGAAATGTAAGGGTACCTGACCACACCACCAGGCACAGGTGTCATCATCTTGCTGGACAAGAAACAAGTGGACCTCAGTGCTGTTCATTGATGAAAGTAAATTCATGCTGAGCAGAAATGATGGTCGCCAACGATGTTGGCAATGTCAAGGAGAACGCTATGCATCAGCTATTGTTGTCACCAGATGAGTCATTGGTGGTGGTGTTACAGTGTGGACAGGTGCGTCTAGTCAATGTAGAACTGCACTACACTTTGTGAATAGTACAGTGACATGTGCCTCTGCATGAACAGCAGAGGACTAATTTAATCTTTACGGACAACAATGCTCCAGCTCATCGAGGTCACATAATTAGAGAACGGCTGCTGGAGACTGGGATACCTCAAATGGAGCGGCCTCCACTTTCTCCAGGCCTGAATCCCATGGAAAACCTATGAGATCAGCTGAGTCTCTGTGTAGAGGCTCATAACTCTGTACTTGAGGACCACCCTTCAAGAAGAGTGGGATGCCATGCCAGACAATAACTCAACTTGTGAAAAGCATGAGATGCATTGTCAAGCTCTAATTGATACTAATTGATACTGAAGGCCGCAAGACAAGTTATTGAGACATTGTTGCCTAGGAGATGGCGGGAGCATCAGTAAGCGTCAGTAAGCAGCGCCGGCTTAATGATGACGTGGCCACGTGGAAACTTAGGACCCAGCGACGCACAGCGGTGGATCGGGAGATGGAAGGTGAGTGGTTTTTTTTTGTTTTTTTTTTTTAACTGTGTGCGGCTGTGCCAAGGTGGGGGGACCGTGGCAGCATGGGGGAAACATGGCAGCATGGGGAAACATGGCAACATGGGAGAAACATGGCAAAATGGGGAAACACAGCAGATTGGGGAAACATGGAAGCAACATGGCAGCATGGGGAAATATGGCAACATGGGGAAACATGGCAGGATGGGAAACATGGAAGCATGGGGAAACATGGTAACATGGGGAAAAAATGGAAACATGGCAAGCATGGGCAAACATGGCAACATGGGGGAAACATGGCAAGCATGGGGAAATATGGCAAGTATGGAGAAACATGGCAAGCATGGGGAAACATGGCAAGTATGGGGAAACATGAATATGCCAGGATGGGGGAAACATGCCAGGATGGTGGTACATAAACATGCCAGGATGGGGAAACCTGCCAGCATGGGTTTACATGAAAATGCCAGGATGGAGAGACATGCCAGGATGGGGAAACATCCCAGGATGGAGAAACATGCCAGCATGGGGGTACATGAACATGCCAGGATGGGGAGACATGCCAATATGGGGAAACATGCCAGGATGTCGGTGCATGAACATGCCAGGATGGGGAGACATGCCAGGATGGGGAAACATGCCAGGATGTCGATACATGAACATGCCAGGATGGGGAGACATCCCTGGATGGGGGAAACATGCCAGGATGGGGGTACATAAACATGCCAAGATGGGGAGACGTGCCAGGATGGGGGAGACATACCAGGATGGGGGTACATAAACATAGCAGGATGGGGAAACATGCCAGGATTGGGAAACATGCCAGGATGGGGGTATATGAAGATGCCAGGATGGGGGTACATGAAGATGCCAGGATGGGGGTACATGAAGATGCCAGGATTGGGGGTACATGAACATGCCAGGAAGGGGGTACATGAACATGCCAGGATGAGGAAACATGCCAGGATGGGGTACATTTACCAGGAAGGGGAACATTTACCTGAATCTGGGGAACATTTACCAGGATGTGGGGAACATTTACCAGGATGGAGGAACATGTCGGGATACGGTACATTTACCAGGATGGGGTCATTTACCAGCATGGAGGAACATGCTAGGAAGCTGGACATTTATCAGGCTGGGGGAACATTTACCAGGATGGGGGAACATTTACCATGTGTTATGGCCAGGTGGACGGGCAGACCCAGGAGGTGGATCCACTGGGCCGAACTCCTTGATGAAGGCAAGGGGTCCGGTAGCCGGAGCACTACGGGTAGCAGGACAGTCCGTGTACAAGAGTAGAATGCAGAAGTCCCTGGGACCACGGAGTCACTGATGGTAGTCCAGGTGACGGAGCTCAGGTTCGGAGGCCGAGATGTTGTCAGGCGGAGTCCGGAACCGATGGAGCGTGAGGACGGGTCACCACAGGGATCAGGGATGGTACGGACTGACAGGATGGCAGATAGTCAGCGTTCGGGAATCAGCAGGACTGGATGGCGAGGCAGGATCGGCTCTAGAAGAGAGAGAGGTGAGTATATCACAGGGACAAGGAGACCTGACTCCTAGCTTGGGAAACACGAAGAACAGGCCCTGCCCACTTGGACACTAAACCCCTTTATACCCTGTACCTGTGTGCTCAATTTCCTGTCAGTGGACGCTGGCCCTTTAAGAAAGGGTCAATGACCGCGCGCGCGCCCTAATGCGCATGCGCGCGGCCCGGGTGCCAGAAGCCAGGGCAGGGAGCGGTGAGCAGGAAGCAGGAGAGCCGGGCTGGGGCTGTGTAGCCGACGGGCGCCGGGAGCGGGGACCGGGCCGCCAGGAGACCGCAGGCAATGAAGGCTGGAGACCGGGGAGAGAAGCAGGGAAGCCGGGGAGCGTGGCAGGTGAGCCGGGGAGCAGAGCAGGGGACCCGGAGAGCGTGACAGTACCCCCCCACGCCCCCCTCCCCGCAACCGGGACAGGAAGGCACGGATCAGAGGAGTACCCACATTCTCCCGGGGCTCCCAGGACCTATCTTCAGGACCATACCCTGCCCAGTCTACCAGGAAGAACTGTCGGCCCCGTACGGTCTTCATGGCCACGATATCCATTACCGCATAGATGTCGTCATCGGCAATAGGAGGAGGAGCCGAACTGGCAGCAGCGGAGAAGGGACCAAGGACAACCGGCTTGAGCAGGGAGACGTGGAAGGAGTTGGGTATCCTCATCGTGGCCGGGAGCTGCAGCTTGTAGGAGACCTCATTGATCTTGCTGAGGACTTTAAACGGCCCGATGTAGCGAGGACCCAGCTTGTAGGATGGTAGCTTCAATCGGACGTACTTGGAAGCAAGCCAGACGAGATCTCCTGGAGAGAAACACGGAGGGTCCAGACGCCTCTTGTCTGCGTGTCTCTTCATCCGCAGGGAAGCACGTCCAAGGGACGCCTTGACAGAGTCCCAAATGGTTGCAAAGTCACGGGCTACAGCATCAGCAGCAGGGACATCCGAGGAAGAGTATACAGGTAATGGGACGGAAGGCTGAAGTCCGTAAACGACATGGAAGGGAGAGCTGGAGGAGGACTCACTGACGTGGTGGTTATGGGAGAATTCAGCCCAAGGAAGAAGCGTGGACCAGTCGTCATGATGGGCGTTGACATAGTGACGTAAGAAGGAGGTCAAGATCTGATTGACTCGTTCCACTTGGCCATTCGACTGAGGATGGTAGGCTGAAGAAAAGTCCAGAGTCACTCCCAGATGTTTGCAGAGGGCCCTCCAGAAGCGGGAGGTGAACTGAGTTCCTCTGTCGGACACAATGTGTGATGGAAAGCCATGCAAGCGGAAGATGTGTTGTATATAGGCGTCAGCGAGTTCCTGGGCAGAGGGCAGTCCAGCCATAGGGACGAAATGAGCCATTTTGGAGAACCGATCCACCACGACCCATATGACTGTGTGTCCGGAGGACAGGGGCAAGTCCGTAATAAAGTCCATCGCAATGTGTTGCCACGGAACTGAGGGTATAGGCAGAGGCAGAAGACGGCCATATGGCAGATGTTTGGGCGTCTTGTTCCTGGCACAAGAGGAGCAGGCTGAGACAAAAGAAGCGACGTCCGTGCGAAGGGATGGCCACCAGTAATGACGTACAATCGTACTCCATGTTCTCTTCTGACCAGCATGGCCGGCTGTTTTCGAGGCATGGCCCCAATGCAACACTTTTTGCCTGTCAGTCTCAGAGACATAGGTCTTCCCGGGCGGTATCTGGGCCAGGGTGATCTTACTAGGACAGATGATGGGCTGGGATGTCTCCTCCTCCTGTTCCATGGGCAGGAATGACCTGGACAAGGCATCTGCGCGTACATTCTTGTCCGCAGGTCGGAAATGGAGCTGGAAGTCGAACCTGGCAAAGAACAAGGACCACCTGGCTTGCCGTGGGTTCAGTCGCTGAGCGGACCGCAGGTATTCCAGGTTCTTGTGGTCCGTGTAAATGATCACGGGGTACACTGCTCCCTCTAGAAGGTAGCGCCATTCCTCCAGAGCCAGTTTGACTGCCAATAGCTCTCGGTCCCCGATGGTGTAGTTGCGTTCAGGCGCTGAGAAGCTCTTGGAGAAGAAACCGCAAGTCACCATCTTCCCGGAGGAGGACTTCTGCATGAGCACTGCTCCGGCTCCCGAGGAGGAGGCATCCACCTCCAAGGTGAACTGTCGGTTTAACTCCGGACGGTGGAGCACAGGGGAGGAGGCAAATGCCCGCTTCAGAGAGCCAAACGCGGCGTCGGCCGCAGGTGACCAGTCCTTTGGATTAGCCCCCTTCTTGGTCAAGGCGGAGAGAGGAGCAGTCAGAGCCGAGAAGTGAGGGATGAACTGGCGGTAATAGTTTGCGAATCCCAGAAAGCGTTGGATTGCCTTCAGTCCAGAAGGAGGAGGCCAGTTGAGAATGGAAGAGACCTTCTTCGGATCCATCTGCAGTCCGGTATCGGAGATGACGTAACCCAGGAAGGGAAGAGAAGACTGTTCGAAGACACACTTCTCGTACTTGGCGTACAGACGATTTTCCCTCAGTCGTTGTAGTACCAGCTGCACGTTCTCTCTGTGGGTCTGGAGGTCCGGAGAAAAGACCAGGATGTCATCAAGATACACCACCACAGAGATGTAGAGAAGGTCCCGGAACACGTCGTTCACCAATTCCTGAAAGACTGCTGGTGCGTTACACAGGCCGAAGGGCATCACACAGTATTCATAGTGCCCATCGCGAGTATTGAACGCGGTCTTCCATTCGTCCCCAGAGCGGATGCGGACCAGGTTGTAGGCACCCCGAAGATCCAACTTGGTGAACACACGAGCTCCTCTAAGCCGATCAAACAATTCGGGGATGAGCGGCAGGGGGTACTTATTTTTCACGGTGATTTGGTTCAATCCCCGGTAGTCTATGCATGGGCGTAGGTCGCCTTCTTTCTTCTTAACGAAGAAGAAGCCTGCTCCAGCAGGAGAGGAGGATCTCCGAATGAATCCCCTTGCCAGGTTCTCTGTGATGTAGGTAGACATGGCCCTTGTTTCGGCAGGAGACAGCGGATATATCCGTCCTCGAGGTGGTGTAGTTCCCGGGAGCAGGTCAATGGCACAATCGTAAGGACGATGTGGCGGAAGTACCTCAGATTCCTTTTTGTCAAAGACGTCCGCGAAGGACCAATAGGCCGAGGGCAGTCCCGGTAGGGACTCTGGAACCGGAGGTCGTCGGATGGGCTGTATAGTCTTCAGACAGTTCTCGTGGCAAGAGGAGCCCCATCGGGTGATTTCACCAGTGCCCCAGCTGACTGACGGTTCGTGTGTCCGTAACCAGGGGAGTCCCAGCAGGATTTGATGGGACATATGTGGGAGGATGTAGAGAGCGATGTTCTCGGTGTGCAGGGCACCGATACGCAGTTCCCATCCACAGAGGCAATCACGAGGGGTTTGTCGAGTGGAGTAACAGGCACCTGGTACTTGTCCACCGTGGCCTGCTGGATGAAATGGCCTGCTGCCCCAGAATCGAGGTACACCTCGGCCGTGAACCGCGTCTCTCCCGTTGCCACTTGAACAGTCCACATAACCGGGTCTGAGAGAGTCCCAGCACCTAGGGTGGCCTCTCCTACCAACCCTAGGCTTTGGAGTTTCCCGGCCTCTCTGGACAGGAGCGTAGAAGGTGTGTGCCCTCTCCGCAGTAGAAGCAGAGGCCCTTGGCGAGCCGCTCTGCTCGGCGTTGTTCAGACTGCCGCACACGGTCGATCTGCATGGGCTCGTGGACGGAGACACCAGATGCCGTTGACTGAAGTACGGCAGGCTTCTGCGGAGGAGAGGAATGCCGTATCGGACGTCTCTCACGGGACACTTCTTTGGATCGCTCCTGAAAGCGAATGTCCACTCGAGTCGCTAGGGTAATCAGGGCATCCAGGGTGGACGGTACGTCACGACCAGCCAGCTCATCTTTAATTCGACCCGAGAGTCCTTCCCAGAAGGCGGCGGTTAGAGCCTCATTGTTCCACCCGAGTTCCGAAGCCAAGGTGCGAAAACGGATGGCATATTGACCCACCGTCAGAGTCCCCTGACGTAACCGGAGAAGAGATGAGGCAGATGCGGAGGCGCGTCCGGGCTCATCAAAGGTGCCACGAAATGCCTGCAGGAACTCCTGGATGTTCGTGGTCACAGGGTCCTCCTTTTCCCACAAGGGGTTCATCCACGCCAGTGCCTCACCCTCTAGATGGGACATCATGAACGCGACCTTGGCTTGGTCGGAGGCAAACAAATGCGGCAGCTGCGTGAAATGGAGGGAGCATTGGTTTATGAATCCCCTGCAGGTCTTGGGATCTCCGGCGTACCGGGGTGGTGAGGCCAAACGAAGTCTGGAAGCATCCGAAGAGGCTGCCACGGGAGCTGAAGCCGTGGATTGTCTAGTGGAAGCCCGAGATGCTGAAGATGTAACTGACGCTTGCAGCGTGTTCAGGCAGGCGTCCACAGAAGACATAAAGTTCAGCATGCGGGTCTGAGTCTCACGCTGGCGGGTGAGTTCCTCCTGCAAGGCCGCTAGTGCTTCGGCGGGATCCATGGCCTGTTCTTACTGTTAGGGCCAGGTGGACGGGCAGACCCAGGAGGTGGATCCACTGGGCCGAACTCCTTGATGAAGGCAAGGGGTCCGGTAGCCGGAGCACTACGGGTAGCAGGACAGTCCGTGTACAAGAGTAGAATGCAGAAGTCCCTGGGACCACGGAGTCACTGATGGTAGTCCGGGTGACGGAGCTCAGGTTCGGAGGCCGAGATGTTGTCAGGCGGAGTCCGGAACCGATGGAGCGTGAGGACGGGTCACCACAGGGATCAGGGATGGTACGGACTGACAGGATGGCAGATAGTCAGCGTTCGGGAATCAGCAGGACCGGATGGTGAGGCAGGATCGGCTCTAGAAGAGAGAGAGGTGAGTATATCACAGGGACAAGGAGACCTGACTCCTAGCTTGGGAAACACGAAGAACAGGCCCCGCCCACTTGGACACTAAACCCCTTTATACCCTGTACCTGTGTGCTCAATTTCCTGTCAGTGGACGCTGGCCCTTTAAGAAAGGGTCAATGACCGCGCGCGCGCCCTAATGCGCATGCGCGCGGCCCGGGTGCCAGAAGCCAGGGCAGGGAGCGGTGAGCAGGAAGCAGGAGAGCCGGGCTGGGGCTGTGTAGCCGACGGGCGCCGGGAGCGGGGACCGGGCCGCCAGGAGACCGCAGGCAATGGAGGCTGGAGACCGGGGAGAGAAGCAGGGAAGCCGGGGAGCGTGGCAGGTGAGCCGGGGAGCAGAGCAGGGGACCCGGAGAGCGTGACACCCTGATGGAGGACATTTACCAGGAATGGGGTAAAGGCTAGGATGGGGGAACAATTACCAGGATGAGGAACATTTACCAGGATGGGGTACATTACCAGGATGGGGGAACATGCCGGGATGGGGTCATTTACCAGCATGGGGGAACATGCCAGGAAGGGGGACATTTACCAGGATGGGGGAACATTTACCAGGATGGGGGAACATTTACCAGGATGGGGGAACATTTACTCTGGTGGAGGACATTTACTAGAAGTGGGGTACAATGCCGGGATGGGAAACCTTTACCAGGATGAGAAACATTTACCAGGATGGGGGAATATGCTGGGATGGGGTACATTTACCAGGATAGGGCCATGATTGGGACAAATATACCAGAATGTAGGAAATATATATCAGGATGGAGGACATGTTTACCAGGAAATGGCCCAGGAAGGGGGACATAACTACACAATGAAAGGGGAGAGGAGCAACTAGTATGTGTTTATGGGATTTCAAGATGTTCAGACTTTGAAATGTAGATGTGGATTACAGGGTGAAATCTGATTGCATTCCATGCTAAAATCTCTGTCTGTCCAATATGCTGCAATTTTTTCCAGAAAGATCAATCCAACTGCTGTGTCTGGAAAGGGCAGTGGAGGGGCTCAGCTTCAATGTGTGGTAAGCAGGCATGAGCGTGATGCCCCTGCTGAAGAGAAGACTGGAAAGGTAAGGTTAAAATCAATTACAGTGGAACCTTGCTTAACGAGAACAATCCGTTTTGGGAGTGTACTTGTTAACCAAGTTACTCGTTAGGCAAAGCAAGATTTCCCAAGGAAATCATTGCAATGCAAACGATTCATTCCACAACGTGTTAAATTTCCCATCCTGGTCCCCTATTCTGTCATTCCACACATGCACAAAAACACACAAACACGTACAAACACACACAAACACAAACACACACAAACACACAAGCACGCATGCACACGCACATATTATATGCTCACCTTACCTTCCGTTCCATCGCCGGTCTCCTGGGACTTGGTGTTCTATGGTACGGGGCCGGGCTGTGTATCACGTTACCATAACGACGATGGAGGAACTTCCTGGCCAGAGCGCTGACGTCAAAAGCAGAGCCGCTTGCCTCTGATTGGCCAGCGCGCTGCCTTTCAGTAGCGGCGACAGGCAGTTCCTCTCTCGTCGCTATGAATGCCGATACACAGCGTGGACTGGAGCGCAGCGGCGAACTACAGGACCCAGGAGGCTGGCAATGAAACGAAAGGTACACATATTATGTTATATTATATGCTCACCTTACCTTCCATTCCATCGCCGGCCTCCTGGGTCTTGTAGTTAGCCGCGAGGACATCGCAATGTACCCGGGAACTACAAGAACCATGAGGCCGGCGGTGGAACGGAAGGTAAGGTGAGCATAATACTGTATGTGCGTGCGTGCGTGCGTGTGTGTTTGTGCGTACATGTGTGTGTTTGTGTGGACTGCAAGTGCGGGTCAGAGCGTGGTGGATGTACAGAACCGGAAGTGTGTGCAGTGAGGATTTCGCTAGTACAGCAAAGCTTTCTCATAAAGTGGGTTACAAATTTACAGAAAGCTTTGCTTGTTAAGCGAAATTCTCGTTAAGTGGGTTACTCGTTAAGCGAGGTACCACTGTATTTACATAATAGGTCTGGTTGGCACTTCGGAAAAAAAAATTGGGTTGAGGGCTACAGTTTGGGCACTCGGCCTGTTGAAAGGTTCGCCATGACTGGTACATACTGTATATACATATATTAATACCTACAAAAAAATAAAACAACAAATGAGATATTAAAACATTAACATAGTAAGACCACATGAGACACATTGCCAGTGAATTATCTAAAACATATAATAAGTGGAAACATGCACTCGGTGAAAGTACAAAAAGTGAGAGATGAGAGTCCAGATTGTTAATTGAAAGCACAAAGTCAGGTATCTGAGGAATTTCTGGAATAGATGAAAATTTCTGAAGGCTACTGCAAGAACTGATGGAGACATCACTCAGGGGAACTACAGAAAAAAAAAGACATTAGGGTGAGAAGAGGTAAGGTATACAATGAATAAAAATAACATTAAAATTGAATCTGTCTGATGATTAGCTTTGTGCAGCATGTTATAAGACAGAAAACTATACTGTAGAAAAGAATTAAAGCTGATTTGTTCATTGAGCATGGGGTGACATAGTATTTAGCCTAAACATCCATTTAGGATCAATATGCGCTAGGTGGTTTCTATTCCCTTCACACAATAACAAGAATTTTATAGAAAAAAAAGCATAATTTTTGCCACATTTTCAATTTTTTTATTTCAAGGTGTTCACTGAAGGGGTTTACTAATGTGACAGATTTATAGATCGGGTTGTTCCAGATACGGCGATACCAAAAATGTGTACTTTTTGTTTTTACATAAATATATGTGTTTATTGGTATAATTTTATTTAACTTTTTTCACTTTTTGTTATTTATTTGGGGATTTTTATAAAATATTTACAATTTGATTTAACTTTATTTTACTTAGTCCCCCTATGGGACATTAACTTTTATTAGTCAGATCGCTAATCATAGCACTTGTCAGTGCTCCTGGCATAGTCTAAAGGCCCTGTCACACTAAGCAACATCGCTAGCAACATCGCTAGCAACATCGCTGCTAACGAACAACTTTTGTGACGTAGCAGCGATGTTGCTAGTGATGTCGCTGTGTGTGACATCCAGCAACAACCTGGCCCCTGCTGTGAGGTCGTTGGTTGTTGCTGAATGTCCTGGGCCATTTTTTAGTTGTTGCTGTCCCGCTGTGAAGCACAGATCGCTGTGTGTGACAGCGAGACAGCAACAACTAAATGTGCAGGCAGCAAGAGCCGGCTTCTGCGGAGGCTGGTAACCACAGTAAACATCGGGTAACCAAGAAGCCCTGTCCTTGGTTACCCGATATTTACCTTTGTTACCAGCCTCCGCCGCTCTCACTGTCAGTGCCGGCTCCTGCTCTGTGCACATGTAGCTGCAGGACACATCGGGTTAATTAACCCGATGTGTACTGTAGCTAGGAGTGCAGGGAGCCAGCGCTAAGCAGTGTGCACTGCTCCCTGCTCTCTGCACATGTAGCTACAGCACACATCGGGTAATTAACCCGATGTGTGCTGTACCTAGGAGAGCAGGGAGCCAGCGCTAAGCGGTGTGCGCTGCTCCCTGCTCTGTGCACATGTAGCTGCAGCCCACATCGGGTAATTAACCCGATGTGTGCTGCAACTAGGAGAGCAGGGAGCCAGCGCTAAGCAGTGTGCGCTGCTCCCTGCTCTCTGCACGTGTAGCTGAGTGCGCTGGTAACCAAGGTAAATATCGGGTTGGTTACCCGATATTTACCTTAGTTACCAAGCGCAGCATCTTCCATGTGGCGCTGGGGGTTGGTCACTGGTTGATGGTGAGCTCACCAGCAACTCGTGTAGCGACGCTCCAGCGATTCCTGCCAGGTCAGGTTGCTGGTGGGATCGTTGGAGCGTCGCAGTGTGACATCTCACCAGCAACCTCCTAGCAACTTACCAGCGATCCCTATCGTTGTTGGGATCGCTGGTAAGTTGTTTAGTGTGACTGGACCTTAACAGGCCACTGTAGCCAGATAACACGGAGGTCGTCATTTGACCTCAGGTTACAATGGTAATGATTGTAACCCCGTGATCATGTTGCAGGGGTCCAAATTGGTGAGAGAGGGAGCACACTCCCTCTCCCATCCTCCTAATTGCTGCAGTCGCTTTTGATCGTGGCATTTAGGGGATTAAATAGCCAGGGGCTACGTTGACCTATGGCTGAGCTGTAAGGAGGTGGGGATTCTCTCTGCACTTTTCTAATGTGTGTTATATTGAGAGGTTGAGGGCACAGGTAAAGGCCCTAGAGGAGGTGAAGAAAGCAGAAACAGTGGTGGAAGCGGTAAATCCAGACGTTTGTCTTGTAATCCTTGGTGATTTCAAGACTTGGACAGTAGCTCCTTTCTTGCCTGTCTCCACAGCTCCAGAGTAATTCAGTGCCCAGTCCGAGAGATGTAACGCCCCTGGCAATGCTTGCTCGTCCAGGTGCCAGTGATGAAATGCACCCTGGGAGACACAAAGTTTTACAAGGAAAAAGTAAAGTCTGCTACATGATGGTTGTTAGGTCCAGGTGGTGGAAACACTGGACCGTACACCGGACTGCCCCAGTGAGGCAACCAGATCGGTCACCCCGCCAGAGGGCCCTGATGCACAGCAGCCGAAGCACTACTGGTAGCAAGATAGTCCGATCAGGGAACTGGGAAGTAGATGTCTCTGGGTTCACAGAGTTCCTGAAAGTAGTCCGGAGGACGAGACTTAGGTTCAGAGGCCGGGCTGTGACGTCAGGCGGAATCCGGAACCAGCTGAACGAGAAAGCAGGTCACCCAACGGAACCAGGGATCGGAGACAGGTGGGACTGAGGAGGTGGTGGAATCCTCAGATGACAGTCACCGACAGGAGTCCTGGAACACCCGTGGATTTGTCAGTAGTTTTTCGTTTGTGAACCCTCCCCATACACACCTATTGCCAATCCACATCATATATATAGCCTGGGTCTCAGCTTCCCATACATGGTAAGTTTTTTAGCTGCATGAGAGGACACACACAAGCTAGGGACCCCAGCGTGGAGAGATGCTTTGGCGTAGTGTTGGGGCTCTATTGCATTGATCAATTCAGTAGCTAAATTTCTCTTTATTCATATATTCATGGCAGTAATGCAGGTTCCATTTTTCACATTTCATTCTTACACATAGCTGTTGGATTTTTCATGTCAGTATTCGCACAGCAGTTTCTGCTATTACATGTATTCCCCTTGCATAGTCACTGGTGTGCATAACTTATCTCCCCATAGTGATGTTTTTTTAGGTTTTTGCACCCAGTTCAGACATAGAATGGAGTTCCAAACGTTATTTCTTATTAGTCACCGACAGGAGTCCTGGAACACCCGTGGACAGGACCGGTTAGCATAGCAGAACGGGCTCTGTGAGACAGACAGTGCTAATACCGGACAATGCAAAAGAGGGACCTGAACTCCTAGCTTACTAAACACGTAGAACAGGCCCCGCCCACCTGGAAGGAAGATCCTTTTATCCCCAGTACCTGTATAGGCAATATCCTGTTTCTGGGTGCTGGCCCTTTAAGAGAGGGTCAATGACCGCGCGCGCACCCTAATGCGCATGTGCGAGGCCCGAGTGCCGGCGGCCAGAGCGGGAAGCGGTGCAGAGGAAGCAGGAGTGCCCGGCAGAGAGTCTAGCGTCGCAGAGGAGTGCCTGGAGAGAGGAACAGGACGCATGGAGGATGCAGGAAAGGGAGCAGGGTGAGCGCGGAGAGGAGGGCCGGAGGCTGAGGCGGTGAGTAAGGAGCGCCGTCGGGGACTGGAGAGCGTGACAGTGGTGTAGTGCAGCCACAGCTTTTTTTAGAGAAGTAATGGAACCTGGGCAACTGGTACTGGGGGACTGCCATGACCATCAGATTTCAGAAACAAAACAAGCCTCATATGGCTATATTGTTGGGAAAATACAAAAATGATGGCTCTTGGAAGAAGGAAAGGGAAAAACAAAAATGCAAGATTGCCGGGGTGAAGGGGTTTCCTAAAACGCCAAGCGTAAAAGAAGTAAAGTGGACCGTCTTTTAGCAGCTTTCCACTTGGAAGACACTCCATATTTTACAATATAGTCTTTAGGCAGGAAAAAAAATGTCGCTTTTGGAGCAGTGTAACCTAAAAAAGCTTGAATTTTATTCATTGTGCATTGGACGTAAAGTGTCCAGCAATCACCGCAAAGGTCGCTACAAAAACACTGGACACACAATGAAAACTGAGGGAAAATGTGGATAAACTGCTTCAGGAATTACCAAAAAGTTACTTCAGGAAAAAAAAAACCGCTGCCGTTTGCTGAGACGGTTTTCACCTGCCCAGAGCAAGGACATGGATCTGCACATGCGCAGAGACGGTCCCAGCAGAAAGCCGAACAAGTCACGTGTGACCTCTGGCCCAGGCGCGACCCTAGCGTTCCCGCAGAGACAGCGCCCCTAGCGCTCAATCAGTGACGGCGCCGCATTCTGCAGGATAATGAGTAAAGGGGCGTGGTCAGGGCGGCTGATTCCCGGCTGGATCAGGTGACTACACTTCCTTGTTTGCCTGCTTGTGATTGGCTGAGGGCGCGGCTCTGCTGTGGACACGTCACTGACAGGCAGCGCAGGCTGCAGGAGAGGCTGAGACGCTCGCGCTCCAGTCCGCATTCAGCTCCCTTGTCTCCGGTACAGCCTGCAGTCACCATGCCTCTCCAGTATGAGCTGTGCCCCGGCCGTATGGTGGGTGGCGACCACCCATGCTTCATCATAGCCGAGATTGGGCAGAACCACCAGGGAGACCTGGAGATCGCCAAGAAGATGATTCGCATGGTGAAGGTAGGACTGGTGATGTGGGGCCCCCTCCCTGCCAGCTGCAGTGTGTAGGCACTGTGAGGAGCAGGCATTGCCCCTGTCTTCTCCAAGGTAGCAAATGTATCTGTCTGTAGTGTGGGTGTAGGAGAGGTGGGAGTGGGTTTGCTGCAAGCTCTATGGCAGTGTGTGGGGGATGCATCAGCCGCTGCTTAACAGCCGCCTCTACTAACACTTGGGCACGTTCCCATAGTGAGCGCAGCGGCTCAGGGTTCCCTGGCTCACCTCTAGAGAAGGCATTCTACCATTACAGATGTAGCAGAGCTGAGCTTACAGGTGACTACTGGTGATGAGCGAGCACTGCTGTGCTAGAGTGGCCGATGCTCATAACAAGTAGTTGGATGCTTGGATGGGCGCGACTCGAGTACCCAAGTATAATGGAAGTCAAGGGCAAAGTTGAGCATTTTTACAGATTATCTTCCATTATACTCGTCGGGTACTTGAGTTGTGCCCATGAGTACTGAGCATGGTAGTGCCCGCTCATCACTAGTTATGGTACTGAGCACCCAAGCATGGTAGTGCCCGCTCATCACTAGTTACGAGTACCAAGCACCCATGAATGGTAGTGCCCGCTCATCACTAGTTATGGGTACTGAGCACCCAAGCATGGTAGTGCCCGCTCATCACTAGTTACGAGTACCGAGCACCCGTGAATGGTAGTGCCCGCTCATCACTAGTTATGGGTACTGAGCACCCAAGCATGGTAGTGCCCGCTCATCACTAGTTACGAGTACCGAGCACCCGTGAATGGTAGTGCCCGCTCATCACTAGTTACGAGTACCAAGCACCCGTGAATGGTAGTGCCCGCTCATCACTAGTTACGAGTACCAAGCACCCGTGAATGGTAGTGCCCGCTCATCACTAGTTACGAGTACCGAGCACCCGTGAATGGTAGTGCCCGCTCATCACTAGTTACGAGTACCGAGCACCTGTGAATGGTAGTGCCCGCTCATCACTAGTTACGAGTACCGAGCACCCGTGAATGGTAGTGCCCGCTCATCACTAGTGGCTATCAGTAATTGACATAATGACCTGGTCGTCTGCCAATATAGGATGATTGGGTTCCTCCTTGTGTTTGAGGGTTGAACATTTATGGAAAGCTCCTTTAAGATGAGGCAGATTTACAAAAGACAACATTTAAGTCTACATATCATTGTATCGCCAGATCCTCGTTCAGAACGTTAGGCTCCAGACTTTTCCTGCTTTTCGAGGATTTAGGAAAGGGGCATAACCTTTACCATTGTCCGCCATTGCTATCAAGAGTCCCCCTGTGCTCTCTCTAAGTTCGTCCCGCCAGTCATCATAAAGACCCTTCCTCAAATAACCCACTCTCACTGGAGAGGCAAGTTTCATACTATTACAATGTAACCATGATATGGATTTGTCCATTTTGGTCCTGTCTGAACAAAACAAATATGCCTTAAAATACTGATAATTAAACGTTAATCCACAAGTAATACTCTATCCCCTAGCCTTCACATTGGGAATATCTGGAGATGGTGCAAATCGGTGTTCAGCGGCCTCTTCAGTGATATGTAGTCAGTGGGAGTAGCCATGAGAACGGCCGCCTACTTGTTGGCATCCCTAGATCCTCTTTAGATTAACCAGCTTGAATCGCTCTGATGTGTTATGATATACATTAGCCAGTCGGATTGGGCTAACCAAAATAATATCCGTGGATGCTAGCAGTTACCCCTTCTCCATCCCCATGTGCCCCCCC
The DNA here is from genome assembly GCF_048569485.1 of Anomaloglossus baeobatrachus. Lineage (NCBI taxonomy): Eukaryota > Metazoa > Chordata > Amphibia > Anura > Aromobatidae > Anomaloglossus > Anomaloglossus baeobatrachus. The sequence goes on from NC_134353.1 coordinate 498,745,324, forward strand.
CCCAAAATAAAAAAGCCTAAATTGCCTCTTGGTGCCAATGTGGTTCCAACAACGTCGAAACACGCGTTCCTGGGGCGCTCATGACATGACACGTGAGCCCCATGACCGATCAGTGCCAGCTTCCTTGTCCGTGCCATTTGACTCAGAAGTCATTAACAGAAAGTGAGTGGCAGCCGCATCAACATGGGAACCCTTTATAAGTGTGGATAAACGGGCAGCAGCTGTCTGTTAGTACCAGGTAAGGTAGTGCAAACATATCAAGAGACACAAGGTACAAGCAATCAGCAGGAGTAGGTGCACTTGAAGATGTAAGGGTAAGCTTACCTGGACCAACTGACGGCACTAAACGACTGCCAATCGGCAAACCTTTACTGATTGCTTGTCATTTAGTAGAATGTTTATACTGGCAGACTGGTAATTAATGTGCACTGGGCAATCTTTAAAGGCAACCTGATGTAAAAAAAAAAAATGCTGTTAATCTGTTGGTTAATAGCATTTAGACGTCTTGTGGCCCCTGCAATAAGCGTCCCCTTGCTTGGAGGCAATTATCTTTATTCCGGCAGCCTCGTGCTTAATGTCATAGAGGTGAGCATGGTTCTGTGCCTAGTAAGTGGCAGCTGTAACCATGCTCATTGAACGGACTGACAGCCAGCTCATCATTGCATCAGTACAGAACACTTTTCTTTAATGTATTCTGAGAGTGGAGCTAGCAGTGTGAGACATGTAATGACTGACAGTCTGCTCATATAAACCATCGGATGGTTAATTCTAACGTATCATTTCATTCAGCTTTCTATGACCTACATGCCCATATAGACATCTTAGGACAGTTGATCTTACTGACAGATTCCCTTTTAAGTTGTTTGCCTTAGGGCCTACTCACACTTGCGCTATTTTGACGCAAACGGAATCCGTCACTAATGTAGTACAGTTCATTTATTTACAGTGGAAGCGCGACATCATGTGGACACAAGCGGGTACTGCATGACACACACACGCACCATAGTAACGCGCTTCCACTGTAAATAAATGAACTGTACTACAATACTGACGGATTCCGTTTGCGTCAAAATAGCGCAAGTGTGAAACTAGCCTTATTAAATTAAATGGATACACCAAGGGGAATATTGAAACACCATTTTCAGATACTTATAGGGACTTTGTCAGCACAGAATGATAGTTCAAACCATGTAAGTGCATCATGATGTGGCCAAGCATAAAAGTGCACCTTCCCACCATCTTGTTTTCTGTTCATCTCCACCATTTTCTGGCTTTATCAAGCTAAAACTGTCAATCAAAGAAGAGGGGAGGGGTAGAGATGGTGGGAAGGGATATTTAATGATTGGCCACCTCTTGATGCACCAAGTGCCTGTACTTCCTTTGAACAGTCATTCTGTGCAAGGAAAAAAAAAAAAAAAAAATGCACGGTTTCGCTGCGCTGCTCAGAAAGGTAGTGATAAGGTTATTTGGGATGTAGATTTATTAATTATTTACATGCCACTACGCGTTTCGGGGGTACAACCTCCCCCTTCCTCAGGTAGCAGTAAAATGCAGGAAAATCAAATCTTAAATACACAAACTGGATGAAGAGAAAAAAAAAAAAAAAAAAAGAGAATCCTTATTCCCTTAATCAGATTGAATCCCCATCGGGGTGGGATCATTCAGACAATTAGTTGATTAGGAAGGCTCTCCCCTAGAAGATACCGATCTTTTGCATTCATAAAAAAACAATGGTATATACGGGTTTACAAAAAACACCAATACATAATGAAATAAAATGTGCATTAAAAACATTGATAATAGACAATAAATGTGTATTTTGCCTCCATTTGGTGCAATGCATGTGTGATGCCATATTGGCAATATGGGGAGTGACTAAAAAACAGGAAGGTTACTGTTAGTTAAAAAAGCAATGATATAAAATCAATATAGAGACCCAACTGATTTTCCATGTGAATTTTCATAAAAAAGACTTTTGGATAAAAAATTCTTTCGGAAAGATTAAAAAGCTATATAGGTAAAAATAAATTGGAAAGGAACTTTTGATAAAAATGTTGTTCCCCATCGGAGACTAAATTAAATTATTTGACTGGAGCTGACATACCAATATACGTTAAAAATAGGGTAAATTCATATGGAGAAAATTATATGGAGAAAATTATAATTAGTTAGTATAAGAATATAAAGGGGGAAAATGGAGGATTGGAAAAGGAAGGAAAGATGAATCCAAAAGAGGGAAAGAGGAAAAAAAAAAAAAAAAGGAGGAAAATGAAACCAAAATAGGGAAAAAAAATGAGAAAAAATGATAAAAAAATGATATCAAAAGAGAGACAAAAAAATATATAAAATTAATATGAAACCAAAAGAGGGAAGAAAAAAAAAACAAAAAAAAAACCAAAAGAGGGAAAAAAGAAAAAAAAAGAGAAAAGAGGTCCATGAGAGAGAAAAAAAAAAAAAAAAAAAAAAAAAAGAGGAAAATGAAAACAAATTGAAACCAAAATAGGGAAAAAAAAAGGGGGAAAAAAGAGGAAAATGAAACCAAAATAGGGAAAAAAAAAGAGGTATAATAAATAGTTCATTCCCTATGCAACAATGTGAGGATTGGGTGGTTAAATATTGAATTAATGATTTTCAAATATGAGTTTTCAAATTAAGTTTTTTTCTGTAATGGTATTCTGATCCCTCTTATTTAGACCTATTTTACTCGCTCCGTCATTATATTTAGACCTTCAGGATGTAGGGTGGCTAGTTTAAATATCCAAAAGGATTCCCGCTCCACTAGCTTCCAGTATCTGTCCATATTATCTGTCATGATTTCTTCAATGATTACTGTTTTAAAGGTGTCACTGTCCTTATTGTGTTCACACAAAAAATGTTTTGATAGACTGTGTGTAAGTAGACCATGGTGGATGTTGTATCTGTGACCATTTAGCCTGTTGTGTAACATTTGTGTTGTACGACCTACGTATTGTAGGCCGCAGGGACATTCCAACAGATAGATCACATAGGAGGTGGTACAGGTAAGGTGTTGCTTTATAGAAAATTCTTCCCCCGTGATGTTGGACTTGAATAAATGTGTACCTTGTTTCAGTGTTTTACAACATAGGCACCTTGGTTGGCCACAGCGGAAATTCCCTACTGGTTTTTTGATGTCTGACTCCTTCAGGGACACGGTAGATTTCTCATTAAATATTTTACTAGGGGCAATCATGCTTTTTAAATTTCTGTTTCTACGGAACACTACCTTCGGTTTATTGGGTAGGATCCCCGAGAGAATTTTGTCATTTTTCAGGATATACCAATATCTGCTTACCAACTCCTTTACCTTTCTGTATGAATCAGTGTAAGTGGTTACCAGGCAGCTCTTGTAACCAGTGTTTGCCCTACTCTCCTCCAGGCCCCTTTCCTCAATCTTGGACAGGCACTTGTCCTGATCCAATTTCGAACTTTTCTGAAAGGCATCAGCCAATATTTTACTAGGATAGCCTTTGCTCCTAAATCTGGTCCGTAATATTTTGGCTTCGGCTCTAAAGGATTCCACATTCGTACAGTTCTTCCTAATACGCCAGTATTGGCCGTACGGAATATTCCTGATCCAGGTGGGAAGGTGACTGCTGGAAAACTCTAGATAACTGTTGACATCCACCTTTTTAAAGAAAGTTGAAGTTTCAATGGTGGATGTTTCATTGAATTGGATATTTAGATCCAAGAATTGGATAGAGTCTCGGGAGATGGTGGCTGTAAAACTTAGTCCCCACTCATTCTGGTTTAGTGAGTTGATGAAGGTTACCGCACTCTCCTCGGACCCTGACCAAATAAAAAACAGGTCATCTATGAACCTGCGATAGAAGGTTATGTTCCCCATGGCTAGAGGGGACCGTGCGATGTGGAGGGACTCGAAACACCCCATGTATAAATTAGCATAACTCGGGGCGAATCTCGTCCCCATCGCACAGCCCCTCAACTGACGGTAAATATTGCCCTCAAAAGTGAAAATGTTATGGTTTAGTATGAACTCAATAGATTGTAGGATGAACTCCCTCTGTGGAGATGGGAGGGTGTTATCCGCAGCCAAATAGGAGTCCACACTCTTCAACCCAAGCCCATGGTCTATATTTGAATATAGTGCGGATACATCTAGGGTGAAGAACAGGCAGTTGGGAGTTGCGGGGAGTGTTTTAAGAAGGCTGATTAAATGAGAAGAGTCCCTAAGATGGGAGTCTAGTCGGCCCACATATTTTTGTAAAAATAAATCAATGTAATGTGATAAGTTTGCCGTGATGGAGTTGATTCCAGATATTATTGGTCTGCCCGGTGGGTTGGTTAGGGACTTGTGAATTTTTGGGAGAAAATAATAATGAGGTAAGGAGTAGTGTTTGATCTCTAAATATTGCTTCTCTCTCTTGTTTAGGATCCTCTCCTCACTTGCCTTTTTAATCAGGATTTTATAATGATGAAAATACTCACAAGATGGATCTTTTTCTAGGGCTTCATAATATTTACTGTCCTCCAGCTGTTTTGTCCCTTCCTTAATGTACCAGTCTCTATCCATCAACACCACCCCACCCCCTTTGTCTGCACTCTTTATGACCAAATTATGGTTATTTTTGAGGGAATTTATAGCCATCCTTTCCTCCCCTGATAGGTTGTCTCGTTTGTAATGGCAGCGGAATTCTCTGATGTCTTTGAGTAATAGCTGATGGAACGTTTCTATATTGTTACCCCTGTGATGGTGAGGATAGAAGTTCCTGTTCCCTTTGACCTGTACATGTACATATGTGTCCAATATTTCACCATCAGTGTTTTTCTTAGTTGGGCCCTTCTGTTTGGATTGAATCATAAAGTGTCTCTGTAGAGTGAGTTTTCGCACAAACTCATTTATATCCAGAAAAAGGCGAAATGTATTGGTGTTGCTGGATGGACAAAATGATAGTCCTCTTTTCAATAATGTGATTTCCCCTTGATTTAACTGGTAATTGGAAAGGTTGAAAATCCCTTTGTCCTGTTGATCTATATGGGTTGGGTTGCTGGCTTTTTCATTGGGGTTGGATTTATCCCTAATTCCACTCCCACCTCCCCCTCGGCAGCCTCTTCTCTTGTTTTTCTTTTTATTCGAACTTTTGATGGTTTTGATTGAAAAAACTCAGTAATCTTTTTATCGGTGGCCCCCTGGGAGGTGATGGACACATTGAGGTTCTGTTTAGTAATTTGTTCCCCTGGGTTAATTTGGGTTATTCCTATGGTGCTGTGGTTTGGTTCTCTCTGCACCCGAATAGGATCCTCTAAGGATAGGGAGGGTATAACGCTATTGGTAGAGATTTGATTTCTCTGGGAATTTGAGGAATCAGAACTGGTTAGTTCTTGGGTACCATGAACGGTTAAGATGGAGGAATTCATTAGATCCACAATTTCGGGGTCAATTCCCGCCTCATCCGTTTCTGATGTATCTGGTAGTTCCTTCGCTATGTTACTGTAAGTGGGTCTCATAGGTACATTATGGTTCCTCAAATTATTATTAGTGGTTTTGTGTTTGTTGGAATTTAAGAACACTCTGGTTAATACAGGTGTGTTCTCCTCGCCCCCATCGATCGGTAGGTGGGCCATGGTTAACCCAGATGCCCTGGGCAACACAGTGTCCTGGGAGACCCTGGGGGTTCGGACCCTATTTGGTGTGACGTTAGTTTCTGAGTTATTGTAGTTTCGAAAATTAAACCTTGGTGGGTGACGAGGACCACTGTGTCTCGGGTGATTATTAAAATTATTAGAATTACTAAAATTACTAAAATTACCCCTCCTTGTCCCCACCTGTGGAACCCAGGGAATTTTGTTTTGGGGTGGATCATTGGGGACCTTGACCCCCTGTCCCACCTTAGGATTAGTTTTGATGTACTTTCTACTGTGGTCCCAGGGAGGTGCCTGAGGGGATTTATAGTCCTGCCTATCCCTACTTAGTTTTTTTGCCTTTCTAGATATCAGGTCCCCTTCAAATTTGGTTAGTCTCTCTGTTAAGGCTAAGTTCATTCCCTTGTACTCAGGTGTGTTAGAGTATTCTATGAGTTCCTCCTTGGTTTTTAAAATATTGATCATTGCGGTCCCAGCTAATTTATCCCTTTTGGAGATCAGGAGTTTTAACATGCCACTAGAACAATCCAACATATATCCATCCCATTCCTTGGTGAAGCTGTCATCATGGGGAAATGATGAAGTGAATGGCATTCTAAGACCCCTGGGTATAATTTTTTCCTTTAAATACTGTTTAAGGAATAATGTGTCTATTTTTTGGATTATCTCAATTTTGGATTGGTCCTCAAATTTGAGAAAGAGATCAGTCATAATATTCAAAGATACTTTAGAGAGACCAGAGTCCGTTGAAATGAGTCTATCCTGTGGCTCAGGATCGCAGGACCCGATAAATTTGGAAATGAGAACATGCCTGATGGAATCCCTGTTATTACAGAATTCCATTCTGAATAGTAGTTCTCTGTCCGCTTTAATAGTCAGTAATTTTCCTCCACAGTGCACACACTTGGAAGATTAGGATAATGGTGCACTTCCACAGTTTGCTGCTCCTCCAAAAATTTGGATACCCAGATCCTCAGGCAGAGCCCGTAACTGAAATAAAAAAAGAGAGAGAGGGCGCTCCTGTGTGGGATCTTAATGTACCGAGGTATGTACAATGTGAGGTGCACACTCACCTGATAGTGTTGTACGTCAGGTACAACACTGATAGTGGTATTGAAGGGGGATCGCAAGTTCACCGCTCCTTGTCAGCAGGGATCCAGTCCTCCTGACTGCGCAGGACTCTGCTCACACGATCGGGGTTTCCACGTGCAGTGTGCAGCCGCCGGACCGGCGTCTGATAGCAGCTCCTCCTCCGGGTCGGATGGTCCCGTGATTACAGATGCGGTGATTCCCCAGCCCCTGGTGTTAGATTCAAACGGATAGTACGATCCTGGTTCTGGCTGCAGCAGCCCCGTGAGCTCCCATAGGGAGATAAAGATGCAAGGAAAAAAAAAAAAAAAAAAATGCACGGTTTCGCTGCGCTGCTCAGAAAGGTAGTGATAAGGTTATTTGGGATGTAGATTTATTAATTATTTACATGCCACTACGCGTTTCGGGGGTACAACCTCCCCCTTCCTCAGGTAGCAGTAAAATGCAGGAAAATCAAATCTTAAATACACAAACTGGATGAAGAGAAAAAAAAAAAAAAAAAAAAGAGAATCCTTATTCCCTTAATCAGATTGAATCCCCATCGGGGTGGGATCATTCAGACAATTAGTTGATTAGGAAGGCTCTCCCCTAGAAGATACCGATCTTTTGCATTCATAAAAAACAATGGTATATACGGGTTTACAAAAAACACCAATACATAATGAAATAAAATGTGCATTAAAAACATTGATAATAGACAATAAATGTTTTCATTTATTATACCTCTTTTTTTTTCCCTATTTTGGTTTCATTTTCCTCTTTTTTCCCCCTTTTTTTTTCCCTATTTTGGTTTCAATTTGTTTTCATTTTCCTCTTTTTTTTTTTTTTTTTTTTTTTTCTCTCTCATGGACCTCTTTTCTCTTTTTTTTTCTTTTTTCCCTCTTTTGGTTTTTTTTTGTTTTTTTTTTCTTCCCTCTTTTGGTTTCATATTAATTTTATATATTTTGTCTCTCTTTTGATATCATTTTTTTATCATTTTTTCTCATTTTTTTTCCCTATTTTGGTTTCATTTTCCTCCTTTTTTTTTTTTTTTTTCTCTTTCCCTCTTTTGGATTCATCTTTCCTTCCTTTTCCAATCCTCCATTTTCCCCCTTTTATATTCTTATACTAACTAATTATAATTTTCTCCATATAATTTTCTCCATATGAATTTACCCTATTTTTAACGTATATTGGTATGTCAGCTCCAGTCAAATAATTTAATTTAGTCTCCGATGGGGAACAACATTTTTATCAAAAGTTCCTTTCCAATTTATTTTTACCTATATAGCTTTTTAATCTTTCCGAAAGAATTTTTTATCCAAAAGTCTTTTTTATGAAAATTCACATGGAAAATCAGTTGGGTCTCTATATTGATTTTATATCATTGCTTTTTTAACTAACAGTAACCTTCCTGTTTTTTAGTCACTCCCCATATTGCCAATATGGCATCACACATGCATTGCACCAAATGGAGGCAAAATACACATTTATTGTCTATTATCAATGTTTTTAATGCACATTTTATTTCATTATGTATTGGTGTTTTTTGTAAACCCGTATATACCATTGTTTTTTTATGAATGCAAAAGATCGGTATCTTCTAGGGGAGAGCCTTCCTAATCAACTAATTGTCTGAATGATCCCACCCCGATGGGGATTCAATCTGATTAAGGGAATAAGGATTCTCTTTTTTTTTTTTTTTTTTTCTCTTCATCCAGTTTGTGTATTTAAGATTTGATTTTCCTGCATTTTACTGCTACCTGAGGAAGGGGGAGGTTGTACCCCCGAAACGCGTAGTGGCATGTAAATAATTAATAAATCTACATCCCAAATAACCTTATCACTACCTTTCTGAGCAGCGCAGCGAAACCGTGCATTTTTTTTTTTTTTTTTTCCTTGCATCTTTATCTCCCTATGGGAGCTCACGGGGCTGCTGCAGCCAGAACCAGGATCGTACTATCCGTTTGAATCTAACACCAGGGGCTGGGGAATCACCGCATCTGTAATCACGGGACCATCCGACCCGGAGGAGGAGCTGCTATCAGACGCCGGTCCGGCGGCTGCACACTGCACGTGGAAACCCCGATCGTGTGAGCAGAGTCCTGCGCAGTCAGGAGGACTGGATCCCTGCTGACAAGGAGCGGTGAACTTGCGATCCCCCTTCAATACCACTATCAGTGTTGTACCTGACGTACAACACTATCAGGTGAGTGTGCACCTCACATTGTACATACCTCGGTACATTAAGATCCCACACAGGAGCGCCCTCTCTCTCTTTTTTTATAACAGTCATTCTGTGCTACTGACTGAGTCCCCGAGCAATTTTCTGTTTTGTTTTGGGGTTTTTTCTTCTCCTTTTTTCTAGGAGCCATAACTGTTTTTTATTTTTCCATCGACCTAACTATATGATGGCTTATTTTTTGAGTTATATTTTTGAATAACTCCATTAATTTTATTATGCTACACTGTAAAGTGAGAAAATAAATTCTAAGTGTATTGAAACGGGGAAAAACAGGTGCAATATCAAATTGTTTTTTTTGTATTTTTTTGGTTTTGTTTTTTTTTTATGTACCATTTTCACTATACAGGAAAATTGAACTAGCAGTATGATTCTCCAGCTTAGGCCCAAGACACACGGCATGAAAATCGGAGCGAGTGGAGTGTGATAAAACATCGCATTCCACTCGGACCAATATTAGCCTGTGTGTCAGCACACATGAGCGATTATTTTCTCAGCCCTAATCGGACCGAGAAAACAATCGCAGCATGCTACAGGTGCAATAAGATCTTTGTTTTTCTTGCACCCATTCAAGTGTATAGAGCGAGAAAAAAATCGCACTGCACTTGTGGTACATCGGTGAACCATGAGTACAGGGCGAGAATGGCAATAGCCGGCTACGGAGGAGAGAGGGAGATAAATCCCTCCCTCCTCAGTGCCGTCCCGTCCCCCCGCAGATCATGCGATCGGACCTCAGTCGCAGTGACACTCGCATGACACTTGGCTCCTGCTTTGCTGCCAGCGTGAGCAGAGTGTCATGCGAAGATCGCAGTAGATCCCCGTGTGGCCCCGGCCTTAGCACGATTACTCAGACACTAGTGATGAACGAGCGTGCTTGCCATTGCTTATTACTCGATTGAGCATAGGGGTTATCGAGTGCAAATCAAGTACCAAGTATAATGGAAGTCTATGGTAAACTCCAGCAGTTTTAGGCCATGTGTCCACGGTAGAATGTTGCTGCGGATTTTTCTGCATGAAAATCCGCACCTTTTTTTTGCCGCGGATTTACCGCGAATTTGCCGCGGATTTTGATGCAGATTTTTTTTTTTTCCCATTCTATACCCAAAATCCGCACCAAAATCCGCAACAATAATTGACATGCTGCAGATTTTTCCGGATCAAAATCTACGGCAAATCCGCCGCGGAAAAATCCGCAGCATGGACACAGCATTTCCAAAATGCCATTGAAATGGCTTGGAAGTGCCGCTGCTGCAGATTTTCGGAAAGTCCGCGGCAAAATCCGCGCAAAATCCGCAGCGTGGGCACATAGCCTTAGGCTATGTGTCCACGGTAGAATGTTGCTGCGGATTTTTCTGCATGAAAATCCGCGGCTTTCCCGCAAAATCCGCACCTTTTTCAAAGGTGCGGAATTGCCGCGGATTTTGGTGTGGATTTTTTTTTTTTCCCAATTCTGAAGCCAAAATCCGGATCAAAATCCACAACAATAATTGACATGTTGCAGATTTTTCCGGATCAAAATCCGCACCAAATCCGCTGCGGAAAAATCTGCAGCATGGGCACAGCATTTCCAAAAAGCCATAGAAATGGCTGGGAAGTGCCACTGCTGCAGATTTTCGGGAAATCCGTGGCTTTTCCGCGAGAAATCCGAGGCAAAATCCGCGCATTTTCCGCAGCGTGGGCACAGCCTTAATCTCCTATGCTCAATCGGCTAACAAGCAGTGGTGAGCCTGCTCGCTCATCACTAGTACATACCATAAAGGAAGGGGTTAAAGCTAAACCGTTAACAGTATGCTCTGCATAAAAAGCATAAATATTATGTTATCATGCCCTAAATGAACTGCTTTAAAGGGGTTGTTTAGGCATATAATATTGTTGACCAATAGTGCCTTGAAAAATGTTTTCATACCATATTTTTTCACGTTGTACCCAAAAAGGTAAAGGTATTTTATTGGGATTTTATGTGATATACCAATACTAAGTAGCAAGTATTTAAGTGTAAAGTAAGTAATACATGGTTTTCTAAATATTTATTTAAAAATTATAAGTCTGAAAATCATGTGCATTTGTATTCAGCCCCCCTGAGTCAATACATTGTAGGAGCACCTTTTGCTGCAATGACTGCTGCCACTCTTTTTATGGGATGGCTTTACTAGCTTTGCACAATTTTTCATTCTTCTTTGTAAAATAGCTATAGATCAATGAAATTGGATGAAGAACATCTGTGAACAGCAATTTTCAAGTCTTGCCACAGATTCCCAATGGGATTTAGGTCTGGACTGTGACTGAGCCATTCACACACATGAATATGCTTTGATCTGAACCATCCATTGTAGTTCTGGCAGTATGTTAATGGTTGTTGTCCTGCTGGAAGATGAACCTACGCCCCAGTCTCGTGTCTTTTGCAGCCTCTAACAGGCTTTCCTTCAATATTCATCTTCCTCCATCCATTTTCCCATCAAGTGTGACCAGCTTCCCTGTCCCTGCTGAAGAAAAATATCCCCACAACGGAATACTGATAACACCATGTTTCATGGTGGGGGATGATGGATTTTTTTTATTTTTTAACCGAAAAAGGTCTGCTTTGTTCTCATCTGACCAGAGCACCTTCTTTTCCACCTGCTAGCTGTGTTCCCTACATGGCTTTTTGCAAAATGAAAACAGGCCTTCCTATGGATTTGCTTTTAAAGAAAAAAAAAAGTCTTTCTACACTTCAATAAAGACCAAATTTGTTGAGTATGCGACCAATTGCCCTGTGGACCTCTGCAGCACATCCATAGTTGCCATGTGCCTCCTGCCTGCTTCTCATAATTGGTGCTCTTCTTGCTTGGGAAGTTAGTTTAGGTGCATAACCATGTCTTGGTAGGTTTGAAATTGTGCCATACGCCTTTCGTTTTTGGATAATGGAGTGATGTTCAGAGATTGAGCTATTTCATTATAACCTAACCCTGCTTTACTCTTTTTCCACAACTTTATCTCTGACTTGTCTGGTGCGTTCTTTGGTTTTCATGATCCCCAATATTTTCAAACACACATCTGAGACCTTCACAGGACAGCTGTAGTTATACTGAGAATAAATTACACACAGGACTCAACTTATTATTATTAAGTGACTTCAAGAGGCAATTGGTCACTTTATATTTTTAAAATGTTTAGAAAACCATGTGTCATTTCCTTTACTTCATAAGTACTTGCTAATTTCTGTTGGTGTATCACAGTGGTCCCAATCTTTCTTACCATAAGAGCTACATTCAGGTCTGATAGATGGTCGCTAGCTACATCCAGCAGTAACCCTCCCACTTACACCATAGTGACACCAAAACCCCTACAGACCTGATATGACAGCCAAAGTCTCCCCACAGAAAGTACAGTTACAACCAGGAGTTCCCACTTTATCCCCTTTCGTAATTCTGGCATCATGGGCATTAAACACACTGTTGCACCCAGCTAAGTACCCCTCTGACTGGCTGTATCATTCTACCTTCTGTTCATATATATACTTCCCATCAGTATATGCAAATACAGATCTGCTCTTTTATCCACGGTTACTCACAAAAGTCATCGTATGAAGATCTTCTCTTCATAGTTGTTCACTTAACCTGATGCTAATTCGCCGAGCTGGTAGACAACTGTGGTCCACACAACATGAGCCCATAAGCCACAGCTTGAGGATTCTTGGTTTATCACCTAAAATACATCTTATAGAAACCCAAAATTAGAAGATTTGACCATAAGTCACCAAGAAATAATCCTAAATGGGATATACCAACAATTAGTTTAAACTAAATATCCCAAACCACTATAACCTCATTAAAAAGTTTCTTTATTGATGGCAATTAAAAACATAAACACAGACAATTTAAAACAAAAGTAAACCAATAAGGGCTGAGGGAGCAGACACCACACCATAAATAACATCCATTATATCATAGGGACTGATTACACATATAAGGTCCTGATATAACAAAGACCCAGATTTATTCACAAATCGCCAAAAAATTAATACTAAGGACAAATGCAGTAGGAGGTAACCTAATAGTGGTAAATATAACCCATATACAAAAATACCCACTACATTACTCTGCTCAAATGTCCCATATCAGACCTGCTGCCATAATAAGGTGTAGCACTGCTCCCCCGCCAGCCACTCCAACGCGCGTTTCACACCGCTTCCTCAGAGCTTATTGGTTTACTTTTGTTTTAAATTGTCTGTGTTTGTTTTTATTTGCCATCAATAAAGAAACTTTTTAATGAGGTTATAGTGGTTTGGGATATTTGGTTTAAAATACATCTTATGTCTTTGTACCATGAATAAATGTGGAAAATTTCATGGGGTATGGATAAGTAAAAGGCACTGTATATTTAGAACAATCATTGGTATCCAATTGGTGGATGGACAAGTGAAACGGACATCTGAATGTACTCTTCAGCATCAGATGGAGTAGTATGAAGCATGCCACCGCTGAACTGAGGGGCAGTGGAAACATTTCTCATGGAGTGATTAGTTTCACTTCTCTATCTTGACCATCTGATGGACAAATCTGGATTGGTGAATGGTACCTGTCAACTGTTGCGTTTATCAGGAGTGATAATGCTATGGACTTGCCTTGTTTTTCAGGGGTTGACCTAGGCACTTTAGTTCCATTGAAGGGAAATCTTAAAGAAGCAATCCAATTTTTTTTTTTTTTTTATTTTATTCATTAACCCCTTCAGCCCCCAGCCTGTTTTCACCTTAAAGACCCGGCCATTTTTTGCAATTTTGACCAGTGTCACTTTGACAGGTTATAACTCTGGAACACTTCAACGGATCCTGGCGATTCTGAGATTGTTTTTTCGTGACATATTGTACTTCATGTCAGTGGTAAATTTAGGCAGATATGTTTTGCGTTTATTTGTGAAAATTTCGGAAATTTGGCGAAAATTTTGCAATTTTCAAAATTTGAAATTTTATGCCCATAAATCTGAGAGATATGTCACACAAAAAAGTTACTAAATAACATTTCCCACATGTCTACTTTACACCAGCGCAATTTTTGAAAAAAAAAAAAAATTCCGTTAGGAAGTTAGAAGGGTTCAAAGTTCATCACAAATTTCTCATTTTTTCCAACAAAATTTACAAAAAAAAATTTTTTAGGTACCACATCACATTTGGAGTGATTTGAGAAACCTAGGCGACAGAAAATACCCAAAAGTGACCCAATTCTAAAATCTGCACCCCTCACTCTGCTCAAAACCACATCCAAGAAGTTTATTATCCCTTTAGGAGCTTCACAGCAATCAAAGCAATGTAGACGAAAAAATGAAAATTTTACTTTTTTAACACAAAAATGTTACTTTAGCCATAAAAATTAGTATTTTCACAAGGGTATCAGGAAAAATGCATCATAAAATGTATCGTGCATTTTCTCCTGAGTACGCAGATACCCCATATGTGGTGGAAATCAAATGTTTGGGCACACAGCAGGACTCGGAAGGCAAGGAGCGCCATTTGAATTTTTGAGTGCAAAATTAGCTGCACTCATTAGCGGACGCCATGTCGGGTTTGAAGACTCCCCGAGGTGCCTAAACAATGGAGCTCCCCCATAAGTGACCCCATTTTGGAAACTAGAGCCCTCAAATATTTTTTCTAGATGTTTGATGTGCACTTTGAACCCCTGGTGGCTTCACAGAAATTTATAACGTTGAGCCGTGAAAAGAAAAAAAATTTTTTTTACCACAAAACTGTTGCTTCAACCAGGTAGCTTTTTTTATCACAAGGGTATCAGGAAAAAATGCACCATAAAATGTATTGTGCATTTTCTCCTGAGTACGCAGATACCCCATATGTGGTGGAAATCAAATGTTTGGGCGCACGGCAGGACTCGGAAGGCAAGGAGCGCCATTTCACAGCAAAATTGGTTGGAATTATTAGCGGACGCTATGTTGCGTTTGGAGACCCCCTGAAGTGCCTAAACAATGGAGCTCCCCCACAATTGACCCCATTTTGGAAACTAGACCCCTCATGGAATTTATCTAGCTGTTTAGGGAGCACTTTGAACCCCTGGAGGCTTTACAAACGTTTGTAATGTTGAGCCGTGAAAATATTTTATTTTTTTTACCACAAAATTGTTTTTTCAAACAGGTAGCTTTTTGTCCACAAGGGTATCAGGAAAAAATGCACCATAAAATGTATTGTGCAATTTCTCCTGAGTACGACGATACCTCATATGTGGTGGAAATCAATTGTTTGGGCGTACGGCGGGGCTCAGAAGAGAAGGAGCGCCATTTCACAGTAAAATTGATTGGAATTATTAGCAGACGCCATGTTTCATTTGGAGACCCCCTGAGGTGCCTAAACAATGGAGCTCCCCCACATGTGATCCCATTTTGGAAACTAGACCCCCCCCCCCCCATACAAAAAAAATTAGTTTGGCGAAATAAAAAATACAGACATCAGTAGAAAAAAAAAAAAAAATGAGCGCCTGCCAAGACCAGTGCCAAACGTGAGAGCAATGCACGAGTCTCGCATCGCATCATCCACTGCAGTCTGGAAGCGAGCAACTGCGCTGGATAATGCGATGCGAGAGGGCGGGGCGGCAGATGAGAAAGGGCGCAGCGGATGGAAGATGGGAAAGGGCGCAGCGGATGGAGGAGCGGCAGAGGATGGGAAAGGGCGCAGCGGATGGAAGATGGGAAAGGGCGCAGCGGATGGAGGAGCGGCAGAGGATGGGAAAGGGCGCAGCGGATGGATGATGGGAAATGGCGCAGCGGATGGAGGAGCGGCAGAGGATGGGGGGGGTGAGATGGGGATACCTACCTTACAGGATGGATCTAGGCAGCAGGATCACAGCAGACAGAAGAGGCAGCAGATGAAGGAGGCAACAGATCGAGGAGGGTGAGAGGGGGCAGTAGATGGAAAATGGGAGAGAGCAGGCAGCAGATCGGGGAGGGGGGCAGAGTCTGATGGGAGAGAGAGATGGCACATGTAGGGGAAGGGAGGGGGGCTTGCAGCACATGTAGGGGGAGGGAGGGGGGCTTGCAGCACATGTAGGGGGAGGGAGGTGGGCTTGCAGCACATGTAGGGGAAGGGAGGGGGGCTTGCAGCACATGTAGGGGGAGGGAGGGGGGCTTGCAGCACATGTAGGGGGAGGGAGGGGGGCTTGCAGCACATGTAGGGGGAGGGAGGGGGGCTTGCAGCACATGTAGGGGGAGGGTGGCTGGCTTGCAGCACATGTAGGGGGGAGGGTGGCTGGCTTGCAGCACATGTGGGGGGAGGGTGGCTGGCTTGCAGCACATGTAGGGGGAGGGTGGCTGGCTTGCAGCACATGTGCTGCAAGCCAGCCACCCTCCCCCCACATGTGCTGCAAGCCAGCCACCCTCCCCCCACATGTGCTGCAAGCCAGCCACCCTCCCCCCACATGTGCTGCAAGCCAGCCACCCTCCCCCCACGTGGGGGGAGAGTGGCTTGCAGCACATGGAGGGATAGGTGGTGTGGCGATGGAGAAGGGGCAGCCGATGAAGGAGGCGGCGGCCGCCGCCGATCGGGGGCAGCAGCGGCTGAAAAAGGTGGGTGCGACGGCGGCGGGGACAGTGGCGAGCATGGCGGCGGGGACGGCGGTGGATCGGGAGCGGCGGCGGGGACGGCGGTGGATCGGGAGCATGGCGGCGGGGACGGCGGTGGATCGGGAGCGGCGGCGGAGACGGCGGTGCAGCGGGAGCATGGCGGCGGGGACGGCGGTGGATCGGGAGCGGCGGCGGAGACAGCGGTGCAGCGGGAGCATGGCGGCGGGGACGGCGGTGCAGCGGGAGCATGGCGGCGGGGACGGCGGTGGATCGGGAGCGGCGGCGGAGACAGCGATGCAGCGGGAGCATGGCGGCGGGGACAGCGGTGAAGCGGGAGCAGCGGCGGGGCGATCGGAGACAGCGGCGGTGAAGCGGGAGCAGCGGTGGGGCGATCGGAGACAGCGGCGGTGAAGCGGGAGCAGCGGCGGGGCGATCGGAGACGGCGGCGGTGAAGCGGGAGCAGCGGCGGGGACAGCGGTGAAGCGGGAGCAGCGGCGGGGCGATCGGGGACAGGGGCGGGCGGCGGGGCGATCGGGGACAGGGGCGGGCGGCGGGGACAACAACTTACCGCTCTCCTCGGCTTCCAGGGACGGTCACAGGCCGCAGATCCACATTGATTGGAGAGAGCGGTCACAAGACCGGTCTCTCCAATCAGAGCTGGGGGCGGGTGAAGCATCGATCACCCAGCTCCAGCCAATGGCCAGTGCTACAGCAGCACTGATCAGGGCTGAATTTCAATGTTCCAGCCATTTTCAATGGCTGGAACATTACAGTGGCTGTAATTGGCTGAGCTGCGTTCGTCAGCCAATCACAGCCTCTGTAGGTTCGGGGAGGAGGCACCACCCCTCCTGAGGTCAGGCAGAGGTCCCCTCCTTCCCGAATCCACCGTTTAAGTAAATAAATTTCACTCCCCGGGGCTCTGGGACCGCGATTTCGCCAGGACGTACTGAGTACGTCATGGGTCCTTTAGCACCATGTCACCATGACGTACTCAGTACGTCCAAGGTCGTTAAGGGGTTAAATATGTCAATGTAGTGTATAATATAAATTATATATAATTTTAAATACATACTCACACACTACTGCTCTCTCCAGAGTCCACCGCCGCTCTTCTTCACTTCTGAGAGACGTCACCACATTTGCGAGTAGCCGCCTCACTCTGTGTGAGCCTAAGTCTCTTTTAGGCCCTGTGCGCACTAGAAAATGGAATTTTCTTAAGAAAATTCCGCAAGCTGTTAAAGATTTCCGCACATGCAGGAAAAAAACGCAAAAAATCCGCACCGAAATCCAAATGCGATATGGTGCGGATTTGGTGAAGAATTGCCGCAGGTTGTTCCCTGCGGGATGTCAGTTATCCCCGCTCCTGCTGTCCGTGGTGCTGTAATCTCTGGGCCGTGCTTTTGTCCCACGCGGCTGCCTCCGGCACTCTGCTGTTTGTGGGTCAGCTGTGCACTGCATAACTGCATATGCATGAGCCGGCCTGGAAACAGGAGAGGAGAGTCCGGAGGCAGCCTCGCAGGAGAAGGTGAGTATAAGATCAGCGGCGACTTCAGTCAGCTGATGTGCAGTGACCGCTGGAGTCCTCCACCTGTCACTGCAAAGCACATCAGTGAAGTCACCGCTGATCCCGGCGGCTCACTTCACTTGCATCCTGACCCTCACAGTGAGCAGTCATAGTCTATGGCGCTCATTGTGAGTGCCAGGTGTAGCAAAGCTGGAAGCGTCGTGGGAAATCTTGTGGATTACGTCGGACCTGGAGGGCTGTTATTAGGGGTTAATAAAGTGAAAGAGGGGGCTTTTTTTTGTCTTATATTTTAAATGAAGGATTTTGGGGTGTTTGTGCTTATTTACTTTCACTTACAGTTTAGTGATGAGGGGGGTGTCATATAGACGCCTGCCATCACTAAACTAGGACTTAGTGGCAGCTATGGGCTGCTGCCATTAACTCCATTACCCCGATTGCCACCACATCACGGCAACGGGAAGAGTCGGGAAAATCCGGGACTGTCGCATCTAATGGATGCGGCAATTTCGGGCAGCTGCTGACTGATATTTTTAGGCTGGGGGGCTCCCCATAACGTGGGGCTCCCCATCCTGAGAATACCAGCCCCCAGCTGTGAGGCTTTATCCTGGCTGGTTATCAAAACTGGGGGGGACCGCACATGGTTTTTTTTTAATTATTTATTTTACTGTACGCTATAGACTGTGATTGGTTGTAGCTGTCACTCAGCGTGGGCGTGTGTCTGCCTGCAACCAATCACAGCCACCGGTGAGCAGGGATGGAGTGAATACGAGATGGAATAATGAGCCGGCTCTGGAAGAGGAAAGCCGCCGCGGGAGCAGTGTGACAGCCGCCCGGTCATCGGTGAGTATGAAGCTCTTGCTCCTAACCTATTGGGCCATATTCTGTTCCCCATAAACTTCATATGGGTAGCAGCATCTGGCCAGATACCGGGGATCAGTTCTCCGCCGACCCAGAGTCAGCGGGTGATTGATCTGCCAGCCCCCAAAACCGCAGGGACCTGCGGAAAAGAAGTGACATGCAATTGTTTTTGGGAATCCCGCAGCAAAACATGCACCTGTTAAAATCCGCATAGTGCGCACAGCATTTTTTTCCCCATAGGATTTGCTGGTGAATCACTGCAGAGATGTTATGAACATTTTCTGCAGCGAAACATGCAGCAGATCCGCAGGAAATCCGCAGCAAAAACCGGCAAGTGCGCACAGGGCCTTATAGTATACATCTAAGGAGCCTCGTTCTGCAGCGCCATAAACTTGCATTGTAAAAACCAATTGTAGGTCACCTGGAGCACAGTGTGACCCGGAAAGTTTGCAGACATTTGACATCACTCCAAAGTCAAGATACTGGAGAGTACTGTGGTATGTGAGTATATTAACACACTCACATTACATTCACATCTTATATATACAATGCCTTGCAAAAGTATTCGGTCCCCCTTGATTTTTTTTTTTCAACCTTTTCCGACATTTCAGGCTTCAAACATAAAGATAAAAATGTTAAATTTTATGGTGAAGAATCAACAACAAGTGGGACACAATTGTGAAGGTGAACGGAACTTATTGGTTATTTTAAGTTTTTGTAATAAAATAAATAAATGAGAATTTGGAATTGGGGCGTGCAATATTATTTGTCCCCTTTTAAGTTAATACTTTGTAGCACCACCTTTTGCTGGCATTTCAGCTGCAAGTCTCTTGGGGTATGTGTCTATCAGTTTTGCACATCGAGAGACTGAAATTCTTGTCCATTCTTCCTTTGCAAACAGCTCGAGCTCAGTGAGGTTGGATGGAGAGCGTTTGTGAACAGCAGTTTTCAGCTCTTTCCACAGATTCTCGATTGCATTCAGGTCTGGACTTTGACTTGGCCATTCTAACACCTGGATACGATTTTTGTGAACCATTCCATTGTAGATTTTGCTTTGTTTGGGATCATTGTCTTGTTGGAACAGAAATCTCGGTCCCAGTCTCAGGCCTTTTGCAGACTCCAACAGGTTTTCTTCAAGTATGGTCC
This sequence comes from Anomaloglossus baeobatrachus, assembly GCF_048569485.1. Classification (NCBI taxonomy): domain Eukaryota; kingdom Metazoa; phylum Chordata; class Amphibia; order Anura; family Aromobatidae; genus Anomaloglossus; species Anomaloglossus baeobatrachus. Next base: position 498,765,324 of record NC_134353.1, read on the forward strand.
TGTATTTGGCTCCATCCATCTTCCCATCAATTTTAACCATGTTCCCTATCCCTGCTGAAGCAAAGCAGGCCCAAACCATGATGCTGCCACCACTGTTTGACAGTGGGGATGGTGTGTTCAGGGTGATGGACTGTGTTGCTTTTACGCCAAACATATCGTTTGGCATTGTGCCTAAAAAATTCGATTTTTGGTTTACATCTGACCAGAGCACTTTCTTCCACATGTTTGGTGTGTCTGCCAGGTGGCTTGTGACAAACTGTAAATGACACTTTTTATGGATATCTTTGAGAAATGGCTTTCTTCTTGCCATTCTTGGTAGATTTGCAGTGGTATGATACTCCTTCCATTTCAATATAATCGCTTGCACAGTGCTTCTTGGGATGTTTAAAGTTTTGGAGATCTTTTTGCAACCAAATAAGGCTTTAAACTTCTCCACAACAGTATCACGGACCTGCCTGTTGTGTTCCTTGGTCTTCATGGTGCTCTCTGTGCTTTAAACAGAATACTGAGACTATCACAGAGCAGGTGCATTTATACGGAGACTTGATTACACACAGGTGGCTTATATTTATAATCATCAGTCATTTAGGACAACATTGGATCATTCAGAGATCCTCAATGAACCTCTGGAGTGAGTTTGCCGCACTGAAAGTAAAGGGGACGAATAATATTGCACGCCCTAATTTTCAGTTTATTTTTTACAAAATTTTAAAATGAGCAATAAATATCGTTCAACTTCACAATTGTGTCCCACTTGTTAATTCTTCACCATAAAATTTTACATTTTTATCTTTGTTCGAAGCCTGAAATGTGGGAAAAGGTTTAAAAAAATCAAGGGGGCCGAATACTTTTGCAAGACACTGTATATGGACAACTGCATGCGTGTCCAACCTTTTAGGAACATTAAGGTCTCATGCGCACACTGCATTTTTGACGCATATTGCCATTTTCCTTCCCCAGCAAAATCTGAGATGTCAGTTTTGCTGTGCGCACGTTGCAGCTTTTTTTTTTTTTTTGGCTGTGTTTTTGTGGTGACCACAAAGATGCCACATGTCAATTCTTTTTGCGTTTTTCCCAGCGTTTTTGAGCCCTTCCAGGCAATAGATTTTCACTTTAAAAACGCATTTGCCAAAAATGCCTTGAAAACACATGCGTTTTTTGGATGCGTTTTTACCGCGGGTGCATTTTTTTTTGGGTCAAAAAGGTGCATCTTTACAGTCGCCACAAAAATGCAGCGTGCGCACATATCCTTAGGGGAAGACATTTTTCTGTTCCAGCATGACTGTGCTGTAATGCACAAAGCAAGGTCCATAAAGCCATGGTTGGGTGAGTTTTGTGGGGAAGAAATTGGCTGGCATACACAGAGCTTAGGCCTTAAAGGTTTTATTCACTAATTGAACAGCTCCTTAAATGAAACCATCCCTCATTTAAATAAAATAAAAACAGCACATGTTCACCGCCTGGATTGGCGTTATTCCAGCAATGTCCGTGGCTGCAGTAGCTGCTCTTGGGCTGCAGCACTCACTCCATTGCAGCGATACAGTATCAGACTTGGGAAGTGTGAATTCTAGTGGTTATCAGTGGCCCTTCTTAGGCAGCAGTGATCATGTGACATAATGTGATGTAATGTCAGACAAGTGCCTACAGACACAGCGGCTACATCACTGAGACCACACCGCTCCAGGAGGTGAGCAATGCTGAATTTACTTTATCTGGGGCACTGTTTTAATAAAGAATGATTAAAGTTTTCAGTTTTTTTTTTTTTTTTGTTTTAAAATTGTCTCAAAGGTAGGGAATGTTATAATTCTGAAAGGGAAGCTGTCACCACTTTTTTGCCCTATAAGTTGCGGCCACCACCACTAAGCTCTTATATTCAGCATTCTAACATGCTGTATATAACAGCCCAGGCCTCTGTGTAGAACATAAAAAACACTTTATAATACTCACCTAGAAGGTCGCTCCAGTGCACAACAGTCTCCGTACTCCGGGACCGACACCTCCCTTTTTTGACCATCTTGATCTTATTCTGAAGCCGCGGTGCATGACGCGTCTACATCATACACACTCGCCGATCCTGCACAGGCGCACTACAATACTTTGATCTGCCCTAAGCAGGGCAGATCAAAGTGCGCCTGCGCAGGACCTCAATACTGGCGCGTGTGTATGACGTAGACGTGTCATGCACCGCGGCTTCAGAATAAGGAACACCAAGATGGCCGAAAGGGGAGGCGCCGGCATCAGAGAACGGAGATAGACATCAGACCGTTGTGCACCGGAGCGACTGGTTTAGGTGAGTGTTATAAAGTGGAGTTTTTTATGTTCTGCTCAGTGCTCTGGGCTCTTATATACAGGATTCTAACATGCTGTATATAAGAGCCCAGTGGTGGTGGCCGCAGCTTATAGGATAGGACGAAAAAGTGGTGACAGGTTCCCTTTAAGAAATAAGCAGTAAGCTCATAGACTTCAGTGCTTCCACTGCTACAGGAGTTGATGTTGCCCTGTTCCTCAGTGTCTGCATGATATTGGCAACCAATCCCTGGCCTAAATGTTTTTATACTGGCAATAATGGAGGGCTTTCTGGTGCTGTGGAAGTGTAGAATTCCCACACTCAATACTCACTGCTTTTAACAGCAGTCCGAAGATTTAGTTGGCTGTAACGGCAATACTCTGCATTTGCTGAACCACCTTTGGCCATACAAAGCAAGAAAACACGTTGACCTCAAAAATACCCTGTTGGACCCTATTGTTAAACTGGTTTGCCAAAAAAAAAGTGGTTCACCCATATTCATTATTGGCCACATCAATATTCTGCTGATAAACAAGGTTTCCCTCAAATACCTTGTGTTGCCAATAATGCCTGTGAGTGGCGCTATTGCGGACCACACTTACCTATCGCCTGACCCTTGGGCTCCGTGACCTCTGGGATCATGGGGTCATGTCCACTTTCTCCTCTTCTGATATCACCGCGGCTGGCCCCAGTTTCCCTGAGTAACTGGGCTGTGGGCGACGTTTCACCGCTCAGCACAGCCCAGTGTGTCTCCTGGTTGCAGCGCTCTGCAGTGAAGTAGGAGGGAGCAGAGAGATGATGGGCTGTGATGAGCGGGGAAACGCTGCCTACAGACCAGTCACTCAGGAAGACTGCAACCTGCCTCAGTTGACGTGACATCACCGGACCCCAGAGGTCACACGAAGTGGTGAGTGCAGTATAATAGCGCCGCTCACAGGCACAATTGGCAACACAAGATATTTGAGTGAAACCTTGTTTCTCAACAAAATAGCAACGTGGCCAATAATGAATATGGGTGAACCACCCCTTTAAGTCTTGATTTCCATCTGGATTTGTTGAGATCTTTCAAAACTGTTATAGTTATATTGTATATTATATACAAACCCTTTAACAGGCACGTTATGGGATGACTTTAGTTGAGAGTTGAGGCACCATGGTATATTTACTGTATATGTTGACTGCAATACATGGATTGGTGATGGCTCTTCCAAACTGAGTATCACGGCCTCACATATTTTTGTGATGCGGTAATGCTCTTGTCAGGAGTCCACTGGCAGTTCCAAGATCGGACCGAAATCCATGGACATCTGAATGATTCCTTGTGCAAATTGTCCCTCCAGTTAGGAAGGAGACAAACTATAGCGCCACCTATTGGAAGTAGCATTCCTAAACGTCATAAGTGGCTTTTTAAATAAGTCTTTTCATAAGTCTTAGGATTTAGTACCAGATCAGAATCCCAATTTGCAGACAGTGTTTTGTGGTGATTGCCCCTCCACAGTGCAAAGTGTGGGTATCTGATCTGGCTTACGAGAAGCTATATGGGGACCACGAGGAAGACTATTCTCCTTATGGAGACCTGACAAACCAGTTTAAGGAGAATAGTCTTCCCTGTGATTCCTTATGGTGATCGCATAAAATCTAAAGCTGTGCTCTCGCAAACTCTCCTCGGGAGCCTGCTGGTGTCTAATAGCTAGCCTAATGATGTAAGGACTGGAATGGGTGAAACATGTGAATGTATGCATTTAACCTGGTGGTTAGATATCGCGATTGACTCGCCACATCAGCTCCCCACAACACAATATCTGGGTACCAATGTGTTGCAATGTGACAAGATGTCTTACAATGGCCTCTGGGTTTGTCAATTATGGAATCCTATTAGACTCTGCCAGAGGCTACCTGTCAGTAGAATTTTAACAATGTATTACAGTATATATCACTGATCAACAAGTGTTAAAAAATGTTATGCTCCAAGTCTTCTGGTTCTGCAGCGAAATATATAATGGATAAAAAAAAAAGTAATTTTCCCCCCAATTTATTTAAAAAAAAAAAAAGTGGCAAATTTGGTGTGAATTGTTTTGCACCAGAGTCTTTTATGCTATATTTTGCTGTGGCTATGCGCAACATGTAAAACTACCATAAAGGGGTGTGTATATATCTATTATAATGTAAAATTTAATTTTATTTGTACTGGAGTTTTCAGTCTCCTAATTGGTGTGTCTAAACGGCCACTTGATCTTAATGCAATCTGTCTCATGTGCCAGAAAACTGACGTAAAATGTTTCTGACAATAATGGTAGTGCGGGGATTAGTGCTGTATTGTTGCAGCACTGGGGTCCGGATTCCTATCCTACCAAAGACAACAGCTGCATTGTGTTTGTGTTCTATCCTTGTTTAGGCTAGGTTCACATTTCCGTTGTTTTGCATCAGTCACATGCGTTGCTTGACGCATGTGACTGATGCGTTGTACAACGGATGACAAAACAGAAATCATTGTCGGACTCCGTTGTGTGCGAGGGGGCGGAGCCGAGCGGAGCCGTGGCGCTGAGGACATCAGTGCCGCGAGGACTGCAGGGCTGGGGACGTGTGTGTGTGTGTGTGTGTGTGTGTGTGTGTGTGTACACACATGCGGAGTGCGGGAGGGGGCAGAGCCGAGCCGGGAAGTGTCGGCCTCCTTGCACACGTATCCAGGGTAAATATAGGGTAACTAAAACCAAAGCACTTTTTGCTTGGTTACCCGATATTTATCTTGGATGCCAGCATACATTGCTTAGCGCTGGCTCCCTGCACATGTAACCACTGTAAATATCGGGTAACTAACCAAAGCGCATTGCTTGGTTACCCGATGTGTATCCTGGTTACGTGTGCAGGGAGCCAGAGAGAGCATGCGCAGCAAAATCCTACGGATTGCGCTGCTCAAAAAACGTTACGGGCTGCGTTGCTCCCGCCCGGCGGTCAGTTAAAAAACGACTGACCGCGACGCAGCGGATGCAACACAGCATCATCAGTCGCAATCCGTCACTAATAGAAGTCTATGGGGAAAAACTGGATTCCTGCAAAATATTTTGCAGGATACCGTAATTCCTCAAGGCGACGGATTGTGACTGATGCAAAACAATGCAAGTGTGAACCTAGCCTTACCTGGGCTTCTTCCTGGGTACTCTGGTTTCATCTAATTCTACGAAGACATAGTGATAGGGATTTTAGATTGTAAGCCTCAATGAGGACGGACAATAAGTGTCTGGAAAGATCTGCAGAATGTTAACATTATGTAAGCAAGCATAATAATTATAGTATGCTGGCAATGCCAGAAATATATCTGATATACAGTGGTGCATGAAAGTAGATAGGCCCTTCATAATTTTGCATAAATTTAACCTCAAAACTGCATCAGATTTTTACACAAGTCCTAAAAGTTGATCAATAGAACCAAATATAACAGGCGTCAAAAAATACATTGCAAATTGCTAAATGAGAAATTGTCTCCAGTAGCTGTTTGTGAGTGGCAAAAGTTTGTGACTAGAGTTGAGAGAGTAGCTAACTATTCATACTATACTCATAACGAGTACTGTCTAACACTTGCGTATTCTTTCCAAGTAGTGTGTGTAATGCAAGTCAATGGGGAAAAGCTCGCAATGTAACAAGTAACCCGAATGCCGCACTATATTCGTGTGAGTAGCAAATAGTGCACAATTCGGATTACTCATTACCGTACATTGCGAGTATTCTCCATTGACTTGCATTGCACATGCTATTCGGAATGAATACGCGCGTATTAGACAGTACTCTTTCAGTATCACGAGTACAAATAGTTAGGTACTCGCTCATCTCTAGTAGTGAACCTTTAGGATTACAAGGTAATGTGAAGATGAAATTAAGAGTCTGGTGTTTGACATCCTAGTGACTGAAATCAGGTGTAAGTGGGCAACTTGTTTTTATTTAAAGAGGGATGTATAACAGGGATGTAGAAGTCTGATCTTAACAACACACGTTTGTAGAAGTACATCACGCCATGAACAAAAGATTTGAGAACCGTCAAAGAAGAGATGTTGATGCTCATAAGTCTGGAAAAGGTTACAAAACCAAAACATTTTCACGCCACAAATCTCCAGTCTGTTTGTGTACAGATATCATAAATACAAGACCATGATTACTCTCCCAAAGAATGGTCAACCAATAATGTGTATCAGTCTGTGAGGTCACAAAGGAACCAATGGTAAACTCAAAGCATCGAAGGGCTAACAAATACTGAGGTAAAAACTCACCAAATACTCAATGTGTGCACATGGCTTTAAGGAGACCTCTAGGCCATGGTATGTTCCTCTTCCCCTTCAGATTTCAAAAAGGAAGATGACTCGAAATCTTGGGCCAACTATTGGAAGTAGCAATCGTAAAAGTCAACATTGACCCTTTAACCAGCCTTACCATATGACCTTGTTTTGGTTTTTATACTATTTGTATATGTTTCAGGTTGTTTGGCCTATCTTCTTCCATTTGACAGCGCACTGCACAGGATGCAAATTCTGTTTTGTCTGTTCCATTTGGAACCCATGTTTATAGGTTACAGAAGCATTACAGAAGCTGTTTCGTATAGCTCTCTGCTCTCCCCTACAATCATTGTGTTATAGATGACTGGGAGGCAGATCTAGACACCTTAGTACAGCATGGAGAGGGGGGAAAGCAACTAACGTTTCAGGGACGGCCGACAACAGGCTGTGGAAAAGGCAGAAGGCATATGAAGATGAAATAAGTGGAAAGTAGAAACTATGCTGCTATATGAGCTAACAAATTCAGCCGCACACTGATCTCATAAGCAGGGTGTATTGTAGGAGAGACACTGACACAAGCGGAAAACATGAATCTTGGAGTAGGCTTAACACTGCATATTGGGAGGTCTGAAAATCTTAATGATTTAGCCGGTGCATGAGCATCTTTTATATGTCCTAAAAAATAATTCTAGTCAACAACGGTGAATATGTTTCTGGCAATACTCAGTGTACAGGGACCCGATGATCATTCCTCCCCATACTTTTTACATCGGCCCCTCGCTGTGCCCCACTTAGTTAAGTCCTCTGATATATAGCACAATTAATGGCTTGTTTTGTTCAGTACATGGAGTAAGTGTATATGAGTCACAAAGTAAACTTAACACAAAATTATTAATGCGACTAAGTAATAAAAACAAGTTTAATTGCCTGCTTAATACAGAAGGATAAAAACCCAAACTATACCCTGATACAAGTGGGCTGCATCGTGTCACAGCCGCTCAGCAAGCACTGAATAAGTGGTTATATTATTTTGCCAATTTTTTTTTTGATTTTTTTTATTTCACTTTTTATTCTTGGCCTGTCGCCTTCCAAAGTAAGGATGTCCTGTTGTGTTATGAAACCATCTGTAATTAATTTTATGCAGACGCTCAAAATCTTGCTTACTGAGTGGGCGTAGCACAATCAGCATGCAAATGCATGATCTAATGAAGTGGTAACGGAGAAGAAGGCTCTATGAGGGCAAAAATGGGATTTGCTTAATTTATTTAATGTGATCAACCAGTCGCATTGTACATTTGCTTAGTTTAATGTGACCTAATGGTAATAAAATAAATAATAATGGTAAATAAAATATATGTGTGTATCTAATCCTATCCTGTGTGATACTGTCTGCACAGCTGTGTATTTAATCCTATCCTGTGTGATACTCCTGCTGTCCTTGGTGACACTTTGGACATTTGTGGTCATCAACAAAATGGCTGTGCATTATGTCCCTACATGTCATTCTCTGTTATCTGTTGTAAACACTCAGATTGGGAGGGGGGAGCTCTGCCATCACACACAGGAGAGCAGACTCCGCCCACTTTTACTGCAGGCTGTAATCTGAGCTTTTTATACAGTGGAATTTCTGTAGGATTTCAGCAGCTGCTTCCCCCTAGTGTTTAACAGTGGAAAATATCAAACTTTTTAATTTTTTTTTTTTTTAGATTTTGCTCAATTAAAAACAAATATTTAAACAAAACATTAAAACATTATTACTTTACATTTTTTCAGTTATTGAATTTTTTTTTTTTTTTTTTTTTTTGACGATACCTTCCCTTTTAAAGGGCTTGGCTACATTATCATTGGTTACCTATTCTTAAAATATCAGATTGCGTTGAAGGAGATGGAAGAAAAGGGTTAATCCACTCTGCCAGAAGATCAATGGGGACTAAAACATCTGATTTTATTGTTCGACGCGTTTTGGAGCTATTGGACTCCTTCAAGAAGAAAAATCAATAAATGTGCATTATTGATTTTTGTTCCTGAAGGAGTTATACAGCTCTGAAACGTGTCGAACAATAAACTCAGATGTCCTAATTCCCATTGATTTTCAGTGATCATCTTCTGGCAGCGTGGATTAATCCTTTTCGTCCATCTCCTCCAACGCTATCTTCCTGGGTTCTGCAGCAGCCTTTCTCAACACGTGGTAATAGTGGTTGTGTCTATAACGCAACCGCACAAGGTTAGTGCACCTAATTAAATTCTTTCTGGTACCACCAGATAAGACACCATTTGCGCCCCCTTCTGTGTCATTTCAGTTTCACGAGATAAAATATCAGATTGCAGGAGGTCTGATACCCCTACCAAATAGCAGTTAGGGCTGCAGATGGAGGTAAGCAGTGTACGGAACAGACGGAAGAGTGCTGCTCCTGGTCAATGCCCTCAGTTACTGCAAGTGGCTCTCACTGGGGTGCTGGCTCCCATCAATCATTGAAGGGAGTTGGCTCTGTGTCGGATTGTTCAAGATTGACACATCACAGGACCTGCGATACTCAGCCGCGTGTACCCGAGCACCTTGATCATGTACACTGTGTGCAGAATTATTAGGCAAATGAGTATTTTGATCACATGATACTTTTTATACATGTTGTCCTACTTCAAGCTGTATAGGCTGAGAGCCAACTACCTATTAAGTAAATTAGGTGATGTGCATCTTTGTAATGAGGAGGGGTGTGGTGTTATGACATCAACACCCTATATAGGGGTGCTTAATTATTAGGCAACTTCCTTTCCTTTGGCAAAATGGGTCAGAAGAGAGATTTGACAGGCTCTGAAAAGTCCAAAATTGTGAGATGTCTTGCAGAGGGATGCAGCAGTCTTGAAACTGCCAAACTTTTGAAGCATGATCACCAAACAATCAAGTGTTTCATGGCAAATAGCCATCAGGGTCGCAAGAAGCATGTTGGGCAAAAAAGGCGCAAAATAACTGCCCATGAATTGAGGAAAATCAAGCGTGAAGCTGCCAAGATGCCATTTGCTACCAGTTTGGCCATATTTCAGAGCTGCAACGTTACTGGAGTATCAAAAAGCACAAGGTGTGCCATACTCGGGGACATGGCCAAGGTAAGGAAGGCTGAAAAACAACCACCTTTGAACAAGAAACATAAGATAAAACGTCAAGATTGGGCCAAGAAATATCTTAAGACTGCTTTTTCAAAGGTTTTATAGACTGATGAAATGAGTGACTCTTGATGGGCCAAATGGATGGGCCAGAGGCTGGATCAGTAAAGGGCAGAGAGCTCCACTCCGACTCAGACCCCAGCAAGGTGGAGGTGGGGTACTGGTATGGGCTGGTATCATCAAAGATGAACTTGTGGGACCTTTTTGGGTTGAGGATAGCGTGAAGCTCAACTCCCAGACCTACTGCCAGTTTCTGGAAGATAACTTCTTCAAGCAGGGGTACAGGAAGAAGTTGGTATCGTTCAAGACAAACATGATTTTCATGCAGGACAATGCTCCATCACATGCATCCAACTACTCCACAGCGTAACTGGCCACTAAAGGTCTGAAAGATGAAAAAATGACATAGCCCCCTTGTTCACCTAATCTGAACACCATAGAGAACCTGTGGTCCCTCATAAAATGTAAGATCTTACAGGGAGGAAAAACAGTACACCTCTCGGAACAGTGTCTGGGAGGCTGTGGTGGCTGCTGCACGCACTGTTGATCGCAAACAGATCAAGCAACTGACAGAATCTATGGATTGTAGGCTGTTGAGTGTCCTCAGAAAGAAAGGTGGCTATATTGATCACTAATTTTTGGGGTTTTGTTTTTGCATGTCAAAAATGTTTATTTCTAAATTCTGTGCAGTTATATTGGTTTACCTGGTGAAAATAAGTGAGATGGGAATATATTTTGTTTTTATTAAGTTGCCTAATAATTCTGCACAGTAAGGCTATGTGCCCACGCTGCAGAAAATGCGTGGATTTTGCCGCGGATTTCTCGCTTAAAAGCTGTGGATTTTCCAGAAATCTGCAGCACAGCTACTCCCCAGCCATTTCTATGGCATTTGGGAAATGCTGTGTCCACGCTGCGGAATCGTGCGGAAAAATCTGCAGCATGTCAATTATTGTTGCGGATTTTCGTGCGGATTTTGCCTATTCAATTGAATTAAAAATCGCAAAATCCGCGTCAAATCCGCACAAAATCCGCACCTATGAAAAGGTGCGGATTCCGGGGGAAAGCTGCGGATTTTGATGCAGAAAAATCCACAGATACGGAGTCCCGTGGGCACATAGCCTAATAGTTACCAGCACAAACAGATATCCTCCTAAGATAGCCAAATCTAAAAAAAACACAATTCCAACTTCCAAAAATATTAAGCTTTGATATTTGAGTCTTTTGGGTTGATTGAGAACATAGTTGTTGATCAATAATAAAAAAAATCCTCTAGAATACAACTTGCTTAATAATTCTGCACGCGGTGTATTAAGCAGAGGTGAGCACGCTCGCTCATCATTAGTTCCTATTCAACCAAACAGTTGTGTTATGGTTCTTTCCACATGGCAACTACCACATGCTTTTTTACTGCAAATTTCTACTGTCTTCCGATAAGCTATACCCTGAGATTTGGGCCTCATTCAGACTTTAGTGATTTATCATTTATTTGGGTCCGATCATCATCTGTTTTTATCATCGTAGTTTCATCAATGATTTTCACATATAAAAAAATAAATGACAAAGCTTCTCCTATATATTGCATGGTTAATCAGACTTTACACGGACTGTACACTGATCCCATCCATGTGCGGTCTGTCATTATACTCATAGACTTGTATGGGATCATTGTATGGGATCTGCATCATGGGTCAAAAACAAATGGGTCTCTGTGACTTGTGTGTCCATAGAAAAATTGACATTGGACAATGGACATTAACAGCTCTGTAAGTTTTGGGTAGAAATAAAACTAGTGACTGACTGAGGCCTTTTAGTTTCATAGTCTTTTGGAACTCTGAAACCCTCCATCTGTCTAATCAGATGCTTGTGATTCCTTCTCAGATGCTCTCTGCTACTTGGGCTCCAAGAAGCCCACAAGAACAGCATGCTTACATTGGTAGTTCTTTTAAGTAGGCATATTGCTAAAAGGAACTCTTCCAGTTATTTTCTTTATGAACTATGGGGTCTGATTCAAGAAGGCTTTTCACCACAATTCTGACGTAAAGTGCCTTCAAATTACATATGGTGAAACATCAAGTTACACAAAATTGTTGCAGCTTTTGATGTTTGTGTGAAGTGTTCAGCCGGCTCCTTCTGTGACTAGGATGAGGCGCGTGGCTAGGCCACCTGACAAATTGATCACAAGTTGTGGCTTATCTTATGCTAGTAGTGTTAAGGCCCAGTCACACACCGACTTACCAGCGATCCCGAAAACGATGCAACCTGATAGGGATCGCAGGTAAGTCGCTTGGAGGTCGCAGGTGAGATGTCACACAGTCAGATCTTACCAGCGATGCAGGAACAATACAGGTGGCAGTAGTGACCTGTATAACGATCTCAGCAGTCACTGTGACCCTGTCACACAGTGTCAAACACAGCGATGTGTCCTGCCCAGCAGGACATCGCCTTTTGAAGAAAATGGCCTGAACCATTCAGCAACGACTAGAGATCTCACAGCAGGGGTCTGATCGCTGGTAGGTGTCACACATAACAAGTATTCCCATCTTCAAGATCCAACAGCAATTTTGCTTACCTCATGTGCAGGACATTGCAACAGCTTAGGTGTCCATGGTTTTATAACAACTCATATAGTGACAGTTTCTAGTGGTCATAACCATGGATAGCTAAGCTACTGTAATGCCCTGCACGTGATGTAAGTGACATAGCTAATCAGGAGAACTATACTACATTTTTAATTGGAGGTATTTGCTTTATATTATTACACCTACTACATATTGGGATTGGATCTTGGAGATAAGAATAGCCCTTTAAATGTTTGGCGACTCCATGGTGAACCCAGTGCCTATATTTGATTTAAATAGTCATTCTGTGCCGACAAAGTCTCTTTAAGTGACATGTGCCTCCTAATAAATAGGGTGCATAATATTTCTACATGCCCATCATTAAGACTGACGTGTATAATGCCAATCTTAAAGCCACTCCAGCATTTTAATCTAAGGTCATTGCCCTTAGTAATATACTCACCCTCAGACGCCCTCAAATTTTATCTGCACCACGCCGGTGCTGCGGCGCTATCTTGTGACCACAACTTCTGACAGCCATAAGTCACAAGATGTCACAAGCACTTGATGCAAGTCTATGAGAGCCAGAACGAGGCTCTCATAGACTTTAATCGAGTGAGCCGGAGGTCACTCTTCAATGCAACACTGGAGTGATCCTGCAGGTCACAAACTGCAGAAGACTGATGGGAGCGGCGTGTATAGAAGATAAAGGAGGAAGCTAAATATAGGAGTAGGGTTAGGGAACGTAGCGTTAAAAAAACACTACATTACATACATACTCCAAGGCATTACTCCAGACATTTCTCCAGTAATGAATTGGACGAGCTTTGGCGTAATGCTCCAGCTCCACCCAGTGTGTTGGTGTTTTTTGTGTGTTTGCCACCATTTATTCTTCCTTTTTGGGAAACATGCCATTTTTTTTGCCCTAAAAAGTTTGAAAAAAATGCTAAAGACAAAAATGAAGACCATTTTTAACCTAGCACAATACTTCATGAACCATATGAGCAATTTTTAAGAATTTCCCTAAAAAACAAACCGTGAATTAATACCACAAGACCAAAAGAAAGTGACTTAAAAAGAAATAAAGGGGAAGGAAAACCCATCCGCTCACCAGTGTAGGAGATACTTCATAGCGCCGGCAGTGCACGGGAACTCCAGTCCGGTAAGGGTACTTATACACTTGCGCTGTTTTCCTTCCGTTACAATCCTCCCTTTTGGAAAACAGCGGAATCCATTAACGGATTCCGCTGTTTCCCATAGACTTGTATGGATGACGGATTGTGTCAAAAGGACCTGCGTTGCTTCCGCTGGGCGACGCTCCGTTGCTTCTGCCCAGCGGGAGGAACGCAACATGTAACGTTGTTTTGAGCAGCGGAATCCTCAGGATTTCACTGCGCTTGCTCTTCTTCTTCTTTTTTTTTTTTTTTTTTTTTTTTTATAAAATCACAAACTTTATTTTGTCTTGCGGTGGCCAAACGTTCAACTGAGCGCCCGGCCGCCGACAAGTGACAGCGGTCAGCTGAGCGACCGGCCGCCGGCTATTGAGAGCGATCAGCTGATCGTTCACAATAGTCTGCTGCCGGTAAAACTTAAAGAAGAAAAAATAAATAATAAAAAAAAAAATTTCCGTTGTTTTGTACGATCCGTAGCATTGCGTTGTGCCACTATATGCAATGCATCCGTTGCATCCGTCACACAACGCAATGCTACGGAAGCCGTCCAACGCAAGTGTGAAACTAACCTAACTCGGCAAGGCAGGCAAATGAAAACTGCAAGTGTGGGTCCAGCAATCCACCCAAAATATTTTTTTGAATTAAAACATCACATTTTATTGAAAAATGATTAAAACAGCGAAGTTTAAAAATGCATCATGCTGAATAAACCAGGTCTACGTGTTTCGACCAGACCTTTAGTTCTTTTGTCTGTCCAAAACGCTTAGACCTGGTTTAGTCATCATGGTGCATTTTTAAACTTCCCGGTTATAATCATTTCTCAATAAATGTGATATTTTAAGTAAAAAAAATATATTTTTGGGTGGTTGCTGGACCACTATTGCATTTTTGCTTTGCCTATTTAAAACAAAAGCTACCGTACAAATGATGAATCTGGGGCATTGTGTAGGTTTATTATTATTGAGGAATAGAATCCAAGATGAATCTAGGCTTTTCTACTAGTAACTTGGATAAAAAAGGAGAAATTCTAGTTGGTCTCCCGGCTGCACCTTTTATATTTGGCCATTGCCCCATGATCTTTTTCTTACAGGTGACTGTCGTCCTTTTTTTTTTATAATACTCCTAATATTTCCTGTTAGCTCTAATGGAAGCTGCTCAACATTCACATTCTGGTGTTTATAAATCAGCCATAGAGCATAGTGCTACAGTATACCGCATGGTGGAGGGACCCCACATCTGACAAGACAGATGGTATACTTCAGGCTGTCTTCTGACTTCTTCACCAGCTGAAGCCAGTCATAAGTATGAGATCCCTTTTAGCTTGTATAGCTGTCAGCTCTTTCTTCTCAGACCACCATAAACAAGTACACTTGGCCAAGCATGCAGGTTATTTATTTAACCCTTAACTGGTGAGGTGGGGTTTGCAACACCCCAGGGAAAGTTTGATCAGCTGGCATTCATTGGAAAATGCTGGTATGAATCATCAATGTATTACATTATCCGATACTTGTAGGTGTCAAGTTTGGTATATTCATGTGTAATCAATCGCCAATAAGAAAACTATTAAAACAAACGTGATCTTTGCATTTTCTGTAAAAATTAGAGATTTCTAAACACTGGAGTATAGGAAGCCCCACATCACCAGTTGCGTGACAAAAATCCCACCTCACCAGTTGAGGGTTAAGGCCCCTTTAGACACTGCAACATCGCTAGCGATATCGCTGTAACGTCAACAGTTTTGTGACGTAATAGCGACCTCCCCAGCGACATTGCAGTGTGTGACACGCATCAGTGACCTGGCCCCCGCTGTGAGATCGCTACAAATCGTTCAGGAACATTTTTTGGTTCTTTGTCTCCCGCTGTGCAGCATCTATCAGTGTGTTTGACACCGTTACAACAACATTGTTAGCGACTTAGAACCCAGCCCGTAGGCGTGCTATAGCATTCCCTTTCCTGGCCCCTTACCTCCGATTGGTGGTCGCTGTTGCGTTCTGATTGGGCAGCTTTCACTGAAAAGAAGGCAACTTTAGCGCTTCCGTCCTTTTGTTTCTAAGCTACCTTGTTCCTGAGTGTGCTGGTTTGTGGATCATTAGAGAGTTCTCCAGTCTGCAATACTATAAAGCCTATACGGTAAGCATCATTTTGATTGAAGCTGTATTGATGCTGTATAGATAAACCATTGTGGAGTCGCCGCACAGAGAACTCTACAAAGATCCGCTAAGCAACAGAAGCTCCGGAACAAAGGATATACAAGCGCGACTTTTGCCAATCTTTCCAAGCTCGGGGTCGCCAATAAGAACGTATTAGCAATCACCAAATCAGAGCTGAGGGGGGGGGGGGGCGTGTGTAAAAAGGACACCTAGGTGACTTCAGCGCCAAACACCACGCCCCCAATATAGGTGTGAGATGTCAAATAGCTGCTGTGACACGTCCCCAACAACCAGCGAGGTCGTTCTGCAGGTCCATATCGCTGCTGCGTCGTTGGCCAGATCTGCCTGTTTGACAGCTCACCAGCGACTGTTTAGAGACTTTCCAGCGATCCCGGCCAGGTTGGGATCACCGGCGGGATCGCTAGAAAGTCTCAGTGTGTAAAGGGGCCTTTAAAGAGGAAGCTTGGAACCTGAGATGTCTTATCTCTTGTGCGAACAAAGACTGAAATGCAAAAATGTCCAATCCCTCTTCCTCCCTGAAATCTGCAGTTAGGGAGAGTAGGGAGGCCTGATTGTCAGCTGATCCCATTTAGGGTATGTGCGCAGTGTTTAAATGTAGACATTTTTTGCACCAAAAAAATGCACCTTGTCGCAGAAAAATACACCAAAAAACACATGCTTTTTTTGTGCCATGCAGAAGATTTCTGTTCCTATTTTTTTTTATAATATTTTTATAACCTATCCATATGTTCTGTCATCAGTATCAGATTGATGGGAACACAACTTGCAGTGCCCCCACCTATTACCTAATTGAAGGGTCTGCAATGCACCAGAGCTGGCACAGCTGTTCCATTTATGTAAATGAAGAGAGCTGCTGCATACTATTCAGGACTGGAAAAAATCTACAGAGCTGCAGCTGTTCCAGGACAACATAACTCCTATTTTCAGAGGGGGGAATGGGATCCCTAATAAACTGGTATTGATAATCTATCCAAAGGATAGGTCACCAGTATGAAAACCCTTGAAGGTTTTGTTTTGTTTTTTTTTTAAATCGATAGGTTACACTTACATTTCTTTTGATTAGGCTCCTTTAGAATACAGTGTACATGAGCAGCAGGAATAGAGCATAGTTTACAGAAGAAAAAAACAGGCAAGAAAATTAAATAAAAGGTATGCATTTCACATGGAGTGCTGGATTAAAGGGCATTTATCAAGTTCTTAAATTGCTTTAGACTGCATGGAAATAAGCAAGTTTACAATTGACTTGCTTTTGCAATCTGCTGGCTTTCTCCTGCAATGAGAGCTTTCATAGCTGTGTTCCCCAGCCTTTCTATCCTTTTGAGACCCACATTCAGTTATGAGAGATGGGCGTGAGCACACATCCAGCGTGTTTACGCTCCCCTTCTGTAGTATCACCCAGAAACCCAATTACCTGTATTACCGCCAAAGCTTCCCCACAGAAAACACTGTGTGCTACCCTCCCTTAGAGGCTGTATACTTACATGCAGAGGTCCCCACTTTACCCCTTCAACACCCCTCTATCTAATACTATCGCCAGCTTGCCATATTTATCCGACCACCAGTACACAGCTCTGGCAAAAATTAAGAGACCACTGCAAAATTTTCAGTTTTTTCTCTTTATATGTATTTTTGAGTAAAATGTAAAATTTTTCTTTTATTCTATAAACTACTGACAATGTCTCCAAATTTCCAAGCAATACATTTTGTATTTATTTTCTGAAAATGAGAAATTGTCAAAATAACAAACAATGCATTGCTTTCAGACCTCAAATAATGCAAAGAAAACAAGTTTATAATCATTTAGAAATAACGAGACTGTTTTACCTCAGGAAGAGTTCAGAAATCAATATTTTGTGGATTAACTATGATATTTAATCACAGCTTTCAGGCGTCTTGGCATGCTTTCCACCAGTCTTTCACACTGCTTTTTGGTGACCTTATGCCACTCCTGGCGCAAAAATGTAAGCAGTTCTTCTTTGTTTGATGGCTAGTAACTATCCATCTTCCTCTTGATTACATTCCAGAGGTTTTCAATGGGGTTCAGGTCTGGAGATTGGACTGGCCATGACAGGGTTTTGATGTGGTGGTCCTTCATCCACACATTCAGTGACCTAGCTATGTGGCATGGCGCATTGTCCTGATGCAAAAACCAGTGCTTAGAGTTGGGGAACATTGCCTGAACAGAAGTAAGCAACTATAGATACTCGGATGGATGGATGGATAGAGCGAGATCTAATTTTTTAGATATATCTCGCAGAAACCGCTGGCTGCTTGTTATCTTATAAAGCCTATTAGTGTGACGTTGCCTCATTGTCCTTTATGTATTGCATGCTTGTTTCTACTTCTAGGAGTGTGGTGCTGACTGTGCCAAGTTCCAGAAGAGTGAGCTGGAACACAAGTTTAATAAAAAAGCCTTAGAACGACCATATACCTCGCCACATTCTTGGGGAAAAACCTATGGAGAACACAAGCGCCATCTGGAGTTCAGTCATGATCAGTATCGGGAGCTACAAAAGTTTGCAAAGGAAATTGGAATTTACTTCACAGCCTCTGGAATGGATGAGGTAAGAGTATATTATTGTGGGGGCTTGTTAGGACGATGGGTGTGCTGCTCCCTCATTCTTCCTATGGATGTTTAGCGCGACTACAGCACCCCATTACTCACAGTTCTGTCGTGCATTGTTAAAGGCTCAAAAGTTGAGGTTTTATTCATGTGACTAGTCTATGGCTACATCCCGTGATACATCTAAGGCACATATTCGGGGCAGGCCTGCCAACTTGACTTTATTCTTTTAAGGACGGCTTATCAAAAATCTTGGGCAGACAATATTTTTTACATACACTTGGTAAAACCATAATAAATTATTATAAGTCATTCATGTCTGCAGCCCCTAATTCTGATATAGAGACATTAGCTCCATACACTGAAATGATGAAAATTATAGTAAAAATCTGTAGAATTTTTTTTTTTTTTTAGCTTCAAAAAAAATGACAGATGGCTTTATTTTTTTTTTTTTTTTTTCTTTTATGGACTATGTAAAAAAATAGGGCATTTTTTTTTTTTTTTTGCTGTATGTCCTGAAATTTCTGGATGATTGGCAACCAAGTTTAGGGGGAGAATTTGATAAAACTGTAGTTTTTCATATGCCATTCTTAAATTTGGCAAATTTCACTCAATGTTGTTAAAATTCTCTCCATATTAAATTTGGAGCATGTTTTTTTTTGCACATCTTAGGCATCGCACATATCTGGGCATGCTCGCCTCTTCATTTGTTTTTCTTGCATAATTGATGGAAAATGTATTGGTCTGCAGGAGCCTCCACCACCCTCTTGATAAAACTCCTTCTGCGCTCAAAACTTTAAGACGTGTGGCTTCTTTCTCTTTTTATGCCTACAATTATGATATATAACGCATGTTTTCTGATATTTTCTCTTAGATGGCCGTAGAGTTTCTACATGAACTTGAAGTCCCGTTCTTTAAAGTGGGATCTGGAGACACTAATAATCTCCCCTATATAAAAAAGACTGCCCAGAAAGGTAGGTAAAGTCCTTTATTGGAAACTCATTTTAACAGTCTGACCTTTTTTAAAGGGGTTGTCCAGTCTAGAGCAACAAGTCTGCAGTCACTCTATATGTATCACTCTGACTGCAGACTTGTGAATCGTCACATAGCACACACTGTGCACTGCGAGGATTCGCCAATGTCCGAGCTGATAAGAGCTACAATTCGACTAGATGGGTTTAGCCTCACTCAATGCAAGTGTATTGCGCGAGGCCACACCAATTTAGTTGGATTCTGGTCAGGAGTATGCATGTAGCATACTGGCGGCCATGTGACCTCTGTTTCCAGCTCTGACACTGGTGAATCCTCACAATGCGCATAATGTGAGAGTCTGTGGTCACATAGTGACTGCAGACTTATGGTTTATACCGGACAACCCCTTTAATTATATTGTACTGATAGCCAAATTAAAGCAGATCAGCCACTACAAAATGTACATATTTCTAACTAAAGGACCCTGCAGCCCCTTCAATAAGCTAGTCAGCAATGGGGGGGTTGTATGACAAGGATCTCTGTGTGATGGGGGCACTGGAAGTTGCTACAAAGCGGTGAGACCGTGATGATGCACAATAATTGGGGACCGTCTCTTACTCTCTAGTGCATAGGGAAACTGCTGAATAATATGGATATATAATACGTTCTTCTTATGGGAAAACCCTGTTAAAGTAGATGAATTGAGAAATGTAGGCAGCCCATGACCTCCTACTTAGCAGCTGTCATTTTGGAACAGTAATTGGTTCCTTCTAGTCTTTTGGACTCCTACACTTCTCAGAGATATAAGAATAAGGGAGGTTTAGAAGCAAAAAAATTGGATTTTGCATATTTGTGCTGTAGGGTTTTTTTTCTTATTATCAAGCAAGAATCTGGGTCGATGAGAGAACTTAAAAACAACATTCAATCATGATCACATCATACACTGTACAATATGGTCCAGTAACAAAAAAAAATGAGTAGTGCTTATTCCTAATAATCAAGGGGTCCCTGAATTACTATCCCAAGGGCCAAGACGTCAGCAGAAATAGTTTTTCTTGTCCATAAGATTACTTTAACATATACAGAGATCACTGTGACTTAAGGAGAAAATGTTATGGATGTACTGCTGTTACGGGATTTAGGGACAGATATATCATCGTTGCAACCTATGCTGGCACACGGGCCAGAGAGGTAAAGGCCCACTTTTACTTTCAAAGCTAGTGTAAATTACATAGTTACTTAGGTTTAAAAAACGTGCATTTTTAATGATATTTTGGACTATAAAGGGCCCATATATTCTTGCACAGGGGTCCTCTCTTGTCTGCTTCTGCTGGGATTAGTAAGGATCTAAATGATGTCACTTTCATAATGGTCGATGAGATCTGGATTACATGCCATAGTAAGCAAGTTAAGCAGTATATTAATATTATATAATATTGTAGCACCATTTATTCTATGGCGCTTTACAAGTGAAAAGGGGTTTTACATAAGAACAAGTACAGCAATCCTGAACGTTACAAAAACAGACTGGTACAAGAGGAGAGAGGACCCTGCCCGCGAGGGCTCAGGCTACAGGGGATGGGTGAGGATACAGTAGGTGAGGATAGAGCTGGTCGTGGTGTACTGGTCTGAGGGTTATTGCAGGTTGTAGGCTTGGTCCATTACAAAGCATAGTGGCCGTATCTTTTTAAAGCAAGAAAAGAAGGCTTTTTCTAAATACCTATTTTTCCAGTTCAACCTGTGAGCGGCGCTGGCCACTCATCTCCATCATTTGACCCAGGCTGCTGTGACCTCTGATGTCTGCTGATGTCACATCAACTTCCGGAATTGTAAGTTGACCCGACATCACCGAGGCAGGACCCAGTCTCCCTGAGTGACTGGGTTGTGGGCGGAATTTCATTGTACGTCACAACCCAACATCTCACACGCTCTCCCCTTTATTGCTTAACAGAGCGCCGCTATCACACGAGATACTGTGACGTATGCCCACAGCCCAGTCACAAGCTGAATTGGAAAATGAAGGTATTTAGAAAAAAGCCTTATTTCCCTGCTTTAAATCGATGTGGCCACTATGCTTTGTAGTGGACCACCTCTTTAAGTATTTTTTTTATGTAGTTCCACATATGCTTTCTATAATTGCACTTTTATTTCTTAGATATAGCCTTCAGAGTAAGGGCTCATTCAGATGTCCAGTTTTCTCTACAAGTGCTATGTGTGGATTTCAGAGATGACCCTCATATCTTTGATAGACTATGGGGACATTCACATGTCAGTGATTTTTCACAGCCTGTGCAGTCCATGGAAATTCATATCTGATTTTTATTCCAGTGTTGGATCAAAATCAGCAATGCAAGTCTGAGTCAGTGAACAAAATCAGACCGCACTGAGATGTTCGATTCTCTCCACGTACGAGAAAAACTGTTAAAAATAATTGGTCCTTTTCTCTCCTACATGATAAAATCTGTTGTCTGAATGAGCCTTAAATCTTTGTTTCCTTTCTAGGTCGACCAATGGTGATTTCGAGTGGCATGCAGTCAATGGATACCATGCGCCGTGTTTACGAGCTTGTAAAACCAATTAATCCAAACTTCTGTTTTCTCCAGTGCACTAGTGCATATCCCCTTCTTCCAGAAGACGTCAATCTACGTATAATACAGGTAAGATTTCATCTTTAATATATCACAGAGAAGCCAGTCTTACTGCCTTTAGGAAATTTGAAAACCTTGCTGTTAAATGATGTTCCATCCGTGTGAGTACAGAGGTGTATACATACAACTGCCTCTGTACAAGCTAGTTAGGATGCGGGTAGTAATTTGGATCAAATACAATTAAACAGAATTTGTCTCAATTTTACCCTTCAAAACTATTCATACATGTAACTTTTGCACACAAGTCTAACAATATATTTACGTGGCCAGTCCATTCCTCTCTTTCTAAGAAATCGGGGTTTGAGTTTATATGTAAATGAGACTAGATCTGATGCCTCTGTCTCTCCAGCTGTGTTCCCCACTCAGTGCCACCTTCTCCTGCAGAATCCAAAATTATTGGCTTGGTGATGTATCAAGTCAAAAGCAAAATCAAGTACATATTTCACATTTTTATCTTCTTTTTACTTTTAGGAGTTTAAGTCTGTCTTTCCAGACATCCCGATTGGTTATTCTGGCCATGAAAGTGGCATTGCTGTTACTGTTGCAGCCGTAGCAATGGGAGCTAAAGTGGTTGAGCGCCATGTAACCCTAGATAAGACATGGAAAGGAACTGACCATCAGGCTTCTCTTGAACCAAATGAACTAGCTGATCTCGTCAAATCTATAAGGCTAGTAGAGAAGTCTATGGGATCACCAGTGAAACGTCTCCTGCCTTGTGAAATGGCTTGCCTCAATAAGGTAACACTCTCTATTTCTCTAAACTTTTAGATTTTTTATTTTTCCATTGAATAAAAGAATAATGTAACTTATTGGTGAATTTGCAATATTATACTATCTGTTGATCTCTTTTCAACCATACTTTATAGATGACTTAATGGAATGGAAAATAAGGTGGTAATACAATTAGGGTAAATATTAAAGCGTAACTAATTTTTTTTGAGTCTTTGCAAAGTTATGAATCTTTGTAACATATTTCTGTTTTGATTCCTTGTTCCTGCACTTATGCCTGCAATTCAAAACAGCTACTCCATCAAATATCCTTACTCCAGTGTGTGTTTCTCTGCTTCATAGTGTGCATGACCGGACGTTCTGGAACTTCTGATCATGCGCACTGACACTAAGCCCAGCATCCTGAAGCGGTGACAACAGACACAGGTACGCGCTTCACCGCTGATGACTCTGGGCAATGGGCATTGAATAGCATGTTGGCACGCATCTGTGGGCGTGCTAACCTGCTAAGAGGGTGGAATGAGCGCAGGAACTAACACCCTTGCAACCAGTCCCTGTGCTCATTAGCCTATGATAAAATATCTTTAGAAATACTTTTTCTAAAGATCTGTTTATCTATTCTAGTGTATACAGGGACGGTTAGGCAGGGATTAGCAATATACACCCAGAACTGCTTATGCTCATTTTTTTGCTCATTTTTTGCACATATATGAACGTACTCCTCTACGTTCGAGTGTCCGTCTGCAGAAACGTATATGTGCAAAAAATGGCACAAAACAGAGCACACGCTAACGCAGTGCGCTCCATAACAGTGAATGGCCCTGTCGGGCGCATGCATCCGGAGCACGCTTTGCAGAGTGGGGGAGGGGCGGTCCGGACGGATGCCCCGACCGGACCTGTGGACGTAGGGAAAAATGCAATGTGAAAGGGGCCTTATACTCAAGTTAATAAGCCATCCCAGTTTTTTGTGGTAAAATTAGGGGCCTCGGCTTATACTGGGGTCGGCTTATCCTTGAGTATATATGGTACATTAATAAAATGTAGTTACTCTTATTAATCCACATTTCCATAAAATAAAAATAGGATAGGGAAAAGTGTCTGACTAGCTTTCTTAATGACTGACTGGAAAAGTAAGACTAAATCTAAGCTGTAAATTATTTCCTTCTCCTCCCTGGAATTTAATTCCTGTGGGAATTCAGTCATTGGAATAAACATTTAAATAACACTTTGCCTTATTTTCTTATAGAAAATGATGAGCCTTTTTAACTCTAGCGTATCTTTCGTATAGCACCCAAGTGTTTTATGCTAAAACAATTTTTTAATGTATTTTTTGGTCCTACACTCATGTATTTCAAGATTTTGCTCTCACGGGCCCTCTGTCCTGATATGGCTTGTCCCACAGATATTCTAAAGCTGAAATTACACAGTTCTTCATTCTTTAATATTGATTGTAGAGGTGTTTCCAAAAATTAGTGTGTATTATATATCTCACTTGGAGATGAGGGGAAGATTAGCGACAGGTCTCTAGTTAGCAGAACTGTTGTGGTCGAGGTTTTTTTTTTTTTATAAAGTAAATGAGTTATGCTGGCGTGTATCAATGAAGAGGGAAAGATACCTAATGAAAGAGACCGGTTAAATATTTTAGGTAACGAGTGACAGCTGGGAAGTGAGACTGGAGGAGATGAGGGAATGGTGTCAGTGGTGCAGGTTTTAGGATGAGAAGAAGCTAGGAGCCTAGTCAGTTCTGTGACAGCCTCAAAGGTGGTGAGGGAGTCTGTACTTTAGGTCTCAGGAGCGAGTAGAAGATATCTAATATTCGTTTTGGATTGCTAGTTAGTGATGTGATAAGGGTGGGAAAGTAGACTTGCTTGGTCAGATGGAGTGCAGAGAAGTTTTGAGTATCAACATTTAAGAACCTGGAATAGGGTGAGAGCTCACTTTTCTGTTCCATCGGCGCCTCTGCAACGTTCTCAAGATGCACTGACTGTTACATTTGCAACCTGAGGTTGTCGTGAGAACCTTTTGGGTCTGCCAGCTACACCAAGGCGGATAGACCATTCCAGGTGCATGGTCTAAGAGGCTTCTTTCTGTCAGTGCAGGACTGCCAGGTATAATGCATCACAATGTTGGTACATGGCAATGTATTATATCAGCAATCAGCAAATTAAGTAATGAAATTTAAAGTCACATAGAGTAAAAAAGGTAAAAATAAATAAAAGTAAAAAAAAATTATTATACAAATATATGCATATATTTCTGTAAAAACTAAAATGAAAAAGTACACATTTTGCTATCTCCACGTCCAGAACTACCTGACCTAAAAAACGGTCACACCATTTAACCCCTCGAATGAACACAATTATATAAAAAAAAGTGCCAAAAAATGCTTTTTTCATGAAACCACTGAACAAAAAGCGGAATAAAATGCAATTAAAAAGACTAATGTAAAAATGGTATTGCTAAAAAGTGAAATTTTTTATTTTTTTCTCCTTCCACTTTGCTTTAGTTATTCTGATGCCCCTGAAGGGGTAATAAACGTCTTTTTTTATGTGATTTTGAGCGGTGCAGCTTTTAGAATGGCGTTTGGGTATGTTCTGTCACATAGGCGCCTCAGTCACTATAAAAAAAAAAAATGGTTTTGTAAATTTTGTTGGAAAATTTTAAGATTGCTAACTTTTTTTAACCCTTCTATCTTCCGATCAAAAAATAAATAGTTTAAAAAGAAATTATGCTAATGTAAAATGTTACTTAATTGTTGTGTGACATAACTTTTCATAACGCAAAAATATTTTCCTAAGTTTACCACTAACATAAAGCATAATGTGTGACGATAAAAACAGTCCCAGTGTCTGAGAATCACTGGGATCCATGGAGTCGTTGCAGTTATAACATCGAAAAATGACACTGGTCAGAATTGTAAAATTTGTCTTTGTCAGGAAGGTGAAAACAGGCTTGGGCGGTGAAAGGGTAAAATAGATGAAAATTGAAATTAAATGCGTGAGGCCCTTTCACACGTGCGTATAAAACTCATATTTAAAAAAAAAAAAAACAGTACCGGATTCATCGGTGTTTTCAATCATTGTGCCATCAATGAGTTGGCTGTCTCATCCTTGTATTATCCTGGTTTTTATCCGGTATGGCTAAAAGAAATGGATACTACAAAGCATCTCCTATACTTTCAATTTTAAACACTGTCATCAGTGGGCTATTTGTTTTTATAGACTTGTAGTGGTTCTTAACATCCGTGCTGCCAGAAAAAAACTGACCTGTCTTCCTATGGCTCACATTCACACATGGTCCTTGTAAAAACATGGATATGTGAGCAGCACCATAGGTTATAATGGGTAAGTGTTGCATAAATGAAAAAGGGATTTATTTACATATCTGTATTTTTGATTAGTATTTCATCAGTATTTGCCAAAACCAGGAGTGTCTTCAAAACTCAGGACAGGGGTCAATCTTTCAATTTATAATTTTTCTCTGTACGTTCTACTTCTGGTTTTGGTGCACAAACACTGATGTGTGAATGAGATCTTACTCTGTCTCTTCCCCAACCCTGGGTTTCGCCTGATGGATTCCTCTGGGGCAACAAGTATTCTGGAGGACTGTTCTACCTGCATCAAAGCCCATATGAGTGTTAGTTATATTTACTCTATTTTTCTTGAATGACCTGCAATTAACACACTGGCAATTAAATTTTACTGGGCCTATTTAAATGAGTTGTCTTTACTCCTAAAATGGGTAAGTATTCGAAGTACTTGATAATGTATAAGATCT
This sequence comes from Anomaloglossus baeobatrachus, assembly GCF_048569485.1. NCBI lineage: Eukaryota > Metazoa > Chordata > Amphibia > Anura > Aromobatidae > Anomaloglossus > Anomaloglossus baeobatrachus. The sequence goes on from NC_134353.1 coordinate 498,791,628, forward strand.
TATTTTTAATTTCATAAGCTCTATTAAAAATGGGATTTATAACCTGAGAAAGGAGTAATTTAAGCTTCTAGTTTGTTCATTGTGTAGGTTTTTCGCCACTGCAGTCCATCGGAGCTGGTTAGGCTTCCTAGATAAGGAGCGCATGTATGAAGCTCGTTGGATCCGAATGTCGCCCTCTCAAGTGCCTCTGCACTCTTCTGATGGTGCAGAAGGAAAAGCTGCCTCTGTGTGCAACATGGGAGAGAACACAGTTCAGACAATCATTGCGACCGTGCAACTGTTCTGAACTGTCAGTCTTCAAGAGCTCAAGCAGGAAGGTAGAGGCGTAGTGCGCTCTTTAAGAAAGCTGGTTAGATACCCCCTTTGAAGTGGTAGGGCATATGTGGATGTAGTATGATAGAGGTGTGGGCTGGAGCTCATTCACTTTCAGCTGTGGGCAATGGGTGAATAGGGAATTAAAATATGCCTCCACACATTTTCAACTATACAGCCTATTTGTTTTTCACTTTATCCAATTGTCAACTTTGCAACCTAATTAATTGGTCCTTTGTCTCTTTTCAGCTTGGTAAATCCGTAGTGGCAAAAACAAAAATCCCTGCAGGCACTGTGATATCTCTTAACATGTTGACGGTGAAGGTGGCTGAGCCACGTGGCTTTCCTCCTGAAGAGATCTTTGACCTTGAAGGCAAAACGGTTAAGAGAGACATCGAGGAGGATGAATCTGTCACAGAAGAAGCAATAGAGAATTACAACACGAGAACGAAATGTTAATTGAATGTAAAACCTGACCGTTATCCAACAGTTCTTCTCCAGTCACCTTTTACCTTACCAATACATGTTCTACGTAGGAGTCAATTGCACAGGGTTTTGGATCCTTTTTGTAACAACCTATTCAGTGGCATGTAAGATCGAGTTGCTGTACTAGATTTGTCAAGTCTAAATGGGTGAAAGTGCTGTTGCTTGTACGGCTGTGACAAACGCATGGCAATCACTGTTTTGTAAGCAGATTTTTGAAATTTGCAAATCACAGCATTTTTGTGAATGATTCTTATAGTTTGATATATACATTGAAAAAAATAAATCTATTAAAAAAAAAATCAGTGGTGGCTCTGCTCTTGACCTTTTTGCTTTCTAGGGATTTATTTCACCTCCACCACTGTGTTGTAAGGCTAGCAATTAGCCCATCATCACCATCTCCTCATGTAATGCTTGCATAGATCCATTGAACATAGAGCATGATTACAACACATATCCCATCGGAAACCTCCACCTCGGGCTTCATGCATTTGAACTGACCCATGATCTTTTGACAGCATGTTTACTGGAATATTGGTTTGTTATTTTACTATATATTCTCCTGGCATGTTTACATTTAGTGCAGCGCCACCTCAAACGATGATCCTTTTTGGTTTTTGAATTTAATTTTGGTTAGAAAAGAATACATAGTGCACGAGTTACCATCCCGGGAAATGTCCTTTTTGAAATGCAGTTTCTTTGAATGTTCAAAAAGACTGAGATTTTGCTGAATGCCGTGTAATATTTGAAGTTGCTCATTTTCAATTTGTTACTAAACTCTTGCACTTTGTTAACAGGAAACATTTTCTGAATAAACAATCCTTTCCAAAAAGGAGTTTGAGACCAGTGCTATTATTATGGTAGATTAATGTATATAAAGTCAGTTTAGAACAGGTTACAACAGGAGGCGGCAGTGAGTTTTTAGTAAAAACAAAGTCGTAACAGTGTAAAACTCCTCCTTTTGAGATTATTAATAATGCTAGCTAAATAGCTGCTTGAATGATTTTAACCGGATAGATGTATAATAAAACAAAAGGCTGGCTTGTATATGACGAAGAATATTTTACTTTGACCGCCACTTATTGATCATTAGTGTATAGTAGCCATGGCCCCCAGCACTATCGTACTGACCCAGTAACTCTCGAATGGGTTGAGCTTCAGCGCTGATCTCCTACTTATGTACATAGACATTGCTGTGTCGACTACCACCCGTAAAGCGCTGCAAGAGCAGCAGGCCCATTTTGTTGTTTGGACATGTGGTAGTCCCTGAAATCAGTTGCTCCACAGAATGAGCAACCTTAGGTACAGTAGTTTGGCTTTTTCACTACCTTCTATGGACACTCATTTATTATTCAACGTATGGACCCCGTTTCATCAAAGCTGTTTTGCTAGAATTCTGCTTTGAAAAGTCGCAAAATTCTGAACAAACTGGGAGAATCGGGAGTGAAAATGCCAAAAGCAACTGTTACCTCAAAATGGGCAGATCTGGATAAAGCTAGGTCATGACGCCTATGCTTGTCTAACTCCTGACAAGCTGTGGCATTCCTTACACCAGAAATCTTACACCAGTCTGTAAGATTGAATGCTCTAAAGCCCGCTTTACACCCTGCAATGTATCTTACAATGTGTCGGCGGGGTCACGTCGTAAGTGCCTCACATCCGGCATTGTAAGGTACATTGCAGTGTGTAACAGCTACGTGCGATTGCAATTGAACGGTAAAACGTTCATCGCACGCACGTCGTTCATTTCTCTACAATTGAACGTCAGATTGTTCATCGTTCCGGGATAGCACAGATCGCAGTGTGTGACACCCCGGGAACGATGAACAGATCTTACCTGCGGCTCCCGGCCAGCAATGCGGAAGGAAGGAGGTGGGCGGGATGTTTACGTCCCGCTCAGCTCCGCCCCTCTGCTTCTATTGGCCGGCTGCCACGTGACGTCGCGGTGACTCCGAACGTCCCTCCCATTCCAGGAAGTGGACGTTCGCCGCCCACAGCGAGGTCATATGGACGGTTAAGTACGTGTGACAGGGGTTAATCGTTTGTGCGGCATATTCAACAAATTGAACGTGCCGCACATACGATGGGGGCGGTTACAATCGCATACGATATCGTATGCTGGATCGTAAGATGTAAAGCAGGCTTTAGATTTCTGGTGTGGTATACAGAGGCACCTGCCATTCATCAAATGCTTCTGATTCTTGAAGAGGTGAGCACCAGTTTGTTAAATTGGAGTATCTAACTTCACCAAACCAGTTAGAAAATCATCGGTCTTGATGAGTCTGGGCCATAGTGTCCATACCACACTGCCCTATTAATAAATTAGGGAGTGTAGTTGCATCCTGTGCAGTTTTCTTTCCACAGCTTTGGACTATTTCCATAGACCCTGGTTCATTTAGACTTGTTCACACCAGTCTTAATAACTTATGTGGTGGAAAAGTAGGCACCTGATTAAGTGGCAAGCAATTTTTAATCAGGTGCATCTTAAAGGAAATATGTCAGCAGGTTTTTGCTACCTCATCTGAGAGCAGCATGATGTAGTAAAAGATATCCTGAATCCAGCGGTGTATTACATAGATTACTGGTGTAGCAGTTCTGACACTATCAGAACTTTTATCTTTAGTCATGTAGCTGGGCCCAGAGAGCTGTCCTGCCCACAGCAGGCTCACTATAGAGATTGTACACTGACAGTGAGGTGTCAATCACAACAGGGGGTGTGCTGGACTTCTCTGCAGTAAGTTTCTAGTTCTGTAATGATACAAATATAGCAAATAATAGATCTGACTGCAACAAAACAGGCATGCCTGAATTTTTTTTGTTAACCCTTGCAGCATGCATTACATAGAAAAATCCTAATGACAGATTCCCTTTAAGTTGCATGCACTTCTCCTGAAATGGTAAATCAGGCAGGGACTGGAATAAGATTTCTGGCATAAGATGTTTCATGTCTGGTTATGAATGGGACGCCCATGCCTTGCACACTTTGGCAGAGCTAGCATGAAAACTTCAAAATGCAAAATTTTTGCGCAGCAGTTTCATGACAAAACTAGTGATACATCAGTGTTTACAAAAGTGTATCAGCCCCAAACTGTTTGGACAAACCAAGGCATATAAAGACTGGTAATCATAGTGATAGGCTAATGTGCTCGTTACTGTATCGAGCATTGGGGTCCTTTGATTCTCGCAGAGCTTGGCTGATTATCACAGGTGCTCTGATATTTTGTCCATTAAGCAACGACCACAAAGCTTCTCCTCAGAAGTTGTCTAGGACTCAGGCGGTTTGAAATTTTGTATTATCTGAAAACCAGCATTTCAGTAGACCATAGAAACGTATTTGTTTGCCACATTAACACAGCCCTTTTTGATTTTGTATTAGGCTATGTGCGCACGTTGCGTAAATACATGCAGTTACGCTGCGCTTTGTAGCGCAGCGTAACTGCATGCGTCCTGCGTCCCCTGCACAGTCTATGGAGATTGTGCAGGGGCCGTGCGCACGTGGCGTCTTAGAGCGCAGCGCTTCGGCTGCTGCCCGAAGCGCTGCGTTCTAAGAAGTGACGTCACTACTTCCGTGCGCTTTGCCGGCAGCCCCTGCTCTGTCTATGGCAGGAGCTGCAGGCAGAGCGCATGGAATCGGCTTTTTTTTTTTTTTCTCTACGGACATTTTCTGCAGCGATTTGAAGCGCACGTGTGCTCTTCAGATCGCTGCAGAAATTTCTGCAGGGCTAGTACGCAACGTGCGCACATAGCCTAAATCTTTAAGAAGGTCCATTTGACCGAAATGTCGTCATTGATTGCTACTCAAATACCACGCCTGTCTATAAAATCTTCATCTTATTCACTAACTTTGAGTGGCAGATTTGCTGTTTTGTATTATTACGGGGTTGGACCCTATCCAAGCACTGACTGTAAGACCTGGAGTGCTGTATTGCCATAACAGAAAGTGTATGTAGGTGGACACCGGAACAGGCGAATCATTGACTTTCCAAAATGCTCATTACCCGTGTTGAGCTCGTCCAAGCGTCTGACCAGCTCGAATCAAGTAGCGAACATTTTAGTACTCGCCCCTCACTAGTAATCAACTGTCGCCACGAACACAACTATCCCAAGAACCGGCATCAATATGCAAGGAAAACCTCAAGTCACTTTAAAGAAAATAACCTTTTCAATAAAGAACTGACTGATTAATTCTCACTAACAATACAATTCAGAGTAATGTTTTCTTTTCACTGATTTTTATTGATACCATTGATCTAATTTGAACATTATTTGAGTGTTTTCTTCAGTTAAGATATTGCTGATTATGGGAATACAAAACAAAATCAAAGTCAAAACAAATGTTTTAATTTCCCAAAAATTAGGTATATAAAGAAAAATATAAATTACATTTCCCCTTCACCACCTGATGATTTTTAGGTTGTTTTTTTTTTCGTTTTCTCCTCCAAGAGCCGTAACTTTTTTTTTTTCTTCTTTCAATCTTGCCATATGGGTGCTTGTTTTCTGCGGGACAGGTTGTACTTTTGAATGATACCATTTTTTCTGCCCCATATTGTACTGGAAAATGGGAAAAAAATTCCAAGTGCAATGAAATTGCCAAAAAAAAGTACAATTTCATGACACTGTTTTGTTATTTTACCATGTTCACTACATGACTGGCATTATGATTCCCCGGGTCAGCACGAGTTTATAGATACCAAACATATATAGTTTTATTTAAATGGTGATGATCAAATCCGAAATGTAAAAAAAATTACGCTTTCGTCGCCATTTTCCTAGACCTGTAGCGGTCTCATTTTTTGGAATCTGGGGCTCATTGACGGCTTATTTAGTGTCTTGTGTGGACATTTTTAATTACACCATTTTGGGTATATACAGTGTTTAGATTGCCTTTTATTTTATTGCAATATTACCGCGACACAGAAAAAGTAATTCTGGCGTTTTTTTTTTTTCTTTTGCTCATTGGTAAAGGGCATAATCAGATTAATTTTGATTGATCAGGCATTTCTAAACATGACCATTGCAAATGGGCATTTATTTTTATTTCAAACGGGGCAAAATTGTGGTGATTTGAACTTGTTTTTAAAAATATAAAGAAAAAAAAATAATTTTACACATTTTTTTTCTTATTTTTCTAGTCTCCTTAGGGGACTTGAAGTAGCACTGTCCGATGGCTTGTACTGTACAGAGGGGTGAATCAGCAACGCTCTGTACATTAAAAATGCTTATCGCCTGTGAATGCTGGCATTCACAGGAACTATGTCATGACAGTGAAAAGGGTCATCAGATGACCCCCCCCCCCAGGCTGTCATGACACCCCAATGGTGCCCTGTGATCATGTTATGAGGCTGCTGATGGCAGCGGGGCATGGAGCGCTCCCTTCTCGAGTGTTTTAAATTCCGCTACTGGGGATTTAACTAGTGAGCAGGCACTGATGAATCTACGATCTATCTGTGCCTGTTAGCTACACATGGGCGCATCAGATCAGCTGACGTGCTGGGAAACAATTTTTGATACCATGACAAAGAAATGAGTCCTTTACCTATGTTTTAGGCCATGTTCACATGCAGTGGGGTTTTTTTAAGCTTTTTTCATGGAAATTGAAAGCTGTTTTTACAGTACCAGCAAAAACAGATTTCAAAAATCTCATGTACACACTTAGTTTTATTTTCCTGACTAAATTTGAGAACTGCAGCGTTTTTTTTTTTTAATTCTGCGGCATGTCAATTCAGTCAGCGATTTTTGGTGAATAAAACTATACTGCAGACAAAGCACCCAGGTCATCTGCACCCACAAAAAGCGATGAAATGCAGAAAAATGGGCCAAGAGAGCAGGTTTTTGAAAAAAGTGTTCTCCGCATAGAAGTTTGAAGGATTAAGGTTCTCTCATATCTGCGTATAAAAATTGCACTAATTTTCATCCTGTGAGTGGGGTTTTTTTTCTCTCACCTAGCATCCGTTTGACTTGTGTTTTACTCAACCGCTATTATTCAATCATTTACAGGACCATTCACACTGCTTTATGCTACAGAATGGTAATGGATCCATAAAAATAACAGATGTCATATGACCAGTCCGTGTGCCTTGTGGGTTTTTCTCATCACACACATTGATTTGCATTGGTGAGTCTAGTCCAATCTACAAGGCCATATGCAACATGTTGCCATTTTTTCTTTAGGCTGAATACAGCTGAGCAAAAATTCACAGATAAGCATTGAATAACATTAGTGCAAGTGCAATGCAATTTTTTTTTTCTATCATATTGCACTCTATGTACTTTTAAGCAGATGTGAGCGAACCATGACTGAGAAAATCCCAAAGTTCAATTGAAACACATCAATGCTCCTATCACGCAAGACATGCTTCACCTGATAGCAGGGACTGGCACAGGACGAACAAGCCAGGGTCAAGTGTCTGCGCATTACTCAAATATAATCTCTTGTTTTTAGCGATAATGTGGACAAGGAAGGTTATAGTATCCGTACAAAATTTGGAAACCAAGGATCTTAGTAGTGGTGCATAAAGATCAATAGCTGCCAAATGTATGCCTACTTGACTGGCAACTATTCTTCTATACAATCTATACAAATGCAATTTATTAAGACAACAGATATAGGTGGTGGATGGCTTCTTTCCAAAGAGCTAAAAGATTAGGAATGGATATACAAGATGACATGTACTTCTACACCCCAACATCTTGTGGGAAATCTGGAGGCTCCCAGACATGTAGTTTGGATGACTGTGTTCACGTGTATCAGGACGTTGTAAACATAGGCTTGGTTGCTTCCAGTCACAAGTAAAATCCAACAATCCTTTGTGTATTCACTTCCTTATATATAGAAAAGGCAGTATGTAAACCTGGCCTTAACTTGTTCTCTACAGTCTGGTTATGTTAAGCCATTCTACATATTGTGATAGATCCATCCCATAATCGAAGTGCTGGATGCAAAGGTTCAGTAAATCTACAACGAAAAGTATGCAAATGCTTCATTCCAGATGTGGTGTCAAAGAAGGATAGCATTCCAGATTCGTAGTCAAGGAAAACCCCAACTTTTTCTGGAGGCTTCTGAAGATGAATGGCTTTTCTCTCTCCTTTGTGGAAGGCCCAGTACTCATAATCATATCTTTTAATGCACCATGATCCACTGGTCCACCCAAGACGACTCAACTCTGTGTCTCCTTTCCTTTGTATAGATGGGTATGTGATTCCGATCCACCATCCTTGTCCTGCCTGGAGAACGTCTACTTCCCAATAGTGACTCCCAGAGAAGTAGGAGTCTCTGCTCAGAATCTGCATGAGTTTATCAAACCTTGGTGGGTGGCTAGAGTTAAATTTTCCTAACCAAGCACATTGTACTGTAAGTAGGTCCTCCGAAAGCCTCAGTTTAGGGTGCATTGTGTCCGCATCTAAGGTGGGGGTTCTTGCATCTGTAAACAAATGGAAGAAATGTACAGAGTTAAAGAAGAAAGGTTAAAGCAAATCATTCTGCCTAAAGGGCTTTTTCCATTTGTCTCTACTTTAACAAATATAAAGATCTTACAGATTTAGATATATTTTGACACAGCAAAACACGCTTCTTAGGGCAGCTTTCCACATGGAAAGTATAGTTCTCAAAATGGCAGTTGATGGGGGAGTATGTGACCACACCTGGCCAGGTTTAAACGCAGCATGTGGAAAACTGTTTTCAGAAGGAGGAAAAAGTTATGAACCCCTTTGTTGATGTGATTCCCTACCTAAGGGTATCATGTTATCGCTACTGGCCTGTACTCTTAGTAGCCCCCCAAAAATGCTATGGTAAGTAAATGTGCCATTGAGCTACTAAAAATCCTGAAGGAACACACCACACAGATTTGTCATGGGCATTCATAAGTCTGGCAGCCTCCGCAGAGAGGGGCGGCGGGGCACTCTCTTTACAAATATCTCAGATTCATAAACTATTGGTCCATTTCAGCATCTGCAGGTTTTTTCCTGATGTTTTTTTGTGCCACAATCATCAAGATGACACATGCAATTAATACATAATGTTTTTTTATTTTTGTCTTGCTAAGTTTTTTTTAATCTTTTTAGAGTAAAAAGTTTTTAAATCCTTTAAAATAAACTAATGGCATCATAGAATGGTAGAGTTGGAAGGGACTTCAAGGGCCATCGGGTCCAATCCCCAGCGAGTGCAGGTTTTACTAAATCATCACAGCTATATGTTTATCCAGTTTCCGCTTGAAGATTTCCATTGATGGAGACTCACCACCTCCCGCAGTAGCCTGTTCCACTACAAGACTGGCCTCACTGTCAGAAAGTTTTTCCTAATAGAATCATGATTACACCTTAGAGGAGAGATACGGATACCAATTCAACTCTTTACACTACATCATGTCATCTCAAACATGTTGTGAAAAATATTCCAGAGGGTGAACGTACAAGTTATAAAAGAAATTCAGTAACTGAGTCACATTATCAATAAGAGGCAAATAAGGATACATCTAGTCTCCGACAGCGGAAATCTCCTAACTAGATTCTTTCCGGGACTAATACTATAATCCGTAACAAAGACCGTGCACATATGTTGGCAGAAAAAATAATGGAGATAAAATCAATAATCAATTGACATTTGTGCCTACTTAGAGTCCACAAATCACAATAGCTTGTGATATTATTCATCAGCATACTGTATCAAGACATTTGTATTATCTTAACCTGTATGTTTTGTAGCTAAGACAGCTCCAACAGTGGGGATATACTCTCTCCTAGGTTGTATTTGAGTGATCTTTCTCATTCAGTTAATAAAATTCTAAGTGCCCAGCAGCCTCTATGCATTGTGGAATCCAACATGATGCGCTAGAGATGTTTCCATGTTTCAGGTTAGGCTTCTTTCACACGCCTGTGCAAAACCCACACGTTTTGCACGGTCTGTGGTGTAGGTGCGTATGTGTGTGTGTGTGTGTGTTTTCAGTGTGTGCTGTCAGTGTGCTATCTGTGATAGCACACAGACAGCATGAACTTCTATACTCAGCTGTCTAAGATGCTGCTGTCTCCGTCACTGCTGCTTCCAGATTCACGGTGCAGTGAATATTCATGAGCATAATGAGCAGGCATAGAAGAAATTGATAGCAGGGCTGGAGACAGGTGAGTATAGACACATGTTTTCTCCGGTACGTGTCACACGGATCACATCAGTGTACTGTCCGTGTAACATCAGTTTTCCTGAAGAAAAACAGACTTGTCTCCATGTGGAACACACGGACACACGTGTGGCCCACATGGACACACGGCCATGACAAAAAACGGATGTGTGCGCAGAACCATCAATTTTAATGGGTCTGCGTATGTCTGTGTCTCCAGTACGTTTGAAAACGGACGTCATACTTACCGGAATCACAAACGTGTAAAGGTGGCCTTACAGGGATCGAAAGGAGAACCACCCGTTCTAGGAGGAGATCAGGGGCAGACATATCATTGGTGCAACCTGTGCAACCGCAGAGAGGACCAAGCGCTAAAGGGGCGCATGACAACCCAAACCAAGCAGAATTGTGCATCATGATGAGGTACTTCACTGAAACTGTGAGGGGAGTATGGGGGTCATTATATTGTGGGTGGGAAGATTGTGAGGGCAGTTATACTGTGTGCGGGGTTCCTTATAGTGTGTGTGGGGGGAGAGGGGCTGTTTGGGTTATCATACTGTTTGTGGGGCTGTGGAAACATACTGTAGGTGGGAAGACTGTGAGAGGCATTATACCTTGTGAAGCTTCATTATGTCTGAGAGAACTGTGTTTATGGCTATTGGAGGCATCATACTGTGCTGGGGGCACTATAGGGGCATTGCCTTCTATGCTGTATATTTTTGGGGATGGGTGAGGGGTAGAGGGCTTTTCATATAGGGCTCCAGAATTTTTACTTACGTCACTGACGTAAGGGAAATCTAATATATTTCACAGTGTCATAAGGTATCATAAGCTAACTGATGGCCCAATGCCAGGGTGCTGCTTAGTAGGTATGAACAATACACAGTTAATCATAGGATTAACAGTAATTTATTTAATTCTGTGAGCCTAACAGCCTGATCTCCAGTCAGATACACTTTACATCATTTTTTTATTAAAGTGTTTAAAAAAAAATGTAGACGATTAGAAAACAAATTATTTGGGTTTATGCTGTCGTTCTCCATAACCTGTAATATTTAATTTTTTTGTCAATTGAGCTGTGTGAGAGTTTGTTCTTTGCTTAGCAAGCTGATGAAGTTAACGAGGTTGGCTACTACTTTTACACTGGCTTATCCTTAGGATAGGTCATACTTGTCTGATCGGCCAGGGTCTGACACCCCGCACCACAGGCAATCAGTGCTAGGTGTCGGCGGCGACCATATTGGCAATATCCCTCTAAGAGGGAAAAGACGTGGAACTGCTTGAGGAGGAGAATGACTTCCAAGGACTGTGATGTAGTACTAGGCTGTGTAGTGTTGGGAAGAAAAGGACTTATGGAGGTTGGAACAACTGACGAATATGTGCTTAATGATCCTCTGTGACACTAAAACGTTCAAGATGATTTGTGTCCGCTATCGGATGTACATTGTTGTTGCCAAGTTAATGTTCAGTAAAACTACTTTTTTTTTTTATTAACTTGTGGTTCACTTAATGAACTATGTACAATCAGGTCCAGGACAGCCCAAACCATCGGCAACATGCGGCCTTGAAAGGTGTATCGCCTCCAGAGTGAAACACCACAAACCCAGCCAGGAGATCCATATTCATGTAGCGGCAGACGATTACTTTGCCCATGAGTACCACCCTGTGCCACACTACGTCTTTATGGTGTTTGTTTACCAGTGGAGTTAATTAAATTATATTCTGAAAGATTTTTATAAATGCAGCAATGCCAAATGTTTTTTTTCTTCTTAATGGGGGAAAACTCCTTTGGGTTGATTGCTCCTGTGTCTGAAGGTGGGGAGATTGAAGCCGGCGCTGATTGTGCGAGAGACTCGTGTGTTATAACAATGTCACGTGAGCCCCAAGAACGCAAGTTCTGACATCGCTGATACCACACCAACACCCGAGATGAGTATAGGCTTTTTTTTATTATTATGGGAGCGCACATGGGAATGAGAAGGGATTGTCCAAGTAGTGGACAACCCCTTTCATGAGGACCTGTCACCATAATTTTTATTTTTTATTTTAACGAAGTCTAAATGCCATTGTTCTAATGAATTTTTATTGGTATGCCCTCCTTTTGCCTGTATGTAAATCTAATCTTGTTAGCCATAAGGAAATGGTCCTCAAGAAGATGCCAGCAGAGAAGAGTTAAGAACCACACACTGATGGCTAAAAAGACTAGGTCACTATATTAATGTACTTTTACATCTGCCTGCTCAGTAGTTCATAGACTTCTCAAGTACTGTGCATTACAATGCTGACATCTAGAGTCTACATGGGAGATGTACAAAAATGCTCTCAATGTAATGTAAAGCAGTAACTACAATTAATGGAGTTGTATACAGCAGGCATAGAAACAACAGTACCACTTACATTTTAAGAGTGAAGACCTATTCCCATGAGATGTTGTTTTCATTAGCTTTCCAGGATTTTCGATTGATCTTGAGCTTGGACCATCAACTCCATCTGTATTAAGATGTAAAAAATAAGGTCATGTATATATTGTATATATTTTTGCAGGCTTTTATTATTTACTCCTTCATTAGCTAAAGCAAAGGGCTGATTACAGAGCTGTTCTTTCTCTAAAGGAAATACCAGGTAATGTTCTATTTCTCTTGGTTAGACCATTCAGGTGGATAGAGGTTTAAATCGGACCAGAGGTTTGGAGATATTTTCTAGCCTTTTAAGAATTAACAAAAGTGTAAAAAAAAATGCTGCATCTTCGAGAGTATGTGCCCATGATGTCATTTTCAGGCAGAGTGTGCGTGGAACTCGCCTGAAAAAGAGCTAAAAAAAAAATGCCGAAAAGAATGACCATATGTATAGCCGTGTCTAAACGACTTGCCCTACAAATATGTCTTTTGTCATTTCTTTTAACAGCTTGTGGCTTTGAAAGCAATAAAGCAGCCAAAACAAGTGACTGGTCCATTCACTTTGTTGTTTATGGAATTTAAATAAAAGAGACCAGTAGCAGAGCGTAAAAGACATCAGAAAAGATGCTTCAGTCAGCGTTTTCCTGAGATATCTTCTACTTCAAAAAGAATGCAGGATCGCTAGTGTCTAAAAGACGTCGTTTCACATCCCCTAACGTTTTGGGGATATCATTGAAAACTCTACATGCACACTGTGTTTGCTTTTCATTTTGATGCCAATTTTTGGGTTTGTGACATTTTTTGCAAAACAATTTTTTTTTGTTTTTTTTTACTCCACTCATAGAGTTCTCTATTGAACTTGAACCATGCTCTAAAAACAGCATTGCAATTTTTTCATTTAGTTCAAATACACTATGATCTGATGTTACTTATAATAGTGTAATCAGATGGTTAGCGATCGCAGTCGCATATGGTACAACCAAACTCGTGCTGGAGGGGGCCCTCTGACTCCATCGCCTATTTTAGCTGGATCTGCGTCCTAGAGGAAAGTGAGAAGAATATTTGGGGTTTTATATGCGTTCGAGAACAGCAGCAGAATGGGGGGGCATACAGATCAGGAAAGGGTCTAGAATGGGAGACATGTATACCTGAAAGGGGCCCAGGATGAGAAGCATATATATCAGTAAGTGGTCTAGGATGGTGGACATACAGTTAGGTCCAGAAATATTTGGACAGTGACACAATTTTCGCGAGTTGGGCTCTGCATGCCACCACATTGGATTTGAAATGAAACTTCTACAACAGAATTCAAGTGCAGATTGTAACGTTTAATTTGAAGGTTTGAACAAAAATATCTGATAGAAATTGTAGGAATTGTACACATTTCTTTACAAACACTCCACATTTTAGGAGGTCAAAAGTAATTGGACAAATAAACCAAACCCAAACAAAATATTTTTATTTTCAATATTTTGTTGCGAATCCTTTGGAGGCAATCACTGCCTTAAGTCTGGAACCCATGGACATCACCAAACGCTGGGTTTCCTCCTTCTTAATGCTTTGCCAGGCCTTTACAGCCACAGCCTTTAGGTCTTGCTTGTTTGTGGGTCTTTCCGTCTTAAGTCTGGCTTTGAGCATGTGAAATGCATGCTCAATTGGGTTAAGATCTGGTGATTGACTTGGCCATTGCAGAATGTTCCACTTTTTTGCACTCATGAACTCCTGGGTAGCTTTGGCTGTATGCTTGGGGTCATTGTCCATCTGTACTATGAAGCGCCGTCCAATCAACTTTGCGGAATTTGGCTGAATCTGGGCTGAAAGTATATCCCGGTACACTTCAGAATTCATCCGGCTACTCTTGTCTGCTGTTATGTCATCAATAAACACAAGTGACCCAGTGCCATTGAAAGCCATGCATGCCCATGCCATCACGTTGCCTCCACCATGTTTTACAGAGGATGTGGTGTACCTTGGATCATGTGCCGTTCCCTTTCTTCTCCAAACTTTTTTCTCCCCATCATTCTGGTACAGGTTGATCTTTGTCTCATCTGTCCATAGAATACTTTTCCAGAACTGAGCTGGCTTCATGAGGTGTTTTTCAGCAAATTTAACTCTGGCCTGTCTATTTTTGGAATTGATAAATGGTTTGCATCTAGATGTGAACCCTTTGTATTTACTTTCATGGAGTCTTCTCTTTACTGTTGACTTAGAGACAGATACACCTACTTCACTGAGAGTGTTCTGTACTTCAGTTGATGTTGTGAACGGGTTCTTCTTCACCAAAGAAAGTATGCGGCGATCATCCACCACTGTTGTCATCCGTGGACGCCCAGGCCTTTTTGAGTTCCCAAGCTCACCAGTCAATTCCTTTTTTCTCAGAATGTACCCGACTGTTGATTTTGCTACTCCAAGCATGTCTGCTATCTCTCTGATGGATTTTTTCTTTTTTTTCAGCCTCAGGATGTTCTGCTTCGCCTCAATTGAGAGTTCCTTAGACCGCATGTTATCTGGTCACAGCAACAGCTTCCAAATGCAAAACCACACACCTGTAATCAACCCCAGACCTTTTAACTACTTCATTGATTACAGGTTAACGAGGGAGACGCCTTCAGAGTTAATTGCAGCCCTTAGAGTCCCTTGTCCAATTACTTTTGGTCCCTTGAAAAAGAGGAGGCTATGCATTACAGAGCTATGATTCCTAAACCCTTTCTCCGATTTGGATGTGAAAACTCTCATATTGCAGCTGGGAGTGTGCACTTTCAGCCCATATTATATATATAATTGTATTTCTGAACATGTTTTTGTAAACAGCTAAAATAACAAAACTTGTGTCACTGTCCAAATATTTCTGGACCTAACTGTATATACAATGAAGGGGCCCAGAATGGAGGACATGTATTTCTGGTGGGGTCCCAGGTTGGGGGACATATATATCAGGAAGGGGCCTAGGATGGGACACATATATAAGAGGAAGGTGCACATGATTGGGGACATTTATACCATGAAGGGGCCTAGATGGGTGACATATGTACCTGGAATGTGCCCAGGATATGGGAAATATATACCAGGAAGAGGTCCATGATGGGGGGGGACATATATACCATGAAGGGTTTCAGGATGGGGGACATATATACCTGGAAAATGCCTAGGATGGGGGACACATATACCTGGAAAAGTCCCAGGGTGGAAGACATATATTCCAGTATGGAGGACTTATATACCTGGAAGGGGCCCAGGATGGCTTACATATATACCAGAAAGGAGCCTAAGGTGGAGGACATGTACCAGGAAGGGATTCAGGATGGGGGCTATATGGGCCCAGGATGGGGGGCATTTATACCAGGAATAGGCCCAGGATGAGGGACATATATACCAGGAAGGAGCCAAGGAAGAATGATATACACTGAAGGGGCCCAGGATGCGGAACTTAACTACACTAGGACTCTAGTTACGCTACTTAACAGTATTTTGTTTTTCAGCATCTATCTAACTATGATGTTTATTTCAAGCACATCATTCTCTTGGTATGCCATTTTTTGGCATTTTCTCTATAAGATCTTCCTTAGAATTTCAAAAATATGCTTGCACCAATAACAGAAACTAGTACAATAAAAGTGTGACTGATGTATTAAAAGTGTGACTTACGCATAAGTATTTGTAAGCCAAAATCTGCAGTGGAACCTACAGAAAGAAAATGTATAAATTAATGAATTACACCTCTTTGTATTGGAGGCACTCTTAAGCGGCGTTCACACGCTGCGACATTGCTAGCATCGGCTAGCGATGTCGAGCACAATAGAACCCGCCCCTGTCGTACGTGCGATATTGTGTGATCGCTGCCGTAGCGAACATTATCGCTACGGCAGTGTCACATGCACATACCTGTGCAGTGACGTCGCTATGACCGCCGAACAATCCCTCCCTCAAGGGGGCGGTGCGTTTGGCATCATAGCTATGTCACTGCGGCGTCACTAAGCGGCCGGCCAATAGAAGCGGAGGTGCGGAGATGAGCGGGACGTAACATCCCGCCCACCTCCTTCCTTCCGCATTGCCGGTGGAGGCAGGTAAGGAGATATTCCTCGCTCCTGCGGTGTCACAGATAGCAATGTGTGCTACCGCAGGAACGACGAACAACCGCTAATATGCAATTAACGATTTTTTGATTCAGGACGACCGCTCCGTGGCAAACGATTTTGGCCACTTTTGCGATCGACTAAGGTCGCTCGTACATGTCACATGCTACGATGTCGTTAACGTCGCCGGATGTGCGTCACAAACACCGTGACCCCGACGATAATACGTTAACGATATCGTAGCGTGTAAACCAAGCTTTAGTTTTGACTTACAAATACTGATGCAAAATAGTGACCAAAAACAGTAATGTGTAGATCAGGCATTAAGTCATGTTCCCACATAGCAAGAAGACTGCATTTCTTTACCTTTGTCTTTTTATCAGTTAAGGTAAACTGGATGTGATTTCTTGAATATGAATGCCCAGTATACATTAAAGATACTTCAGAACTGTGCATTTTTTGGTGCATTATTATATTTAATATAGGCTTTTATAGGAGCCTGAAAATTTCAAATAATTGTGATTTTAACCTATTAACATAACGACTTATGACAGACTATGTCCGCCATATCTCAGCTCCCTAATTTTAATGCTGGATATACTCCAAAATTATATCAATAAAAAACACAGTGGGGAAAAATGCAGTGTTTTCGATCGTGGTAGCATGGTCTAAAGGCTACTTTACACACTGCGATATCGGTCCCGATATCGCTAGTGTGGGTACCCGCCCCCATCTGTTGCGCGACACGGGCAAATCGCTGCCCATGCCGCACAACAGCCGTCACACATACTTACCTGTCTGTCGACGTCGCTGTGACGGGCGAACCGCCTCCTTTCTAAGGGGGCGGTCCGTGCGGCGTCACAGCGACGTCACTGAAGCGTCACAGAACCGCCGCCCAATAGCAGCGGAGGGGCGGAGATGAGCGGGACGTAACATCCCGCCCACCTCCTTCCTTCCTCATAGCGGCCGGGAGGCAGGTAGGGAGAGCTTCCTCGCTCCTGCGGCGTCACACGCAGCGATGTGTGCTGCCGCAGGAATGAGGAACAACTTCGTTACTGCTGCAGTAACGATAATTGAGAATGGACCCCCGTGTCGCCGATTAGCGATTTTGCACGGTTTTGCAACGATGCAAAATCGCTTATCGGTGTCACACGCAACGGCATCGCTAATGCGGCCGGATGTGCGTCACAAAATCCGTGACCCCAACGACTCCGCATTAGCGATGTCGCAGCGTGTAAAGCCCGCTTAAGGGGGATGGTTTTGCACCAATTCAGTACAACATGTAATAGAGTTCATTTCCACTTTCTGAGCAGCAGATCTTTTTCTGTAAGAGCTATGACCTATTTTTGGACACAAATAAAAAGTGGGAAATTTATAAATTGGAAATTTATTTTGGATAAATATTAAAAACATCTCTTAATTTCGTTATAATGCTGCAACTGTGGGAAAAAACAGTCAGTATTTATTGCACTCATAATCATTTCTATTTCTGTTATTTCTTTATTTTAAAAGAATGATTCGTTGTTGTTTATGTATTTTTAGTTCAGCATTTTGTAATAAAAATATACAGTTACAGTGTATCACAAAAATGAGTACACCCCTCACATTTTTGTAAATATTTTCATATCTTTTCATTGGACAACACTGAAGAGCTGACACTTTGATACAATGTAAAGTAGTCAATGTACATCTTGTATAACATTAGAAATTTGGTGTGCACCCTAAATAACTCAACACAAAAACATTAATGTCTAAACCGCCAGCAACAAAAGTGAGTACACCTCTAAGTGAAAATGGCCAAATTGTGCCCAAAGTGTCAATATTTTGTGTCACCTCCATTATTTTCAAGCACTGCCTTAACTCATTTGGGCATGGAGTTCACTAGAGCTGCACATGAGCCACTGGAATCCTCCACTTCTTTATGATGACATCACGGAGCTGGCAGCTGTTAGTGACCTTGTGCGCCTTCACCTTCCATTTGAGGATGCCCCACAGATACTGAATAGGGTTTAAGTCTGGAGACATGCTTAGTCAGTCCTGCACCTTTACCCTCAGTTTCTTTAGCAAGGCAGTGGTCATCTTGAAGGTGTGTTTGGACTCATTATCATGCTAACATGCTAAGACGGCGGACTAGTTGGGATAACTAACACCATTTCAACTAGTCCCTCCCTACACTCATTAGCATATCATAAAGGATCTTTAGAAATACTGTTTCTAAAGATCTCTTTATCTATGCTATTGTATACAGGGACGGTTAGGCAGGGATTAGCAATATGCACCCAGAACTGCTCGTCATTCTAGATGCATATTGGACTTGACCCATAAAAAAAAATATTAAGAGTAAAGGGGGCTTTACATGCAGCGATATCACTGGTGGAAGCACCTGCCCCCGTCATTTGTGCGTCACGGGTAAATCGCTACCCGTGGTGCACAAAATCGTTAGGAGCCGTCACACGGACTTACCTGCCTAGCAACTTCGCTGTCGCCGGCGAACTACCTCCTTTCTAAAGGGGTGGTTCATGCGGCGTCACAGCTGCGTCACTAAGTGGCCGCCCAATAGAAGCGGAGGGGCGAGATGAGCGGCCGTAACATCCCGCCCACCTCCTTCCTTCCTCATTGCCGGAGGCCGCAGGTAAGCTGTAGTTCGTCGTTCCCGACGTCACACATAGCGATGTGTGCTGCCTCGGGAGCGACGAACAACCTCCGTCCTGCAACAATCAACGATTGTTTGAAAATGAACGACGTGTCAACGATCAACGATAAGGTGAGTATTTTTGATCATTGGTGTCACGCAACAACGTCACTAACGATGCCGGATGTGCGTCACGGAATCCATGACCCCGGCGATATATTGTTAGATATGTATTTGCGTGTGGCATGGCCTTTACAGTCTTTTCCCGTGTGGGTTAAAATTAACTGAATCCCCAAAAGCCTAACATCTACACCAGGCAGTGTCACACAAGAAATAATGCCTAAACATTCATTATACATGTGGAGTAAGAGCATTGACCATACAAAAAAAAAAAAAAAATACAGTTGAGGATAGTTATTCTAAATAATCTCAGTATTTTCAAAAATATTAATGTTTTTGTAGGTTCTGTGTGTACAATGATAACAGTAGGGATTCTGTCTAGATTGGAGTTTGCCCTCTTAGAATAATTTTCTCTGATGGGCTCAAGGAACCCCAGTCCGAGATTATTACAGTAGTCTGAGCACAATTATTAATCCTTTAAAAAAGCCATTATATAGTAATAAAATTATAATAGCCTGTTGTCCAGCATTGATGAATGATAGTGAGGGATTGTTATAATTTAAAGGGTTTGTCTGAAACCAAATGACCAGTGTCTGACATCTGACTACCTAATATTAAGAACAAATCACTTTTGCAATTCATATCTTTTGAAAATTCCTATTGATCCCGCTCTATGCCAACTTCCTATTTTATAATATTTGATTTCCTTCCAATGTCTCCGAGTATGCATTCGTCAGTCTGAAATAGAATGCCATCTATGGGCTAGGTCTGCTGTCACTTCCCCTCTTCTTTAAGCGTCCTGAAACAGAGCGTCATCAGCGAGCTAAAGCTGGGCTCACTCCCCATAGAGGTTTATACATGCTCAGTATGCTATCTCGGATGGTCGTGCTCTCCCTTTCTATGCGCACTGATGATCCTCGTCCCTTGAAATGGAGAAAGGAGAGCAATCAGGAAAAACATACTGAGCATGTGCCAGAACTGACAGATGGCACATGCTCAGTAGAGCAGAGGAAAGACCAGCCCTTGAAACAGACCTCACTGATGATGCCCCACTTCAAGACAGTAAAAGACCGCAGCCCTAGCCACTTGATGTTTATGAGACTCCCTAGTGCATGCTGTGATACACAAATGGAATGTCATTAGAAGTGAAAAATGATTATTAAACCGGAAATTGACATAGAAAGGGAACAGTAGGAAAATGATTACTTTTTAAAATTAGATAGAAATACATTGACTATTACATTTTGAGAAACCTCTTTAATACATATACAATGTACTTGATAAACAGAAGATAAATGAGAGAAAAATTGTACAATAAGACCCCTTGATTTCATGCAGACAATAAATAAAAATCCTTCTTTGCTGAGGGACCCTAAAGAAGAAAGGAGGTGAGTAGTCTAAATAGAAGGAGACTGGGCAAACATGGTTACATCTAAACTAATTCAAAAGATTTTCCCAGACAGATTTTGACCTTATTCAAAAAAGCATAACACAGTTATACAGTCTTGCATAGGACTACCACATGCCTAATCCAGGGTTCAGGGGCTATTCAGGACATAACGACTTTTGAGGTGGTGAGTGGCAATCTGCCTTTGTTCTTAAATGCTTGATTAGATGAATGATAATGATGACATGATGACCCCCCACATAACATTTATCAAATGGCAATAGCAGGGGATGTGGCAAAAAAAAAAATTTTGGAGGTGAGAACTCTAACCCTGAATTTCACAGTTTGCTCCTGTACATTTAGGAAGACAAATGTACAGTTTGGAGTTAGGACTTTTTATTTAAATTTACTAATATAGTTTTTAACTATGTGCTGCTGCTGACTTCTGCCATATTTCTTCTACCATTCAGAAAGTATGAGATATATCACAGAAAGAGGCAGTATACTTTCCAATAAGGAAATAAGGAGACAAGCAATGACAGACAGAAATCTGGTATAGATCAGGGGCGGTTTTCTTAAAAAAAGGTGTTTTTTAAGAGGTGACTCCCTACCTTTTTGAAGACGGATTGCAGGCGGCTCTTTGATTGAAGACTTGAGGTTTTCTATGAAGGCACTATAGTATTCCTCGATATGTTCAAATTTGACGGGGATTGGATGCAACTGCTCAGCCGGAACTGACTTATTCTTCATTTCTCTTTCAACTGAGGTAAAATCCTAAATGAAAGTATAGTCTTTTATATAATGAATAACTGCAGGATAATGCAGTCTATACTAGAACATGCAAATAAACTTTACTATAAGACACCAGTAGTAAGTTTTACTACAAGACACCAGCAAGCTTTATTACAAGACACCAGTAAGCTTCACTACCAGTGACCAGTAAGCTTTACTTACTACAAGACACCAGCAAGCTTTATTACAAGACACCAGTAAGCTTCACTACCAGTGACCAGTAAGCTTTACTTACTACAAGACACCAGCAAGCTCTACTACAAGATATCAGTGAGCTTTACTACAAGACACCAGTAAGCTTCACTACAAATGACGAGTGAGCTTTACACCAGTGAGCTTTACTACAAGACACCAGAAAGCGTGACTACAAGACATCAGCAAGCTTAACTATAAGACACTGTTTTGGCTGTGTATCAAAATACTAGGAACCTCACGTGGCTTTTTTTAAAATTATTTAAATAAATGACTTGAAAGCCGGCATGCCTGCCTCTCCCCCAATTTTTATACCCAGCCAAGATACATCAGACAGCTGACGTCTGGTATTTTCATCTAAAAATAGCAAAACTTTATTAAACATGACTGAACACTGCGGCATCAGAGACACATTGACGGACCCCCAGCTGTGAGTGATGATGTCAGGGAGTTCACCTGAGGTCACATCTGGTGGTTCCCACGGTACCCCAGTTGTGAACTCAGGCTAAGTCATCAATGCCAGATTATCGGATTAGGCAATGTGCACAAGTTGAGTATTTGGTTGTAGACATTTCTGCACCAAATCTGCATCTTCTAGCAGAAAAACCCATGAAAGCCGCAACAAAGCCAGGAGATGCAGATTTAGTGCAGAAATGTCTGCAATCAAATACTCAACATGCACATTTCCTAATCTGGAGTAATTCAGCATTGAGTTAAATTACGTCACTTGAGGTGAGGTCACTGAGTTCAATGAGTTCACCTCAGGTCAGTTCACCTCAGGTCACAGCTGGGGTACCCTGGGATCATCAGCTATGACCTCAGGTGTACTCACTGACATCACCGATCACAGCTTTGGCTCTGTCAGTTTATCCTATAGCTCGCAGTAATCGGTCACATGCACTGCGACCACAGATGTAACAGAGTTGGGATTGTCGGTCCTGCAAGGTTATTTTGGGGGTTAATAAATTGGAAAAGGGAGGTTTAATAAAAGATTTTTTTAGGTTTTATGTTTATTTTTACTTATACAGTTAGTAATGGGGAGTATCATAGACCCCTCCCCATTACTAACCTCAGGCTTTATGACACCTGTGATTTTTTTTTTTTACAAATCAAAGCTGTCATTAACCCCTTGTATAACCCCGATTGCCAAATCTCTTGGGCAATTGGGATAAGCCAGGTAAAGCACCAGGATTGGCGCATCTAATGGGCGCGCCAATTCTTGGGCGGCTGCAACTTTAGGCTGGGGAGGGCCCAATTACCATGGACCTGTGAACATGATTAAGACCTGAGCGTTGAAACGCGTTGTTCTGTTAGCCTCCCATGATGTACTTATATTTCTTTTTCACCTGCTGGATTTTAATAATTTCCAAATAAAAGAATGGATTTTTTAAAATAATATGTCCAACGCTGGATCTTCTTTTTCCTTCAATTGCTACTGGATGCTGCACCATTCTGAGCGCAGGACACACTAATTCTATAGCAGGTGGATCGGTGAGCTGGACTTTCTTTTCTTTGTTTAGGCTGGGGAGGGCCCAATTACCATGGACCTCCCCAGTCTGAGAATACCAGCTCCCAGCTGTCTGCTTTATCTTGCCTGGGTTTCAAAATTGGGAGGGACCGCACACTGTTTTTTAAAATTATATATTTAAATAACTAAAAAAAACTGCGTCAAGATAACACACACAGATGGGGGTTGCACCAATAAGCTTTTCACAAGACACCAGTAAGCTTTATTACCATATACAAGTAAGCTTTACTAAATAAAAACAGCAAACTTTACTACAAGACGGCAAGCTTTGCATCTACAGTTATGTGCAAAATAATAGCAATGTGATAAAAGTAACTGAAAAAAGCTCAATCCTCATAATAGCATTTATTTCCATATACCCAGAACTGCATACTCAATTCCAAATGAAAACATGAACAAAATATCAATTTTTAAACTAAAAATGAAGAAAAAGGAATAATAATCTGTTAAAAAAATAGCAGTGTCTGCATTTTCATCTACAAACTCGAATATTTACAGTATAAACTGAAATTAGTTTACAGTTTGAGCTTTTCTGTTAACCAGTGAACTAATATTTTGTTATATAACCTTTACTTCTGATAACTGCTTTACATCTATGTGACATGGAGTCAACTAACGTTTTTTTTTTTTTGCACTAACAAGTTGCAAACAAGATTAACGACAAACATAAAAGACCATTTTTTACTTTGCCCAAAATTCATGAACCGTGTCTGCCAATTTTATGAATTTGGTGCAAAAAAAAAAAGCAATGTACAGCACAAAACAAAAGAGAAAAGTGACTTGGCTTGACTAAATTTGAGAAAGTTTAGAAATAATGAAAGTACAAAATGAGTGCAATGATGAAGAATACCGAAGGCTGCTTTTGCGAGTTGTATGGAACCTTACATGGGGTTGTACAATTTTATTTTAACAGATGTTTTGGGGACCTGATTCTATAGTACTTGCTATAAGGCTTTAGTCACACATCAGTATTTCTGCATCAGTGTTTGTAAGCCAAAGACAGGAGTGGAAGATACAGAGAAAAACTATAATTGAAAGACTGTTCTGTGTTTTGTGACTAGTATTTCATGCATAGGACTATTTACATAGATAAGTACTTTCAAAATTATGTTAGCGTTCATACATCTGTGAGTAGTAGTACCATGCAAGTGCAAGAGCCATTTTATTCTGGTGGTTGTTTACAACATTCAATAATGTCATGAAAGACATAAGATACATGACATGGATGGTTTAGGCTTCACACAATTGTTTTTTCCATACTGTACGACTTATTCACTTTTCAACATCGAAAACGCGCCACCAAACAGAAAAAGTCATGAAATTATGAAAATCACAGAATGGATATACATGATAAAGTTGTGTAAATCCTGAAAGAATGGAACCAAAATTTTCTAAACGTTGCTATTTATTCAGGTTCGACTATGAGCCGAGAACTTTCCTGTTCTGGGGCAGGGATGCTTGATACTCTTTATATGCACTAGGCACTTATCAATCTGTATGTATGGGAAATTATGTATAGACATATTCCCTGTCATTTGACAAGCTGCTTTTCTGCACTAGGCACTTTATAAAAGGGTTTATATGGAGTAATTATCCTGGGATACTAATTTAATGTACAATTATTCCCTAAATATATGCTTACCTCTGAAATATGTGTCTCTTGTACATACCATGGGTGGCACGGTGGCTCAGTGGTTAGCACTGCAGCCTTGCAGCGCCGGAGTCCTGGGTTCAAATCCTACCAAGGACACCAGCTGCAAGGAGTTTGTATGTTCTCCCCGTGTTTGCGTGGGTTTCCTCTGGGTGCTCCGGTTTCCTCCCACATTCCAAAGACATACTGATAGGGACTCTAGATTGTGAGCTCCAATGGGGACAGTGTTCCTGATGTATGTAAAGCGCTGCAGAATATGTTAGCGCTATATAAAAGTAAAGATTTTTTTTTTTTAGTTTTACCATGTTTAAAGCCTGAGATACATGCGATGACTTTTTACCGCCATTGTCAATTGAATGTTTGTCTTTGTGCTATCATACACCATTTACTTCTGTAGACA
The DNA here is from genome assembly GCF_048569485.1 of Anomaloglossus baeobatrachus. Lineage (NCBI taxonomy): Eukaryota > Metazoa > Chordata > Amphibia > Anura > Aromobatidae > Anomaloglossus > Anomaloglossus baeobatrachus. Next base: position 498,816,704 of record NC_134353.1, read on the forward strand.
TCGGTGTCCCTTTATATGTTTTATATTCACTGTTTTTATGTGTGCATCACCACCTTTTCATTAAGATTAAAGAAATGTTTAAACACATATAAACTCCCTTTCCTCCTGTTTGTATGATTAGGCAATGCAGGCTGCTCCCAGTAGCACAAACCAAATGTGGCCTGACATTGTTGTGTGGAAAAACAGCTTCCGGGGGCACGTTGGTGAAATGGCTGAGCTGGCCAAGTTGTTAGGGGCACTTTGCACACTACGACATCGCAGGTGCGATGTCAGTGGGGTCAAATTGAAAGTGACGCACATCCGGCATCGCAGGCGATATCGTAGTGTGTAAAGCCTTTTTGATACGATTAACGAGCGCAAAATCATCGGAATCGTATCATCGGTGTAGCGTCGGTCATTTCCATAATTTGGAAATGACCAATGTTACGATGTTGTTCCTCGTTCCTGCGGCAGCATACATCTCTGTGTGTGAAGCCGCAGGAGCAAGGAACATCTCCTACCTGCGTCCTGTGTCTCACGCCAGCTATGCGGAAGGAAGGAGGTGGGCGGGATGTTTACATCCCGCTCATCTCCACCCCTCCGCTTCTATTGGCCGCCTGCCGTGTGACGTCGCTATGACGCCGCACGACCCGCCCCCTTAATAAAGAGGGGGGTCGCCGACCAGAGCGACATCGCAGGGCACGTGAGTGCATGTGAAGCTGGCGTAGCAATAATGTTCGCTACGCCATCTATCACCATGATATCGCAGCTGCGACGGGGGCGGGGACTATCGCGCTCGGCTTCTCAAGCATCGGCTTGCAATGTCGTAGTGTGCAAAGTGCCCCTTAGTGTACATAGAATGAAGACCAGAAGGGTCCGGCTATCATACATTATGTCAACCCACACTATAATCACAGGAGTAGGATGGGTGTGATGTTCCCTTATAACGGTCGCTTCATAGCAATGCCCACAAGTTCTTTAGATGGAGACCGGAGCCTTGATTGGAGCAATGAAGGCTGAAATGGAGTCCTGTTTTTGTCTTCAATGGATTAAAGGGAACCTGTCAGGTGCAATATGCACCCAGAGCCACGAGCAGTTCTAATCCCTGCCTAACCATCCCTGTATGCACTAGCATAGATAAAGAGATCTTTAGAAAAAGTATTTCTAATAATCGATTATATGCTAATGAGGCCCACTACTAGTCGCAAAGACGTGAGTTCTCTTGGTTAGCCAGTCCAGATAACATTCTAGCATGCCCCTGGGGGCGTACTAACATGCTTATGAATGAGCAGCTTCGCCGCACATACATTACTCTTCTTGGCGGCCGGCGGAGGATGGATGCGCACTGCATGTGATTTGGAGTCCCCAGGACTTCCGATCATGCGCACTAAATTGATGCCGGGTGTAAGCTTCCCGGCTTCAGTGATATATAGTGCACATGTCCAGAAGTCCTGGGCACTCCAGATCATGCGCAGTGCGCATACCCTCCTTCGCTGGCTGCCATCAGGACTGAGGTATGTGTGGCGAAGTTGCGCATTCATTAGCATGTTAGTATGCCCACAGAGGCGTGCTTACATGCTAAGTGGACCGACTAGCCAAGGAAACTCACGCCGTTGCGACTAGTGATAGTAGGTACATCCATCCAGCTACAAAGAAACTGCTATAATGGCGTATGCATCAATAATCAATTTTTCAATTGAGCTGGACTTTTCTTTTTACTTGTTCAACTGTTAATAACGTCATTGACAGAATGTTAAGACATATAAGTGTGTATATTCCTGAGCGTGGTACTCATATTTGATACTGAATAAATTGAGATGTTTTAAAATTTTAATAGTACTATATATCCGACAGTGGCCAAAGTGTGAGTGGATCCATCTGTCCACCATTGCAAAAAAACAAATTGTAAACTGCAGATATAGTTTTTGTATATACGGTATGTAAATAAGAACAGTCTGCTGCACTTTCCTATACAGTGAAATATTTGGTATGGAGATGCATACCGGCCAAACAAAAAAGTGTGACTGGTAGGTGAATGGGGGCACCGTTAAAGTTTACTGGGCTTTTCCTGCTGCATATATTCGGCTTAATGCTCAGAACAGAAGCAATTTGGAGTTTGCCTACTGTCATGGATCGGGCTGGGTGTCACTCGGACAAACCTGTCAATCTGTGACGAAACCGCACCTTGCAGCCCCACCCTGATGTCTCTAATACGTCGGAGCCACGCAATATGATCTCATCACTGCAGCCAACACGTGACATTTTACACCCCTAAGGGGTGTGTAAGGTCGCTTGGCACAATGCTGCACTAACACCTCTTGCATACCTCCCAACCGTCCCGGATACAGCGGGACAGTCCCTCTTCTGAGCCTTTGATCCCGGGTCCCGCCCGTGAGGCTGTTTATCCCGGGCTCCACCCACCCACTGTAGCCCCGCCTCGCTGTTTCTCCCTTCTATTCATTACAGAGCCGACCGCGCACCTACTCCTGTGACTGCTGCTGAGGTATGAATCACCCCCTGCAGCAGAGCGACCCCTCCCTGCAGCAGAGCGATCCCCCCTCCCCCAGAGCCGACCCCCCCAGTCCTGGAGCCTGCGTTTGTCTGCAGCTGTTCTCTGATTCCCCGTGTGCGGCTTCTCACTGCTGCAGACACGCGGGGAGTCAGGACGCTGAGGAGACCGTGCAATCAGCACTCCTCTCTCCTGCAGATAGCACTGGCCAGTAATAACCTATGCAGAGTGACATCTGCAGGCTTCTATTAGCTTACCGATCAGTGGTCTCCTGCCTGTAGAGCTGCTGGGTCCTAGCTTCCCAACAGCTTCAGCTCTGCTTTATCCTGGCTCCCCTACCAGTTAAAGGGAACATGTCAGCAGAAATTTCACAATGAAAGTAATAGATTCCCCTCTCCAGCTCCTGGGCTGCTTCTAGAAAGGTTCCTGTTGTTATTGTGCCCCCTTTGAGACCTACAAAAATACTTTATGAAGTCTTACCTTTTTGTATGCAAATGTGTTTTTATGGTCACGGGGGCGGGCTGTCTGGCGTCCGTTATTCCCCCTCCTGCCGCTTTACGCAGTCCCCCATTGCTCATTTACATACACAAGAACGCCTTCCTCATGTAACTGTCCTCCCGAAGATTTGCGCATGTGAACGCTTTTTCAGGTGATTGCGCAGGCACGAGATTATGGGCGGCGCTGTGATTGTCATCAACAGCGTTAACCAAGTACCCGCCCATAATCTCGTGCCCGCACTTTTCCCTCTGACTCCACCGTTATGCGCAAGTGCTGGCCATATGAACCATGTTACCTATTACTGCTTGCACGAGATTATGGGCGGGTACTTGGATGACTTTGCTGATGACAATCACAGCGCCGCCCATAATCTCGCGCCCACGGTAATAGGTAACATGGTTCATATGGACAGTGCTTGCGCATAACGGTGGAGGCAGAGTGAGAAGCGCGGGCACGAGATTATGGGCAGGTACTTGGATGACTTTGCTGATGACAATCACAGCGCCGCCCATAATCTCGCGCCCACGGTAATAGGTAACATGGTTCATATGGACAGTGCTTGCGCATAACGGTGGAGGCAGAGTGAGAAGCGCGGGCACGAGATTATGGGCGGGTACTTGGATGACTTTGCTGATGACAATCACAGCGCCGCCCATAATCTCGCGCCCACGGTAATAGGTAACATGGTTCATATGGCCAGTGCTTGCGCATAACGGTGGAGGCAGAGTGAGAAGCGCGGGCACGAGATTATGGGCAGGTACTTGGATGACGCTGCTGATGACAATCACAGCGCCGCCCATAATCTCGCGCCCATGGTAATAGGTAACGTGGTTCATATGGCCAGTGCTTGCGCATAACGGTGGAGGCAGAGTGAGAAGCGCGGGCACAAGATTATGGGCAGGTACTTGGATGACGCTGCTGATGACAATCACAGCGCCGCCCATAATCTCGCGCCCATGGTAATAGGTAACATGGTTCATATGGACAGTGCTTGCGCATAACGGTGGAGGCAGAGTGAGAAGCGCGGGCACGAGATTATGGGCAGGTACTTGGATGACGCTGCTGATGACAATCACAGCGCCGCCCATAATCTCGCGCCTGCGCAATCACCTCAAAAGCGTTCACACTTTGCACAGTGCTCAGTCCCGCGAGAGTGGCACTGGGCATGCACAAAACTTCAGGAGGACAGTTACATGAGGAAGGCGTCCTCATGTATGGAAATGAGCAATGGGGGACGGCGTACAGCGGCAGGAGGGGGAATAACGGACGCCAGGCAGCCCGCCCCCGTGACCATAAAAACAGATTTGCATACAAAAAGGTAAGACTTCATAAAGTATTTTTTTAGGTCTCAAAGTGGGCACAATAACAACAGGAACCTTTCCAGAATGCAGCCCAGGAGCTGCAGAGGGGAATCTTTTATTTTTTTTGCTAAATTTCTGGTGACAGTTTCCCTTTAAAGGGAACCTATCAGGTGCAATCTGCACTCAGAGCCAGGAGCAGTTCTGGGTGTATATTGCTAATCCCTGCCTAACCGTCCCTGTATACACTAGCATAGATAAAGGCATCTATAGAAAAAGTATTTTTAAAGAGCTTATATCTTATGCTAATTAGCGCGGGGACTAGTCCCAAGGGCGTTACTTCACTTGGCTAGTCGGCTCACATAGCGTATTAGTACTCACACAGGGGCGTAATAACATGCTAACATGCTATGCGAGCCGACTAGCCAAGTGAAGTAACGCCCTTCGGACTAGTCCCCGCGCTCATTAGCATAAGATATAAGATCTTTAAAAATATTTGTTCTTGATCTCTTTATCTATGCTAGTGTATACAGGGACGGTTAGGCAGGGATTAGCAATATGTGCCCAGAACTGCTCCTGGCTCTGAGTGCATATTGCACCTGACAGGTTCACTTTAAAGGGAACCTGTCACCAGATTTGGGGCCTATAAGCTGCGGCCACCACCAGCGGGATCTTATATCCACATTCTAACATGCTGCATACCTCCCAACCGTCCCGGATACAGCGGGACTTTCACGCTTTACGTTGTTTGTCCCGTTGCCACGGGCGGGACGGCCGGCTCCCGGGCTCCGCCCACCCACTCTCTCTCCGCCTCCCTGCTTTTCCCTCCTACCATCCTAGTAGACGTGGCATAGAGAGGAGCGCTGCCTGTGCTGCTGCTGGTACAGTAAACTAATCTCCCCAGCGCTGATTTCCCTCCCTCCCCCCTCACCCCCGGCCGGAGCCTGTCTGTGCGGTCGGCCGGCCGCCTGTCTGTGCGGTCGGCCGGCCGCCTGTCTGTGCGGTCGGCCCGCCACCTGTCTGTGCGGGCGCCCCCCTGCCGCCTGTCTGTGCGGGCGCCACCCGCCGCCTGTCTGTGCGGGCGCCCCCCGCCGCCTGTCTGTGCGGGCGCCCCCCTGCCGCCTGTCTGTGCGGGCGCCCCCCTGCCGCCTGTCTGTGCGGGCGCCCCCCTGCCGCCTGTCTGTGCGGGCGCCCCCCTGCCGCCTGTCTGTGCGGGCGCCCCCCGCCGCCTGTCTGTGCGGGCGGCCCGCCGCCTCATTGTGCGGGCAGCCGGCCGCCTCTCTGTGCGGGCGGCTGGCCGCCTCTCTGTGCGGGCGGCCCGCCGCCTGTCTGTGAAGGCGGCCGGCCGCCTGTCTGTGAAGGCGACCGGCCGCCTCACTGTGCGGGCGACCGGCCGCCTCACTGTGGCTGCCTGCGTGTCCGTGCTGGAGGCCCGCCGGCTGCCTGCGTGTCCGTGCTGGAGGCCCGCCGGCTGCCTGCGTGTCCGTGCTGGAGGCCCGCCGGCTGCCTGCGTGTCCGTGCTGGAGGCCCGCCGGCTGCCTGCGTGTCCGTGCTGGAGGCCCGCCGGCTGCCTGCGTGTCCGTGCTGGAGGCCCGCCGGCTGCCTGCGTGTCCGTGCTGGAGGCCCGCCGGCTGCCTGCGTGTCCGTGCTGGAGGCCCGCCGGCTGCCTGCGTGTCCGTGCTGGAGGCCCGCCGGCTGCCTGCGTGTCCGTGCTGGAGGCCCGCCGGCTGCCTGCGTGTCCGTGCTGGAGGCCCGCCGGCTGCCTGCGTGTCCGTGCTGGAGGCCCGCCGGCTGCCTGCGTGTCCGTGCTGGAGGCCCGCCGGCTGCCTGCGTGTCCGTGCTGGAGGCCCGCCGGCTGCCTGCGTGTCCGTGCTGGAGGCCCGCCGGCTGCCTGCGTGTCTGTGCTGGAGGCCCGCCGGCTGCCTGCGTGTCCGTGCTGAATGGGTGTGGATGGGGAGTGGATATGGGCGTGACTGTGAAATGGGTGTGGTTAGGGGGCGTGGCCTAAAAATTTGCCGCGGCGCGCTACGCGCGCCGCAAACTTTATCCCTCTTTTCCTTCTTTAAAAGTTGGGAGGTATGCCTCTTGTCCCTGCGGGCACAGGGAAGCACGGGGAATGTAACCATGTATGCCGTGCAACCTCCAGCTTTCCTACAACCCTGACAGGTCGACAGGAACTTTTTACTAGTCCTAGTGGAACTGAATCCTACTGGTCTGGTACAGTGCGGTAGACTGCCACTAGTTCCTCGTTATATATAGGCCTGGTCTGTTAGCAGGACTATATCGGGCCAGAAATCAGCCCAGGTATCATGTAAAACTAAGCAAGGCTCACAGACATGGGATTTGAAAATTGAGATAAAAGAACCAGCCCAAGATTACATTATATATTAATCACCTTAAGGGCACACTAGATAATACACCATATACAAGATGGGATTTAAAGAATATATATGTCAGAAATACATTTACAGATACGGTATGGATTACAAACAGATATTCAGATGGGTCAATTACCTTATTCCCTAGCTGAAACAGGGGGGCGCTGTGGAGCCACAAGTTTCCTGGGACTTCTCCCAGGTGTATCACACGAGACCACCCGAAGAAGATCAACCCAAAATGTCCGCACTGTGGTTATCAATCTGGCCACATTACATGTCCCCTCCTACCTGTGACTTCAGACTGGGCTGGCCTTTTATTTGTCCAGGGAACTATGGATTTACAGTTATACCCATATCTTTGTCGCTGAGTATCTCACACGAACTATATGAATATTATATTTCTCCTTATTATTGGATCTATCCATAGACAGTAAATATATGTCTGTGGACTTCCTTCAGGAACTTATTAATTATTGCCTGCTATGCACATCGCGCAATCTTGCCGAAAAGTGAGTGGTGTGTGTCTTGCTGTCAGGAATCTGAAAATATGCCTATCTAATTTGTGGGAGCAACACACTCCTAAATATTGTAATTCTTCTAACGGCTCCAAAGATTCTGGAGCTGATCCTAAAGGCCCCGTCACACTAAGCAACATCGCTAGCAACATCGCTGCTAACGAACAACTTTTGTGACGTTGCTAGCGATGTTGCTGTGTGTGACATCCAGCAACAACCTGGCCCCTGCTGTGAGGTCGTTGGTTGTTGCTGAATGTCCTGGGCCATTTTTTAGTTGTTGCTGTCCCGCTGTGAAGCACAGATCGCTGTGTGTGACAGCGAGACAGCAACAACTAAATGTGCAGGCAGCAGGAACCGGCTTCTGCGGAGGCTGGTAACCAATGTAAACATCGGGTAACCAAGAAGCCCTGTCCTTGGTTACCCGATATTTACCTTTGTTACCAGCCTCCGCCGCTCTCACTGTCAGTGCCGGCTCCTGCTCTGTGCACATGTAGCTGCAGCACACATCGGGTTAATTAACCCGATGTGTGCTGTAACTAGGAGAGCAAGGAGCCAGCGCTAAGCATTGTGCGCTGCTCCCTGCTCTGTGCACATTTAGCTGCAGCACACATCGGGTAATTAACCCGATGTGTGCTGTAACTAGGAGAGCAGGGAGCCAGCGCTCAGTGTGCGCTGCTCCCTGCTCTCTGCACGTGTAGCTCCGTGCGGTGGTAACCAAGGTAAATATCGGGTTGGTTACCCGATATTTACCTTAGTTACCAAGCGCAGCATCTTCCACGCGGCGCTGGGGGCTGGTCACTGGTTGCTGGTGAGCTCACCAGCAACTTGTGTAGCGACGCTCCAGCGATCCCTGCCAGGTCAGGTTGCTGGTGGGATCGCTGGAGCGTCGCAGTGTGACATCTCACCAGCAACCTCCTAGCAACTTACCAGCGATCCCTATCGTTGTTGGGATCGCTGGTAAGTTGCTTAGTGTGACTGGACCTTTAGAAGATAGGTTGTAAACCTGGAGTTCTCCTCCCACCTCCTGTGCAGGACAATTCACTCAGCAGGAGGGCCTGCTCTGCTTAGGAACTGACAATTGGATTTGTCACCAGCACCAGTGGCTGATCTCTGGCAGAGCTGGATGTTATGGTCAGGAGACTGCAAAAAGATCTACAAGAAAACCATTAAAAGATTGATGATAATGCACAAAGAGTAGTTGGAAACTTAGCTGGCTGCAATCCCCTGACTACAACAACACAACTAGAAGTAGCGATGGAGCATTCCTAACCATCCTAGACGCCTCGTCACCGCCGGAGAACTAGCTAACCTTAAAGATGAAATGAGGAATCCTGACTTGCCTGGAAGTGCCCCAAAGGAAAGTAAAAGCCCCCAACATATAATAACGGTGATGTAAGAAAAAACAACACACAGATGGAAAGTATAGGGTTAAGCAAAGTGAGGCCCTTCTAGCTAGATACAAAAGAATAGGATAGATTACTGGTTGCAGCCAGCAAAACCCTGAAAAAATACCAATACCTGATAATAAAAAATATTCTTTTTCCCAGGATGCTACCTCAATTTGTATAATATAAAAACAATTTTATTGAAATTCATTAAAACATTCAACATTCCACCTGTGAAAAAAATGTGACACATAAACAAAATCCCAGGACCATGGGACAGCTCCAGTAGATCCTACCAGAAGAACGAAAACAGTTGTTCCACAGAAAAATCACATTAATAGTACTGCCAGGAGAATAGTTTTTAAATGACCCTTGCTCTCTGTTTCCTCTGCCTGCCAATGGAGATGTAACTTAGGTCACGCACACCCTAAAGTTAAAAAGGTGCCCCCATTCCTCGGCGGCTTTCCCTCCTAGGATATCCCTGATCTCCCTCTTAATCGGGTAGAATCTGCGGGGTTATACCATCAATAGTGAGCGAAAATAAGGAAACGACACTTATCTGAGAAATGTTTGGGTCAAAAGGTCCCTTAGCAGTATTTTTCTCTTAACGTGAAGATGTCCGGGCTTTCCATGGTCCTCAACCCAATAATGTAAAATCACAAAGCCTCGACGCGTTTCTCCCCATATAATTAATTGGGGTTCATCAGGAGACAGTATTAAATAGATGGCGCAATCGCCTGTGGAATAAATAGATATAAAAAAAAAAACAAATCTAAACCATCATGCAGAATATCCTTAAAATGTTAAAAGGCAGGGATTACGTACCAGAAAGCTGTTAAGGGGGCTACTCATTCTGCAGCACACACCTCTCCATGTAGATGTATATGATGGATGTCTTGCCCTGCAGCTAACTATCCTTAAATACCCCCATGTAAAGGTTAATTGGCCAGGTGATTGTCCCCAGGGAAGCCCCGTTACCATAGAAACCCCAGATGTTTATCATAAAAACAATCACCATTCAGGGAGAAACGGAGCCCGCGCCGGATGTAAATAATCCCACATGACCCGTCCGGGTCACATGACTGCACAGGCTACGTCACCGGGTTGTCACAGGTTAGTTACAACCAGCGTGAGAGACCCGGATATGATGTACGATCCCACGCACTGTGTCCCAGCTAATGCCGCCCACGTGGGCGTCACTCCTGGAGTCACGTGACAGCATAGTCCGTCCCCATCAGCTCCGAGGTGCATCCCCGCCCCCCTCAGCCTCACATAGGACCATAGCATTTATCCATTTAGAAAATCTCTATCGATTCACATCATTCTGATATTATACATGTATATACTCATATAGATGAGTGGCAGTTTTTGTTTTGAGGAGGGAAAGGGGGAGGGGGGGAATACCCCAGTCGCAGAAGAGCGCACTGCTCTTGACATGTGAATGGCTGGTCCTGTTCAATACAGGATCCCCTCTGGATAGAGGGATTTAAAATTAATTATTCCATTAACCAGTGAATCTAAAGGTAAATAAGGGCAGCCAGACGAACATATAATCCTCCCATTAGGTTGGTTCTACATGCACCAACAAAAAGACACTACATGGGTTCAGATATGGGGTAATCATAGATAGAGAAAAGACATAAATTCAAGATATCTTATGGAGGTGAAAAAATGATTTCACCATTACAGACATGGTTTATTCCTTTACGGAATTATATTAGCCCGACGGGTATAGATCAATATTTATTTTGATGCAGTCTAAGGTGTCTCTGTTTCCGGACAGATGCCTCTTATAGAAAACAACCAAACGTCAATTGTTCATTCAAGCCCTTAGGATATACGCAATCAAAGCGGTATATCCACTTGCTTTCCCTTTGTAGAAGGAGTTTGTTCCAGTTACCCTTTCAGATTGGCTCTGGGACAACTTCGATGATTTTAAAGCTAATGGAATTCAAATCTCCACCGTGGACCTGTCTAATATGTCTTGAGATCGAAGTATTTCTCTCATTCCGTACATCTCCCAGGTGTTCACATATTCAGGGGGAGTCATCGATCTGAAACAACTGTTCAACGAGCTTTATAGCTGTTATCGGGAAAATATCAAATCATGGTGGGAGGTGCAATCCCTTGAGAATTATATTAAACAAGGGATTGTACTAAAAGGTCTGCGAATCACCGTGGCCCCAGCAGTTAGATCAAGAAGTGCAGGCCTACTTGAAAAGTGGGAAAGTGAATCAAGAGCGACATCTATACGGTTCATGCAATTACTCCTTACGGAGGAGAGGCTGACCTTGACAAGGACCTCAACCAAGCTAGCTGAACAAAGAGAGGCGGTTTTAAAACATAATACCGACCCTGATTTTGAGAGAAGGGAGAGAAGGGAAAGGTTCCTACAAAGCTCTGTGGAAAAATTCCATAATACTTTGAAAGTTAGGAAACACAACAACTTTGTCAAGGATCTCGGCGAATTTAAAGAAAAAACGGCCTATAGGTTCCTAACTGAGGGGACAGGGCCACGAGCTGACCCATCCTCTTCCGATTTAGAATCGTCGGATTCAGAAAGATACAAGGGGGCACCAGGTGACGTTAGGAATTTCTCTTGTGGAAGAAGACAGAGACGTAATAGGTATAGATGGCAGGGAGCGGGATCCACAGCACCTCCTTTGGCCTCTGTCTCTTCCTCTGGGCCTTCTGTTTTGGGTGGTCCGCCCTCTTTTTTAGAGGGGAGGACCCTACCGTACGATTTAAGACCTCGGGAACAGTTTACCAACCCGAACAGGAGAGACAGGAGGTAGACAATCGCATTATCAATTTATCAGGATAGACATTGACCACCTTGGATTTAAATATCCTAAGCAGGAGTTTGTCATTTGTACCCACTGAGCGTTTTGACCCATTCACCTGGACCAAAGATCTTGCCTTATTTGGTAGGAAATTTAAATGGAATTTTTTTTTCAAAACAACGGAATCATCTAAGTATAATCTCCTGGGTATTACCTCAGAAGACAGGGAAACTTTTGAAAATCTGATAGATTTGGATAATGAATGTCTTAGACAACCAGGACAGGGACCGTTTACTACCCTTAAGAAAAAAAGTGAGAAACAGCCTCCCAGAGGGGACTTGGACAGTGTGGATATCTTCCTTAAAGTGGTTGCTGAGGACTTAAAAATACTGTCTGACGTGAGATCCAATTTTCCCCCTAATCTGAAAAAAACTGAAATGGATGCTCTGTCGATACTTACTAATAGGAAGGATTTGGTCTTCAAGCCCTCGGACAAGGGGGGAATATAGTTGTCATGAATCACATTTATCAAAAAATGTGCTATTCTATTCTACGTGATCATGACGGCTATGCGACCCTAGAACGAGATCCAACTGTAAGGTTCAGTAAAATATTGGCTGATATTTTGTCCGAAGGGTTTGGAGATCGTCTTATCTCACAAAATGAGCTGGATTTTATGCATGAGAGGTTTCTGGTTACACCAACGTTCTACACATTACATAAAGTTCACAAGAGGACTTCTCCTCTAAAAGGGAGACCCATTGTAGCGGGGAATAATTCCCTCACACAGAACGTTGGTGTATACCTGGACTCCATTCTCAGACCATTCATGGTTTCCTTGTCTTCCTACCTTCGTGACACGAGTGACCTCTTGACAAAAATTAACGGGGTTGTGATTAACAAAGAAACCATTTTTGCCTCAATAGATGTAGAGGCCTTATACAGTTCTATCCTGCATGAGTTAGGTCTGAAAGCATTAAAGTATTTTGTGGACAGCAGAGGCACCCATTACGAGAAACACAGTAGGTTCACTTTGAAGTTGATGGAACACATTTTGACCCACAATTTTTTCATCTTTAATGGGAAGTATTACCACCAGCTCAGGGGCACCGCGATGGGGTGTTCCTGTGCCCCATCGTATGCAAATCTGTACCTGGGCTGGTGGGAAGATACAATGGTGTTCCCAGAACCACACTCGGAATGGGTTAAACACATCACCTACTGGGGCCGCTACATTGATGACGTCCTGGTCCTTTGGACCGGGACGGTTGGCTCCTTCCAGGAATTTGTTAAAGATCTAAACAGGAACAACATTGGTCTGTCATTCACATATGATATAGGTATTGATAAATTGGCTTTCCTAGATGTCCTTCTGATGAGGGGAACCGAGGGTCAAATAGAAACCCAAGTCTTTAGGAAGAAGACAGCGATGAATAGTTTTCTACACTGGATGAGTCACCATCCTGAACCCCTAAAAAGAGGGATACCAAGAGGCCAATACTTGAGACTAAAGCGGAATTGTTCCACAAATGGAGACTTTCACACACAAGCGGGAGATCTCTGCCAGAGGTTCACTAAGAGGGGGTATCCGTCTGGTACCCTAAAAAAAAGCATATAAAAATGCGGTACTAAGAGATAGGGAGGAACTACTAGTGGTTAAACAAAAGGAAGAGCTAGAGAAAATCATAAGGGTTATTGGTACTTTTGACAACCATAATCGGGAGGTCTACACCATCCTGGAAAAACACTGGGGAATTCTGAGGGCAGACCCGAATCTGAAGGAATTCATTGGGGTACAGCCCACAATCACCTTCCGAAAGGGGAGGTCCCTCAAGGACAGGCTGGTACATAGTTTCAATCAGGCGCCCCAAAAAGAAGGGACATGGCTAGATAGGAAGGTGAATGGAATTTATAGATGCGGACGCTGTAAGTTCTGCAAGTGGATTTCACCGGGGAAGCAGGTCCGCATGTACGCACCGTGAAAATGAGATTCGAGATTTCGCCAATTGTAGTACTGAGGGGGTCATTTATGTGGCTAAATGTACTTGCCTCCTGGACTACATTGGAAAGACAAAAAGAGAACTGAGAAAGCGGATAGGGGAACACCTGGGAGACGTACGGAATGAGAGAGATACTTCGATCTTACGACATATTAAACAGGTCCACGGTGGAGATTTGAATTCCATTAGCTTTAAAATCATCGAAGTTGTCCCAGAGCCAATCAGAAAGGGTAACTGGAACAAACTCCTTCTACAAAAGGAAAGCAAGTGATTATACCACTTTGATTGCGTATATCCTAAGGGCTTGAATGAACAATTGACATGTGGTTGTTTTCTATAAGAGGCATCTGTCCGGAAACGGAGACACCTTAGACTGCATCAAAATAAATATTGATCTATACCCGTCGGGCTAATATAATTCCGTAAAGGAATAAACCATGTCTGTAATGGTGAAATCATTTTTTCACCTCCATAAGATATCTTGAATTTATGTCTTTTCTCTATCTATGATTACCCCATATCTGAACCCATGTAGTGTCTTTTTGTTGGTGCATGTAGAACCAACCTAATGGGAGGATTATATGTTCGTCTGGCTGCCCTTATTTACCTTTAGATTCGCTGGTTAATGGAATAATTAATTTTAAATCCCTCTATCCAGAGGGGATCCTGTATTGAACAGGACCAGCCATTCACATGACAAGAGCAGTGCGCTCTTCTGCGACTGGGGTATTTCCCCCCTCCCCCTTTCCCTCCTCAAAACAAAAACTGCCACTCATCTATATGAGTATATACATGTATAATATCAGAATGATGTGAATCGATAGAGATTTTCTAAATGGATAAATGCTACGGTCCTATGTGACGCTGAGGGGGGCGGGGATGCACCTCGGAGCTGATGGGGACGGACTATGCTGTCAGGTGACTCCAGGGGTGACGCCCACGGGGGCAGCATTAGCTGGGACACAGTGCGTGGGATCGTACGTCATATCCGGGTCTCTCACGCTGGTTGTAACTAACCTGTGACAACCCGGTGACGTAGCCTGTGCGGTCATGTGACCCGGACGGGTCATGTGGGACTATTTACATCCGGCGCAGGCTCCGTTTCTCCCTGAATGGTGATTGTTTTTATGATAAACATACAGGGTTTCTATGGTAACGGGGCGTCCCCGGGGACAATCACCTGGCCAATTAACCTTTACATGGGGGTATTTAAGGATGGTTAGCTGCAGGGCAAGACGTCCATGATGTACATCTACATGGAGAGTTGTGTGCTGCAGAATGAGAAGCCCCCTTAACAGCTTTCTGGTACATAATCCCTGCCTTTTAACATTTTAAGGATATTCTGCATGATGGTTTAGATTTGTTTTTTTTTTTATATCTATTTATTCCACAGTCGATTGCGCCATCTATTTAATACTGTCTCCTGATGAACCCCAATTAGTTATATGGGGAGAAACGCGTCGAGGCTTTGTGATTTTACATTAGTGGGTTGAGGACCATGGAAAGCCTGGACACCTTCACGTTAAGAGAAAAATACTGCTAAGGGACCTTTTGAACTGAACATTTCTCAGATAAGTGTCGTTTCCCTATTTTCCCTCACTATTGATGGAATAACCCCGCAGATTCTACCCGATTAAGAGGGAGATCAGGGATATCCTAGGAGGGAAAGCCACCGAGGAATGGGGGCACCTTTTTACCTTTAGGGTGTGCGTGACCTAAGTTACATCTCCATTGGCAGGCAGAGGAAAGAGAGAGCAAGGGTCATTTAAAAACTATTCCCCTGGCAGTACTATTAATGTGATTTTTCTGTGGAACAACTGTTTTCGTTCTTCTGGTAGGATCTACTGGAGCTGTCCCATGGTCCTGGGATTTTGTTTATGTGTCACATTTTTTTCACAGGTGGAATGCTGAATGTTTTAATGAATTTCAATAAAATTGTTTTTATATTATACAAATTGAGGTAGCATCCTGGGTGAAAGTTAATGATATACTACCTTTTTGAATTGGTTTCCAAGTGTTATAATAAAAATTATTCCCTGAATGATCACACGATCCTCCTCCAACTATATCAGGAACTCTTGTGCAAATAAATTTAAATGGAAAATGCAAATGTAATATAAAAAATCATAAATACCAAAAAACACATGAGATACAAAAATACAAATCTTTATCAGACAGGGAGTAACAACTCCCTTTCTTGCTGGGAATAAATCGATCTCCAAAAATGGTGCAGGAAAAGCACTTATTCACCAGGAAGAAACAAAAGATAATATTCTCAAACACAGGTTCAGGAAAAGGCATAAGTCAAGCAGAAAAGCCCTTCAGTGCAAATTCAGTCCCAACCAAGCCCAAACCAAGAGAACAAAATACTTATCCAGCATTGCTGCAGATTCAGGATGACATGGGAACAGAACCGATACAAAGGAATGAAAAATCACCGTTGAAAGCATTCCTGGAGAACCCAAAAAAGACTCAAAATGTAAAACAAAAACCGAAAGAGTCAGGCAAAAGCCCAAAGGCTGGAGGACAAGGATTCAGGACATCTTCCCATGAGGCAAAAACAATTATTGTTCTGCCATGTATGGCAACCTGATAATCTCATTCATTACAATTTCTGTTACAACTCCTAGAGGTCGTTGTTACCTTTTATATTCTGGGTAAAGAAACACCCCCTTTGTACTCTGAGGAGAGGCTTGCAGCCATTTTTCTACTTGGGATTGTTAGGAGAAGACCTGTTGTATTGTTCTCTTATTTCTACATCCACCCCTGCCTTGTGTAATCCGGTGAGTCAGAGGCAAATCACATGTGTTATTGTGTTTGAATCTTAGATAGAAGACTGTGTAATCAATGCATTATACGTTGTAATTCTACACTTAAGGGTACCGTCACACTTCAGCGACGCAGCAGCGATCCCACCAGCGATCTGACCTGGTCAGGATCGCTGCTGCGTCGCTACATGGTCGCTGGTGAGCTGTCAAACAGGCAGATCTCACCAGCGACCAGTGACCAGCCCCCAGCCAGCAGCGACGTGGAAACGACGCTGCGCTTACAGGGAGCCGGCGTCTAGAAGCTGCGGACACTGGTAACTAAGGTAAACATCGGGTATGGTTACCCGATGTTTACCTTAGTTACCAGCGCACACCGCTTAGCGCTGGCTCCCTGCACTCGTAGCAACAGCACACATCGGGTTAATAAGCAAACCTTTGCTTATTTACCCGATGTGTCCTCCGGCTACGTGTGCAGGGAGCAGGGAGCCGTTACTGGCAGCGTGAGAGCTGCAGACGCTGGTAACGAAGGTAAATATTGGGTAACCACCTTGGTTACCCAATGTTTACCTTGGTTACAGCTTACCGCAGGCTGTCAGATGCCGGCTCCTGCTCCCTGCACATTCAGGATTGTTGCTCTCTCGCTGTCACACACAGCGATGTGTGCTTATCAGCGGGAGAGCAACAATAAAAAAATGAATCAGGGCTGTGTGTAACGAGCAGCGATCACACAGCAGGGGCCAGATCGCTGCTCAGTGTCACACACAGCGAGATCGCTAATAAGGTCACTGCTGCGTCACAAAAACCGTGACTCAGCAGCGATCTCAGTAGCGATTTCGCTGTGTGTGAAGTACCCCTTAGTGCCGTCCTTGCCCTGCTTATATAGATAAGATTCTGTCTGTGTGAGGTAACTGCAGGTGACCTTTACCCTAGTTTCTCAATACAAGTGCCTCTTATGTTAATGTTATGCTATGTTAACATCTTATTTAACTACGTACTGACTTACACTTTCTTGTTATAGTTTTTACCCATATTCACCTTGTATCTTGGATATTCTGTATGCATCGTATACTCCTTATATCCTGCAATCAAGTTCATGTTACCAGCTAAAAAATCAAGACTACTGAACTCTTACGTGAAAGAAGGCAGAACAATTATCACTGGCAAAGGTCAGACAGAGACAGCTTTCCTTTATACCCCCAGGCAGGACTCAATAGGCTAGCTGAAACAGCAATCACCTTCTATACCTGTCTGAGCGACAGATGCAGAATCAGATTCACTACCAGCACTAACCACCAGAGGGAGTCCAGAAATACTCCCAGGGACAGCATCATCTCTGATGCAATTCACAACAGCAGGATGTGAGTTCTTCTGACTGTGCTTCAGGGGGGTTGGGTGGATGTACAGGGACAGCTGACTGACCTCTGTCATATTCTAATAATATATCTCAGAATATTCCTCACACCTACATTTTGGTTTCCTCACTTCTCAGATGTGGCTTACTCATAGCCAGATTACCTGAATGAGTTGTACTGCGTCGGCTTGATGATATATTCTTCTCATTTGATCTTTAAATCTGTCGATGTCGCTTATCTGGGCACGGCATGATTCTATCTGACCATCATATGCCCACAATGCCAACTTTGTCTTATCTTCAATAAATTTCTTTGCTAATTTTTCTTCTTCATCCAGGAGCAGTCTTAGCTCTGTAAATTTCACTGTCAGTGTATCTTTGCTTGCCAACGTGTGGGCCTAGAAACACAGATGGGAGTGTTAGGAAAGTGTCAGGAATCAAAAGGAAGCATATCATGTTTCATTCACAGCGAATGTTGGAGCTTTGTTAAGCTTTTCAGCTGACTTGTACTGATAAGGCTAGAGCAAAAAAAAAAATTCTTTCACTGTCTGTTGAATACACCAGACAAGTCAACAATGTCATGTCTGGCAGTGACTGCAAGGTGCCGTGTGGGAGAAACTGCGAACTACACGATTTCAGGATTTTCTTTTCATGTAAAATAAATGGTTCTTATTCTAAAGACTTGGACTAATATTATTTTCACAACATTTCTTAGAGAAATTGTCTAAATCTATTTAATAAAATAGAACGACTCGGAGTTAGCAAAGGGGGTGAGCCCTCCCAGGATGGCCACCATTCTCCAAGGGTTCCGTGGATGTCAAATGGCTTGTTCTATGGTCTCCTATACAAGGAGCTTTTGTGCAGACCTGTGGAAGGAGTTTTGGGTCATACGGTAGGGATAGCTTGGTTACCATAGCTATATTTTTTTACAAATAAAGCTGCAGCCACACCAAGAGCCCAGGCAAGCCTATATACAGTACCTTTCTCAGAACACTGACTAATATATTAGTATTACTGTTTCTCCTCCTTCCACACTACCTGCACAACTGTCCTGTTCTCAAAATGGAAAGAGGACCATGTGACCAGACCTGTCCATGACCATCCTCCAATTAAAAAACAACATTGATGTGAAGTGTTTTTCAATTGGAGGAGACTTATTGTAGCAACAGTGTCCTTGCACCACTTGCCCTCCTCCTTCCAGGGACGCCCACTCACTCACCACTGCGGACAGCCCACACCATGCTGCATAGCTTCCCTGTGGCCCTCCACATGGGTGTTCTCTGTTTCTTCTTCCTGGGACCTGTGCACGCTGCACAGTCCTTCCGGGAGTGCTCCTATGCCACTCTGCTACCCTTCTTTTAAAGGGCCAGAGCATCATTTTCTGGAAGTGCCTCTCAGTCTATTGCTGACAGGCACTGGGTACATAAGGCACTCTCCCACTAGGAGAGGTGCCTGATCAACGTTATTAGTTAGCGATATGTTCCCTAGCCAGCTAGATTTCAGGTCCCCTTATCAACTGTGCTTCCCCATTACAGTGTCCAGTGTCCTTGCCTGTCTCCCTTTTCTGTCACTTCCCTGGTGTCCATCCTTCCTGTCTGTGCCATCTGTCTCTGCTACCCTGCTGGTTCCAGCTTTACTAGTGATTGTGTCATGCTACCCCAGCCGTGCCATCTACCTCAGACTTCCTGGTGGTTCTTACTGCACTAGAGATTCTGCCTGTTTGTTCCCATGTCGCCCCTGCCTTGGGGGTCAGCTGCCACAATCTTAGTCACTGCCCTGGGAGAGGCACCTGGCGTCTTCCTTGCGGTAGACACTTAGTCAAGCCCCTCCTGCTAAAAGGTAAGTCCGGGTTCCCCTTGTGGTCCAGTGTGTCCACTCCTGTTTGCCGCTTTAACATCTACAGTAGTAAGGCTTACACTGATGGATGGTTGTGGTCACATGCTCCTCCTTCAGCAGTCATTTTGAGAACAGGAGAGTTGTGCAGTGTGTGAGGAAGGCTGCAGTAACAAGCGAGAAAAAAACTTGTAACACATATATTAGTAGGTGGCACAAAACCATGTCATAAATGTATTTTTAAAAATAAAGATAAAGTGGCCAACCCCTTTAAATTTGACGGTAGTCATTTTTTTTCATAAATGGACATATGTACTTCAATTATTGTGATTAAATATACAAGAAATGAAAATTCCTGGTTTAGATGACGATATCGCAAAGTGAAGTGCTCAGTGACACCCAGGGTGGCATTTAATTGGTTGTTAGGCACCCTCATGCTGCTTTACATGGCACTGAACAACTTCTGTTTCTATATCATCTTGGTAATTACTTTGAAATTTCACCAGTAATTACTAAAATGAACACAATGAAATCGAGTGGATGCATTTTCTAAGGGTATGCTTTTTTACAGCATTCCCTCCAATACACAGCTCTCTTCACATCTCCTATGCCAAATTTAGCAATGCAAAGATATACGTGATTGCTATTTTATATCGTAGCTGTATAGTTCCATGTTCTACTACATTACTTAGTGATTGCCATACAAAGCACATTAAAGTGTACAGCTTTCACATAAAGGTTTTTCCTGCATTTATTGCTGTTTTTTTTCTGGTGTTTTTTGCACACAAAAAAAATCTGCAGTGACATATATGATCTGTAAGGCACAAAATAAATATTTTATAAAAATATTTTAGTGTAGGACTGCCCCAAATGAGATTTGCCGTGACGAGGCGGGGTAGCTCAAGAAATTGCAATTTTTTGCCAAAAATCTCAAAATTTTTATAATAAGTACAGTTTGGAATTTTTAGTGCTGAAGTGCACATTTAGTGCTGGCTTTTTGTTTTTGTTTTTTCTTCATTGAATTGGTCGGTGGCTGACCCCCACCTTGCTATGCACCCCAATTTGGGATGTATTCCACCTGTCTAGATTTTGGCAGTTGGCGACTGTTCACATTCAGTCATCAGGCCCTGTCCACAGGCTATTTACTTCATGCAGCATTTGCTTGGACGTGTCCCGCCCACAGCCATGACTCAGTCATGGGTACGGGATTGAAATAGACCAGGTGAGTGCTGCTAAGAGCAGTTCTACTATTCATATGTGAGGCCGTATGGCACATTTTATAAAAATATTTTAGTGTAGGACTGCCTCAAATGAGATTTGCCGTGACGTGGCGAGGCAGCTCAAGAAATTGCAATTTTTTGCCAAAACGTATGGCATGATCAAACATGTCAGATGGGAGATAAATGTCCTCCCCAGGTCCCCATATGTTGCCAAAGTGCCCCCCAGGTCCTCCTTCCGATCATCTAAAATGGCGGCTACACAAGTGGAGCGCACACTGCATTCATTTTCCTCCTCTGGTTTTTGTCGCATCTGACATGTCAGATGAGACAGAAAAGTCCTGCTCAGGTCCAGCCAGGTCTCCCCCCTGTCGCCCCCTAGTCTCCCACGGTCTCCCTGGTACATCCTGCAGCGTTGATCAACCGCAATCCCTCCTCCTCCTTGTCAAAAGATGGTGGCCACATGCTCAGAAAGCAGCTCTCAGCCGGCTCCCTGTGCACAGTGAGGTTATTGCAGTTCACATTGGTGTGAACCCAGGGAGTGTGGTTGTGGTGTTCTCACTGAGACTACTGCACCCACACTCCTCACATGGAGTGCCTGCATTTCCAGGACACGGTGGATACGTTCGCTGAGTGTGAACCCCATATTCTGGAAGGTCCATAGTTGTCGTGGGACCTCCAAAATGGATTATGGCGGATCTGATTTCATTTATTAATTTAAAAAAACAGCGTGGGCTGCCCTCTGTTTTGGATTACCAGCCAAGGTAAAGCTGCCAGCTGCTGTCTACAGGCTCTACAGTCGTCTGCTTTACTCTAGCTGGCTGTCAAAAATGGGGGGGACCCCACATCATTTTTTTAAAAATTCAATTTATTTTTTTGGCTAAATACAAGGCTAAACACCTTCAGTGCCACATGAAAGTCACTAAAGGGTGCCAGTTTGGAATATGCAGGGTGGAGAGACATTATATACCATAAGACCAAAAGTTTGGACCACACCTTCTCATCTCTAGAACAACTATTAAGAGGAGACTTTGTGCAACAGGCCTTCATGGTAAAATAGCTACTAGGAAACCACTGCTAAGGACAGGCAACAAGCAGATGAGACTTGTTTGGGCTAAAGAACACAAGGAATGGACATTAGACCAGTGGAAATCTGTGCTTTAGTCTGATGAGTCCAAATTTGAGATCTTTGAATCCAACCACCGTGTGTTTGTAGAAAAGGTGAACAGATGGACTCTACATGCCTGGTTCCCACCGTGAAGCATGGAGGAGGAGGTGTGATGGTGTGGGGGTGCTTTGCTGGTGACACTGTTGGTGATTTATTCAAAATTGAAGGCATACTGAACCAGCATGGCTACCACAGCATCTTGCAGCGGCATGCTATTCCTTCCGGTTTGCGTTTAGTTGGACCTTCATTTATTTTTCAACAGGACAATGACCCCAAACACACCTCCAGGCTGTGTAAGGGCTATTTGACTAAGAAGGAGAGTAATGGGATGCTACGCCAGATGACCTGGCCTCCACAGTCACCAGACCTGAACCCAATCGAGATGGTTTGGGGTGAGCTGGACCGCAGAGTGAAGGCAAAAGGGCCAACAAGTGCTAAGCATCTCTGGGAACTCCTTCAAGACTGTTGGAAGACCATTTCCGGTGACTACCTCTTGAAGCTCATCAAGGGAATGCCAAGAGTGTGCAAAGTAGTAATGAAAGCAAAAGGAGGCTACTTTAAAGAATGTAGAATATAAGACATATTTGCAGTTGTTTCACACTTTCAGTATTTCATTCCACATGTTTTAATTCATAATTTTGATGCTTTCAATGTGAATCTAAAATTTTCAGAGTCATGAAAATAAAGAAAACTCTTTGAATGAGCATGTGTGTCCAAACGTTTGGTCTGTACTGTACACAATCACTGCTTCCCCCACCAACCAGCAGTTCTGGTGTGATTAGTTGCTATCAGTCGCACCCCCAGCCTGTGTGACAACGTATCTGACTGCTTGTAATCATAGACCCTGTCTGCAGGTCACTATAGATTGGTGTAAAAATACATTTTAAAAAAATATTGTCGTAAGTTCCCCCCATATTATGATACCCAGCACAGATAAAGCATACGGCTAAAGGCTGCAGCCCCCGGCCGTGCGCTTATCTTGACTGTGTATCAAAATAAGAACCACATGTGGCTTTTTTTATTATTTAAATAAATAATTTTATAAAACGAAGTGTAGATGAGAAGGTGTGTCCAAACTTTTGGTCTGCACTGTATGAGGCAAATGAGCAGTCCAGAAGCAGTTACAACCGTGCCGGAAATTTGGTAACTATAGTATGCTTGCTCTAATCTCCCTATCCCTTCTGCCACCATTTTCAAGAGCTAGATTCTGGTCCTCATAGACTTATATGGGTACCGATGTCTGGCCATATATCCAGGACCAATTCCGGGCCAGAACAGATTTTGTTTTTTTAAGTCCGGTTAGTCCCACTGATCCCAGATATCTGCGAGTTCGCTGATCACTATGGTATACTGTCTCATTGTGATTTCTGTAGAAAACGTTTGGCTGTCCTTATACTGGTAATGAAGGCTCTGGGTCTCACTACTGTGAGAAGGGTAGGAACTGAATGTGGCTTGCGACCCTCTTTCAGAGCTGAATGTGGCCCTCATGGTCAGATAGGTCAGGAACCACTGCTTTAGAGCCTGCTCGCAACGTTCTAACATTGGATCTGACCAGCCTCAATGCCTTTACAGCTCTCCCATGCTGAAGAAGTAAAACTGCCTCTGCTACCAGCCTGGGAGAGCACAGTTTGGATGAGCAGCGTGATCTTGACTCTGGTTCCACCTGTCAATCTTCAGGAGCACAAGGCCCCCTGACAACCAGGAAGCCGGGAGCCAGGAATGGTGCGTTTTTGATAATACATCATTAGAAAACTGTGAAAATCTCGGCTATTGAAGATATATTTCTTTTTTTTGCTATGTATTTTTGTAAATTATTGAATATTTAGTTTATTTATATATGCAGAAATATTGCATTTTAACATGTATTGGCAGTCAGATGTCTGAAAGAGATCATTGACTTGAAGGATTGCGGTCTGAGCTTCACCCATTCATTACATTCAATTATGAATTGTGTCAGGAGCAGCCAATGGATGTCACTGATTGTATTGGAAAGCCCTGGAATACGAATGCCTCGTCTCAGTGCTACACAAACACAGAGTTTATAACATTTGTGCATTGAACATAACCCTACAGTGTTTCTTGCTTTTTAGATGCCTCGTACCTTGAGATCTGTGGCAGCTTGCTCAATGTGATATATGTTGCCAAGTACATCTCTTTTCTTTTGATCAAGCTGCTCCAGGCATCTGCTTGTCAGATTCTGCAAGAAATGGGAAGAAGTTTATTAGCATAGCAAAATGTTTTGCAAGTCAGTTTGCCTTACTTTTCATGTAGCAAAGCGAGTGAGAGAAAAGCCTGGTGAGCGGTGTTGGTTTTACTATATAGGTTTAGAGTTCAAATACACATTTGTACAGTATGTCTTCAGGGCTCATGCACAGTGCGTCTGGAAATCCATAGGGCTTCATATTGAGAACATATTGAAAGCTCATCTAGAAAAGGAAGTTATGCCCCATCAGAAATAATTCTGAGCTCTTCCCAAGTCAGCAGGACCTCAAAACATCCTCATGGACACTATGTATTGTGTATATACTGTATATATTACACTGAAAAGAATATAAATGAAACACTTGTTTTTGCTCCCATTTTTCATTAGGTAAATTATAAGAGCTAAGACTTTTTCTATGTACACAAAATGCCTTTTTTTTTCCTCATATATTGTTCACAAATTTGTGGCCAGGCTTAAGGCTACTTTACACACTGCGATATCGGTCCCGATATCGCTAGTGTGGGTACCCGCCCCCATCTGTTGCGCGACACGGGCAAATCGCTGCCCGTGCCGCACAACATCGCCCAGAGCCGTCACACATACTTACCTGTCCGGCGACGTCGCTGTGACCGGCAAACCGCCTCCTTTCTAAGGGGGCGGTCCGTGCGGCGTCACAGCGACGTCACTGAAGCGTCACTGAACCGCCGCCCAATAGCAGCGGAGGGGCGGAGATGAGCGGGACGTAACATCCCGCCCACCTCCTTCCTTCTGCATAGCAGCCGGGAGGCAGGTAAGGAGAGCTTCCTCGTTCCTGCGGCGTCAAACGCAGCGATGTGTGCTGCCGCAGGAACGAGGAACAACTTCGTTACTGCTGCAGTAACGATTTTTAAAAATGGACCCCCATGTCGCCGATTAGCGATTTTGCACGTTTTTACAACGATGCAAAATCGCTTATCGGTGTCACACGCAACGGCATCGCTAATGCGGCCGGATGTGCGTCATAAATTCCGTGACCCCAACGACTCCGCATTAGCGATGTCGCAGCGTGTAAAGCCCCCTTAAGGCATACTTGTGCAGTAATCATGGTGTCTAATCAGCATTTTGATATGCCACACTTATGAGGTGGATGGATTATCTCGGCAAAGGGGAAGTGCTCACTAATGCGGGCTTTACACGAGACGATATATCGTGCGATATGTCGTCGGGGTCACGGTTTTCGTGACGCACATCCGGCATAGCGCACGACGTCGTCTCGTGTGACACCTGTGAGCGACGCAGTATCGCTCACAAATCGTGAGTCGTGTACTCGTTGTTAACTTTCATATCGTTTATTTTTCCTTTCGCCACGACAGCACCCACGAGAGAGGGATCCGCCCCCTTCAGGACAGGAAACCTACAGATAAAAAGGGGCGGTCCCCCTCCCTCATCAGTTGGTTTCCTGTCCTGGAAGGATCGGAACCTACCATACCTGGGTCTAGGAGTCCGTGCGGTGTCTAAGGGAACGGCGGAGCTCAGGATTCCAGAAGCACGGTCGGTGGAGCTCCCCTCGTGGACTCCATCCTCCGGTGCATCCCGTCCTCTTTCCCTCGGCATGGCCTGATCCTCCGGGGAAATGGCGCCTGCAGGATCGCGCCGGTAAGTAGGCTGTTTGTGGAACGGTGCTCTCCCTGTGCTGCATGATTCCAGCTCCTTCGGGATTGTGGAGCATGTGCCGGGGGGGGGGGCGTGTCCGGATACTGCCACGCAGCTCACGCGCGACTTCCTGCAGGGACCCGGAAGTGAAAGGACACTTCCGGGAGAACGGATGGCTGGGAGACTTGTGGACTCCTCCTGATGACGTGTCTGGAGTAATCAACGGGCCGGTGAGTTGCTGTGTGCGGCGAGTCTGGCGCTTCCCCTGCACCACGTGCGTGCAGTAACGTGTACGCGCGCGGGGGGCGGCGTGTCCGGGACTTGCTGCGTCAGCACTCGTTGCCTCAGCGTTACAGAACTGCATTCAGTGGCAGAAACAGGCCGCTTCTACAAAGATGGGAAGTCCCCGCGACTCCCCTGCCCGGGACACCTCTCCGTCCAGGGATGCTGGACGTAAAGACTCAAGTGACACCAGGAGTTCCACGGGTCGTAAGAGGACCGAGGACTCTGCATCCTCCAAGGACCGGACAAATCGTTCGTCCCCGCCTCCAAAGCCGGTATCCGTTCCTTTACTGGTATGGGTGAGTGACCTTCGTGAATGTTACCCTATACTGATGTTCCCTTCCGGTTCTGTTCCAGGGCCCTAAGAAAAGCACCGCTAAAACTAATAATAAGGAGTGCCCACTGTGTGCCTGTCCCCTCCCCAAGGACTATATACAGAAGCTTTGTAGGTCCTGTATCCAAGCTATTCGGGGGGAGGCTTCAGCTTCTACCAACCCCCCTCCGGATCTCAGGGAACTGATACGTACTGAAATACAGGCTTCTCTTCAGTCCCTGCACGGCTCTAAGAAATCTAAGAAGTCTCACCGTCAGCGTGATTCCCCCCCATCTGACTCAGCTGACAGCCAGAGTGATGCTTCTTCGGCCTCTACCTCATCCTCTTCTGACGAGGCTGGAAAGGCATGTTTCTCATTGGATGGGATGGACACATTGGTAAAGGCTGTTCGGTCAACCATGGGGATTGCAGAAGAAAAAATCACCAAGACTGCTGATCATTCCCTGTTTGCTGGTCTCACTCAGAAGAAAAGGAAATCCTTTCCTCTGAATGAGGCCCTAAAAACCCTTGTTCGCAAGGAGTGGCAGAAACAGGATCATCGTGGGTTTCTCCCGTCTTCCTCAAAACGGAGATACCCCTTTGATGATGCAGACTTATCCCAATGGTGCAAGGTACCGAAGGTAGATGTGGCAGTAGCAAAATCCTCTAAAAAATCAGCCTTGCCTTTCGAGGATATGGGATTTCTACGAGACCCTCTAGACCGTAAAGCGGATGCCTTCCTGCGTAAAACCTGGGAAGCCTCTGCTGGGGCACTGAAACCAGCCATTTCTGCAACATGTACAGCCAGGTCACTTTCAGTCTGGCTAGATACCCTAGATGCAGGGTGCAGGTTGTTCATCGCTTCCGTGGCATTACACGTTGCTCCGTGTGACACCACGGGAATGATGAACACAGCGTACCTGCGTCCCACGGCACCCGCCGGCTTAATTGAAGGAAGGAGGTGGGATGGATGTTTACATCCTGCTCATCTCCGCCCCTCCGCTTCTATTGGCCGGCTGCCGTGTGACGTCGCTGTGATGCCGAACGTCCCTTTCACTTCAGGAAGTGGACGTTCGTCGCCCACAGCGAGGTCGTCCGGAAGGTAAGTGCGTGTGACGGGGGTTAAACGAGTTTGTGCGCCATGGGCAGTGATTTGCCCGTGATGCAAAAACGACGGGGGCGGGTACGTTCGCTCGTGCTATCGCACAATAGATCGACTCGTGTAAAGCAGGCTTTAGGGTATGTGCGCACGTTGCTTTTTACCTGCTTTTTACCTGCTTTTTTGCTGCTTTTTCTTCTGCGCTGTTTAATGCCAAAATGGATGTGTTCTTCTATTCAAGCAAAGTCTATGGGAATTTGGGTTTCTTGTTCACACTATGTTGTTCAAAATGCTGCCTTTTTGTGGCAGAACTTTGGTCAAAAACTCAGCTTTGCAGTGCAAAACCCAAATGGCAAAAACAATTGACATGTTGCTTCTTTGAAAAGCTGAGTTTTTGACCAAAGTTCTGCCACAAAAAGGCAGCATTTTGAACAACATAGTGTGAACAAGAAACCCAAATTCCCATAGACTTTGCTTGAATAGAAGAACACATCCATTTTGGCATTAAACAGCGCAGAAGAAAAAGCAGCAAAAAAGCAGGTAAAAAGCAACGTGCGCACATACCCTTAGGCTTATTTCACACATCCGGATTCGGCGCACGCCAGTACAGTGTATACAGTACAATGGCAGCGCCTCAAGTGCCGGTCACATGCTGTTATGTGACTGGAGCATGTGACCCGGAAGTTGCGGCGCTGCCATTGTACTGTATACCCTGCACTGGCGTGCGCCGAATCTGACAAACCAGCGAAAAACCTGATGTGTGAAACTGGCCTAAGTCCTCGGTTTCACTTGCAATTTTCACGGAGGAGTGCAATCCAATAACACATCAGATTGCGCTTGCACCAGTGTTAATCAATCAGGCAGTGTCCTTCTACTATTTTTTCCTCAGCTCTTATCGTGCTGAAGATAAAATCGCAGCATTCTGTGTATGGCCAATGTAAGTCTATGGGTGCAAGAAAAATATTGCACGACATTACATACGTATGTCAGAGAGATGCTAGGCGAGAAAAACTTACACACTCGCATAGCACTCGCATGACACTTGCATATCATTCGGATTCAAGGCGAGAAAAAAAACTTACACTCCCATGACATACATAAGACCATGCGTACAACACTCTTCCCACATTTCAGGATGAGTATTGGAGCAATTATTTGTATGCAAGTGGAACAGAGACCTAACGCAGATTTAGCCAAATTTGTGAGTAATATTTGGCCTTGTGCGCACGCTGTGTTTTTGATGCAATTTTTGATGTGTTTTTGGTGCAGTTTGTGGCCCAAATCCGCATGTCTATCCTTATGCCAGCAAAGTCGATGACAATTCTGAAGCACTGTGAGCAAGTTGCTTCTTTTTTCCTTGCAGTTTTGGGTACAAAAAAATCTGTAGCATGTCAATTGTTGGTGCGTTTTTTTCCTGCGCTTTGTATCCCTTCCAGCCATTGATTTCACTAAAAAAATCCATGGAACAAAAACACATAAAAAATGCGCTAATACAGCATGTATTTTTTGGTGCGTTTTTTTGCCACAAGAACTCAGCGTACGCACATACCCTTTGAGAGAAAAAGGTATTTTGTGTACAAAGAAAAAGTCTTAGGGGGACTTTACACGTTGCGACATCGCTTCTGAAATATCGTCAGGGTCACGTTGTTAGTGACGCACATCCGGCGCCGGTAACGACATCACAACGTGTAAATCCTAGATGCGCCGATAAACGATCGCAAAAGCGTCGAAAATTGGTGATCTGTGTAGCGTAGTTCATTTTGATAATGTCGGGTCGACCGCAGGTATGATGTTGTTTGTCGCTCCTGCGGCAGCACACATTGCTGTGTGTAAACCTGCATCCGCGACAACCATCTCCTTACCTGCGTCCCGACGGCAATGCGGAAGGGAGAAGGTGGACGGGATGTTATGTCCCGCTCATCTCCGCCCCTCCGCTTCTATTGGCCGGCCGATTAGTGACGTCGCGGTGACGTCGCTGTGACGCCAAACGCACCTCCCCCTTGAAGGAGGGATAGTTCAACAGTCACAGCGACTTGGCCGAGCAGGTATGTGCGTGTGAAGCTGCCGTAGAGATAATGTTTGCTACGGCAGCAATCACCGCATGTGCGACGGGGGCGGGTACTATTGCGCTCGGCATCGCTAGCCGATACTAGCGATGTCGCAACGTGCAAAGTACCCCTTAGATCTTTGAGATCAGCTCATGAAAAATGGGAACAAAAACAAAAGTTGCATTTATATATTTTTTCAGTATATACACTGTGTATAATGAGAAGGTCCAGATGGCATATGCTGCCAATACATGCAATTGAGATCTCATTCTCCATTTTGCGCTGTGCCCCATAAGAAGTTATACTGTTAGGCACAATTTAAATGTCGGTTTTTCATGTACGCACTCTATACTTATGTTTCAAAGATATAGTACCTACGGTATCTATTATAGCCTGTATGCATACCCACATGTCTATTCTTTTTTGTGGATTGATTTTTACCAAAAAATGGATACACTTCCGTCTGATTTGATATGCACATCAAACATGTCCATTCAAGTGAATACACTGTGTGCAGAATTATTAGGCAAGTTGTATTCTAGAGGATTTTTTTTATTATTGATCAACAACTATGTTCTCAGTCAACCCAAAAGACTCATAAATATCAAAGCTTAATATTTTTGGAAGTTGGAGTGGTTTTTTTTTTTAGATTTGGCTATCTTAAGAGGATATCTGTTTGTGCAGGTAACTATTACTGTGCAGAATTATTAGGAAACTTAATAAAAAACAAATATATTCCCATCTCACTTGTTTATTTTCACCAGGAAAACCAACATAACTGCAGAAAATTTAGAAATAAACATTTGACATGCAAAAACAAAACCCAAAAAATTAGTGACCAATATAACCACCATTCTTTCTGATGACACTCAACAGCCTAACATCCATAGATTTTGTCAGTTGCTTGATCTGTTTACGATCAACATTGCATGCAGCAGCTACCACAACCTCCCAGACACTGTTCCGAGAGGTGTACTGTTTTCCCTCTCTGTAGATCTTACATTTTATGAGGGACCATAGGTTCTCTATGGGGTTAAGATCAGGTGAACAAGGGGACCATGTCATTGTTTTATCATCTTTTAGACCTTTACTGGCCAGCCACGCTGTGAAGTAGTTGGATGCATGTGATGGAGCATTGTCCTGCATAGTTACATAGTTACTAAGGTTGAAAAAAGACCTAGGTCCATCTAGTTCAACCTTCCTCCACCAGTTCTACAAAGTCATTTATAACCAACAATGTTGTGTGTACTGAGAAAATCATCCAGCCCTTTTTTGAAAGCTGTTATAGTATCTGCCATTACTACCTCTTGTGGTAGGGCATTCCACAGTCTGACTGCTCTAACTGTAAAGAACCCTTTCCTATTTAGCTGTCGGAATCACTTTTCTTCCACTCGCAGTGAATGCCCCCTGGTCCTTAGTATTGTCTTCGGAAGAAATAAGTCATGTGCCAGTCCTTTATATTGACCACACATGTATTTATACATATAAATGAGATCTCCTCTGAGACGTCTTTTTTCTAAGATAAACATATCTAACTTTTTCAACTTGTCATCATATGGGAGGCCTTCCATTCCTTGTAGTAGTCTAGTTGCCTGCCTTTGAACTGACTCTAACTTCTGAATGTCCTTTTTAAAATGTGGAGCCCAAAACTGAATCCCATATTCCAGATGTGGCCTTACAAGTGATTTATAGAGGGGTAACAATACGTTGGGATCACGGGATCTAATCTCTCTTTTTATACACCCTAGAATCTTGTTTGCTTTTGCAGCTGCTGCTTGACATTGAGTGCTGCTGCTCAGCTTATTTGTAATGAGAATACCCAAGTCCTTCTCCTGTTCTGTAGTCCCGAGTTTACTTCCATTTAATATATACGCAGTTATAGGATTGCTCCGTCCTAGGTGCATTACTTTACATTTATCAACATTAAATCTCATTTGCCAAGTATCTGCCCATTCTGACATCTTATCCAGATCTTTTTGTAATATTGTACTATCAAGGTCAGTTTTTAATATCCTACATAGTTTGGTGTCATCATCAAAGACTGACACTTTACTATCAATCCCATCCACAAGGTCATTAATAAAGAGATTAAAAAGAATTGGTCCTAGCACAGATCCCTGCGGCACCCCACTGCTGACTATGGCCCATTTAGAGAATGTTCCATTTATGACTACTCTTTGTTTCCTATCTTTTAGCCAATTCCTTACCCAGTTGCATATAGTTTCCCCTAGTCCTTGCTTCTTGAGCTTTAGTATAAGGCTATTATGTGGTACAGTATCAAATGCCTTTGCAAAGTCCAAATAAATCACATCAGCTGCATTACCAATATCCAGGTTTGCACTTACCCCCTCATAGAACCCCAACAGGTTGGTTAGACACGATTTATCTTTCATGAATCCATGCTGTCTGTCAGTTATTATATTATTTTCTGCAACATATTTTTGCATGTCATCCCTTAAAATGCCCTCAAAAACTTTGCATACTACTGATGTCAGGCTTACTGGACGGTAGTTGCCTGGATCTACCCTCTTACCTTTCTTAAATATCGGTACCACATCAGCAATCCTCCAATCCTGAAGCACCAACCCTGTTACAAGTGAGTCTAAAAAGATAAGATACAGCGGTCTGTCAATTACGGAGCTCAATTCCCTCAATATTCGTGGATGAATGCCATCTGGCCCTGGGGATTTGTCAATGTTTAATTTACTCAGACGTAGGCGTACTTCTTCTTGTGTTAAATTAATTATATCGGGTGGTGAACTTTGATTTTTCACTTGTTGAATGATGCCTGGTACAGTCAGTTCCTTGGTGAACACAGAAGAGAAATGCCTATTTAATATCTCAGTCTTTTGTTTGTCCTCTATAACTAACTTGTTATTATATTTTAAGGGGCCAATACTATCCTTTGTTTTCCTTTTGGCATTAATGTATTTATAAAAGGTTTTGGGATTTATTTTAATGTCATTGGCGATTTTTGTTTCAGTAGCTAGTTTTGCTTGTTTGATTTCTTTTTTGCATTGCCTATTGATATCTTTATACTCCTGAAATGCTATTTCTGTATTCTCAGCCTTCAAGATTTTAAACGCCCTTTGTTTTTGTTTTATTATACTTTGTACAGTCTTATTTAGCCATAGTGGTTTCTTTTTATTCCGGGACGTTTTATTACCAGAGGGTATAAGTTTTTTACAGGACTCTAGCAGTATATCCTTAAACTTTCCCCATTTATGTTCAGTATCCCCAGTTACCATGACTTTATCCCAATCTACACATTTAAGCTCTTCCCTTAATTTGTTGAAATCAGCTTTCCTAAAATTCCAGGTTTTAGCATTTCCCCTTTGAAATGTTTTATTGAATATTACGTTGAAGCTTACCATATTATGATCGCTGGTGCCCAAGTGCTCCCGGACCTGTAGATCTGAAATTGTATCCGGTCTATTTGACAGGACCAAATCTAGCAAATTATCTCCCCTCGTTGGTTCATCTACCATCTGAGAGAGGTAATTGTCTTGAATGGTAGATAAGAATTTACAGCTTTTAGCACAACCAGAAGATTCTATGTCCCACTGTATGTCTGGATAGTTGAAATCCCCCATAATAAGAACCCGATTATTATTATTAGCTGCCTTTTCAATTTGTTCCAGCATTTCACCCTCTATTTGTTCAGGTATGTTAGGAGCCTTATAGCAAACTCCAATTAGCATTTTTCCATTATTCCCCTCCCCATGTACATTTACCCATACCGACTCTACATTGTTGCAGTTCCCCCCAATGTCATCATTCAACACAGGTTTTAGGTTAGATTTGATAAATATACACACCCCACCACCTTTTTTGTCTTTCCTGTCCCTCCTAAATGTACTATAACCCTGTATGTTTGTCACCCAGTCATGGCTTTCATCCAGCCAGATTTCCGTAATGCCCACCACATCATAATCCATGGTTGACATAAGAGTCTCCAATTCATTCATTTTGTTTGCAAGACTTCTTGCATTTGCCAGTAGACATTTAATCCTATTAACACCTTTATTACTCCTAGCCTCCCTACCTTCCTTGCATGTCCCATCCCCCCCTAATCCTTCATTGACCCCTACCATCTCACTGTCTCTATCTGCTCTATCTATCCCCTTTTTTGCTCCACTACCCTCCCTCCCCCCAGATCCTAGTTTAAAAGCTCCTCCATCCGTTTCACCATTTTCTCCCCCAGCACAGCTGCACCTTCCCCATTGAGGTGCAGCCCGTCCCTACCGTAGAGCCTGTTGCCGACTGAGAAGTCAGCCCAGTTCTCCATGAACCCGAACCCTTCCTTTGCTGCACCAATTTCTAAGCCACGTATTTATCTCCCTAAGCTCCCGCTGTCTTTCTAGTGACGCTCGTGGCACCGGTAGTATTTCTGAAAACACCACCTTGGAGGTCCTGGACTTCAGCTTCTCTCCTAGTTCCCTGTAATCATTTTTAAGGACCTTCCACCTGCCTCTAACTTTGTCATTAGTACCAATGTGCACCATGACCACTGGGTTTCCCCCAGCCCCACCAAGCAATCTGTCTATCCGATCCGCAATATGCCGAACCCGAGCAGCCGGCAGACAACACACTGTTCGGCATTCACGGTCTCGGCGACAGATGACCTTGTCTGTCCGCCTAATTATAGAGTCCCCTACCACTAACATCTGTCTGGGCTTTGCTGCACTCCTATTTCCCTCCTTCCTACAGCAGTTGTTTTCCTGGTTGCTAGGAGCAACGTCCTGCTGTAGTGACCCTAGTCCTGGCCCTTCATTCCTAATATCAGCCAAACAGGCATATTTACTAGGTTGTGCCAGGTAAGGACTAGGCTCCCTGACACTTTTTCCCCTACCTCTTCTTCTAACTGTTACCCAACTACCTACCTCTGGGTCCTGATCTTCTCCACTTCCACCCTCCTCCATATCACTGGCCCCAGCCAGAGAAAGCTCAGTGAGCTCTAAACTCCTCTCCAGGTTTGCAATGCTCCTGAGTGTTACAAGCTGCTTAGTTAGATCAGTTATCTCGGCTTCCAAACACGCAACATGCTTGCATCGAGTGCAGACATATTCACCCTCGAACGGCTGCTCAAGGCATGCATACATCTGACAAGATACACACCTGGTAGCATTGTCCATGGAGCACCTATTAAATGGGGATAAACGTTAAAGTAGAAAAACGAGAAAAAACAAAACAAAAAAACAATGGGAAATGTATAAGGATAAATTCAAACTATGTTCTTGTGTCAAACTATGTAATTGTGTTGAAACTATGCCACACTTATCTTCAAATCCTGCACACTTTGCTTCAGTACCTCGCACGCTCAGCACCTCGCTTGCTCTGGCTGGTTTATATAGTTCTACAGGACTTCCAGAAGCTGCCAGAAGCTTCTAGAAACAGGTGTGACTAATGCTACTGATTAAATCCCAAGTCAAACTTTTTTTTTTTGCTTTTTTAACAGTATCACAGACAAACAGACAAACAATTCCCTAATGAAATTAAACAATTACAGTTATCACCACTATGTAATTGTGTTGAAACTATGCCACACGTATCTTCAAATCCTGCACACTTTGCTTCAGTACCTCGCACGCTCAGCACCTCGCTTGCTCTGGCTGGTTTATATAGTTCTACAGGACTTCCAGAAGCTGCCAGAAGCTTCTAGAAACAGGTGTGACTAATGCTACTGATTAAATCCCAAGTCAAACTTTTTTTTTTTGCTTTTTTAACAGTATCACAGACAAACAGACAAACAATTCCCTAATGAAATTAAACAATTACAGTTATCACCACTATGTAATTGTGTTGAAACTATGCCACACGTATCTTCAAATCCTGCACACTTTGCTTCAGTACCTCGCACGCTC
This sequence comes from Anomaloglossus baeobatrachus, assembly GCF_048569485.1. NCBI lineage: Eukaryota > Metazoa > Chordata > Amphibia > Anura > Aromobatidae > Anomaloglossus > Anomaloglossus baeobatrachus. The sequence continues at coordinate 498,851,827 of NC_134353.1, forward strand.
AGCACCTCGCTTGCTCTGGCTGGTTTATATAGTTCTACAGGACTTCCAGAAGCTGCCAGAAGCTTCTAGAAACAGGTGTGACTAATGCTACTGATTAAATCCCAAGTCAAACTTTTTTTTTTTGCTTTTTTAACAGTATCACAGACAAACAGACAAACAATTCCCTAATGAAATTAAACAATTACAGTTATCACCACTATGTAATTGTAACTATGCCACACTTATCTTCAAATCCTGCACACTTTGCTTCAGTGCCTCGTACGCTCAGCACCTCGCTTGCTCTGGCTGGTTTATATAGTTCTACAGGACTTCCAGAAGCTGCCAGAAGCTTCTAGAAACAGGTGTGACTAATGCTACTGATTAAATCCCAAGTCAAACTTTTTTTTTTGCTTTTTTAACAGTATCACAGACAAACAGACAAACTATTCCCTAATGAAATTAAACAATTACAGTTATCACCACTATGTAATTGTGTTGAAACTATGCCACACTTATCTTCAAATCCTGCACACTTCGCTTCAGTACCTCGCACGCTCAGCACCTCGCTTGCTCTGGCTGGTTTATATAGTTCTACAGGACTTCCAGAAGCTGCCAGAAGCTTCTAGGATGAAAACTTATTTTTCTTGAACGATACCGACTTCTTCCTGTACCACTGCTTGAAGAAGTTGTCTTCCAGAAACTGGCAGTAGATCTGGTAGTTGAGCTTCCCTCCATCCTCAGCCCAAAAAGGTCCCACAAGTTCATCTTTGATGATACCAGCCCATACAAGTACCCCACCTCCACTTTGCTGGCGTCTGAGTCGGAGTGGAGCTCTCTGCCCTTTACTGATCCAGTCTCTGGCCCATCCATCTGGCCCATCAAGAGTCACTCTCATTTCATCAGTCCATAAAACCTTTGAAAAGTCTGTCTTAAGATATTTCTTGGCCCAGTCTTGACGTTTTATCTTATGTTTCTTGTTCAAAGGTGGTTGTTTTTCAGCCTTCCTTATCTTGGCCATGGCTCTGAAATATGGCCAAACTGGTGGCAAATGGCACCTTGGCAGCTTCACGCTTGCTTTTCCTCAATTCATGGACAGTTATTTTGCACTTTTTTGCCCAACATGCTTCTTGTGACCCTGTTGGCTATTTGCCATGAAACGCTTGATTGTTCGGTGATCACGCTTCAAACGTTTGGCAATTTCAAGACTGTTGCATCCCTCTGCAAGACATCTCACCATTTTGGACTTTTCAGAGCCCCTCAAATCTCTTTTCTGATCCTTTGCCAAAGGAAAGAAAGTTGCCTAATAATTAAGCACACCTTATATCGGGTGTTTATGTCCTTAGACCACACCTCTCCTCATTACAGAAATGCACATCATCTGATTTACTAAATTGGTAGTTGGCTCTCAAGCCTATACAGCTTGGAGTAGGACAACATGTATAAAAATTATTATGTGATCAAAATACTCATTTGCCTAATAATTATGCACAGTGTAGGTCGGTCAAAAAAAAAAAAATCACATAGCACTTGAATGTCATCTGAGCCTTATCTGACTGCTATTCATATTTTACTGTGTAATGGGTAGGAAATATGTTTTATAAATATGAGAAAACAAATAAAAAAGGATCAAAATGAATCTAATGCACTGATAAAAACATGATCTATTTTTTCCTCCTACCCCAAAAAACAAGTCTGAATGAGGCTGTAATATTAAGCACATGGGTATTATCAATAATAGAGTTGAATAGGTTATTGGGTAATCACACCATATGCATTGTTCCTAACGGCAAGATTTAACTCTACACAGGGGATCTTTTTTGCTGGAACTTGGTGCCAATCATTTAGTAACGTAGACGGACCAAAAGATCCTGGAATAGGGTCATGTGTCCTGTGTGCAATTTTGTAAATGGATGAAAAATATACAAATAATATCCATTATCCAAAATCAAATTTTCCTACCCCAGAAAATGTGTTATGCATTGCTCCTTTCCTCAAGACAATTCCAAGTAGCAGGTGTACTTTCTTTAATATTATACTTTCATATATACGTTTGGTAACTTGCGTATTATATGACCTTGTTATTGCGCAGGTGAAAGGGCACGAAGCTTCCATACAACAGTTCTAGGATTAAACTTTAAATTAAAAAGTAAACTTCATCCATTAAAAAAATAGTCTTCTGTAATCTCTGATAAGAGGGGATACATTAAAATAGCTTCTAAGTAAAAGAGATTGCTGAATTAGCATTTTCTTTCTAGATAATCTGTTTTAACGAAGATACTTGTCCTGAAAGTACGTTAAGGATGCCAATTAACAGGAGGAGTTTTGCTATCCCGCTGCACAATCGTCAGCATTTTTAAGCAGGTTCCTTTTTTAGCATGTGGCGGTCATTAATTACAAACCTAAAATTAAATAATAATGGGAGACTATGGCAAATTGCCAATACTTTTCTCAGCTTAAGTGCCAGATCTTTCATACCTTTGTATTTCATATTTCAAAAGATCCAGCAGATGTCAGTAGACAGCCAGCGCTCTGCAAAGTAGTGTCTCCGCTGAGACCGTGAGAACATTCTGCTTACATAGGCGTTATGAAAACTCACACAGAATAAACAGGTCCTGCTACTGCGCTCAGCATTGCCAACAGCACTTCATCACTAGCTTGGTATAAAAATGGGGTAAACTGAATCAGTAAGTAGCTAAGGTATAGAATTGGGGGTTATATGCTAAGCTGCCTTACTTCTATTAAGAATGCATTAATAACCTACCCAAAAACATATATAAACTTGTAGGAAATAATGCAAAACTGTATATCAATTTCCTAGTGATTTAACCCTACAACAAGTAAAGAGCTAGTGTTCCACCAGACACTTGGGTCTTGTTTGAAAATAGTACATAGCGATTATATATATATCTATATATATAATTGCCTTATTCTGTCTGTCTGTCTTGCTCCAAAATTCTGTCGTTACCGCGACAAGCGTCGCATTGGCCGCTCGCCTCGGCTCCGCCCCCCCGCACGGATTGACCGCTCGCCCAGGCTCCGCCCCCCACATGGATTGGCCTCTTGCCCCGGCCCCCTGCACGCATTGGCAACTCGGCCCCGCCCCGCCCCCCTCACGCATTGCTTGCTCACTCTGTCCCCGCCCCCCGCACGCATTCCCCGAACCGACACGGAGCCCCGACTCCCAGGTGAGTGCTGTACCCCCGGGAGCCCACACCAGCGTACGCCGGCAACCCAACCGACACATACCCTCGCATTGCTGGGGTTGCCGGCATACACTGGTGTGGGCTCCCGTGCGTGCGGGGGGCGGGGTACGCTGGTAACCATGGTACACATCGGCTATTATTGTGTAGCGTGGTTACCAGCGTACACAGTGAGCGCATCAAGGTCCTGCAGCGGCGGAACACACACATAAGAACAGACACACACAAACACACACATCAGATCACACTCACTCTCACACACACCTCACACACACATCAGATCGCATCCACACACTCACAACATCCAGTGATATCGCTTGCTTCTCGGCAGCGATACTGTGCGTGCAGTGACCTTCCAGGACCTGTCGGAGGATCACATGGCCGGAAGCATGTGATATCTCCGGATGTTGTGAGTGTGAGCGCGTATGTGCGATATTGTCAATGTGTGTGTGCGTGTATGCGATCGTGTGTGTGCGTGTATGCGATCGTGTGTGTGCGTGTATGCGATCGGGTGTGTGCGTGTATGCGATCGGGTGTGTGCGTGTATGCGATCGGGTGTGTGCGTGTATGCGATTGGGTGTGTGCGTGTATGTGATCGGATGTGTGCGTGTATGCGATCGGATGTGTGCGTGTATGCGATCGGATGTGTGAGTGTCGGCAGAAGGCAGAAGAGCACTGCGTGCAGCACAGTTGCTGGGACCGCCCACCGGAGAGCACAGGCAGAAGTGGGGTGTGAGTGTATGCGATCAGATGTGTGCGTGTATACTGTCTGATGTGTGACTGTGGAGCACGATGGGGGGTGCACAGCATGGGGGATGGAGCACGATGAGGAGTGCGCAGCATGGGGGATGGAGCACGATGGGGAGTGTGCAGCATGGGGGATGGAGCACGATGGGGAGTGCGCAGCATGGGGGATGGAGCACGATGGGGAGTGCGCAGCATGGGGGATGGAGCACGATGGGGAGTGTGCAGCATGGGGGATGGATCACGATGGGGAGTGCGCAGCATGGGGGATGGAGCACGATGGGGAGTGCGCAGCATGGGGGGATGGAGCACGATGGGGGGTGCGCAGCATGGGGGATGGAGCACGATGGGGAGTGCGCAGCATGGGGGATGGAGCACGATGGGGGGTGCGCATCATGGGGGATGGAGCACGATGGGGAGTTCGCAGCATGGGGGATGGAGCATGATGGGGGGAGCGCAGCATGGGGGATGGAGCACGATGGGGGGTGCGCAGCATGGGGGATGGAGCACGATGGGGAGTGCGCAGCATGGGGGATGGAGCACGATGGGGGGTGCGCATCATGGGGGATGGAACACGATGGGGAGTGCGCAGCATGGGGGATGGAGCATGATGGGGGGTGCGCAGCATGGGGGATGGAGCACGATAGGGGGTGCGCAGCATGGGGGATGGAGCACGATGGGGAGTGCGCAGCATGGGGGATGGAGCACGATGGGGGGTGCGCAGCATGGGGGATGGAGCACGATGGGGAGTGCGCAGCATGGGGGATGGAGCACGATGGGGGTGCGCAGCATGGGGGATGGAGCACGATGGGGAGTGCGCAGCATGGGGGATGAAGCACGATGGGGAGTGCGCAGCATGGGGGATGGAGCACGATGGGGAGTGCGCAGCATGGGGGATGGAGCACGATGGGGAGTGCGCAACATGGGAGATGGAGCACGATGGGGAGTGCGCAGCATGGGGGATGGAGCACGATGGAGAGTGCGCAGCATGGGGGATGGAGCACGATGGGGAGTGCGCAGCATGGGGGATGGAGCACGATGGGGAGTGCGCAGCATGGGGGATGGAGCACGATGGGGGGTGCGCAGCATGGGGGATGGAGCACAATGGGGAGTGCGCAGCATGGGGGATGGAGCACGATGGGGAGTGCGCAGCATGGGGGATGGAGCACGATGGGGAGTGTGCAGCATGGGGGATGGAGCACGATGGGGAGTGCGCAGCATGGGGGATGGAGCACGATGGGGGGTGCGCAGCATGGGGGATAGAGCACGATGGGGAGTGTGCAGCATGGGGGATGGAGCACGATGGGGAGTGTGCAGCATGGGGGATGGAGCACGATGGGGAGTGCGCAGCATGGGGTATGGAGCACGATGGGGGGTGCACAACATGGGAGATGGAGCACAATGGGGAGTGCGCAGCATGGGGGATGGAGCACGATGGAGAGTGCGCAGCATGGGGGATGGAGCACGATGGGGAGTGCGCAGCATGGGGGATGGAGCACGATGGGGGGTGCGCAGCATGGGGGATGGAGCACGATGGGGAGTGCGCAGCATGGGGGATGGAGCACGATGGGGAGTGCGCAGCATCGGGGATGGAGCACGATGGGGAGTGTGCAGCATGGGGGATGGAGCACAATGGGGAATGCGCAGCATGGGGGATGGAGCACGATGGGGGGTGCGCAGCATGGGGGATAGAGCACGATGGGGGGTGCCCAGCATGGGGGATGGAGCACGATGGGGAGTGCGCAGCATGGGGGATGGAGCACGATGGGGAGTGCGCAGCATGGGGGATGGAGCACGATGGGGGGTGCGCAGCATGGGGGATGGAGTACGATGGGGGTGCGCAGCATGGGGGATGGAGCACGATGGGGAGTGCGCAGCATGGGGGATGGAGCACGATGGGGGGTGCGCAGCATGGGGGATGGAGCACGATGGGGAGTGCGCAGCATGGGGGATGGAGCACGATGGGGGGTGCGCAGCATGGGGGATGGAGCACGATGGGGAGTGCGCAGCATGGCGGATGGAGCACGATGGGGAGTGCGCAGCATGGGGGATGGAGCACGATGGGGAGTGCGCAGCATGGGGGATGGAGCACAATGGGGAGTGCGCAGCATGGGGGATGGAGCACGATGGGGGGTGTGCAGCATGGGGGATGGAGCACGATGGGGAGTGCGCAGCATGGGGGATGGAGCACGATGGGGAGTGCGCAGCATAGGGGATGGAGCACGATGGGGAGTGCGCAGCATAGGGGATGGAGCACGATGGGGGGTGCGCAGCATGGGGGATGGATCACGATGGGGGGTGCACAGCATGGGGGATGGAGCACGATGGGGGGTGCGCAGCATGGGGGATGGAGCATGATGGGGGGTGCGCAGCATGGGGGATGGAACACGATGGAGGGTGCGCAGCATGGGGGATGGAGCACGATGGGGGGGTGCGCAGCATGGGGGATGGAACACGATGGAGGGTGCGCAGCATGGGGGATGGAGCACGATGGGGGGGTGCGCAGCATGGGGGATGGAGCACGATGGGGGGTGTGCAGCATGGGGGATGCGCAGCCTGGGGGATGGAGCACGATGGGGGGTGCGCAGCATGGGGGATGGAGCACGATGGTGGATGCGCAGCATGGGGGATGGAGCACGATGGAGGGTGTGCAGCATGGGGTATGAAGCACGATGGGGGGTGCACAGCATGGGGGATGGAGCACAATGGGGGTGCGCAGCATGGGGGATGGAGTACAATGGGGGTGCACACCTCTCCCCAAAAGACACACACACTGCCACACGCGTACCGCACAACCCACCATACACACACTGGGAACCATAAACACCGCCCTACACAGACACCCACACACACAGACAACGCCGCACACACACAACACCCAACACACAAACACCGCAGCATACACAAATATACGCACATACCACGCAACACACACACATTGCACAAAACATACCTCTCTTTTTTTTACCAGCAATTCTACCTTCATTAAATATTTAAAAACATCAATTTTTATTGGATATATATTAAAAAATAGAACTTATCCCACACCGTGAGTGAATACACACAACCAACAAAAACAAAAAACGGACAAAATGAGGCCACAATAGGAGCCTCTTGAAATGCGGAGTTGCTGTGGAAATCGGGGTACTGTCTATTTAGGGCAATATGATCTAAATGCACGTTATCTCGGTCTGTTCGCTACCTATCAATGGAGATAAAACACAGAACACAAGAGTCTTTAAATTCACCAAGGTATGAAAACACCCCATAGACATCGTAGTACAAATGTATAAAACATTTTATTAATAATAGTGCACAGGGTATTACAAAATTACAGAGCAACAATCAGAGTAACCGGAATGGGTAGTGAAGGAAGAGGGGAGAACCCCACGTGACCCAGGATAGATGTCAAGTATTGAAAACAGGACCTGCTAAACAGATATATATGTATAGTAGCCTCTTGTCTATAGAAAGGCCCAATGTGTCGCTAGTTTGTCGCCCAAAGCATAGACATATGGCCTTCTAACGGGTCATACATCAAGTATAGCTAGAGGGGACCGTCGTGCCCCTCAGGACTCCCGGACGTTCTGCTTGTCACTGGTAAGCCCTCATGTCCTATAGATAGTTGATTAAACTATACAGTCTGGGCACCTCTGATTTGTTTATGCGGTTATAGCCTAGCTGTGTAGCGAATTTTGGCCATGGTGTCAGTCTCTTCTACATAGGCCTCTAGCTATACTTGATGTATGACCCGTTAGAAGGCCATATGTCTATGCTTTGGGCGACAAACTAGCGACACATTGGGCCTTTCTATAGACAAGAGGCTACTATACATATATATCTGTTTAGCAGGTCCTGTTTTCAATACTTGACATCTATCCTGGGTCATGTGGGGTTCTCCCCTCTTCCTTCACTACCCATTCCGGTTACTCTGATTGTTGCTCTGTAATTTTGTAATACCCTGTGCACTATTATTAATAAAATGTTTTATACATTTGTACTACGATGTCTATGGGGTGTTTTCATACCTTGGTGAATTTAAAGACTCTTGTGTTCTGTGTTTTAAATGCATTATTGAGTTGTTGCCTATAATTTCTGGATCTTTATGTTATCTATCAATGGAGATATAACTTATGTTACACGCACTCTAAAGTTAAATTGGTGCCCCCATTCCACGGCGGCTAGCCCTTGATAGCTGCCCCTAAACTCCCTCACTACTTTAGATGCAGGCAGTTTAGATAATAAATGATTAATCAGGGTGATCCCTTATGTTGAATATTTTCACGGCAGCTTTTCAACATAAATACAGTCCACAAAAAGTCCAAAAAGGAGAAATCGTTATTGTAAGAATTTGGGTACTATACCTCTAGATTAGGGCAATATGATCTAAATGTACCCTATCTCAGTCTGTCCGCTACCTATCAATGGAGATATAACTTACGTTACACGCACCCTAAAGTTAAATTGGTGCCCCCATTCCACGGCGGCTAGCCCTTGATAGCTGCCCCTAAACTCCCTCACTGATTTAGATACAGGCAGTTCAGAAAATAGAATGATTATTCAGAATATTCACTTATCTTAAGTATTTTTGCAGCGGCTTTTCCACATAGATACAGTAAGTGTCCCTCAAAGACGGTGCTTGTGGTCTGCCACAAGCACCGTCTTTGAGGGACACTTGCTGCCACATACAGTTAGGTCCAGAAATATTTGGACAGTGACACAAGTTTTGTTATTTTAGCTGTTTACAAAAACATGTTCAGAAATACAATTATATATATAATATGGGCTGAAAGTGCACACTCCCAGCTGCAATATGAGAGTTTTCACATCCAAATCGGAGAAAGGGTTTAGGAATCATAGCTCTGTAATGCATAGCCTCCTCTTTTTCAAGGGACCAAAAGTAATTGGACAAGGGACTCTAAGGGCTGCAATTAACTCTGAAGGCGTCTCCCTCGTTAACCTGTAATCAATGAAGTAGTTAAAAGGTCTGGGGTTGATTACAGGTGTGTGGTTTTGCATTTGGAAGCTGTTGCTGTGACCAGACAACATGCGGTCTAAGGAACTCTCAATTGAGGTGAAGCAGAACATCCTGAGGCTGAAAAAAAAGAAAAAATCCATCAGAGAGATAGCAGACATGCTTAGAGTAGCAAAATCAACAGTCGGGTACATTCTGAGAAAAAAGGAATTGACTGGTGAGCTTGGGAACTCAAAAAGGCCTGGGCGTCCACGGATGACAACAGTGGTGGATGATCGCCGCATACTTTCTTTGGTGAAGAAGAACCCGTTCACAACATCAACTGAAGTCCAGAACACTCTCAGTGAAGTAGGTGTATCTGTCTCTAAGTCAACAGTAAAGAGAAGACTCCATGAAAGTAAATACAAAGGGTTCACATCTAGATGCAAACCATTCATCAATTCCAAAAATAGACAGGCCAGAGTTAAATTTGCTGAAAAACACCTCATGAAGCCAGCTCAGTTCTGGAAAAGTATTCTATGGACAGATGAGACAAAGATCAACCTGTATCAGAATGATGGGAAGAAAAAAGTTTGGAGAAGAAAGGGAACGGCACATGATCCAAGGCACACCACATCCTCTGTAAAACATGGTGGAGGCAACGTGATGGCATGGGCATGCATGGCTTTCAATGGCACTGGGTCACTTGTGTTTATTGATGACATAACAGCAGACAAGACTAGCCGGATGAATTCTGAAGTGTACCAGGATATACTTTCAGCCCAGATTCAGCCAAATGCCGCAAAGTTGATCGGACGGCGCTTCATAGTACAGATGGACAATGACCCCAAGCATACAGCCAAAGCTACCAAAGAGTTCATGAGGGAAAAAAAGTGGAACATTCTGCAATGGCCAAGTCAATCACCAGATCTTAACCCAATTGAGCATGCATTTCACTTGCTCAAATCCAGACTTAAGACGGAAAGACCCACAAACAAGCAAGACCTGAAGGCTGCGGCTGTAAAGGCCTGGCAAAGCATTAAGAAGGAGGAAACCCAGCGTTTGGTGATGTCCATGGGTTCCAGACTTAAGGCAGTGATTGCCTCCAAAGGATTCGCAACAAAATATTGAAAATAAAAATATTTAGTTTGGGTTTGGTTTATTTGTCCAATTACTTTTGACCTCCTAAAATGTGGAGTGTTTGTAAAGAAATATGTAGAATTCCTACAATTTCTATCAGATATTTTTGTTCAAACCTTCAAATTAAACGTTACAATCTGCACTTGAATTCTGTTGTAGAGGTTTCATTTCAAATCCAATGTGGTGGCATGCAGAGCCCAACTCGCGAAAATTGTGTCACTGTCCAAATATTTCTGGACCTAACTGTATGCAGCTGAACATCAGAATGGCGATTGTGCCTTAAAACTCCTGATGAACCCCAATACATATTAGTGGGGAGAAACGCGTCGAGTTTTCTTTTTGGACTATTTGCGGACTGTATCTATGTGGAAAAGCCGCTGCAAAAATACTTAAGATAAGTGAATATTCTGAATAATCATTCTATTTTCTGAACTGCCTGTATCTAAAGTAGTGAGGGAGTTTAGGGGCAGCTATCAAGGGCTAGCCGCCGTGGAATGGGGGCACCAATTTAACTTTAGGGTGCGTGTAACATAAGTTATATCTCCATTGATAGGTAGCGGACAGACCGAGATAGGGTGCATTTAGATCATATTGCCCTAAATCGACAGTACCCCGATTTCCACAACAACTCCGCATTTCAAGAGGCTCCTATTGTGGCCTCATTGTGTCCGTTTTTTGTTTTTGTTGGTTGTGTGTATTTACTCACGGTGTGGGATAAGTTCTATTTTTTAATATATATCCAATAAAAATTGATGTTTTTAAATATTTAATGAAGGTAGAATTGCTGGTAAAAAATTGATATACTGCCTCTAAAAATAACTTCTTTCTAGTTTGAACAAAACATACCTCCCCCCAAAACACACACATGCACCCCACAGCCACACCCACACCAACCGCGCAACACACACAACACCACACACAGACAACACTGCAGACACACTGCGCTCCACAAACAACACAACACACACACAGCGCTCCACACAAACAACACCGATCTCACACACCCCCACCCAGACAACACACAGAACATTTACAGCCCCTACACAAACACTTGGCAACTACACACAACAACATCTATATATATATAACAAAAATCATACATTAACTATACAATAAATTCTAGAATACCCGATGCGTTAGAATCGGGCCACCTTCTAGTATATATACCTGTCACCAGTTTTTTTACTATTAAACCAAAAGTGTCACCTTCTGCAGATCCTGTGCTGCATTCTATGAAGGTGCACCTTGTTGCTGACCCCCCTTGCAGACCCCAAAAAGAACTTTATAAAATCCCACCGTGTTGTATGCTAATGAGCGATGTTGGCCAGATGGGCGGGCTCTATTTCGGCTCTTGTCCCTCCTTGTCGCCTTGTTTGCCGTCCTGTCATGACAAGGATGGCGCCACAGTCATCATCCCACGCTGCTGTCCAAGTCTCGCGCAGGCACAGTTTTCTCTGCCCCTATCGCGGGCCGAGCATAAAAACAGTTTACTTCACTCCCGCCGGCATGAGATCATGGTCGGCACTGTGCATGACAGCAGCGTCATCCTTGTACCCGACCATGAGTGTATGTATGTGTGTGCATATGTGTGTATGTCTGCTAAAAAAATCCGCACCATTGCATAACAATCACAAAATTTTGCACAGACACTCCATTCGACTCAGGGGATGTCATAGACTATGTTTTGAGGGGCAATTTTAACACTGCGCTTTACAGTTATTCACCAAAAAATCTGCCTCCATTAAAGTCCATTAAATGGAGCTGGGAGCCACAATGCCGTCAGAACTTCAGAAGAATGCACAGCCACGCCCTTGAATGCAATGTTGCATGTCACAATGCAGCCAAGGAAAGAGACAGACAGAGACCGACAAAAAGATATGGAAAGAGACAGGGAAAGAGACAGACAGGAAAAGAGATAGAGAGAGACAGACAGACAGGGAAAGAGACAGACAGATATGGAAAGAGATATAGAGACAGCTGGAAAGAGATAGAGAGACAGACAGGGAGACAGACAGACTGGGAAAGAGACAAATAGGGAAAGAGACAGAGAAAAGACAGACAGACAAAGAGATAAAGAGAGAGACAGAGAGAGACACAGACAGAGAGAGACAGAAAGAGAGGGAGACAGACAGAGACTGGAAGAGAAACAGAGAGACAGTTACTATCCCGGGGAGCACCGGATGCTACAGCTAGTATATATATATATATATATATATATATATATATATATATATATACATATACATATAAAGTACAGACCAAAAGTTTGGACACACCTTCTAATTCAAAGAGTTTTCTTTATTTTCATGACTCTGAAAATTGTAGATTCTCATAAAAGGCATCAAAACTATGAATTGACAAATGTGGAATGAAATACTTAACAAAAAAGTGTGAAACAACTGAAAATATGTCTTATATTCTAGGTTCTTCATAGTAGCCACCTTTTGCTTTGATTACTGCTTTGCACACTCTTGGCATTCTCTTGATGAGCTTCAAGAGGTAGTCACCGGAAATGGTTTTCACTTCACAGGTGTGCCCTTTCAAGTTTAATAAGTAGGATTTCTTGCCTTATAAATGGGGTTGGGACCATCAGTTGTGTTGTGCAGACGTCCGGTGGATACACAGCTGAAAGTCCTACTGAATAGACTGTTAGAGTTTGTATTATGGCAAGAAAAAAGCAGCTAAGTAAAGAAAAACGAGTGGCCATCATTACTTAAAGAAATGAATGTTAGTCAGTCCGAAAAATTGGTAAAACTTTGAAAGTGTCCCAAAGTGCAGTGGCAAAAACCATCAAAACGCTACAAAGAAACTGGCTCACATGAGGACCGCTCCAGGAAAGGAAGACCAAGAGTCACCTCTGCTGCGGAGGATAACTTTATACGAGTCACAAGCCTCAGAAATCACAGGTTAACAGCAGCTCAGATTAGAGACCAGGTCAATGCCGCACAGAGTTCTAGCAGCAGACACATCTCTAGAAGAACTATTAAGAGGAGACTTTGTGCAGCAGGCCTTCATGGTAAAATAGCTGCTAAGCTGCTAGGAAACCACTGCTAAAAACAGGCAACAAGCAGAAGAGACTTGTTTGGGCTAAAGAACACAAGGAATGGACATTAGACTAGTAGAAATCTGTGCTTTGGTCTGGAAAGTTCAAATTTGAGATCTTTGGATTCAACCACCGTGTCTTGGTAGAAAAGTTGAACGGATGGACTCTACATGCCTGGCTACCACCGTGAAGCATGGAGCAGGAGGTGTGATGGCGTGGGAGTGCTTTGCTGGTGACACTGTTGGGGATTTATTCAAAATTGAAGGCATACTGAACCAGCATGGCTACCACAGCATCTTGCAGCGGCATGCTATTCCATCCTGTTTGCATTTAGTTGGACCATCATTTATTTTTCAACAGGACAATGAGCCTCACCTCCAGGCTGTGTAAGGGCTATTTGACTAAGAAGGAGAGTGATGGGGTGCTATGCCAGATAACCTGGCCTCCACAGTCACCAGACCTGAACCCAAGCGAGATGGTTTGGGGTGAGCTGGACTGCAGAGTCAAGGCAAAAGGGCCATCAAGTGCTAAGCATCTCTGAAAACTCCTTCAAGACTGTTGGAAGACCATTTCCAGTGACTACCTCTTGAAGCTCATCAAGAGAATGCCAAGAGTGTGCAAAGCAGTAATGAAAGCAAAAGGTGGTTACTATGAAGAACCTAGAATATAAGTCACATTTTCAGTTGTTTCACACTTTTTTGTTAAGTATTTCATTCCACATGTTAATTCATAGTTTTGATGCCTTCAATGTGAATCTACAATTTTCAGAGTCATGAAAAGAAAGAAAACCCTTTGAATGAGAAGGTGTGTCCAAACTTTTGGTCTGTACTGTATATATATATATATATATATATATATATATATATATATATATATATATATATATATAAATATATATATATATTATATATATATATGCACAGTATCTCTCTCTCTCTCTCTCTCTCTCTCTCTCTCTCTCTCGCTCTCTGTATATATGTATATATAAATATATATAAAGTGCCTTTACCAATTGCCTCCAGAAGTCACCTAATTAGTAAATTTGATTCCGCCTATGGCTGGCTGGCAAATTTTGTCTTGGGGCAAACACAAAGCACTGGCCTGGGAGTTGTGACCAATCTTTACAATTAGACCGGGGCCACACGGGGCACTAGTGCGATCGTTCCCCTTGCATGACACTCGGCTCGCGCTGGCAGCACAGCTCGGCCGAGTGTCATGCGAGTGTCACTGCGACTGAGGTCCGATCATGCGATTGGACCTCAGCTGCGGGGGGCGGGCTGGCACTCAGGTGGGGCGGGCCAGCGCTGTAGAAGAGAGAGAGGGATTTATCTCACTCTCTTCTCCGTAGCCGGCTATTGCCATTCTCGCCCTGCACTCGCGGTACTGGTGTACCGCGAGTGCAGTGCGATTTTTCTCTCGCCCCATAGACTTGAATAGGTGCGAGAGAAAAAAGGAATGCATTACAGTCGTAGCATGCTGCGATTGTTTTCTCGGTCCGATTAGGGCTGAGAAAATAATCGCTCATGGGTGCTGACACACAGGCTAATATTGGTCCGAGTGGAATGCGATGTTTTATCCCATTCCACTTGCACCGATTTTCATGCCGTATATTTTAGGCCTAAGAATTCACATAAAATTCGGCAAGTGTAGTGCGAATTTGAGGCGTGGCTTCAATAAGTGATTTTACACAACTCAACCTGAATCGTCTTCTTTACTGCCTTACTATAATGTGTTACACACAACAAATGCTTCCTGAGACCCCAGGACCCCGTCCTTAACCTGCTTACATTTATAATCACATGCCCCATGCTGTAATGCCCCAGTGTGCGCAGTCACACATAGTGTAAGGCTGTGTGCGCACGTTGCGTTTTTTTCCGCGTTTTGAACTCCAGCATTTCAGTGCCAAATTGCATGCATTCTGCGTCCCCAGCAAAGTCTAAGAGAAGTCCGAAAATTCAATGCTCACGCTGCGTTTTTAAATGCAGCGTTTTGGATGCCAAAAATCGTTGCGGATAAAAAAGCAGCATGTCACTTCTTTTGTGCGTTGTATCTGCGTTCTCCACCCATTGAAATCAATGATGTGGGTCAAAACGCAGCCAAAATACACTTGGACTGCATTTTTGTTGCGTTCCGCATGCTTTTTTGACAAACAAAACGCAGGTCTTTTAGTCTCTCTCTGTCGATGTCAGTCAATCTCCACTTTGTCTGTCGATGTCGGTCAATCTCTCTGTCCGTCGGACGGTCTCTCCCCCTCTCTCATACTCACCGATCACGGGCACGGCGCTGCACAGCTGTCACAAAGCTCCAGCGGCTTTTCCTATTTTGAAAATGCTCATTATTCCATCTCATATTCCCTGCTTCCCCCGCCCACCAGCGCCTATGATTGGTTGCAGTCAGACATGCCCCCACGCTGAGTGACAGCTTTCTCACTGCAACCAATCACAGCCGCCGGGGGGCGGGTCTATATCGTGCAGTAAAATAAATAAATAAATAATTAACAAAAAACGCCGTGTGGTCCCCCCCAATTTTGATACCAGCCAGGGTAAAGCCACACAGCTGAAGGCTGGTAAGCTCAGGATGGGGAGCTTCATGTTATGTGGAGCCCCCCAGCATAACAATATCAGCCAGCAGCTGCCCGGAATTGCTGCATCCATTAGATGCGACAATCCCCGGGACTATACCCGGCTCATCCCGAATTGCACTGGTGCGGTGGCAATCCGGGTAATAAGGAGTTAATGGCAGCCCATTGCTGCCATTAAGTCCTAGGTTAATCATGGCAAACGTCTCCCCGAGATACCTTCCATGATTAACCTGTAAGTTAAAGAAAATGAACACACACATCCAAAAAATCCTTTATTTGGAATAAAAGAGAAAAAAACACCGTCTTTCTCCACTTTATTAATCCCCAAACACCCATCCAGGTCCGACGTAATCCACAGGACGCCCCACGACGCTTTCAGCTCTGCTAAATGAAGCTGACAGGAGCGGCCACAGACCACGACCGGTCTCTGTCAGCTCCACGCAGCAACTGAACTGAGTCACGCGATCAGCGATGATGTCACTCAGGTGACCCATGGCCGCCGCTGGATCCTCCAACTGTGACCTCAAGTCGCCCGAGTGACTGAAGTGAGCTGAGCGATCAGCGATGACGTCACAGGTGAGTTGCGGTCTCGGGTGGAGGACTCCAGCTAGCTGCGGTTAAACTGAGTGACGGCACCGTTGATCGCGCTGCTCACTTCAGTTACTCAGGGAATTTGCAGTCACCTATGAGTTCTTCACGGGTGACCGCTAATCAGGACGTGACACACAAACAGAGCTGCGGGATGACGATGATGTCGGGTGAAGTTCATCCGAGTTCATTGTTATCGCTCGACTTTGTCTGTGTCTGCTGTCAGCGGGCATGTAGCCGACGCAAAATGCATCCAAAATGCATGCATTTTAGGTGCATTTTTTTTGACAAACGCAGTGCTTACAGTTGTCCAGTCTGCCAGAGGGTGTGTTCTTCTCCACACTGCACACAACGCAACGTACGCACATACCCTAAGAGCAGTGGCGTACCATGAATAGAGGCAGGCCACACCACTGCTATGGGGCCCATGACCTGAAATGGGACCAATGACGGCTGCCCCCTGTGTCTGTGATTTCTCTTTCCTTATTCATAGCATGGGCTGCCCGGTCACCAAGCAGCTGATTAAGGCAGCAGGGGGCCCACACTGTTTGTACAGCTGCAGTCCACCGCAACACAGAGGAGCAGACACGCCCACACTGCACACCGCGCGCCCACTGCTGAAGAGGAGGGAATGGACAGGCAGCATCTTCTTCGAATCTGAGAGGTGTCAGAGATGCCAGGAGGAGAACAGCCAATCAGGAGAAGGGGCGGAGCTTGTTCATTACAGCGCGGGAGAATGAAAATATGGAAGGGCAGAAGGAATGAGCACAGATCTGAGAATTGCACGTAGAGAAAAGAGGCAGAAGTAGCAGAGAAAATGAGGAGAAGCGAGAACAGAAAGAATAGCAAGAAAAAGCAAAGAACAGGATCTGAGCACAGCCAGGAGGACTGACAGGAAGTGCAGCATGAGGTCGGAGGCTGCCACTAACATGATCTCTCATAGCACAGGAGCAGGTGATTATAATAATGTGCAAATGCCTGCCTGTAACACTACAGAAAGAAACTGTACTGTCACATCCCTGTGTGTTAACACTGTACTATCACATCCCTGTGTGTTAACCCTGTACTGTCACATCCCTGTGTGTTGACCCTGTACTGTTACATCCCTGTGTGTTAACCCTGTACTGTCACATCCCTGTGTGTTAACCCTGTACTGTTACATCACTGTGTGTTAACCCTGTACTGTAATGGTTTAGAAGAAAAAAAGCTCATGCATAATGGACGCGCAACCCCAATTGTAATAAATAGTAACTTTGGTCCACGTAAATAACAACTTTTATTAGGTCCAAAAAAGAGACACACACAAGTGTACATTAAAAACAATTCAAAAATGTGCAAGGAATACACAGGTACAAAAACGTCTTCCCTACGGAGATGGACAGGATATCACCATTCATGAGAGAGTAATGCAAAAAGATAATAATAACATGATCAAAATGCAATTGGTAATAATTCTCTATACCTCCTAAAATCCTAAAGTATAATTATATGACAAGGCAGGGCTCATGTACATTACAATTGCATGTGAAAGTCACAGTGTACAAAACACCACAATATTCATGTACAGAATGTTTCTAGAGTCTGGAGCCAATATAATAAGTACAGAACGCAAATGACAAGGGGAAACCGGGTAATGCTATCAGACCAAAAAGACACATAAATATGTATCAATAATAACATGTAACCAAGTATATGACACACACAGGTGTTACTAGTGCAATATTACTAGCAGCAAGGACAGTGCCAGATCTGATGCAAAAACCACCTTGAGCATGAGAGAGAGCCCTGCGGTAATTGAGAATGTAACCCCAAGAGGTGGTTGACCTATGACCAGTATGAGCCCTTGTGGTGGACCAGACCGGAGAGATGCCCTGTAGAGATTGTACGGACCAGTCTTACCACCCAGCATAAGTAAAAGAGGTTAAACCGTTACAATACACAGAACACCCCAAGTGTGGAGCAGGGAAAGGAGGTCATGGTGATACCAGAGGGAACGTGGAAGACCCCACGCGTATCGCTGCGGACAGCTTTGTCAGGGGAGGGTGTGTGTCCATTATGCATGAGCTTTTTTTCTTCCAAACCATTATTGCTTGCCTTTCATGCAGGACGCTGCAGCCATATTTTGCTTCATTTATAGCATCATTAGGGCTGTGCATCCGGCTTCTTTCCTTATTAACCCTGTACTGTGACATCACTGTGTGTTAACCCTGTACTGTGACATCACTGTATGTTAACCCTGTACTGGGACATCACTGTATGTTAACCCTGTACTGTGACATCACTGTGTGTATTATCCCTGTACTGTGACATCACTGTGTATTATCCCTGTACGGTGACATCACCGTGTGTTAACCCTGTACTGTGACATCACTGTGTGTATTATCCTGTACTGTGATATCACTGTGAGTTAACCCTGTACTGTGACATCACTGTGTAGTAACCCTGTACTGTGACATCGCTGTGTGTATTATCCCTGTACTGTGACATCACTGTGTATTATCCCTGTACGGTGACATCACTGTGTGTTAACCCTGTACTGTGACATCACTGTGTGTATTATCCTGTACTGTGATATCACTGTGAGTTAACCCTGTACTGTGACATCACTGTGTGTTAACCCTGTACTGTGACATCACTGTGTGTTAACCCTGTACTGTGACATCACTGTGTGTGTTAACCCTGTACTGTGACATCACTGTGTGTGTTAACCCTGTACTGTGACATCACTGTGTGTTATCCCTGTACTGTGCCATCACTGTGTGTGTTATCCCTGTACTGTGACATCACTGTGTGTATTATCCTGTACTGTGACATCACTGTGTGTATTATCCCTGTACTGTGACATCACTGTGTGTATTACCCCTGTACTGTGACATCGCTGTGTGTATTACCCCTGTACTGTGACATCGCTGTGTGTATTATCCCTGTACTGTGACATCACTGTGTGTATTATCCCTGTACTGTGACATCACTGTGTGTATTATCCCTGTACTGTGATACCACTGTGTGTATTACCCCTGTACTGTGACATCGCTGTGTGTATTACCCCTGTACTGTGACATCACTGTGTGTATTACCCCTGTACTGTGACATCACTGTGTGTTTTACCCCTGTACTGTGACATCACTGTGTGTATTACCCCTTTACTGTGACATTACTGTGTGTATTACCCCTGTACTGTGACATCACTGTGTGTTAACCCTGTACTGTGACATCACTGTGTGTTAACCCTGTACTGTGACATCACTGTGTGTATTATCCCTGTACTGTGATATCACTGTGAGTTAACCCTGTACTGTGACATCACTGTGTGTTAACCCTGAATTGTGACATCACTGTGTGTTAACCCTGTACTGTGACATCACTGTGTGTGTTAACCCTGTACTGTGACATCACTGTGTGTGTTAACCCTGTACTGTGACATCACTGTGTGTTATCCCTGTACTGTGCTATCACTGTGTGTGTTATCCCTGTACTGTGACATCACTGTGTGTATTATCCTGTACTGTGACATCACTGTGTGTGTTATCCCTGTACTGTGACATCACTGTGTGTTAACCCTGTACTGTGACATTGCTGTGTGTATTATCCCTGTACTGTGACATTGCTGTGTGTATTATCCCTGTACTGTGACATCGCTATGTGTATTATCCCTGTAATGTGACATCACAGTGTGTATTATACCTGTACTGTGACATCACTGTGTGTGTTATCCCTGTACTGTGACATCACTGTGTGTGTTATCCCTGTACTGTGACATCACTGTGTGTGTTATCCCTGTACTGTGACATCACTGTGTGTTAACCCTGTACTGTGACTTTGCTGTGTATATTATCCCTGTACTGTGACATTGCTGTGTGTATTATCCCTGTACTGTGATACCACTGTGTGTATTACCCCTGTACTGTGACATCGCTGTGTGTATTACCCCTGTACTGTGACATCACTGTGTGTATTACCCCTGTACTGTGACATCACTGTGTGTATTACCCCTGTACTGTGACATCACTGTGTGTATTACCCCTTTACTGTGACATTACTGTGTGTATTACCCCTGTACTGTGACATCACTGTGTGTTAACCCTGTACTGTGACATCACTGTGTGTTAACCCTGTACTGTGACATCACTGTGTGTATTATCCCTGTACTGTGATATCACTGTGAGTTAACCCTGTACTGTGACATCACTGTGTGTTAACCCTGAACTGTGACATCACTGTGTGTTAACCCTGTACTGTGACATCACTGTGTGTGTTAACCCTGTACTGTGACATCACTGTGTGTGTTAACCCTGTACTGTGACATCACTGTGTGTTATCCCTGTACTGTGCCATCACTGTGTGTGTTATCCCTGTACTGTGACATCACTGTGTGTATTATCCTGTACTGTGACATAACTGTGTGTGTTTTCCCTGTACTGTGACATCACTGTGTGTTAACCCTGTACTGTGACATTGCTGTGTGTATTATCCCTGTACTGTGACATTGCTGTGTGTATTATCCCTGTACTGTGACATCGCTATGTGTATTATCCCTGTAATGTGACATCACAGTGTGTATTATACCTGTACTGTGACATCACTGTGTGTGTTATCCCTGTACTGTGACATCACTGTGTGTGTTATCCCTGTACTGTGACATCACTGTGTGTGTTATCCCTGTACTGTGACATCACTGTGTGTGTTATCCCTGTACTGTGACATCACTGTGTGTGTTATCCCTGTACTGTGACATCACTGTGTGTGTTATCCCTGTACTGTGACATCACTGTGTGTTAACCCTGTACTGTGACTTTGCTGTGTATATTATCCCTGTACTGTGACATCGCTGTGTGTATTATCCCTGTAATGTGATATCACTGTGTGTATTATCCCTGTACTGTGACATCACTGTGTGTGTTATGCCTGTACTGTGACATCACTGTGTGTTATTTCCCTGTGCTGTGATTTATTATGGTACCTAAAGCTATAAAGAGGGTCATAATTGTTACTATTATATGGGAGAGACATCTGAAAATTTATATTGTGTGTGCGGTGAGGGGCACAATGGAGGACATTGCTACTTTAGGCCACGTTCACACACTGCAGATTTTTTTTGGGGGATTTGTGGTGTGAACCCACTGGTCTTAGTGCAGTGGCCTTTGCTCAGTACAGGACGGTGGTTATATTCAGACTCCATGTGGTGATAATATTTGGTCAGAGTGTGGCGGCATTATTTTGCAATGTATAGTAGTATTATAGGTCTTGGTATGGTGGGTGCAGTTCAATAATACTATATAATGTGTTATTTGGTAATTGTATGACTATTTTGTCGCAGCATTACTCAGCGACCGTCAGGACCTGCGCTGCCCAGCAACCGTCGGGCCCTGCGCTGCCCAGCGACCGTCAGTCTACTGGACTGGTAGATGTATAGCCTGGCTAGGATAAAGATTAATCCATAATGTGTATATGCGTCCCCAGTAACTTTTATACTCCCCCTCCCCACACTGGCTCCCCAGTAACTTGTATGGCCCCCCAGTAACATATATGCTGTTTATTATGTTAATATTTTATTGTATTTTTTTTTTATTTGGGGGGGGGGCATTTAGACTTTTGGTATGGGGCCCCATGATTTCTATGTACGCCCCTGCCTAAGAGTAAGATACAGACATGACAATTGCTTAAGAAACGTCAGCTTCACTGTGTACTGAATCTACTAATACACTTAGGCATCAATTCATCCAAATGTTTTTGCCAGAATTCTAGCACAATACACTTTGAAAAGTTACAATCTGCTGCCCCCGTGGAAGCAGCCGAGCTGCTCGGATCCGAGTTCGCTGTGGCTCGAGGGTCTCCGGACCCAGGTGTCGCGCGGCCACTCACATGAAAGGGGGTATTTACAGGGGAGTTAGTATAAAGTTTGTGACACCACCCGTGGTGTGCGGTAATTAGGAGTACCGCCGCTGCCGTTGGGAGTACCCGGGGTGATGAAGTGGGGCAGCAAGGTGTTGTCCCAGACCGGTGATGGTGCTAGGCTGCCGGCTGTCCTCCTCGACAGTTCCAGGCCCCTTGCCACAATCCCCTGCGACTGGGGGTCCGACTCCTCTAGGGCCAGACCACCGTCTGCAACCTAGACAGTTCCTTCAGGAGTCACTACTCCCGACTTCCTCTGAGCTCCTTACAGCTCGAGGGCTACTTCCCAACCTCCCTCAATCAACTCTCAACTCCTCACTCCAACTGACTCACTCCTCACCTCACCTCCCTGACCCCCCAGGTGGGCGACTCTATTCCACTCAAGCCGTCCACTGGTGTGTCTGGTGGGTGTCGTGCAGGGTGTATCTAGGATTTGATTTGCTGTTGGAGGCAACAGCATTTAGTTAGGGACCCAGAACCAAGAGGGAGGTGGAATACTGCACGGAAGGGCAGCTTGTGCAGTACCCTGTGACGACCTGATAGTCCAGGGGCGTCACAACAACATTTTTGCGCAACTTCAAATTGTTCAAAATTGTTGTGCCTTTTGCAGTTTTCACCTAGTCTTGGCTAGATACACTAAAGTGGAAAGAACATGGGCGGGAAGGGTCACGGTGAAGTTCACCCACCAAATTCTGGAAAAGTTATGCCACTTTAGTGGCCTAACTTATACCAGACTTCTGGCAAGGTGTACATCAGTGATGAGATATGCTTAATGAATTAGGTGCATCGTACTCCTACCTCCTACACGACCATCACTAAGACAGACATTTGAAACACCAGGCTCAAAGGAAATCTGTCAGCAGGTTTTTGCTACAGTATGTAATCTAAATACAGCATGCTGTAAGGGGTAACACACAGATTTAAGTGATGTGCCTCTTAATACACTGTGTGCTGTTGTTTACCTGCAATGCTTATTTTAGCTATAGGAAATTATCATTCCCGAACTAGTCAACTAGTCCTGCACTCCCCTTGTTGTGATTAGCAACTCACTGTCTATAGACATTGTACAATACAGAATCACATACACAACTCAACTACATCTGCACACACACAGGGCCAGCTTTCTCAGCTCTGCTGCATTGCTGAATCTAAAAACTCTGATTATGTCAGAACTGCTATACCAAGTAAACTAAATGAATCATCATTTGATTCAGAGTCTTTTTTGCCTACATTATGCTGCTTAGATGAAGTACCTTGTGATAGATTGCCTTTAAATTGGCGGTCTTTTGCATACTTTGCATTAAGGGGTATTCCCATCTCGAAGATCCCATCCCATTATGTAATAGGAGTAACAATAATAATATTATCAAATATAGTATCATTCTCCTGATAACCTATGTCAGTTTCCTCATATGCAGGGCACTGCAGCTTATGTTTCCATGGTTATGGTTACTATGGTGCTCCTGGCCACGGTTGTACTGGATAGCCGTCCTGTCCGGGAGCTCTTCTCACATACTGCTGTGCCTCAGGCCTGAAACACACGTCCGTTAAAAACACGCACGTGCCGCGAGACACGTATTTCCCCTGCGTGTTGCGTGTGGTAAGTACATGTCTCGGGTACGTGCGGTCCACGTGTGTTCTACGTGTGCTATCCGCGATAGCACACGTAGATCTGGTAATTTGCATACTCACGTGGTCCTTCCTGCTGACCGTGGTGCTGATCTTCGGTCTCCAGCCCTGCCGTCTCCCCGCTGCTGCTGCTGCTGCCGGCCGCAGTGAAGTGAATATTAAATGAGCATAATGAGCGGCGGTCGGCAGCAAGTGGCAGCAGCGGCAGAGACAGGAGGGCTGGAGAAGGTGAGTAAATGTTTGTTTTTTTTTCACTGACACGTGTGTTTTCTCCGGCACGTGTTACACGGGACCGCATCAACACTACATCCGTGTGGTACGGGTTCGGGCCGTGTGACACCCGTGCTGCCGGAGAAAACGTGGACATGTCAGCGTGTAGAAAAACGCACACACATGTACATACGCACACGGACACACGTTCCGTGTGGTTTTACGTGTGTGTGCCTGCTACAATAGGGTAGCATTGCTGAACGTGTCTCCGTGCCGCTGGTACGTGCAAAAAATGGCAAACACGTACCGGCGGCACGGATGTGTGTCGGAGGCCTCACATTGTACCGTCTGCAGGAGCAGCGCTCAGTTGTTACACACGCAGCTGAAGGAAGCAGTTTTGTGTAAAAAAAATATATACTGAAGCTAAATTTTAGTCAGCCACCAATTGTACAAGTTCTCCCACTTAAAAAGATAAGAGAGGCCTGTAATTGACATCATAGGTAGACCACAACTATAAGAGACAAAATGAGAAAACAAATCCAGAAAATCACCTTGTCTGATTTGGCAAGATTTTTCTTGCACATTATGGTGGAAAATAAGTATTTAGTCACCTAAAGACAAGCAAAATTTCTGGCTCTCACAGACCTGTAACTTCTTCTTTAAGAGGCTCCTCTGTCCTCCACTCATTACCTGTAGTAATGGCACCTGTTTGAACATGTTATCAGGATGAAAGAGACATGTCTACAACCTCAAACAGTAACACTCCAAACTCCACTATGATGAAGACCAAAGAGCTGTTGAAGGACACCAGAACCAAAATTGTAGCCCTGCACCAGGCTGGGAAGACTGAATCTGCAATAGGCAAGCAGCTTGGTGTGATGAAATCAACTGTGGGAGCAATAATATGAAAATGGAAGACATACAAAACCACTGATAATCTCCCTCGATCTGGGGCTCCTCGCAAGATCTCACCTCGTGGGTTCAAAATGATTACAAGAATGGTGAGCAAAAATCTCAGAACTACACAGGGGGACTTAGTGAATGACCTGCATAGAGCTGGGACCACTGTAACAAAGGCTATCATCAGTAACACACTATGCTGCCAGAGACTCAGATCCTGCAATGCCAGACATGTTCCCCTGCTTAAGCCTCATTATCTTCATCGATTATTCACCGCACTCAGGACCTTGAAGCCAGAGCATCGCGGGGACAGCGCTGGATACAGCACCGCCGAGGACAGCACCGGACAGGTGAGTATACTGCAAGCACAGTGACATCCAGGAGGTCATCGGAGTTCCCAATGAACTCTGATGACATCCTGATGACCCCCACGACACTCGCGCTACAGCTTCACAGGTTCATCAGAGTTCATTAGAAACTGTGATGAGTCCTCGATGCTGTCCCCGCGATGATCTGGCTTCCAGGTTCTCACTACACACACACACACACACACACACAAAAACACACGTATACATTGAGCACACATACACACATTTGTATACACACATAGCAGACACACATCGATAATACACCGAGCACATACACACACATAGCGCACATACATGTAGACACTGATCACACACACACACACACTGCTGTGGTCCCCGGCACTGAAGTCCCCAGCGCTGTCCCCGTTTCCAGCTCCACAGGGCACTGAATATTCAGTGAGTATAATGAGCGGCGATAAGGAGCGGGAGGCAGCAGTGCCGGAGACAGCATTGCTGGAGAGAGGTAAATATAGAAAATATTTTTATTAAAAAGACCCATGTATTCTCCGGTACGTGTCACACTGATGTCACAGATCATATCAGTGTGCGATCCGTGTGAAACCCGTGCTGCTGGAGAAAAAACGGACATGCCTGCGTGTGTGTCTGTGGGGTCATGAGAGGTCACACGGTGCGTGTGAAAACACGGACGTGTGAGTAACAGCAAATAATAACATGGGTACATGTGGCATCCGTTTTAAAAACGGATGTCACACGTACCTAAAACACGGACGTCTGAAACCAGCCTTAATTGAATGATGCTTCTCACATTTTTGTATGAAGGTTCATACACATGGTGTGGGGCAGCCAGCAGCATCATCAGCAGTGCAGCACTTTCTGCTTCCTGCTCTTTAATTAGGGAGGCAGCACACTGCAACCTCTAGTGACTGCAACTCTACCAATGAATACTGCTCCACCAATCAGAAAGCAGGATGGACACAGCAGCTTCTTCTGGCCCCTAATCATTGTGATGCTGATGGATGGAAGATCATTTATTTTTTTAACTAGAATGTTTTTATTAAGATTTTCAATATACAGACAAAACCACGTTGGAGGCAAACTTGCCGCTTTCCCACACCCAACCCACCCCCCAACTTAAAAACTCCCAAGAAACATTTTCATGCAGCCCTGTGTAGTAAATACCGCTAGTCAGATAATCACCAACGTACAGTAACAATTTACAAGTTCAGATTAAGATAGATTATTGCTATAGGTTTAGTAATTACAGTTTCCACGCTGTTCACCACACCAGTCCCTTACAGCGTGAATTCCATTAAGTTCAGACTTTGCACCTCTTCAATAGCTCTTTATTAAAATAAACCCAGACGAAATCTAGCCAGCTTTCTCGAGGCTAGCCCTGACCCATCAATCCACTGTGCCCATATTTTTTCAAATTTGAGAACACAATTCCTTTTACGATATATGCCTTTCTCCAAATTTATCAGTCAATTAATTTTATTTACAGTCATATGAAAACGTTTGGGCACCCCTATTAATGTTAACCTTTTTTCTTTATAACAATTTGGGTTTTTCAACAGCTATTTCAGTTTCATGTATCTAATAACTGATGGACTGAGTAATATTTCTGGATTGAAATGAAAAAATTTGTTTAAAAGAACTGAAGTCCTCAGTGGTTGATACCTTTTAATGGCTAACTGAAAAGATGGTAATAATTGCAAGCTTTCGAGACTACTCAGGTCTCTTCATCAGGCATGGTATAACACAAAATCTGAAGAGTCACATATTTATACACAACAGGACATAGAATGGGGCAGTAAAAAAAAACAAACAAAAAGAATTGGATTGAAATGAGGTTTATTGTACTAACAGAAAACGTGCAATCCGCATTTAAACAAAATTTGACCGATGCAAAAGTATGGGCACCCTTATCAATTTCTTGATTTGAACACTCCTAACTACTTTTTACTGACTTACTAAATAAATAAATTGGTTTTGTGACCTCATTAACCTTTGAACTTCATAGGCAGGTGTTTCCAATCATGAGAAAAGGTATTTAAGGTGGCCACTTGCAAGTTGTTCTCCTATTTGAATCTCCTATGAAGAGTGGCATCATGGGCCCCTCAAAACAACTCTCAAATGATCTGAAAACAAAGATTATTCAACATAGTTGTTCAGAGGAAGGATACAAAAAGCTGTCTCAGAGATTTAAACTGTCAGTTTCCACTGTGAGGAACATAGTAAGGAAATGGAAGAACACAGGTACAGTTCTTGTTAAGCCCAGAAGTGGCAGGCCAAGAAAAATATCAGAAAGGCAGAAAAGAAGAATGGTGAGAACAGTCAAGGACAATCCACATATAACTGAATAGGATAACTGAAGTGAGCTCTAATATATATATATTATGAGTGCAAGCCAAAAAATACATACTATATAAGGATAAGGCTGCACATCAAACTTAGATAATGGTATAATGCCTCAAGCATATGGAAAAATATTGGAATATACAATGAAAAATGCTACTTGCTAATTTGAACATGTGAATAATGAATTGCATACCTGCCATGGACATTAGGAAAAAGGAGATATTTAGCAATCGCATTGATCAATGTAACTGAGCCCCAAGACCTCGTCAAGGTATATCTCTATATTGGGGTCCATAGCTCTGTGACCCTAACTGTGTGTCATCTCATTGCAATTAAAAACTGCTGTGGGTGAAGAGGGGTAACTAAGGACTTTCTTATATAGGAGATGGAAAAAACATGGCCAAAAGGGGCGGAGCTGTGTTCACATTCAGAAAAAAACTACATATGACTGAATAGGATAACTGAAGTGAGCACTAATATATATATATTATGAGTGCAAGCCAAAAAATACATACTATATAAGGATAAGGCTGCACATCAAACTTAGATAATGGTATCCTTATATAGTATGTATTTTTTGGCTTGCACTCATAATATATATATATATTAGTGCTCACTTCAGTTATCCTATTCAGTTATATGTAGTTTTTTTCTGAATGTGAACACAGCTCCGCCCCTTTCGGCCATGTTTTTTCCATCTCCTATATAAGAAAGTCCTTAGTTACCCCTCTCCACCCACAGCAGTTTTTAATTGCAATGAGATGACACACAGTTAGGGTCACAGAGCTAGGGACCCCAATATAGAGATATACCTTGACGAGGTCTTGGGGCTCAGTTACATTGATCAATGCGATTGCTAAATATCTCCTTTTTCCTAATGTCCATGGCAGGTATGCAATTCATTATTCACATGTTCAAATTAGCAAGTAGCATTTTTCATTGTATATTCCAATATTTTTCCATATGCTTGAGGCATTATACCATTATCTAAGTTTGATGTGCAGCCTTATCCTTATATAGTATGTATTTTTTGGCTTGCACTCATAATATATATATATATTAGTGCTCACTTCAGTTATCCTATTCAGTTATATGTAGTTTTTTTCTGAATGTGAACACAGCTCCGCCCCTTTCGGCCATGTTTTTTCCATCTCCTATATAAGAAAGTCCTTAGTTACCCCTCTCCACCCACAGCAGTTTTTAATTGCAATGAGATGACACACAGGGTCACAGAGCTAGGGACCCCAATATAGAGATATACCTTGACGAGGTCTTGGGGCTCAGTTACATTGATCAATGCGATTGCTAAATATCTCCTTTTTCCTAATGTCCATGGCAGGTATGCAATTCATTATTCACATGTTCAAATTAGCAAGTAGCATTTTTCATTGTATATTCCAATATTTTTCCATATGCTTGAGGCATTATACCATTATCTAAGTTTGATGTGCAGCCTTATCCTTATATAGTATGTATTTTTTGGCTTGCACTCATAATATATATATATTAGTGCTCACTTCAGTTATCCTATTCAGTTATATGTAGTTTTTTTCTGAATGTGAACACAGCTCCGCCCCTTTCGGCCATGTTTTTTCCATCTCCTATATAAGAAAGTCCTTAGTTACTCCTCTCCACCCACAGCAGTTTTTAATTGCAATGAGATGACACACAGTTAGGGTCACAGAGCTAGGGACCCCAATATAGAGATATACCTTGACGAGGTCTTGGGGCTCAGTTACATTGATCAAAGCGATTGCTAAATATCTCCTTTTTCCTAATGTCCATGGCAGGTATGCAATTCATTATTCACATGTTCAAATTAGCAAGTAGCATTTTTCATTGTATATTCCAATATTTTTCCATATGCTTGAGGCATTATACCATTATCTAAGTTTGATGTGCAGCCTTATCTAGTATGTATTTTTTGGCTTGCACTCATAATATATATATATATTAGTGCTCACTTCAGTTATCCTATTCAGTTATATGTGGTTTTTTTCTGAATGTGAACACAGCTCCGCCCCTTTCGGCCATGTTTTTTCCATCTCCTATATAAGAAAGTCCTTAGTTACCCCTCTCCACCCACAGCAGTTTTTAATTGCAATGAGATGACACACAGTTAGGGTCACAGAGCTAGGGACCCCAATATAAAGATATACCTTGACGAGGTCTTGGGGCTCAGTTACATTGATCAATGCGATTGCTAAATATCTCCTTTTTCCTAATGTCCATGGCAGGTATGCAATTCAATATTCACATGTTCAAATTAGCAAGTAGCATTTTTCATTGTGTATTCCAATATTTTTCCATATGCTTGAGGCATTATACCATTATCTAAGTTTGATGTGCAGCCTTATCTAGTATGTATTTTTTGGCTTGCACTCATAATATATATATATATTAGTGCTCACTTCAGTTATCCTATTCAGTTATATGTGGTTTTTTTCTGAATGTGAACACAGCTCCGCCCCTTTCGGCCATGTTTTTTCCATCTCCTATATAAGAAAGTCCTTAGTTACCCCTCTCCACCCACAGCAGTTTTTAATTGCAATGAGATGACACACAGTTAGGGTCACAGAGCTAGGGACCCCAATATAAAGATATACCTTGACGAGGTCTTGGGGCTCAGTTACATTGATCAATGCGATTGCTAAATATCTCCTTTTTCCTAATGTCCATGGCAGGTATGCAATTCAATATTCACATGTTCAAATTAGCAAGTAGCATTTTTCATTGTGTATTCCAATATTTTTCCATATGCTTGAGGCATTATACCATTATCTAAGTTTGATGTGCAGCCTTATCTAGTATGTATTTTTTGGCTTGCACTCATAATATATATATATTAGTGCTCACTTCAGTTATCCTATTCAGTTATATGTAGTTTTTTTCTGAATGTGAACACAGCTCCGCCCCTTTCGGCCATGTTTTTTCCATCTCCTATATAAGAAAGTCCTTAGTTACCCCTCTCCACCCACAGCAGTTTTTAATTGCAATGAGATGACACACAGTTAGGGTCACAGAGCTAGGGACCTCAATATAGAGATATACCTTGACGAGGTCTTGGGGCTCAGTTACATTGATCAATGCGATTGCTAAATATCTCCTTTTTCCTAATGTCCATGGCAGGTATGCAATTCATTATTCACATGTTCAAATTAGCAAGTAGCATTTTTCATTGTATATTCCAATATTTTTCCATATGCTTGAGGCATTATACCATTATCTAAGTTTGATGTGCAGCCTTATCCTTATATAAAGGACAATCCACAGACCACCTCCAAAGACCTGCAGCATCATCTTGCTGCAGATGGTGTCAATGTGCATCGGTCAACAATACAGCGCACGTTGCACAAGGAGAAGCTGTATGGGAGAGTGATGCGAAAGAAGCCGTTTCTGCAAGCACGCCACAGAGTCGCCTGAGGTATGCAAAAGCACATTTGGACAAGCCAGTTACATTTTGGATGAAGGCCCTGTGTACTGATGAAACAAAGATTGAGTTGTTTGGTCATACAAAAAGGCATTATGCATGGAGGCAAAAAAGCACGGCATTCCAAGAAAAGCACTTGCTACCCACAGTAGAATTTGGTGGAGGTTCCATCATGCTTTGTGGCTGTGTGGCCAATGCCGGCATCGGGAATCTTGTTAAAGTTGAGGGTCGCATGGATTCAACTCAGTATCAGCAGATTCTTGACAATAATGTGCAAGAATCAGTGACGAAGTTGAAGTTACACAGGGGATGGATATTTCAGCAAGACAATGATCCAAAACACCACTCCAAATCTACTCAGGCATTCATGCAGAGGAACAATTGCAATGTTCTGAAATGGCCACCCCAGTCCCCAGACCTGAATATCATTAAACATCTGTGGGATGATTTGAAGCGTGCTGTCCATGCTCGGCGACCATCAAACTTTACTGAACTGTAATTGTTTTGTAAACAGGAATGGTCAAATATACCTTCATCCAGGATCCAGGAACTTATTAAAAGCTACAGGAAGCGACTAGAGGCTGTGATTTTTGCAAAAGGAGGATCTACAAAGTATTAATGTCACTTTTATGTTGAGGTGCCCATACTTTTGCACTCGTCGAATTTTGTTTAAATGCGGATTGCACGTTTTATGTTAGTACAATAAACCTCATTTCAATCCAGAAATATTACTCAGTCCATCAGTTATTAGATATATGAAACTGAAATAGCTGTTGCAAAAACCCAAATAGCTATAAAGAAAAAAGGTTAACATTAATAGGGGTGCCCAAACTTTTTCATATGACTGCATATATTCAGCAATTGTAGGGGCTTGATCAGAAATCCAATACTGAGCTATCAATTTTCTGGCCAAGAAAAGCATTCTGGATACGGCCAGCTTCCCCTCCTCCTCAATCAGTAGATCCTCAATGTACCCCAAAATGCAAACAAAGGGCGTTAGGTTCAGCTCAATCAAATACACTCTATTAACTATCCCGGTTACCCCTCTCCAAAATACTTCAAGATTTGGGCACGACCACACCATATGTAGTAGATTAGCTGTGTTTATGTGGCACCTTGGGCAGAGAGGATTGGATCTGACTCCAACATCAAACAAAAATTTGAGTGTACAGTAGACCTGATGAATTACATATAAGTGAGACAGGCGGTGAGCTTTTCCCAGAGAGAGACCAAGAGACCCAGAACCCTCTCTAAAATTTCTGTCCATAGACTGTCTTCAATTGGCCCTATATCCCGTTACCACCTCTCCTTCGCATTCACTGGGTGATTCAGAAGCACCAAATATAATATGTCCCAGTATAAATAGGAGATAACCCCTGCTGAGCCAATAGACATTGCAATACGCTGTATAATCTTATTTTGTTGAATCGGTCTACCTACAATAAGACTCTCTGCTTGATATGCATGTCTCATTTGTACAGTAAATACTTGTAGAATTTTGAGTTCTGAATCCCAATTCCATTTGTAGATATGCAAATTCTCTGATCTGATCCCCATCTACTATGTGTCCAAATCTACTTATCCCTCTCCGGGCCCAGCTTTCAAACCCCTCCAATCGATACAGGTTAGAGAGCCAATGGTTCCTCTAAATTGAGGTACAGTATATTGAAAGACTCCCTGAATGTTCTGTATCTTTTTATTTTATCCCATAATTTGTGGATTAACAGCAGAGTAGGGGATCATGCGTCAACGTCCCGAAGCCCCCCGACTCCAATACCTCGTATAGACTATGGGAGCCAAAGTATTCTTGTAGAAGCTGCCACTGAGCACCCCCGGGTCCTCCCAACCACGGATATGCTGAAGCTGAGCTGCCATATAATATACCCATGGATTGGGGACAACCAGACCCCTGTTACTCTTTCCTTGCTGTAAGGTCTCCAGCCTGACCCGTGGGCCCCATATCAGTTCTTCTCTAAAGAAAAATTTCTGTGGCACCAGTGGCACCCTGGACAAGCCAGGACGTCACAGGTACTGCAACAACACACCTCCCACACCGGCTAGGCACATCAAAGTCAGACAAAAATCCTTGTTGCCTCCCTCCAGGGGCTGATGTCCACACCAGGGGGTGGAGCCAGGCAGTGGGCCCCACCCACCGAGGAGTTCACAGTCCTGGAGGCGGGAAAAGGAAGGGAGAGAGGAGAGTTCAGTTTGGAGAGTGGAAGAGTGAGGTGGTAGTGGAGCAGACTGACCGTGTCCAGGTGCGTGGCCCGGGCACATACAGCAAGGTTGGCAGACGGTGGTGACCGTCTGCAGGAGGGGCTGATTGACGTGAACTGTAAGGACCGGGGATGGGCGGTGGCCCGCCGGTACCGGATCGGGGGGCGAAGAGAAGCCAGCACCATTCGGCAGGGCCTACGGACCCCGACCAGGCTTGGAGTCACCGTAAAACCAGTCAAATCTGTTAGCGAAGGGAACCTCCGGGGTTTCCCAGCAGTCAAGACCCGATTGAAGGCAACCTGTTGTGAATGTTAGTTATGTTTTGGCTGCTGGGAGGCTCCCTCTGGTGGCCAGGAATGGTTTGGACTTGGACCAGGTGTGTTGTGAAGTAGGTGTTTCCTTTGCTAACTCTCTGCTAATTTAAATCCTGGTCTGATTGCAGGCTGTTGCCGGATACCAGTTGTTCTTTGTATCTCCAGCCTGCTTAATCCTGCTCTACACCACATCTTCCCCAGATAAGTGCTTGCTCTTTATTTATTGTCTGGTTCTTTTGTTTATCTGGGTTTGTCATTTGCTGTGGTTGGTTTCAGTTTGTTTGCTTGCAGGGACTTTGCCCCTCAGTGGATTGTTGAGGAACTCCCTGCAGTTTTGTGTGGAGTATAGCTCCTTTGGGTCCATGTGTTTGTGGCTTGTTGACTTTGTTATGATTCTTGTTTTCTGTTCATTAGTATGACAAGAGCACCTGGTATAGGACGGAGTTCAGATCGTGCGATCTGAGGGCCTTTTTGTACTATCAGGAAGTTGGTATTTTGCAGGGTTTTTCTCTGGCCACCATCAGTCCCTTTCCTGTCCTTTCCTATTTTAGTCAGCGGGGGCCTCACCTTTTGCTAATCCTGTCATCTACCAGTGTATTGTGTTTTTCCTATATCACCGGAGTCTTTGAATGTGGGGGGCTAGCTATTCTTGTCTATTTTCTGAGGCAGAGAGTTATTCATCTTTCCTTCCTTTAGGATAGCTAGTTCTCCGGCTGGGTTCACGGTGCACAGGATGTTAGTTCACCCCTCGGCTACTTCTAGTTGTGATGGTTAGTAAGGGGATGGCGGCCAGATTAGTTGCCAATGCTCTTGTCACCTTTTGCCAATGATTTGTGGTGGTCTTCCATGATTCCGGATCATAACAAACCGTGAAGGGAAATACAGTCACCGCCAAGGCTACAGTTCCCAGTTTGCTCTGGACCCTAAGCTGAGGGGCAGTCAAGAGGCCCGAATACCAGCCCAGCCCCCTCCTCCGGCCGACACCGTGGATTTGAAGTGAGTCAGCGGTCCACTGTTGCCGGCAGTTGTCCCCGTTGGGACCACCAGTATAGATACAAGTTTGAATGATAAGATTGAATCAACCGAAGAAGTTATCTGATTGGAACCGTGATTGAACCGGCCGTTGCCGGCAACTAGTCCCCGTAGGGACTTTCTGCAACCGTTGCGTAAGGAACTGCTTACGGACAAGCCCGAGAACTTGCAGGGCAACCACAAACTTGTGGGATGTAAATATTTGGCTTCAACCGTTACCGCCTCCGGAGAGGCTGATTTGGAGGATGGGCCTGGAGGAAAGGGATGGCCCAGGCCCGCCACTACCATAACCGGTGGCGATCCTCCGGGGGTTCAGGGGTCCCCATGGACGCGGGTCCCCTGAAAGAGACCGTACCCGCTCGGGCAACTTGGTTCTGGACTGGGGTCAAGGGGTGCTGCCCGCTTCTTAGGGGCAGCATCAGGGCCAGGTTGTTTGGGTGGGAGAAGAGCGGAATCCGTACCGTTTAATAAACATATACCGTTTAGCAACGTTTAAGAATGTGCCTCCCGTTATGGGAAGTTTGACTAAAAATGCTTGTGTTTTTGAATGTTGTTTTTACTCTTTTGCAGTTAACAAAAAAATAAAACCGGTAATGGACGGGCAGCCCGCGGACGGTCTGCATTTTACTGAGGGGGAATGTGGCGCCCTGGACAAGCCAGGTCGTCACAGGTACTACAACAGCACACCCCACACACTGGCTAGGCACATTAAAGTCAGACAAAAATCCTTGTTGCCTCCCTCCAGGGGCTGATGTCCACACCAGGGGGTGGAGCCAGGCGGTTGGCCCCACCCACCGAGGAGTTCACAGTCCTGGAGGCGGGAAACGGAAGGGAGAGAGGAGAGTTCAGTTTGGAGAGTGGAAGAGTGAGGTGGTAGTGGAGCAGACTGACAGTGTCAGGGTGTGTGGCCCGGGCACATACAGCAAGGTTGGCAGACAGTGGTGACCGTCTGCAGGAGGGGCTGATTGACGTGAACTGTAAGGACCGGGGACAGGCGGTGGCCCGCCGGTACCAGATCGGGGAGTGAAGAGAAGCCAGCACCATTCGGCAGGGCCTACGGACCCCGACCAGGCTTGGAGTCGCCGTAAAACCGGTCAAATCCATTAGCGAAGGGAACCTCCGGGGTTTCCCAGCAGTCAAGACCCGATTGAAGGCAACCGCTCAAACCGTGAAGGGAAATACAGTCACCGCCAAGGCTACAGTTCCCAGGGCCAGAGCCTGCGGGCAAAAGGGGCTCCCTCAGCATCCATCCAAGCTGGAGAGCGGGTTACTGGTGGGAAGCCACCAGAACCGAGAACATAACACAGGTGCAGGGAAAGGCAGTCACCGCCAACCTACCGGGAGAAGAACCACCGCAGCCGTCTGTGGGACCCGTCCATCCAGCTGTTTGTTTTACCGGAGACTTTGCATTCATCATTGGCTGAGTGAGTACCACTGTGCCGTGCGGCACCGCGCTGCCCCCGCAACCCTGCACCTCACCAGGCCCCGTAACCCACCTGCCATTCCTCCCTCACCGGGCCCCGGGACCACCAACCCCCTACCCACGGAGGGGAAGAACAACATCTAAGCTGCTCCCTGTCATCGCTCCCGGGATCCCCGTCCAGAGCAGCGTTGGTGTCACAACCTCACCACACCGTGGGTGGCATCACAGACAATAAATCCCCAAAACCATTCCCCTTTTCACTCACGGGCGAGGAGCGCCGCTCGAGTCCCCGGGATCCAGCCCACCGCTCGAGCCACCGACTGAGCAGCAAGCGAAGCAGCAGCAGTGCCGGACCCGAGCGTGGTGAGCGCCGCGTCCCCTCCCCGCCCGCGACACACCCATTGTGGGGAGTTGTGTAGCATATATAGTAATTGTGGCATCCAGATAATTTTGATCAAATTAGTTCACCCCACCACTGACAAAGGCAAGCGTAACCAAATGTCTTTTTTGAGCTTAAATTTAGAAAGAATGGGTGTTAGGTTGAGGCTCTCGTAGTCTTTGACATGTGCTGTAATCTGTACCCCTAGATATTCGAATTGAGTGACCACCTGCAAGCCCGATTTAGCGTAGTTAGTGGCGTTGTCCGCGCCGTTAATCGGGAGAAGCGCCGACTTATCCCAGTTGATCGTTAGACCAGAATAATTCCCATAGTCCTGAATCACCCCCATAGCTCTTGGCAGCACGATGGATGCGTTGGCCAGGAAAAGCAGTGTGTCGTCAGCGTATAGCGCAATTTTTTCTTCCTGTCCCCTTCGTTGGAACCTCTTTATGCTTGGGTTGGATCTAATCAGCGCAGCCATCGATTCGATGGCCATAGCGAATAACAATGGGGATAGGGGGCATCCTTGACGGGTACCTCTGCCTAGTCTAAAGGGTGGGGTAAGACGTCCGTTAACTTTAATTCTTGCTTTGGGACAGTTATATAGAAGCTTTACCCATGATATGAAATTCTCCCCCAGCCCAAATTAATGCAGTACTGTCCATAGAAACTCCCACTCAATAGAGTCAAAAGCCTTGGCGGCATCAAGGGAGCAGATTACTCTATCTCGCGAATTGTTAGCTGGTAGTGGTAAGTTGAGATGTAATTGGCGAATGTTTACCTCTGTGGATCTGAAGGGCATGAACCCGGACTGGTCTGTATGAATTAAAGAGAGTATCACTTTATTCAATCTAGATGCCAGTACTTTGGCTATAAGTTTTATATCCGTTGGCAACAGTGAAATGGGCCTATAGGAATCGGATAGGAGGGGATCCTTGCCAGGTTTGAGGATAACCACAACCACCGCCTCTTGCATTGATGGGGTAAAGAACCGCTCTCAGCAGCCCCCTGAAAGGTTTTTTAGCAGCTGGGGGAGTAAAATATCTCAAAATTTTTTATACATTTCTGTAGGGATACCGTCTGATGCCGGCAATTTGCTATTGGACATGGAGGTGACCGCCAGTTGTAACTCTTCTAGTTGGAGTGGACTGTTTAAATATGTCCGGTCTGTCTCTGAGAGTGTGGGTAATGAGATATCGTTTATATATGATATTATTTGTTCTTTGTCAAATTGTAACTTAGTACTATAGAGTTCTTTGTAAAATTCCAAAAAATAACTGTTAAAATTTGGTCTGGTTGGTTAACTATTGCTCCACTTTTGTCCCTTAATGCCCCTACGAATATGTTCCCTCTTTGTGCCTTGGCAATAACCGTCAATAAGTGTCCTGCCTTTCCACCCTCTTCAAAAAATCTTTGCTGTGAGAACATTCTCTTGTTAATACCCCGTTCCTTAATATGAATATCATACGCCTTTTGTGCCTCCTTCCATACCAGCAAGTCCCGTGCCACCTTTGTAGAAATGTATTGTTGTTCTGTCTCCTGGACTCATTCACTAAAGGCCCCGTCACACTAAGCAACATCGCTAAGGAACACCCTGAACTGATTAGACTTAATCTTAGATCTACTTAACCCCCTGAATTAAGGTCCCTTTCAGACAGGCCTTCATGGCATCCCATATCGTGTTAAGCAACACCTCATCAGTGTTATTGTCTTGAAAGTAATGTTTAAGGGTCAACGAGATCAGGTCTATGTCTATAATCTGTAGCCAAAATGGGTTAAACGACCATGGACAGGATACAGACCAGGCAGGAAATTAAAACTGATTAATATTGGTGAGTGATCCGATAGTGCTGTGGGCAGGTATTCAATTTTGTCAACTATTGGTAATATTTCTACCGAACCAAGGGCCAGGTCTATTCTAGATTATGTGTTTTTGAGTAACACGAGAATTGCTTGGATTTGGGGTGCTTAATTCAACACAGGTCCGACAACAAGAGTTCTGCCACCAGATCCCCAAATTTAGAATTAGGGTGATTTTCTAAGCGAGCATCTGCATTATATTTATCGCAATATGGATGAATGATGTTATTGAAGTCTCCAGTGCATATCACCTGCACCCCTGGGGTTTTACTAATAATACCAGCTATTTTTTGCATAACAGTGTTATTATATGGAGGGGGACATATACTACTATCAATAACAGCTCCTTATTGAATACTTTACCATGAATGCAGACATATCTACCCTCCTGATACACTGTGGACGAGAAGTTCAAAGGGGATAGCTCTGTGGACCAGAATACTAACATCTCTAGAGTGCCCTGTATGAGTTGAATGGTACCCATGGCTCATCCACGAACGATTCATGAGTGATGTTCTATCGCCTTCCAGGTGAGTCTCCTGAAGGCAAACGATCACGGGAAAGTGGGATATTCCATAACCGCCACTCTCTTGGTGACATCCCCCAGGCCACGAACATTCCAGGAAAGGATATTAATTTTACCCGTCATTATGGTAAAGTGTACATGTGGTGCAAACAATCAGATGTTTCCCATCTTCATGTCCTCTGGGAACAGCGCGGAAACCAATGTCATATAAAGACAAGATAAAATGATTAGAGCTGCACAAACCATATCCCCCCTACCCCCATCCCACAAACAAACAGCAAACCACTTGCAACCCTAAAGTTGCAGTAAAGGCACCAGTCCATCCTGAAACCAAAAATGGAGTTGTTCAAAAACCCAAAACCGGAAAATGTAAAAACAAAGTAAGAGAACAGTCTCTGTAGAGAACCACCGGGACCAAATAATGAAGACCAAAATAATCTGTCCACTAGGCCAAGTGTACATGGTGTCAACAGACAATCGATTGTTTATCGATGGCACAAAGCTTAAGGAGATATATATCAACGTTGCTGTTCATGTCTGAGCCACTGTTCATTAGTGTCGAGCCACCGGAGAGCGTCTTTAGGATTTTCAAAGAAGAAGATTTCATTCCACACAGCCATCCGGAGCTTTGCCGGGTACAGCATAACATAGGGTATTTGTGTGTTTCTCAGGCGTCGTTTTACATCCCTAAATTGGGCTCTCCTTTTTGATATTTCAACAGAATAGTAAGGGAAAATTAAATCCTGTGGACATTCACTGTTATATAGCCTTTATTTCTAGCCTCCCTGAGAATGGCATCCCGGTCTTTGTAGTGAAGTAACTTCATTAAGACAGGTCTTGGTGGAGGTTCCAGCGGAAGGGGTCTGGAAAGAACTCTATGGGCTCTTTCCACAGCCTAAAGTGGGGACAGGACCTCTGCGCCGAAGATTTCAAGCAGCCATTTCTCAAAGAAAGCAGTCGGATTGGCTCCCTCTGTTTTCTCTGGCACTCCAATCACCCTCACATTGTTTTGTACCGCCCCGCGGGTTCGGCTGCGACCGCCGAGCCGCTCGGATCATTGCTCAAACTGTGGGTGGTGGCTCGAGCCTCTCACGGGCCCAGGGGTCACATCGCTCTGCAAGGGAGTTGGCGTTACACGAGGGGACTTAGATGAGGAGTCCCACGGCCTGGGCCGCGGTTGTTTGGTTTGGATTGTAAGTTCGTGATGCCATCCATGGGTTGTGGTGAATGGTAAATTCAGCTCTGACCTGCACACTGGAATGCAGTGGGAGGGGGATGACACTACAACCCTCATCCTCCCTTTGTGTAACTTGGGAGCTGTTCTTTACAGTGTCCAAAGTTTCCTGCTCCTTGTTTGAGGAGTGGACGCTCCTCTCTGATCCCCTGGCACATTCTACAAAGCCGCTCTTCAGCATGTGCCGCCGCTGCTCTCCCTGCCTTGGTACCTGGTGTGTGTACAGCGGCGCCATCTTGAGAGTCCCAGTCTTTTCCTGCTGCTGCCTCCTTCTGCCTTTTCCCCGCTCCTCCTGCCATGTAACAGCCGGTTAAAGATCCTGGTGAGTGCAGGGAGGATACCGGAGGTGATGTGGGGTTAAATTCGCTCCGTCACGGCCCAGTGGGGTGCAATAACTCTTGTAGGTCCCGGAGCCGTCTCTCCCTGCGTCCTCTCACATCTCCAGTCAGGGAACGCCCCCCCCCGGAAGATCATTTAAAGGTACAATGTGGCGTGGCTAAGCAGCACATAGCTGCTGTAGTGCCCCTGAGGCTTCAGTCGCCACAGGGTATTGCATCTCACTTAAGGTGCAGTACTCAAACTGGGTAAGGAAGAGGTTAATAACTGGTGTTCACTTACACAACACACACACACAGCTTAGGTGCTTTCCCACTTGAACTGGGCTAGAGGTAGTCACCATAGCAATGGGACTTTCCCAACCACTATTGAGTCATCAGGAGGGAGGGGCAGCACTGGGGAAGTGAGAGAACACACAGACTTTTACCTCAGAATAGTCTGGGACACAGAAGAACAGGCTGCTGAGGAGAGTGCTTCAGAGCTTCCGCAGTTAGAGCCAGCCCGACTGGAAGGAGCAGGAGAGATGAAGGAGCAACATGGTAGCTGAGGAGTGAGCCTAACAGCCCTTTTGGGACCGGCGCAGTCAGGGTGCAGAGCCCTAGGGTGGCATACACTCCACGTTGCGCCATCAGAATCTGCCGGGAAGGGGGATTTCATGTCCCATTTTCCACCACAAAGGTCCCGGGGCACAGCGGCACATAGAGTCAGGAGTCAAGACCACGGTCGGGCCCACATTTGATTTGTGCTGTCTGTGGACAGGACGGGAACTAAACCCAAGGACAGTGAGGTCTCTAAGTAGCTTCATGCCACAGGAATCCACACTACAGAGTGCAAGGAAGGAAGGTCTCATATCTTCACAACATCGGTGGTGGCCTCTGAATCATCCAGGATCCGCTGGGGCCCATCACGGCGGAAACCGGCATTCCAAAGGTGATGACTTAACAGTGAGTAAAAGACCTTGAACCGCGTCCACTGTGTCAGCCCATCATTGCCGGCCGGTGCCGTCGCCACCGGCCACTACTACCCCCCATCATCCTCCTGGGGCCCAGCTCTACCTGTGAGGAGCTGAACCATCCAAGCTGCGTTTTCCTCCGCCCCAAAGAACAGCACCCGCTAAGCAGCTAATCAAACCAAAACCAAAGAACAGCAGCAGCAGCTAATCCTTGGCCGCACACCACAGGTGGCGTCACGAGACAACTACTCCCAACATCCTCAACCCCTTCATCCTCATCTTCCCACCACCCTTTATCCCCTTCGTGGACACCTCGGGGTCACGAAACCGGGCGGGGCCACCCGTGACATCCCCTGACCCTCGCCGGCCTGGTGATGAGTATTCCCAAGATCCCGAGGGCTGCTTCACTGCTGCTAGGAGACCAACCCAGGGGGCAATTGCTCCCCTGCCCCACAGCCTAGCCTACCCCTGCACCTGTGTGTAATTTATTCTCAGTATAAGTACAGCTATAATGTGAAGGCCTCAGAGGTTTGTATGACACAACTGCAAACTTACCAAGACATGGCCGTCCAACCAAAACAGAAATCCAAAGCGCATGGAGAGAAGAAATTATACAAGATGCCCATGGTCACTC
Organism: Anomaloglossus baeobatrachus; assembly: GCF_048569485.1. Lineage (NCBI taxonomy): Eukaryota > Metazoa > Chordata > Amphibia > Anura > Aromobatidae > Anomaloglossus > Anomaloglossus baeobatrachus. Next base: position 498,893,711 of record NC_134353.1, read on the forward strand.
TAAAGCAACAGCAAGGATCCACAGCTCAGATGGTGAATCTGTCCACATGACAATTATTAGTCGTATACTACACAAATCTGGCCTTCTTTCTCAAAGACTAGAAAGAAGAAAGCCTTTCTTGAAAGCAACACAAGACGTCCCATTTGCAGCTTGCAAAAAAGCCATGTAGGGACACAGCTAGCATGTGGAAGAAGATGCTCTGGTCAGATGAAACCAAAGTTTAACTTTTTGGGCTAAATACAAAATGCTATGTGTGGCGGAAAACTAACACCCAGAAAACATATCCCGACCATCAAACATGGTGGTGGCAACATCATGCTGTGAGTATGCTTTTCTTCAGCAATGTCGGGGAAGCTGACCAGAGTTTATTAGAAGATGTATGGAGCTATATACGGGCAACCCTGGAGAAAAACCTATTAGATGTGTCGCGGGCGGGGAGGACGCCGTCGCTGCTGCGCTCTCGCTAACGCTCGGGTCCGGCGCTGCTGCGGCTGCTCGGTGGCTCGAGCGGTGGGCCGGATCTGGGGACTCGAGCGGCGCTCCTCGCCCGTGAGTGAAAGGGGTGGTTGGTTTGGGGGATTTAGTCCGTGACGCCACCCACGGGTCGTGGTGAAGATAGGCACCACCGCTGCTGATGACGGGGATCCCGGGAGCGATGGTAAGGAGCAGCTGGGATGTTGTTTTCCCCCTCCGTGGGTAGGGGTTGGTGGTCCCGGGGCCCGATGATGTGACGGGGAGGCAGGGTTGGTGAGGTGCAGGGTTGCATGGACAGCGCGGCGCGGTGCCGGATGGCACGGGTGTACTCACTCAGCAAGATCGGTAAACCAAACGGCTGGATGGACGAGTCCCGCAGCCGGCTGCAGTGCTTCTCTCCGGACAGGTGATGGCGGCTGTCTTTCCCTGCACCTTAATGTTCTCTTTCTGACTACTGTGGATTTCCAACGGTAGTCCGCTCCCCGGTGTATGGGTACCGGAAGAGCCCGTTTGCCCGCAGACGCTGGTGCTTGAGTCTCTAGCCTTAGGTGGTAGCTGTATACCCTCACGGTGTGGGCTGTTGCCTTCAATCGGGACTTTTGCTGTTGTGAAACCCCTGGGGTTCCAGTCACATTCGGATCTGACTATTGTCGGCGGCTCCAAGCCTGGTCAGGGTCCGATGGCCCTGCCTGTGTGTGCTGGCTTCACTTCGCTCCCCGGTCGGTACCAGCGGGTCGTCGCCCATCCCCGGTCCTACGGTTCCGCGTTGCTCCACCACTCCTGCAGACAGCCACCACCGTCTGCCAACCTTGCTGTCAGGGCCTGGGCCACAAACCCAGACACCCAAGTGCTCACTCCTCTCACTTCCAACTCCAACTACTAACTGTCACTTTTCCCGCCTCCAGGCCTGTGAACTCCTTGGTGGGTGGAGCCAATCGCTTAGCTCCGCCCCACCTGGTGTGGACATCAGAACCTGGAGGGAGGCAAAAAGGGTTTTTGTTTGGCTGGTGTCCCTGTCTAATGGGGGTGGGGGTGTTTGTATGTTATCTGTGACAACCTGGCTAGGCCAGGGCGCCACAGATGCTGCAAAAGACTTGGCACTGGGGCATAGGTTCACCTTCCACCAGAACAATGACAATAAACATACTGCCAGAGCTACGATGTATGGTTTAGATCAAAGCATATTCATGTTTTGAATGACGCAATCACAGTTCAGACCTAAAGCCCATAGAAAATCTGTGGCAAAACTTCAAAAATTGCTGTTCACAGACGCTTTCCATCACTTCAGGGGGGTGGATACAAATGCATATCATAAACTTCACATTTATATTACTAGAATACTTTGAAAACCATGTATTTAAGGCCCCTTTACACACTGAGACTTTCTAGCGATCCCACCAGCGATCCCAACCTGGCCGGGATCGCTACAAAGTCTCTGGTGAGTCGCTGGTGAGCTGTCAAACAGGCAGACCTGGCCAACGATGCAACAGCGATCCGGACCTGCAGAACGACCTAGCTAGTCATTGGGGACATTGTAAAGCAGCTTTTTCAAAGGGAAGTCGCTAACGAAGTCGCTGTAAAGTCCCCTTTACACACTGAGACTTTCTAGAGATCATGCTGCACAGCGGGAAACAAAGGACCAAAGAATGGTCCTGAACGATTTGTAGCGATCAGCAACTTCACAGCAGGGGCCAGGTCGCTGATGTGTTTCACACTCTGCAATGTCGCTGGGGAGGTCGCTATTACGTCACAAAACCGGTGACGTTACAGCGATGTCGTTTGCGATGTTGCAGTGTGTAAAGCCACCTTTATGTGCTTTAAACTTCACAAATTCTTGCTACTTTGTTCTGGTATATCACACAAAATTCCAATGAAATATATTTAGGTTTGAGGGTTGAAAGTGAGTAAAGGCGGAAATGATCAGGGAGTGTGAATACTTTTACAAGGCATTGTGTATAAATACATACTATATATACATCTATATATATCTATATATATATATATATATATATATATATATCTATATCTATATATACATATATATATATACACACACACATATATATATATATATATATATATATATATATGTATATATATATATATATATATATATATATACATACACACTCCACATTGAAATTGAAATAAGAAAAAAAACTCATGGAATTACAGATAGACATGTTAATGATTTTCAAGTGATGAAAGAACGAAAAACAATTTCAAAATAACTCGATTGATTCAGTGTCGAGTACAAACACCACGTGCAGAAGTACCCACACTTACACAACTTGGCATGATATCATGGTTATCTGAGGAATGTTTCTACCGCACTGAGTGGACTTGGCCACAAATCATCAAGATCTGCTGCTATGTTCAGGATGGAAAGGAAGAAGTGACTGATAAGTGGGGAAGGAAGCGTATTTCTCTGATAACATATATTATAAAGTTTATTACATTTACCTGTACTATTGATTTATGCAAAGTTTGTTAAAAAAAAAAACGTTCTTAAAGGTGTAAAAAACTGGTTTACTAATAAACCAGGAAAGTACTTCATAATGTACATGACATTAATAGGCAGTATATTTTTAGTATTTATAAATATGTGTGTATATACCAGTAGTGATTAGTACAACTATTACAGATATATTGCGGCCAATTTTTTTTTCACTATTGGGCAGTACGGTGACTTAGGCCAGAATCACACTTGCTAATGCATCGCGTATAACTCGCGTGAGTCTCTCATGATAGAACCTGGCATGGCCGCACACTATGCATACAGGAGCGTCTGAGCTGCATAGAGATACATGCAACCGACCAGCTCCTGTCAGGAGAGTGTGCGGCCATGCCGGGTTCTACCATGAGAGACTCGCGCGAGTTACACGCGAAGCACTAGCAAGTGTGATTCTGGCCTTAGTGGTAAAGCCGGTCCTGGGTTGAAATCCCACCAAGGACAACATCTGATACGGGTTTCTCCCTGTGTTGTGTGGTTTTTCTGTGGTTTCTTCCCACATTCCAAGGACATACTGATAGGGAATTTAGATGTCAACCCCAATGGAGACAGCGATGATGATGGCTAGAAATTTCAGTAAAATTAATGGTATTATATACTGTAAGTGAGTAAAATAGAGTCTAGACATTGTCAGATCAAATATTAACCCCTTCAGCCCCCGGGCACTTTCCGTTTTTGCGTTTTTGTTTTTTGCTCCTTTTCTTCCGAGAGCCGTAACTTTTTTATTATTCCGTCAATCTTGCCATATGAGGACTTGTTCTTTGCGGGACGAGTTGTACTTTTAAATGAAACCATAGGTTTTACCATATAGTGTACTGGAAAACAGCAAAAAAATTCCAAGTGTGGAAAAACTGCAAAAAAAGTGTGATCGCACAATAGTTTTTGGGATGTTTTATTCACCGTGTTCACTATATGGTAAAACTGATGTATCTATGTGATGCCTCAGGTCGGTGCGAGTTTGTAGACACCAAACATGTATAGGTTTACTTGTATCTAAGGGGTTAAAAAAAATTCACAAGTTTGTCCAATAAAAGTGGCGCACGTTTTGCACCATTTTCCGAAACACATACCGCGTTCTCATTTTTCGGGATCTATGGCTCAGTGACGGCTTATTTTTTGCGTCTCGAGCTAACATTTTTAAAGGTACAATTTTTGCGCAGATGCTACGTTTTGATCGCCTGTTATTGCATTTTGCGTAAAACATGCGGCGACCAAAAAACGTAATTTTGGCGTTTGGAATTTTTTTGCCACTACGCCGTTTACCAATCAGATTAATTGATTTTATATTTTGATAGATCGGGCATTTCTGAACGCGGCAATACCAAATATGTGTATATTTATTTATTTTTTAACCTTTTAATTTTCAATGGGGTGAAAGGGGGGTGATTTGAACTTTTAGGTTGTTTTTTTTTAAAAACTTTTTTTTTACTTTTTTTTTAATTTATTTTACTAGTCCCCCTAGGGGGCTATAACGATCAGCAATCTGATCACTCTTATCTATCTGCTGATCACAGCTATACAGCTGTAAACAGCAGATTCAATCACTTCCTGTTTCCCTCTGCTCCGTGCCGAGGAAAAACTAAAGTGAAACTTCGTAGCTGCAGGCGTCATCACATGACCCTGTGCTATGATGGCAACCACCGAAAGTCACGTGATCACTCACGTGACTTCCGGTGGGGGCGGCGGTAAGTAAAAAACATGGCCGCGCGCATATAGATCTCGCTGCCAGACTTTGGCTGCGAGATTTAAGGGGTTAAATGTTGTGAGTGGAAGCGATTCCACTCGCAAAATGCAGGCACACATGTCAGCTGTTGAAAACAGCTGATATGTGTGCCGACCGTCGCCGCGGGGCTTAACTGGACACAATCCATGTCGGATAGATCCGTCTAAGGTCGTGAAGGGGTTAAAGCACACCAATCACCAAGATTTTAATATATAACCTAAAGCCAGTGCTATAATGGCACTATCAAGCTGATTCTATACATACCTTTAGCTGTCAACTCGGATGTAAAGGTTTTCAAACACAAAAAAGTAAAGTTTGGAAAATCAGCTGCTTGTTGAGTGACAGCAGCTGCAGCAGTTGATAGCTGAGGTGGGTATTCATAGTGATTCCCTCCCCCTGTCACTTATGCTAATTCTATTATACAATTGTTTTACATTGTGACTAGAAGCTTCTGTGCCGATGTCATACCCATGTGACTAGAAGGGGTGGGGCCTCAGCCAACATAGCTTATACCAGGAAGCAGCATTAGTTTACTGGCTGAGGCCCCACTCCTTCTGATCACATGGGTAAGACATCAGCACAGGTTCTTTTAGTCACAAAGTAAAATGATTGTGTATTAGAATTAGCATAAATAACAGGGGGAGGGAATCACTATGAATATCCACCTCAGCTATCAGCTGCTGCAGCTGCTGTCACTCAACAAGCTGCTGATTTTACAAATTTTGCTTGCTTGTGTTTCAAAACCTATATATCTGAGCTGACCACTAAAGGTATATATAGAATCAGCCTGATAGTGCCAATATAGCTCTGGCTTTAGGTCATATACGAAAATCCTGGTGATTGGTTCGCTTTAAGCCCTCATTCAAATGACTGTTTAAAGGGAACCAATCACCAGGTTTTTCCTATATAACCTAAAGCCAATGCTATACTGGCACTATCAGGCAGATTTTTAACATACCACTAGTGTTCAGCTCGGATGTTTAGGTTTTGAAATCCAAGAAAGTAAAGTTTATAAAATCACCAGCTTCTTCAGTGACAGCAGCTGGGGATCAAATAATGGCGGGGGGGGGGGGGGGTGAGTATTCATAGTTATGGTATGTATAGAATCAGCATGATAGTGCCAGTGTAGCACTGGCTTCAGGTTATATAAGAAAATCCTGGTGATTGGTGCATGTGATGGGGTCCTTCTCCCATATCACACAATCAACAGAGCGAGAGATGAATGAGCAATCCAAAGAATATTTATTCCAAGCAAATTAAACGGTCCATAACATAATACACCACACGGGGGGTAAAATAGTCTAGAAACACAAATACAGTTTAGTGCAGAAAGCGATAAATGTCCAGGTCTCTCTGAGAAGCCCCAGCTTCAGCCCAGAGGATCAATCTTCTTCCTACTCTCTTGAAGTTCTCAAACAGACTCCTTCTCCCTTCTCCTGCTCAGCCAGACTGACTAATCTCCAGGTAAAACAGAGAGTTTAGGTGGATCCCAGGCCCCTCTCCTCCAGACTTAGTGACAATAGCCTTGCAGGGGGTGATTAAACCTGCAAACAGTACAATGAACACACAAAGAACACAGAATGGATAGAACACCACGCCTAATATACAAATCTACACACAATTCTACACAATCCCCCATATTCCACCATTACAGTGCGCATTAAAGGGAACCTGTCATGTGGCTCATTCTGCCTGAACCACAATCAGCATGAAACAGAGTGTGGCTGAATTATCGCCAATGAAAACATACTTAGAAAAGCTGTCTGGGGATTATGCGTCTTGGATGACTAGTACAAAGCATATCCCGTGTGGCTTCTCTCACTCCTCTGTGCCTCCAAAGAGAGAGAAGCTGCCACATACTAGTCATTTCAGACCCATGAATATTATCTGTGAAACGCCACAGAGTAAAACATATGTGGCTACAATAACACAGCCAGAGCCTGATTCATGCTTCCCAGATGTTAGGTTCCCGTAAACTACAATTTAAGCAATATTATTCATTAATTACAATAGGGTACCTTCTTGTGTGTGACTTCTTGTTGTATAAATGTCACCGGGTGACCTTTGTGCGCTCCAATTAGGGGGCAGATTGTACATACACATACTCGGCATGCCGTACAGAAGAGCTCCACCGGCCTTTCCCTGTGCTGGACACACCAGTGAGTCCTTCTCCTCGTTTCCCTCATGTTTCTGGACTCTTCTCCATCTGCATTACACACTTGATGGTTGGATATACTCTCGTCCAGTATATGTGGTTGAAAGTGCTCGGGACAATATGACTGTGCACAAGTTAAGCAGCTCCATTGGGCAGTGCATGGACTATGAGGTGGACATAGGTCACACTGTATTGGCTGTGGGTACACTGTTGCATTCTCTTCCCTCGGTAATTTACAAGAAGGACATGTCTTTTCACAATTAGGAAGGTTATGCCAAAAATGTTCTAGACAACGAAGACAGAAGCGGTGCCCGCAAGACACCATTAAGACAGGTGTCGGGCATCTAGAATCACATATTCCACACTGATAGACTGCTGGGCACAAGCCAGAGGCAGCTGCGGGCATCATCTGGGAATCTGTCTTGCAAATCAAACCCGGCCGAAACATATCACATTCTTCTTGAATGTCCATTATGACTCGTTTTCTTGATGTTTCCTCACTCACCTGTTTCTCAAGGTGGCCAAATAGTGAATGTCTGCTGTATTAAACTGCTATAGCCAGTCAGTGTTGGGTTCCAATTTCTGCAGCCTTGGGTAATCTTGTAAAACCTGTATCCGCTTGTGTTTCGAAAGCGATGATGGCTTTGTCTTCAAGTTGTTCTGAAGAGAAGACGACTGATTTCTGTCACCAGGAAATGAAACTAGATTCTCATCGCACGTGACAGGTAGCACTGACTAACCCTTTCATTACTCCTTTAGGAAAAAAATGTACCATGTTGTAGATGAGCAGCTAGTACTCAAAGTTCTGCTTTACTTCTTATAGAATTTTATGCAGATTTTTCACAGCAATGTTATTCCTTTCATCTCCCATAATTTAATTAATATATCTTTTCTCTTCCTAGCCAGTTGCAGTTCAGTTTCCCCTTTCACTTTAGATTTCTTTTTTTTTACTGTATATAGTGTGCAATGCTTATTAATATATCAAAACATTTCTAGGATCCATCTGAACCTCATATAAAAGGCCTTGTTGTACATGATTGGGTGCCATTATTGAAATACATTAATTAAACAAAATAAACTGCTCACAAAAAGTTAGGGAAATTTCAGGATGATCCTAAAATGCCCTCCAACCTTTTCAGGGGAACTTAATGTGATCTTCTCTAAACTTTACTTGGTCTTCCCTAACAATGTCTACAATAGAAAATTACCTCTGAACTTTAAAAGTAGCAGTAAAAGAAATGTATCTTTTATTGATATTTCAGCCTACATATGAGGGGCTGCTGATAAGTCTTTGGCTTTACCCAGAAAGAAACGAGATAGGATGATGAAACTTTACATTTATTGCACATACTCTCCACTGATGTCAACACACTTCTTACATCGGTATTCCAAGTTCTGTAAGCCTAGTAAAAAGAAGAATTTTGGTTGTGCCTCAAACTAAGCATCCGTAGCAGCCATGGCATCAGAAATGGTGTGAAATTTGGTACCCGTGAGGTGCTTCTTCAGGTTTGGAAACAGATGATAGTCGGAGGGAGCTAGATCTGGTGAATAAGGTGGATGGTCAACCAGCTCTGCTAGTTTTGCTGTGGTTGCTTGTGCAGTTTGAGCGAAGGCGTTGTCTTGCAGGAACAAGATTCCATTGGACAGCTTGCTGCATCTTTTGGCCTTCAGAGCTGCCTTCAATTGGTCCAAAAGTTCAATGTCATACCTTACATTGATGGTGGAACCCTTTTGAAGGTAGTCCACTAGCAGCACACCCTCCTTATCCCAGAACACAGACGCCATCACCTTAGTGGCTGATTTTTGCACCCTGAACTTCTTTGGATGAGGAGAACCACTGTGCCTCCACTCTTTTTACTGCTCCTTGTTTTCAGGGTCATACAAATAAATCCAGGTCTCATCCGTAGTGAGTGACCAGTCGATCCAGGAAGTTCTTATCAGTCCGTAAATGCTGACAAATGGACTGGGAAGTTTTAACTCACATGTTTCTCTGATCTGTTGTCAAACATTTGGGGACCCGCTTTGCAGATAGCTTCCTCATGTCCAAATGTTCATGGATAATGACACAAACATGTTCACAGGAAATCCTCATAATGTCTGCTTTTGCTTTAGCTGAAATTTGTCGATTCTCCAGTAAGAGGTTGTGCACAGTGTGACACCCTGGCCTATCAGGCCGTCACAGAGTGTTGTACAATTTTCCTTTCCGTGCAGCATCCATCTCTCCCTTGGTTGCAGGTGCCACTCAGTGATGTGCTAAGACCAGCATGCAAACCCCACACACACACACGCTGGTGGGAAGGTCCAGTGAGGAAAGGGCCGCCCACCGAAGGGTTAAGCAGGCTGGGGGGGAGGTGGCTAGTTAGTCATCTGCAGGGAAGCAAGGAGAGCAGTGGGCTCTCAAGTAGCTCTCAGGAGAAGAGCAGTCTGGGGAGTTGGAGCTCCCATAACATCGAGAGAGAGCAGCCTCAGAGAGTGAGGGGCTGTGAAGTGGAGACTCTAGGAGTGTCGGACTAGACCAAAGCACACTAAGTAATATCACTGGACGGTCACCCCGTCAGTGGCAGCGGTACTGCAGGACGTTTGGTTTAATCACAGACTGTGTGTTTACTGACCTACCAAATCAGCACAGCCTCATCCAGCACCACGACTACCAACTGTGAGTTTCTCTGCTCCCTGTCTCCCAGGCCTACAGCTCAAGTCTCCCCCCTTCCATCCAGGGCTGCCACTAGGAATTTCAGGGCCCCATACTGGCAAAAGTTCGGGGCCCATTGAGGCTCCGCCCCAGCTCCGCCTCCACTCCAGCTCCGACTCCGCCCCAGCTCTGCGAATCTTTCACAGTCCCACCGCCACTCTTGGAAAACTTCACTTCTGCACTACAACCTCACCAATCACACATTAACCCTTTACATTGAACACCGTATCACACATGCAGCCATCATATTTTGTTTTGGCCAAAAGATTTTTTTAAGCCTGCCTCCATGACAAGGTAGACTCTTTTGGCAGGGAAGGAAAAAGAGAGGTATTCAGCTCACCCAAATAGTGTCCTCCAGTCTGCGGTGAATGCACGTAGTCCCTCGGACAGGCAGGTCCGTGTTCCAGGAAGGTAGCAAAGAAAAGTAAGTGGGACTCAGCACCAATGCGAATAGATAAAAATCTTCATGCTTTATTTGAAAAAAGTTAAAATTAATAAAGGGTCACAGATCTTTCCAAAAACGCCATGCGGCTTGCCATGCGGCTTGACGCGTTTCGGACACAAAAAGGGGAATTTAAAAGCAGTCCTTAATCATAAGCCATGTAAGATAGAAGGCAAGAAGTATATATAGCACTTTAAAGGTAATGAGACACAAAGGCAAGATGGGAAACAGGAAGGGAGTTCACTCAGAAAATGCAAATTAGTGAGAGGGGTAGTATGTCATTAGACTCTATTAACCCCATACGTTGTATGCAGTAGAATAAGCGCGTGTTCATACATATATGTGCATGCATTTGAGAAACAGAAAAACAATTCATCAGAATGTGAAGAGGGCCCCACAAGAGCAAATTTTTGTGCGTCCATGCATATATATGTATGTATCGATCCTTTCTTTTGTCTTATTAATTTATATATGTCAATATTCTAGTTTAAAAAAAAACAAAAAACTTGTTTTTATTTATGTATGTTTTATTTTATTTTATTAATATATATATATATACATATATATTTCTGCAAGGAATATTGATATCATAGTAAATGGATGTGCTTCATATGAATGGATTTTGAAGTATATATATGAAGATGTGTGCGCATATATATGTGCACACATGAGTATATATATATTATATGAATGTAGGGCAGGAATAGACTAGATATGTATGTATGCAAATTAGATATTATATAATTTCAGGGCAAATACATGTTTGTGTGTTAAAGATAAATCGACAAACCACGTTCTACCTATGGAGTATATATCGCATTAAATTATATGTACATATATGTACACTATCAGGAACACACAAAACATGTAGTACCCAGGAATCCAACAATAAAAATTGCATTATATATCGAAACATGAATAGTTCATTAATTTATTAAATTCTCCGCTCCTCTGCTACACTTGTTTATCCTTGTTTATTTATTATATGTATATAATTATTTACTTATTTATTTGTATATTTATCCATTTTTTATTTTTATTTTTTATTTTTTATATATTTCTTATCACCTCTACTTTATTTATTAATTCATTATTTCATTATACTGTTATAATGTGTTATTTATTGTTTATTATTTTACAATTATTCCTTTCCCTATACATTTATTCATACTAAATTGTTTGTATATATTTAATTTATTTATATGTATTTATTATTTCTGGTTTATTTTCCTATGTATATTTATTGCTCAAAATGTTTATATGGCTATTGGTGCTAAAGGAAAGAAAAAAAAAAAAAAAGTAGAAAGAAAAAAAGGGACAGAAAAAACATCATAACATAGCGTAAATCAGAACGATAATTGAGTCCTTTAGGGTGCCGGGTATCCAGCCGCAGTATCCACTTAGCTTCAGTATAGAGACGTTCACGGAACCAATCACCTCCTCTCAAAGGTTTTTTCACTTGCTCAATACCTACAACATTCATAGTAGAAAAGTCTCCATTATGAAGATCAAGAAAATGTCTGGTGAGGACAGAAACAGATCTTTTATATTTCGGGGAATTCAAAGAGAAGGTTGGAAGTGGAATGTGGGTATGCTCAGATATTCTTTTCCTGAGAGGCCTGGAAGTGCAGCCTATGTAATCTTTCAGACATATAGTACAGGAAGCTTTGTATATGACATATGTGGTAGAGCAGTTTATAAAAGCAGAAATATTGTGGATGATGTCACCCACTAGAAAAGATAATGTTTTCTTCATGAATTTGCAAAGTCCACACCGGGGCAGGGCACACTTATAGGAGCCTTTTGTGCTGAGCCAGGTCTCAGTTCTATTTTGGGAGATAAATAGGCTTGGAGATATCATATTGCCTATGGTCTTAGCCTTTCTGGCCACCACATTGACACCATTGGATAGTATTTGAGCTAACTCCGGATCCTGATGAAGAAGAGGGATATAACGTAGAAAAACTTCTTTTATTCTAGAAAAATCAGCACTATGAGGGGTGGAGAAAACGATGGAACAATTCCGATTATCAGATGCGTTCTTATTAAAAAGTAGTTCACTGCGGGTTTTCTTTCCAGCGTTTTTTTCAGCACGGAAAAGGATCTTATTCTTATAGCCTCTGCATTGTAGCCGCTTTTTCATGGTTTCCAATTCAGAGAAATAAGCAGTATCTGTGGAACAGAGGCGGCGTGCTCTGAGAAATTCACCAAGGGGTAGATTGTTTATAGTATGTTTGGTATGATTACTATTTGCATGCAGAATGGTATTCCCACTGAGCGGTTTCCTGTATAAGGAGGTATTGATGCAACCAGTTTCAGGGTCACCAGTGAGGTATACATCCAAAAATGGAGTAGAATTTTCAGAAAATACCACAGTAAAGCTTAAATTCATGTGGTTTGAATTCAAATAGGAGAGAAAGGTATCAGGTAGGTTGGTTAGGGGTGCGTGTTTCTTGCGTTTCCAGATCATTATGAGATCGTCTATGTATCTCGCATACCAAAAGATTTGGTCCATAAAAGGATTGTCAGGCGTATGTATGTACATGGCTTCCCAAGAAAATATGTATAAATTAGCTAAAACGCAAGAAAAACTAGCACCCATAGGGCAACCATTGACTTGTAAAAATAATTTCTGGTTAAAGCTGAAGAAATTATGTTTCAAGAGAAACTCACAAATCAGGATGACATAGTCTTTAAATATGTCACTCAGGTTAGTCAGCTGACTTAAGTGGTGAGATAGAGATTTGAGGGCTAATGTATGTGGAATACATGAGTATAGCGATGCAACATCACTCGTGACCCAGAACAGATCATCATTCCAAGTGAGGTCAGGAAGAGTTTGTAAAATGTGCTTGGAATCTCTGATGTAGCCAGCAGAATCCTTAACTAGGGGCTGTAAGATGTTATCCAGCCAGTCTGAAATCCGACTGGTGAGAGAATTGGTGCTGGCTACAATAGGTCATAAGGGTGGTGGAAAGAGGCCCTTATGGATTTTGGGAAGTCCTTGGAAAATTGGACACACAGGAGTGTCATTAGTCAGGTAGTCGCATGTATGTTTGTCAAAGATGCCTAAAGACAGTCCTTGTTCAAGGATAGTATTCAATTTCTTGGAAAAAACTTCCGTGGGATCAGAAGCAAGCCGTTTATAAGTGGCAGCATCCTCCAACATATTCATGATTTCCCTTTCATACAGTGAACTGTCGAGAATAACCACTGAGCCACCCTTGTCTGCTGCTCTTATGGTAATGTAAGGATTTTTACTCAAATCCTTAAGAGCTTTGCACTCTTGGATGGTAAGATTATTGGGGGACACAGGACTTGAAGAAATAATATTTTTAATCTCAGTTTCCATTAGATCCTGGTATGTGTCGATAATGGGAACACGTGAGGCCACTGGATAAAAGTCCTTATTGGCAGTTTTGAAAGGAGGAATGTGGAGTTCAGGATTATTAGAATTGTCCATTTCAGACAGAATTTTCGTGGAGACATGCTCCTTAAGACTCATGTGTAGTGGAAAGGAGGGTACTTCAATGGTAGTATTAGAGGTGGAAGGAATATCTGCATGGCTCTGTTCAGATGAAAAAAAATGTTTTTTAACCGTGAGGTTTCTGATAAAGATATTGATGTCCTTGATGGTCTGAAACAAATCAGCCCGAGATGTAGGGGCAAAATTCAGACCTTTCTTGAGGACTTGCAGTTGACAAGAGCTGATGGAGCATGCAGATAAGTTTATAACAGAAAATTCAGTATGATTAGGTATATTTAATATCTCTGATGCCGGTTTCTGTTGGTGTGTCGAGGAGTGAATTTTACCGCACCTCTGGTGCTTCCTTCCTCCTCTGTGGCCATTCCGTTTTTTGATTTCTTAAAAGTCGCACCCTCAGCAATATTTGAGCTTTTATCCGAGTCCAGTGAACTGCTTTTTAATAAGAACGCATCTGATAATCGGAATTGTTCCATCGTTTTCTCCACCCCTCATAGTGCTGATTTTTCTAGAATAAAAGAAGTTTTTCTACGTTATATCCCTCTTCTTCATCAGGATCCGGAGTTAGCTCAAATACTATCCAATGGTGTCAATGTGGTGGCCAGAAAGGCTAAGACCATAGGCAATATGATATCTCCAAGCCTATTTATCTCCCAAAATAGAACTGAGACCTGGCTCAGCACAAAAGGCTCCTATAAGTGTGCCCTGCCCCGGTGTGGACTTTGCAAATTCATGAAGAAAACATTATCTTTTCCAGTGGGTGACATCATCCACAATATTTCTGCTTTTATAAACTGCTCTACCACATATGTCATATACAAAGCTTCCTGTACTATATGTCTGAAAGATTACATAGGCTGCACTTCCAGGCCTCTCAGGAAAAGAATATCTGAGCATACCCACATTCCACTTCCAACCTCCTCTTTGAATTCCCCGAAATATAAAAGATCTGTTTCTGTCCTCACCAGACATTTTCTTGATCTTCATAATGGAGACTTTTCTACTATGAATGTTGTAGGTATTGAGCAAGTGAAAAAACCTTTGAGAGGAGGTGATTGGTTCCGTGAACTTCTCTATACTGAAGCTAAGTGGATACTGCGGCTGGATACCCGGCACCCTAAAGGACTCAATTAACGTTCTGATTTACGCTATGTTATATGATGTTTTTTCTGTCCCTTTTTTTCTTTCTACTTTTTTTTTTTTTCCTTTTCTTTCCTTTAGCACCAATGGCCATATAAACATTTTGAGCAATAAATATACATAGGAAAATAAACCAGAAATAATAAATACATATAAATAAATTAAATATATACAAACAATTTAGTATGAATAAATGTATAGGGAAAGGAATAATTGTAAAATAATAAACAATAAATAACACATTATAACAGTATAATGAAATAATGAATGAATAAATAAAGTAGAGGTGATAAGAAATATATAAAAAATAAAAATAAAAAATTGATAAATATACAAATAAATAAGTAAATAATTATATACATATAATAAATAAACAAGGATAAACAAGTGTAGCAGAGGAGCGGAGAATTTAATAAATTAATGAACTATTCATGTTTCGATATATAATGTAATTTTTATTGTTGGATTCCTGGGTACTACATGTTTTGTGTGTTCCTGATAGTGTACATATATGTACATATAATTTAATGCGATATATACTCCATAGGTAGAACGTGGTTTGTCGATTTATCTTTAACACACAAACATGTATTTGCCCTGAAATTATCTAATATCTAATTTGCATACATACATAACTAGTCTATTCCTGTCCTACATTCATATAATATATATATACTCATGTGTGCACATATATATGCGCACACATCTTCATATATATACTTCAAAATCCATTCATATGAAGCACATCCATTTACTATGATACCAATATTCCTTGCAGAAATATATATATATATATATATATATATATATATTAATAAAATAAAACAAAACATAAATAAATAAAAAGTTGTTTTTTGGTTTTTTTTTTGTTTTTTTTTAAACTAGAATATTGACATATATAAATTAATAAGACAAAAGAAAGGATCGATACATACATATATATGCATGGACGCACAAAAATTTGCTCTTGTGGGGCCCTCTTCACATTCTGATGAATTGTTTTTCTGTTTCTCAAATGCATGCACATATATGTATGAACACGCGCTTATTCTACTGCATACAACGTATGGGGTTAATAGAGTCTAATGACATACTACCCCTCTCACTAATTTGCATTTTCTGAGTGAACTCCCTTCCTGTTTCCCATCTTGCCTTTGTGTCTCATTACCTTTAAAGTGCTATATATACTTCTTGCCTTCTATCTTACATGGCTTATGATTAAGGACTGCTTTTAAATTCCCCTTTTTGTGTCCGAAACGCGTCAAGCCGCATGGCAAGCCGCATGGCGTTTTTGGAAAGATCTGTGACCCTTTATTAATTTTAACTTTTTTCAAATAAAGCATGAAGATTTTTATCTATTCGCATTGGTGCTGAGTCCCACTTACTTTTCTTTGCTACTCTTTTGGCCGGGCCCTACTTTACTCTAACTTTTTTTTTTCTTTTTAAATCTAACTTCTTTGGTATATATTTATTTTTGGTATATCTATTTTTTTTTCTTTAAGGGAATGTGTCACATACAGTTTTTAAAGTAATTGAAACCAACTTCTAATAATGCAGACTTGTGGATTTAGACCTGACGTGACAACCCCTTCAAAGGGAATCTGTCACCAGGTTTTTAACACCTAATCTGAGCGCAGCATAATGTAGCAGAAGAGATCCTGATTCCAGCAATTGTTACTTATTGGGCTGCTTAGTATAGTTTTGATAACATCATTGGTTAATCAGCAGGAGATTATCATTACAGGGCTACTCGTCATGGTGCAGGTAGTCCAGCATATTCGTAAGGTCTGTATAATTGCTAGATCTGCAGCAGAGAAAACATTGATTTTATCACAATGAAAGTAAACAGCCCAGTAAGTGACACCGCTGGAATCAGGATATCTGTTTCTACTTTATGCTGCTCTCAGATGGGGGAGCAAAAACCTGCTGATTCACTTTAAGGCTCTTTCAGCAGATAGATAGAATCATAGATAGATGGCTAGATAGATAGAATCATAGATAGATAGATGGATATGTGGTGCCCCTGAGGCTTCAGTCATGACAGGGACTGCACCTCACTTAAGGTGCAGTACTCATCCTGGATCCAGAGGAGGTCAGTACCAGTTCCACAACACAAACTCATATACACAACCAGGTTGCCCTCCCCATTAGGGAGCAGGCTAGGGTCGGGTCTTAAGGTAGTCACTAAACATGGGGGGCATCCACCCACTAGTGACAGGGAACCGGGGGATGAGCAGCCACCAGGAGGAGTTAGGAGCTTACAAAACAGTTAAGGGGGCTTTGCACACTACGACATCGCAGGTGCGATGTCGGTGGGGTCAAATTGAAAATTACGTACTTCCGGCATCGCATGCGATATCGTAGTGTGTAAAGGCTCGATGATACGATTAACGAGCGCAAAAGCGTCGTAATCGTATCATCGGTGCAGCGTCGGCATAATCCATGATTACGCTGACGCGACGGCCCGATATTGTTCCTCGTTCCTGCGACAGCACACATCGCTGTGTGTGAAGCCGCAGGAGCGAGAAGCATCTCCTACCGGCGTCACTGCGGCTTCCGTAGGATATGCGGAAGGAAGGAAGGAGGTGGGCGGGATGTTTACATCCCGCTCATCTCCGCCCCTCCGCTCCTATTGGCCGCCTGCCGTGTGACGTCGCAGTGACGCCATACGACCCGCCCCCTTAATAAGGAGGCGGGTGGCCGGCCAGAGCGACGGTCGCAGGACAGGTGAGTCCATGTGAAGCTGCCGTAGCGATAATGTTTGCTACGGCAGTTATCACAAGGATATCGCCACTGCGACGGGGGCGGGGACTATCGCGCTCGGCATCGCAGCATCGGCCTGCAATGTCGCAGCGTGCAAAGTGCCCCTTAGGGTGTTCTCCAGCAGGAGAGAACAGGAGCGGGACTGGTGCGGTTCAGGGAGCAGAACATTAGGGTGGAATAGACTTCACCTTGTATCACCAGAATCTGCAGGACAGGGGGATTGCATGTCCCTCTGACCACCACGAGATCCCGGAGCACAGTTCCACATAGGGTCCTGAGTCATGATTACAGTCAAGCCCCACAGCGGCCCCACATCACCTACACACGGGACAGGAGCTAACACTACACAAACCGGGATCCCCAAGGGGTCCCTCTCTCTCTCTCTCTCTCTCTCTCTCTCTCGATTTTTCACTATTTGCTCAACTCTATGACCAAATACCCTTTTATTGTACACCTTGAGGCCACGAAGCTGAGCAGGGCCACCTGTGACATCCCTGACCTGACATCACCGGCCTGGCGACGATTAACATTTAACCCCTGCCCCGTGGGTGCTACATATAGATAAGAGATGGATAGCTAGAGGGACGGATAGACAGAGGGACGTATAGCCAGAGGTACAGATGGACAGAGGGACGGATGGACAGAGAGAAGGATGGACAGAGGGACAGATGGACAGAGGGACGGATAGATGGTGGGGGAAATCACAGCAGGTGGGAGGGATCACAGCAGGTGGGGGGGATCACAGCAGGTGGGGGGATCACAGCAGGTGGGGGGGTCACTGCAGGTGAAGGGGGTCACAGCAGGTGGGGGGGTCACAGCATGGTGGGGGGTCACAGCAGGTGGGAGTGGGGGTCACAGCAGGTGGGGGTGGGGTCACAACAGGTGGGGTTGGGGGGGTCACAACAGGTGGGGGGGTCACAACAGGTGCGGGTGGGGGGGTCACAGCAGGTGGAGGAAGGTGAGAGGTGGGAGAGGGGGCAGCAGATGAGGGAGGGGAGCAGCGGCTGATGGGGGAGGCGGTGGCAAATGGAGGGGACGCAGCAGATGGGTTCAGTGACGCTGGATCAGGGGCAGTGACTGCTGGGGCAATGGCGGCGGCTGATGGGTGGGGGCTGGGGCAATGGCGGTGGCTGAAAGAAGACAGTGTCTGTAACTTACCGATCACTCCCTTCACTTTCCACAGATGCTGGAGTGAAGCTAAGAGGGCGGTCACCGGCCCCAGATCCACAGTGACTGGAGAGAGCGGTCATAAGGCCGGTCTCTCCAATCAGAGCTGGGGGTGGGTGAACCTGAGGTCACCCAGCTCCTGCCAATGATCGGTGCTACAGCTGCACTGAACATGGCTGGATTTTAATGTTTCAGCCATTTTTAATGGCTGAAATATTACAGTGGCTGAGCGGCGTTCGTCAGCCAATCACAGCCTCCTTAGGTCCGGGAAGGAGACACCATGTCGCGGGCGAGGAGGGCGCTGCGCTCACCACGCTCGGGTCCGGCGCTGCTGCTGCTGCTCGGTGGCTCGAGCGGTGGGCCAGATCCGGGGACTTGAGCGGCGCTCCTCGCCCGTGAGTGAAAGGGGATAATTTTTGGGTTTGGGAAGTCAGTCCGTGACGCCACCCACGGTTGTGGTGAGGTTGGGGACACCACCGCTGCTCTGGACGGGGATCCCGGGAGCGATGACAGGGAGCAGCCGAGATGTTTTTCTCTCCCCTCCGTGGGTAGGGGATTTAGTAGTCCCGGGGCCCGATGATGGTGACTGAAAGGTGGATGGCGGGGTTGGTGAGGTGCAGGGTCGCGGGAGGGTAGCGCGGCGCCAGACGGCACGATGGTACTCACTCAGCCAATGATGTAAACGGAGTCTCTGGTAAAACAAACGGCTGGAGGGATGGGTCGCACAGCCGGCTGCGATGGCCACTCCTGGTAGGTTGGCAGTGACTGTCTCTCCCTGCACCTGTTTTGTGTTGTCGGCTCCGATGGCTTCCCACCGGTAACCCGCTCCCCAGCGGTGTATTTGCCACAGGAGCCCCTTTATGCCCGCAGGCTCTGGCCCTGGGAACTCTAGCTGTGGCGGTAGCTGTATTTCCCTTCATGGTTGAGCGGTTGCCTTCAGTAGGGTCTTTGCTGCTGGGAAACCCCGGAGGTTCCCGTCGCTGACGGATTTGACCGGCTTAACGGCGACTCCAAGCCTGGTCGGGGTCTGTAGGCCCTGCCGAATGGTGCTGGCTTCCCCTCGCTCCCTGGTCCGGTACCGGCGGGCCACCACCCGTCCCCGGTCCTTACGGTTGTGCGTCGATCGGCCTCGCCTGCAGACGGTCACCACCGTCTGCCAACCTTGCTGTTTGTGCCCGGGCCACGTACCCGGACACGGCCAGTCTGCTCCACTACCACTTCCCTCAACTCTACAAACTGTTCTGCCCTCCTTTTCCCGCCTCCAGGACTGTGAACTCCTCGGTGGGTGGGGCCAACCGCCTGGCTCCACCCCACCTGGTGTGGACATCAGCCCCTGGAGGGAGACAACAAGGATTTGTGTGTGTGACTGATGTGCCTAACCGGGGTGGGGGCTGTGTTGTTGTAGTACCTGTGACGTCCTGGCTTGTCCAGGGCGCCACATTCCTCCTTGGTTAAATGCAGACCGTCCGCGGGCTGCCCGTCCATCACCTGTTTTATTTTGTAACTGTAGAAACAGGGGAAACATATAAAACATTGAACATAAGCATGTTATAACTCTTCCCTTAACGGGAGGCACGGTACTTAAACGTTACTAACGGTAGTCAATTTTTATTAAAACATACGGCTTCCGCTCTCCCCCCGCCCAAACAACCTGGCCCTGATGCTGCCCCTAAGAAGTGGGCAGCACCCCTTGCCCCAGTCCATCACCAGGCTGCCCGAGCGGGTTCGGTCCCTTTCAGGGGACCCACGTCCATGGGGGACCCCTGACCCCCGGAGGATGGCCACCAGTCCAGGTGGTGACCGGGCCCCAGCCTACTCTGCTGCAGGCCCTTCCTCCAATCTGCCTCTCCGGAGGCGGTAACGGATGTATGCCAACAATTATTTACATGCCACAAGTTTGTGGTTGCTCTGCAAGTTCTCGGGCGTGTCAGTAAGCAGTTCCTTACGCAAACGGTGCAGAAAGTCCCAACGGGGACTAGTTGCCGGCAACGGCCGGTTCAATCACGGTTGCAAATCGGATAACATCTCCGGCTGATTCAATCTTATCATTCGGTTACTTATTCATACATTCAACAGATCACACCCCTAAATGGTAGTCTCCCTGTACCTAAGCGGGGGTCGACCTAGGTTGGGGCGTGTGGACCTACGTGGCCCAATGTCTGTGGTGGTAGGCAGTGAGGCAGAGGACACAGCTGGTTCCTCCCCCCGGCTATCGTGTGGGGCAGGCAGAGGCATAGGGGAGCTGGGTACAGGCACATCCCTGGGCGCTGAGTCATTAACGGCCACTTCCATCTCTTTTTCCTCCACGGGTTGTGGGAACAGTATCACTGGAAGAATCACTGCGCCGTTCTGTGTAGGCCAATTGGCCGGGAAATCGCCCATCATGGTGTGGATTACCCCTTTTTCCTTCTCCTCAGCCGATTCGGTGACCGGGGCTTCAGTTGCCGTCCTCAATGGTGGTGGGCACCTCTTCAAGTGGTCTCGGGACACCGTGGCCAAAGTCTTCCCCTGGTCACGGCTGATCTGGTAGGCTTTCCCATCCTCCCAATCGGTGGGTTGTATTACATACGGGGTCTTCTCCCATTGATCGTCCAGTTTATGGGTCCTTTGCTTTCGCTTCAAGACTACATCCCCTGGCTGAAAGGGACCTGCAGACGCCTTCCTGTTGAAGCACTGCTCCTGCTGCCTCCGACTCCGACACAAGTTCTTTTCTACATAGTCCTGGACCTGTCGGTACTGCGCTCTTCGCCGAGCGTCCCATCCGGCAGTTGAAGGGAGTGCTTCCGAGGCCTCCAAACCCATTTCTAGGTCCACTGGCAGTCGACCGGGCCGAGCTCTCATCAGGTATGCCGGTGTGCACTTCGTAGAGCTGGAAGGGATGTTGTTGTACATATCGACCAGGTCAGGTAACTTCTCCGGCCACAGATTCCACTCTTCCAGCGGTAACGTCTTGAGGAGGCCCAAGACCAAGTGGTTCATCTTTTCACACATGCCATTGGTCTGGGCATGGTAAGGCGTGGTCCGAATTTTCTTGCAACCGTACAACTGGCAGAATTCTTGGAATACCTCCGCTTCAAAGGCCGGGCCCCGGTCAGTAAGCACCTTCTCTGGGTATCCATGCGGCCGACAGAAATAGGCCTGGAACGCTCTAGCGGCGGTACGGCCGGTCAGGTCCTTGACTGGGACAACCACCATGAATCTTGAATAGTTGTCCACAATAGTCAGAGCATAAGTATACCCACTTCAGCTAGGAGTGAGCTTCACATGGTCGAGGGCAACCATCTCCAGCGGTTGATGCGTAATGATTGGGCGTAGAGGGGCCTTCTGGCTGGCCTCGTCCCTTCTTCTCAGTGCGCAGGGACCGCATTCTCGGCACCAGGCCTCCACCGATTCCCGCATCCCACTCCAATAAAACCGCTCCCTCAATAGCATTTCCAGCTTCTTCCATCCGAAGTGCCCGGCCCCGTCATGGTATGCCTGCAAGACAGTGGGCACGTTAGCCTGGGGAATCACCAGCTGGCGAACCTTCTCGTGGGTCTTCGGATTGATTAACTCCTGGTACAACTTCCCTTGGTGCAGGTACAGCCGGGTTCATTCCCGCCACAGGCGTTGGGCCTCGGCAGGGGCGGCAGGGTCTATCCCAGCAGAGCCCCGTTCGACCAGGGTTTTGACCAAGCGTACAGGAGGTGCCTGGTCCTGAGCTTCTTGCCACCCTTGGCTGGGCAGCGGGTCTAGGTTCACCTGTTGCTGATGGACACGCAACTTCTCAACTAGTGGCCGGTGAAAAGCAGGCAACTCGATCTCTTCGAGGTCATCATCATCCGGCCCTTCTTCCGACAGGTGGGGCATCCGGGAGAGTGCATCGGCATTAGCATTTGTACGGCCGGCCCGGTCATTTGATGGTGAAGTCGTAATTGGCTAGCCTGGCCACCCACCGCTGCTCCAATGCACCCAGCTTAGCTGTATCCAGATGGGTCAATGGGTTATTGTCCGTGTAAGTGGTGAATTTGGCGGCTGCTAGGTAATGGCGGAACTGCTCGGTGATAGCCCACACCAGTGCTAAGAGCTCGAGCTTGAAAGAGCTGTAGTTCTCAGGGTTCCTTTCCGTAGGTCGGAGTTTTCGGCTAGCATAAGCGATCACTTCCTCCCTTCTGCCTTGGACCTGGGATAGAACCGCCCCCAAGCCCACATTGCTGGCGTCGGTGTAGAGGATGAATGGGAGGCTGTAGTCGGGGTACGCTAGGATTTCTTCCCCGGTCAAAGCCGTCTTCAGCTGGCGGAAGACTCTTCATGCTCTTCCCCCCACGCCAACGGGGTTCCAGGAGGTCTACCACCCTTGGTTTGTCCCACGAGGAGGTCTTGCATGGGGGCAGCCATTTTCGTGTACCCTTTGATGAAGCGGCGGTAGTAGCCCACCAGACCCAGGAACTGTCTCACCTCCCTCACCGTGGTTGGTCTCGGCCAGTCTTGTATGGTAGTGATCTTCTCTGCATCTGGGGCGACGCCTTCCGCGCCCACCACATGTCCGAGGTACTGCACCCTGGGCTTCAACAGGTGACGCTTAGAGGGTTTCAACTTCATCCCATACTTGGCAAGGGACGCGAACACCTCAGCTAGGTGCTCCAGGTGGGCTTCATACGTCTGTGAGTACACGATTACATCGTCCAGGTACAACAAGACGGTCTCAAAATTCAGATGTCCCAGACAGCATTCCATTAGCCGTTGGAAGGTTCCAGGGGCGTTGCACAGCTCGAACGGAATGCTGTTGAACTCGCAGAGCCCCATGGGAGTAGCGAAGGCGGTCTTCTCATGGTATCGGGTGCCACGGCCACCTGCCAGTACCCGCTGGTGAGGTCAAGGGTAGAGAAGTAGTTAGCGGTTCTCAGCGCGGCTAGAGATTCTTCAATACGGGGCAGAGGGTAGGCATCTTTATGCGTTATCTGGTTAATCTTCTGGTAATCCACACACATTCTCATGGTGCCATCCTTTTTCTTAACCAGCACCAGCGGAGCTGCCCAGGGACTGCAGCTATCCCGAATAACCCCCGCCTCTTTCATGTTCTTCAACATGTCTTTGGCGCATTGATAGTGTGCGGGCGGGATAGGTCTATACCTCTCCTTAATGGGGGGGAGTTTGCCGGTGGGGATGTAGTGTTGGACCCCTCTAATCCGCCCAAAATCCAGCGGGTGTTTGCTGAAAACTTGCTCATATTCCTGCACTACCCGGTATACCCCATCTCTGTGATGTGTGGGGGTATCGTCAGTGCCTATGTGTAACTCTCGACACCACTCATCTAACCGTTCAGGGGACGGGTGGTGACTGGCAGCAGGTGGGGAGGTCGGGGACACAGCCTCTTGGATGGCGTGGGGGTCCAGGGTAAGCAGCTTGGCAAGGGTAGCGTACCGGGGAAGCCTAACCTCTTCCTCCCCACAGTTTAACACCCTCACGGGCACTCTCCCCTTCTTAACGTCTACCACTCCCCGGGCGACCATTACAGTGGGCCAATGTTCGGAGAGCATAGGCTCTAATCACGCCCCTGGGGACCTACCGCTGCCCTACACCAAATCATCATCTCGCTCCGGGGAGGCACAATTAAAGGGGCCACATCCATCACTCTCACTCCCCCAATCTCTCTTCCCGCAGAGTTTACTTGCTGCCGATACATCAAGGCCCGAATCTCGCGCTGCACAGCCCTCTGTCGGCCTCCTGCTGCGGTGGCGGCCAGCTGTTGTAGTAGGGTCAGCACCTCACTCATGCAATGCTCCATTACATTAGTTCCTAGCACTACCTTCGGGTTATGATCGCTGGGGTCATTCATTATCACGATCATTCCTTGGTGCTGCAGCTCGGTCCGCCCCACAGTCATAGCCACTCGTTTGTACCCTCACTTGAGTCAAGGGGAGGCCATCAGCAGCGATCAATGTCATGCTGCCGTCTGGAGGGGCAAGTTCATCATCCCCCCAATACTGGTGATACAGTGTATATGGCATCGTGGTTACCTGAGATCCAGTGTCCAGGAGCGCCATCAGCGGACCGCCGTCCACAGCCAGAGGGATGATGGGGCGGGCCCCGATGAACCGGTCCCGCCAGTTGGGGGGGCCACTGGGTTCTACTCCTGAGGATTGGCCCTTGGCCCCAGGTGTTGCTCGTTTAACGGACACCGTCGGGAGTAGTGGCCGGGCTTGCTGCACCTGTAACAGATTGGGGGTCCATACCGTGGATCATTAGCCCTCCTCCGCTGCATCCAGGGGACGTCATCTGGGCGGTCGGCGAGCTGTAACTCCCCCGGGGGCCTGGGCCTCGTTGGAGGCCGAAGTGCGGCGAGGATTCTGGCGAGGTCTCCATCCATGCGACGGACTTGGGCAGCCAGTTCCTCCATCATTCCGCCAGAAGTTGCAGGCGCTGCGGGAGCTGGGGGAGAAGGGGCTATTACGATGGGAGCCGTCTCAGCTGGCCACGGGGCCGCTCCAGGGACATCGGACGCCAGGGGCTGCAGAGCTTTAATCGCCCATTCTTTCAACACGGCAAAGTCCACATCAGGGTGCTCTAAGGCCCATAACCGAAGCTATTTGCGGTCCTCTGGGGATCTCATCCCCTGCACAAACTGCTCTACCAGCATTTTGTTACTGTCAGCATCATTGATGGTATCCACCCGCTTCAGCGTACGGAGAGAAGTTTGCAGACGCAGGGCATAGTCTCTGATACTGTCGGTAGGTCGCTGTCGGCATTGGTAAAACTGCATTCGCAGCTCAGCTCCGGTGCGAGTCTCAAAGGCAATCTATAGCTTTTCGAAGATAGTGGCCATGGAGGACCAGTCCCCCTCGGCCCAGGTCTCCGTCTCCTGCTCAGCCGCGCCGGTTAGCTGCCCCAGCACTACCGCTGCACGCTGCTTATCAGTCAGGGGATACAGTTCTAGGAGCGGGCTAAGCTTCTTTCGGAAGACCTGCAAGGTGTCAGGTTTCCCGTCGTTCTGCAGCAGCCAGGTAGCTCCGGGCACATAGGGCAAGGAGAACGGCATCACCTGAGCGGCCCCTCCCGCTCCTGCGGCCAGAGCACGGCCGGGCTCATTTCCATCTACCGGCACTTCTGCGGCCACGTCCACCGCTCCTCCAGCGGCTCCGTCGGGCGCAGACATCTTGTTTCCGTCCCCCCTTGGTTTCTTTCCGGCACCTCCTCTTCAGGGGCGGAGCTTCGGCTTTCGCGCCTCCACCACTGCTCGGGAAGACGCTTGAGCGGGGAACTTTTCGCGCCCAAGATGGCGGCTTCTGAAAATTTTCGGCCGGACACCTCCAGCGGGACACAAGGCGTACTTCTACTGGTATGTAGAGGGGTCCGATCCTGTTTGTGACATCAAGTTGTCGCGGGCGGGGAGGTCGCTGCGCTCACCACGCTCGGGTCCGGCGCTGCTGCTGCTGCTGCTCGGTGGCTCGAGCGGTGGGCCAGATCCGGGGACTTGAGCGGCGCTCCTCGCCCGTGAGTGAAAGGGGATAATTTTTGAGTTTGGGAAGTCAGTCCGTGACGCCACCCACGGTTGTGGTGAGGTTGGGGACACCACCGCTGCTCTGGACGGGGATCCCGGGAGCGATGACAGGGAGCAGCCGAGATGTTTTTCTCTCCCCTCCGTGGGTAGGGGATTTAGTAGTCCCGGGGCCCGATGATGGTGACTGAAAGGTGGATGGCGGGGTTGGTGAGGTGCAGGGTCGCGGGAGGGTAGCGCGGCGCCAGACGGCACGATGGTACTCACTCAGCCAATGATGTAAACGGAGTCTCTGGTAAAACAAACGGCTGGAGGGATGGGTCCCGCAGCCGGCTGCGATGGCCACTCCCGGTAGGTTGGCGGTGACTGTCTCTCCCTGCACCTGTGTTGTGTTGTCGGCTCCGATGGCTTCCCACCAGTAACCCGCTTCCCAGCGGTGTATTTGCCAGAGGAGCCCCTTTATGCCCGCAGGCTCTGGCCCTGGGAACTCTAGCTGTGGCGGTAGCTGTATTTCCCTTCACGGTTGAGCGGTTGCCTTCAGTCAGGTCTTTGAAGCTGGGAAACCCCGGAGGTTCCCGTCGCTGACGGATTTGACCGGTTTAACGGCGAATCCAAGCCTGGTCGGGGTCCGTAGGCCCTGCCGAATGGTGCTGGCTTCTCTTCGCTCCCCGGTCCGGTACCGGCAGGCCACCGCCCATCCCCGGTCCTTACGGTTGTGTGTCGATCGGCCTCGCCTGCAGACGGTCACCACCGTCTGCCAACCTTGCTGTTTGTCCTCGGGCCACGTACCCGGACACGGCCAGTCTGCTCCACTACCACTTCCCTCAACTCTCCAAACTGTTCTGCCCTCCTTTTCCCGCCTCCAGGACTGTGAACTCCTCTGTGGGTGGGGCCAACCACCTGGTCCACCCCACCTGGAGTGGACATCAGCCCCTGGAGGGAGGCAACAAGGATTTGTGTGTATGACTGATGTGCCTAACCGGGGTGTGGGGTGTGTTGTTGTAGTACCTGTGACGTCCTGGCTTGTCCAGGGCGCCACACACCACCCCTCCTGAAGTCAGGCAGAGGGCCCCTCATCCCCGAATCTAGGATATTTGCAGCGATCACAGCCTCCAGTGCCGTGATCTCACCATGACGTACTGGGTATGTCATGGGTCCTTAAGTACCAGGGAGCCATGACGTACCCAGTACGTCATAGGTTGCTAAGGGGTTAACACGTTTTCAGGCTTTAGGGGCCCGCTCCCGCTTGGGGCCCCTGTGTGGCTGCAGGTGCTGTAAGTGCAACGTCTCCGCCCTGTGCCCATGGGGCCCGATGAGCAAAGAAATGAAAGGGGAGGGGCCCGGGCTGTCAGCGTGTCCGGGTCCCGCCTCCTGCTCACTGCACGACCAGCCCGCCCTGCGAAATGTACTGTCAACGCCCCCTGCCCTAGGGCCCGGTGAGCAGAGGATTGAAAGGGGAGGGGCCTGTCAGCGTGTCCGGGCCCCCCCTCCTGCCTGCTGCTCACCGGGCCCAGTACAGGAGTCCCAGTAGTAATGCCCTGATGGCAGCCCTGCTTCCATCACAGAGCCCCGGGGCATCCCCCCTACCCACGGAGGGGTCAAGCACCTTGCTGCCATACCACCGCCACCGGGCGCTCCCAACAGCAGCGGTGGTACTCCATCTTACCACGCACCATGGGTGGCGTCACAAACTTCTAAATCCCCTGTACATATTCTCCCTTTATTGAGTGGCCACACGACCCCGGAGACCCCTCGAGCCACCGCAGATCCGGATCCGAGCAGCCCGACTGCTGGCATGGGGGCGGCACACACAGCATCGACAATCTCCGAAACAACAACCACTCTTGGTTGTCCAGAACGTTCCTCATCATTGGTGCTGAAGTGGCCTGTTTTAAATTTTGCAACCCAGTTCTTAACTGTGGAATATGAAGGGCATTGATCCCTTCATAAAATTCATCCCTTTCATGAAATTCATGAAATAATTAAAATGGCTTCCCTATATTTTTGGTTCCAAGCTGGGTACAAATAGGCAGCTGGGGGTTGGGGACAGCCCGTACCTGCCTGCTGTACCTGGCTAGCAAACAAAAATATGGCAAAGCCCACACATTATTTTTTTTTAATTATTTTTTTAAATAACTAAAAAATTAATTAAAAAACTAAAAAAAAAAAAAATAGGCTTCACTGTATTTTGATTGCCAGCCAAGGTAAGGCCAGGCAGCTGGGGGCTGGGATTGTCGCATTGTTTGTTAGCGCCATTTCCAGGCCCGTTACCTGGCTCATCCAGCGGCACTGGTGCTGGGTGGCATGCTGGGTAATAAAGAGGTTAATACCAGCTTTGTATTCTCAGATGGTACTAAGCCCGAAATTCATTGTGTCTCGCCAAATTAGACGTGGCCACCATGAATTTCTAGGAAACGGTAAAAAAAACACAACCCAGAGAAACATTTTTTTATTTGAAATAAAACAAAACAACATTTAGCACTCCATCTTTATTCTAAAAAAAATCCTTAGTCCGACGTAATCCACAGGGACAGCAATGTCAACTCTGCTTCATCACACACAGACAGTGCACAGACAGTGTCTATACAGAGTGAGAAGCAAAAATACCCATGTCAGCTCTGCTATATCACTCTGCACAGAGCGCGAAGCAGGCTGTCAGTGAGGGTAAGATTGCACTTGCATCTCGCATTGCATCACCCCACTCTCAGAACAGGAGCGCCTCAGCTGCATGGAAATAAACGCAGCTGACCCGCTGCTGTCAGGAGATTGTGCATCGTGATGCGATGCGACACTTGCATCACGGTGCACTAGGACCTTTGATGACATCATAGTCATGTGACCAGTCTGTAGCCAATGAGGTAATACAACATGCACACCTGACTGATCACATCGCCATGACGTCACGGAAGGTCCTTTGGTCATTGTGGTTACATGGAAGAAGCAGAAATGATCAGACTGACGTGGAAGCGGCCAGGAGACAGAGTCTACAGGACGCATCGTGGGACCTGTAAGTATGATCATAATGTTTTTTAATAATGTGCTTTTTTTTACAGCCCCTGGACCCAAACTGTAACACAAGCTTACCAGGAAAGCTCGTGATCGGTATCATGTGCACAAACACCATGTGTTCGGTACGGACCCCAAACTTTACAGTTCGGGTTCGCCCATTCCTATCCACAAGCCTTCAGGAGACCAGGTAAAACACAGGCTACAAACAGGATTCAGAAGCACTGGTCAATCAGCTGAGGTGGCTTAAGTAGGTAATTGACAGAATACAGGGCGGGAATGTAGAAGCTGAGGAACCCATATTGATTGAAGGGAAGGTGTGTGCAGCAGAACAGGAAAAAAGATGGCCAAGGGAATAAACAGATTAACCCTTTCACGACCAGCGGATTTCGTGGTTTTTTTCGCCTTCCTTCTTCCGAGAGCCATAACTTTTTATGTATGAGATGTATTTTTAAATGAAACTATGAATTTTACCATAAAGTGTACTGGAAAATTGCAAAAAAATGTGATTGCACTGAGATATTTTATTCACTGTGTTCACTATATGGGAAAACCGATTTGTGGGTGCAAGTTCGTAGACACCAAACATAAATCGGTTTATTTTTATCTAAGGGGTTAAAAAAATCAGAAGTTTGTCCAAAAAAAGTGGCGTACTTTTTGCGCCATTTTCTGCGACCCAAAGCGTTCTCATTTTTTAGGATCTATGACTCAGTGATGGTTTATTTTTTGCATCTCGAGCTGATGTTTTTAATGGTATCACTCTTGCTCCAATGCTACGTTTTAAGTGCCTATTATTGCATTTTGCGCAAAATCTGCGTTGACCAAAAAAATGTTGGCGTTTGGAATTTCTTGGTGCTGCTCCGTTTCCTGATCAGATTAATTGATTTTATATTTTGATAGATCGGGCATTTCTGAATGCTGCAATATCAAGTATGTGTATTTTTTTTAACCCTTTAATTGTCAAAGAGGAGAATGGGGGGTGATTTTAACTTTTAGGTTTTTTTATTTTTTTTTTTAATTTTTCACAACTTTTTTTTAAACTTTTTTTTTATTTTACTAGTACCCCTTGGGGACTATAAGGATCAGCAGTCTGATCGCTCATTCATTTTTCCGAGAGAGAAATGATCATCTCTTGTAACAGGCAGTATTCAGCTGTTTCTTACAGAACCTGAGTCATGTGAATTACAGTAGTCATCACAAGACCCTGTGCTACCATGACAATCATCAGATTATTGTGATCACGTCATGTGACTTCCGGTGCAAGCCTGTGAGCATGCAATTGCCGCGATCGCCATTAAAATGGCACTGTCACATCTTGACAGTGCCGTTTAAGGGGTTAACAGGTATGGGTGGATAGCGATTCCACTCGTTTCTGCGAGGCACACATGTCAGCTGTACAAATCAGCTGACATGTGCGCAGATCCCCGCCTGCAGCCTACAGCAGCAGGATTAACACTATGACCGCAGGGACGTAATATTACTACCAGCGGTCGTTAAAAGCTTATGCCAAAAATGGCAGTGGGTAAGCAGACACAGGGGATATAATGAGTTGCCTTTGTTAGACGGTCCACCACCAAAATAGTGTTCTTCCCTTTTGAGGTTGGCAATTCTACGATAAAGTCCATTGCAATGGAATCCCATGGACGGGATGGGATGGGTAGGGGCTGTAATAGACCTGTAAGCGAATAACCTGGTGTCATGAGTCTCGCACAGACATCACAGAAGTAACGTAATTTAGAACATCTTTTCTGTAAGTGGGCAACCAAAAGAAATGAGAAAGGAACTCTTGGGTCTTTGGAACTCCTCTGTGTCTAGCTATCTTCGAGTCATGAACGAGTTGCAGTACTCTCAATCTGATCGTCTCAGGTATGTACCGATGTTGCCCCTGAAACCACACACTTAAAAGTTAACATAGTCAGGGCCGATGTTGGCAATACCCTCAAATTACCCAAACAACTTTTACTAAACACCCAGAGATTCTGCACTTTCCCCTGTTTGAACTGTGCAGCTTGTTCGAACATCATTAAGGTTGGAGAGAAAATTCACCCTAGGATGGGAAAATCATACCCAATAAGAGGCTTTCTGTCATGTGACTCTAAATTCGTCATCTATGTAGTAAAGTGTCCATGTGGACTTCTTTATGTAGGTGAGACTGCCCAACACATTAAAGATCAGATCACCAGTCATATGTCCAACATATGTGACGCCTGGCCTATGTGCAATCTGCCCTTCTGCACGGTATCCAAATCCTCCTTGGTTACGGGTCCCTGTCCTTCGGTGTTGCTAACAGCAGAGCCAGTCAAAACCCTAGGAACACTCTGCACCACACCCACCAGACACAACATTGGGGGACCTGGTAGGGGAGAGTGAGAGGTGTTAGGAGCAGTAGAGTGTGCGGTGAGTCTCGTGAGGAGAGGTCACAAGTAGTTGGAGGAGGTGAGGAGCAGGGCTCCCTGTAGAATACTAAGTGGCAGACGTTGGTCTGGGCCTGGTAGGAGCTGGAATCCCGGTCGCAGGGGAACTGGTCAAGGGGGACGGATCTGCTGAGGAGGGCAGCCGGTGGCCTTGAGCCATCTCCGGGCAGGGTCCAGGGCATGACTGGGTACGTGGACCCTAGGCCAGGAAGTAGCTTTACGCAGCTCGGTAATTTACCTGACGAGGGTGAAGTCTTCAAGATTCATCCTTCACCCACTCCAAAACCAGGGTACTAGCGCAACAAGGGGATAGGACTTTCCCAATCCACAGTCCAGAAAATCCCAAGCATGAACCCTGAGAGCAAGCTCACTCCGTTAGCCATACGGGTGAGCGGGACCCTACTAGTTCCACACTACAGGGTCCAAATAGTGAAGAGAGTGCCACGGAAAAGGTCACAGGCTAACAAGCAACACCAAGGGGCACGGATCCACGCGTCCTTCCTCCCTGCTGCAGCGGTGCTCAGAATTCTGGTTTACAAGGTGTCGGTGTCAGTATTCTTGGACTGAGTGAGTATGCAGAAAACCCTCTCCTCCCCAACAGCACCCCTTCACTACCATCACCGGGCCCCAAGGCAAAACCCCTACCCACAGAGGGGTTAAACACCTTGCTGCCATACCACCGCCACCGGGCGCTCCCAACAGCAGCGTTGGTACTCCATCTTACCACGCACCGTGGGTGGCGTCACGAACTTCTAACTCCCCTGTACATATCCCCCCTTTTAAATTCGAGTGTCCGAACGACCCCTTCCCGGGTCCGGAGACCCCTCGAGCCACCGCGGTTCCGGATCCGAGCGGCTCGGCCGCTGACACGGGGGCGGTACACATACAGTGTAATAAGACATGGTCATGGTTACCATTACCACACCACTTCAAGGAAGCCAGACATTCAGTAGCCCAGTTACTATTTCAATTATTAGAACAGATACCCAGACCCCCGGGGGTGGGCAATCATATACAGTACGTATACTTAAACAGAGGGAAACCTACTGGATCTACACACTACAAACTCTATCCCCTAAAGCATGGGTCCCCAACTCCAGTCCTCAAGGGCCGCCAACAGTGCATGTTTTCAGGATTTCCTTAGTATTGCAAAGGTGATAATTTAACCACCTGCACAGTTGATGATTCCAACACCCATGCAATGCTAAGGAAATCCTGAAAACATGCACTGTTGGTGGCCCTCGAGGACTGGAGTTGGGGAACCCTGCCCTAAAGGGTTGAGAAATAGACTGGCTAACCTTTTATTCCCTAGCCACAGCTCCAAGAGCCATGAGGGTTCCAGTCCCTCTTCCCATATGGCCCTGGTAGGTGAGTAGACTAGGGAAACTAATCTCTTTTCTCCTAGGTTGCGTCTGTCCTGCCTTATATCTAACCTATTTTACTCTGTCCCTTTCCCTACGGGATTATTCCCTAAGACAATCTTTTTCCTCTAAACCTCCACACTGATCGCTATGTTAATGATTAACTATACTTTTATAGCACTATTATGTACAGTATGTCTATTGTATTGAATATTAGTGGTCTATTCAATGTACATTACATTTTCTTCTAAAGCATGTTTGGCATAAACTATTACAGCATTTTTAGATTTAAAGCCTTTATTCTTGTTTAAATATACCCAATACTGTCTGCTCATACTTTCTGTTCCTTGTCCACTACCTTCTCCTACTCTTTATTCCCCTACATGGCACCCATGCAGGTTTACACACTAACTAGACCGCTGATTTATTCTGCACGGGCGCTAACTCACCGCGACCCTAAGACCCATGGTTGCTATTATACTAATTGCGTCACTGAAAATGATGATGGTAGGTTACGCTCCCACTCTGCAGTCCTCAGCAGCGATGACGCGCACCCTGCAGGAAGTACCTGTGATTGCATCGCAAGTGCCCGCCCATCATCTCGTGCCCGCCCTTTCCCCTCTGCCTCCAGCGTTCTGCGCAGAACGTTCCAACGTTGGGTCATCTGGCCAGCGCTTGCGCAGAACGCTGGAGGCAGAGGGGAGAGTGTGGCCATGAGATGATGGGCGGGCACTTGCGATGCAATCACAGCACCGCCCATAATCTCGTGCCTGCGCACACGTGACCAGAAGTCCTCGCGAGCACGGGTCCTCGGGCGCAGTGGGTGGCGTCCTGAAGAATGGAATGGAGCGATGGGGGATGGCCTAAAGCGACAGGAGGCAGACTAACGGCCACCAGAGAGCCCACCCCCGTGTACCATTATCAAGATCTGAATGCAAAAAGGTACCCCTTTACAAAGTCTTTATTTTGGTCAGAAAGGGGGCACATAAACAACAGGAACATTGCTAGAATGCAGCCCAGGAGCTGCAGAGGGGGAATCTTTTAGGTTTCAAGCTAAATTTCTGATGACAGGTTCCTTTTAACACCTTGCATGATGATACATGATGCTGGCTGGGATTTGGAATGTATACAAGCAATGGAAGATAAAGGAGGTATTATTGAAAATATCCTGAGACTGAATTCAGTCACTTAATATATTTCAGCATTAGACAAAGGAAAAGTTGTAACGCCTGAAACTATTTTTTTATAGCCTTGGCTTCCTTATCAGGAAATGTAACTGTACAAGATAAGAAAAAAGCAAAGTTCATAAGTCTACCCAGTGCACTGATCATAAAAGTACATTTTAGGATCTAAACAGAGCACGGTGACCAGAGTGTTAAAGAAGTCCCCCTAGATTTCTTTGCAGTGCTGGTTAATAATCATTTTACAAACTGCTTAAAATGCTATTTGTGGATAGAGTTCTATAAAAAAAACCCTGAAATATATTGCTAGGTTAAAGGTAAACTTTGGAAAGTAGTTTCCACTCACAGGAAGGCTTAGTATAGTATTCTTGACCCTTTAAGCTATGTTCAAACATGAACAAATGCTGTTATTTCCACTGCATTTTTGTGTGCAGAAAATCTGCTGCATTTAACTGTAAAGGCCGCTTTACACGCTACGATTTATCTGACGATCTCATTAGCGATGTGACACGCCCAGATCGTAGTTACGATATGCCAAGATCGCTCATAGGTCGTTTATTAGCAGTCACACGTAATGATCTCACAAGCGACGCAAACTCGTTCAGCGATATATTGTTTGACCAAGGCGGCCGTGTGGATGTTGTTCGTCGTTTGTAGAGTGTCAAACGTACCAATATGTCTGCTGTGTTCCAAACGATGAACAATATTTTGAAAGTGAGCGACGTGTCAATGATCAACGATTTTCAACCTATTTGCGATCGTTCGGAGTCGCTCGTTGGTGTCAGACGCAACAACGTCGCTAAAGATGCCAGATGTGCGTCACGGAATCCGTGACCCAGACGATATATCGTCAGATAAATCGTAGCGTGTAATGCCGCCTTTAGGGTACGTTCAGCGATCAGGACTTGCTGCGTCCTGGATGTGCGGGTCCTGACCTGCGGGGCTGCGAGACTCCTCTGCAGGAGAACACAGGAGACCACAGCTGCTCATGACCACGATCAGGGTTCAGTGCGCTGCGGTCTCTCGCTTGTGTGGCGCCCCTAAGGCTTTAGTCACCACAGGGTACTGCACCTCACCTAAGGTGTGGTACTTATCTCGGGTAAGGAAGAGGTTAATTGCTGGTGTTTCCCACATTCACAAACCTCACACAGTCAGGTGCTTTCCCACTGGGATTGGCCTGGGGTAGACAGAGGAGTGGCCATCACGAGGCATGGGACTTTCCCAGTCACTAGGACAACCACAGGGGGGCGGGCACCACTTGGGGAAAAGGAAGGAGCATCTTCACACATAGTCAGTTAGCCCCGGGTACAGCTTGGGTTGAGGAACACAGTTGGGACTTCGGTCCAGGCATATTCTCTCTACCTTCACGCTACTCCGGCGCCAACGGCCATTACAGCCCTCATCATCCTCCCGGGGCCCGCTCCACCTGTGGGGAGCAGATCCATCCTTGCTGAGACACCACCAGCCCCGGAGGACATCACCTGCAGTGGTGGTTAATCATTGGCCGCGTACCACAGGTGGCGTCATGAGACAACTACTACTCCCAACCTCTTCCACCTCCATCATCCCACCATCATCCCATGCTCCATCCTCCTCCCTTTCATTATACACCTCTTGGCCACGAAGCTGGGCAGGGCCACCCGTAACATCACATACCCGACATCACGGACCCGGCGACGAGTACATTTAACCCCTTAATGACCCATAACGTACTGGGTATGTCATGGATCGTGTGAGGTTAATCCCCGCCCCCTGCCGTGGGCAGGTCTCGGCGATCCGCGCACATATCAGCTGTTTTCAACAGCTGACATGTGTGCCTGCTAGTCGCGGGTGGAATCGCTTCCACCCGCGACCATTAACCCCTTACATCTTACTGCCAAAATCTGGCAGAGAGATGTATATGCGCGCACCATGACAGTGACTTACCCCGCCCCATCGGAAGTCACGTGACATGATCACAAGACTTTCAGTGGTTGCCATGGTAGCACAGGGTCATGTGATGATGCCTGTAGCTAACATGAGTCACTTCCTCTCAATGCCGGAATACAGCCGGCATTGAAAGTAAAGCACCAAATCTGCAGTTCTCAGCTCTGTAGCTGTGATCTGCAGATAGGGCAGAGCGATCGGATTGCTGATCGCTATAGCCCCCTAGGGGGACTAGTAAAATAAAAAAAAAGTAAAGAAAAAAGTTTTAAAAAATTTAAAAAAAATAAAAAAACCTAAAAGTTCAAATCACCCCCCTTTCACCCCATTGAAAATTAAAGGGTTAAAAAAATAAAAAATATACACATATTTGGTATCGCGCGTTCAGAAATGCCCAATCTATCAAAATATAAAATCAATTAATCTGATCAGTAAACGGCGTAGCGGCAAAAAAATTCCAAACGCCAAAATTACGTTTTTTTGGTCGCCGCAAATTTTACGCAAAATGCAATAACAAGCAATCAAAACGCAGCATCTGCGCAAAAATGGTACCGTTAAAAACGTCAGCTCGAGGCACAAAAAATAAGCCGTCACTAAGCCTTAGATCCCGAAAAATGAGAACGCTATGGATTTTAGAAAATGGCGCAAAACGTGCGCCACTTTTTTTGGACAAGCTTGTGAATTTTTTTTAACCCTTTAAATACAAGTAAACCTATTCATGTTTGGTGTCTACAAACTCGCACTGACCTCAGGCATCACAACGACACATCAGTTTTACCATATAGTGAACACGGTGAACAAAATATCCCAAAACCTATTGTGCGATCACACTTTTTTTGCAGTTTTTCCACACTTGGAATTTTTTTGCAGTTTTCCAGTATACTATATGGTAAAACTTATGGTTTCATTTAAAAGTACAACTCGTCCCGCAAAAAACAAGCCCTCATATGGCAAGATTGACAGAAAAATAAAAATGTTACGGCTCTCGGAAGAAAGAGAGGAAAAAAATAAAACGGAAAAACACAAAATGCCCGGGGGCTGAAGGGGTTAACCCCTGCCCCGTGGGCACACAGCCTAAGAGCAAGGTGTATGTGATCTCATGAAAACGCTGTGCGTCTAAAGGCACTGTTGAACTTTACATTTTTTAATGGTTTTTTTTCTCTGCAGGCTTCCACAAGGAGCCTGAAAAAAATGCATGTAAAAAGCTCCTGTACAGAATCAAAGCTTTTTTTTTTTTTGTATAAAACACTGCTTCAAATCTGCACCAAAAATGCATCAAACTATGTGGAAAATGCAGCGAAAGTGCAGTAATCAGAGATAATATCATTGTGTATTATAGAACAGACACCTACAGAAGATATGTGGATGAATAGCATCAGAAAAAATCTACAGCATTTATACATAGTGTGAACACCGTGTTCCAGTCTGGTACGGCTGTCATGACCAACAGTTTTCATCCTCAGAATCTTACGTCTTGTATTTTTTTGCTGGACGAGTATACATTTTTTGCTTTTTTTATGACAATTTTGGGGCACATGTAATTTATTGATCAACTTTTCATATACAGTACTCAAAAAAAAAAACAACAACTTTATTTTATGGATTGATGTAAATGTTGTAATATGAAATATGCAAAGAAAAAGAAAGGGAAAGAAAGGGAAAAAAGAAAAAGAAAGGAAAGAGAAAAGAGAGGGGAAAAAAAAGAAGTGTTTTTTGTGTATGCATGTATATATATATATGCAGTATGTATATATGTGTATGCGTGTTTTATATATATTTATATATACTTCATAGCAATTAATTTTTGATATTGTACTTTTAATAAACAAAATAAATTTTCTATTAAGATTTTTTTTATTCTTATTTCAATTTTTTTTATTCTTATTCTATAAATATTATTGAGTAATGTCTTTCTAAATGAAGTCCAAACCTTTATTATAGTTCTGTATTAGTAGTGCCACATGAGTTTTTACCTGATAGTAGTATTTTACATTTTTACCTCAGACTCCATAAGCTTGAGATGTATGGTTAACATGGGACCCAAGTAACTGCATAATGAGTCCCGATCTTCTGCTCCTTGTCTTAGGGAATATATTCACAATATAGAAAGAAATGTGTTTTCCACCCTAATTACGTGGTCCCCTGATGTGGCTATTTAAGACTTTGGCACTTTTTTTATGGATACTCCCTGATGAAGAAATCCCACAGGCTTTTGAAATGCGTCCGTTTTTTGCCTCTGTGCTCCCCGTACAGGCAATCCCAGCCTGTCAGCTAGTGACATCACTGCTTTCCCCTGCACATGTTAAGGTGCTTTCACATGAGCGTTTTTTTGCCTGTAGGCAAAAAAAAACGCAAACCACTTATGACCGGATCTTGTGGATTGAATGTGCAACGCATGCAACTGCAATTGTTATTTTACCGGATCCTTCTACTTTTTATGGCTGCTGCGATGGGAAACAAAAATATAGGAAAGCCCTTTTTTTAATAATTTAATGAATTTCATGAAATAATAAAAAAAACGACGTGGGCTTTGCCCAATTTTTGTGTCCAGGCAGGTACAAATAGGCAGTTGGGAATTGGAATCCACAGCGCAGGGTGGCCCAAGCTTTCTGGGCCCCACAGCTGCGAATTGCAGTCCACAGCCACCCCAGAAAATAACACTTTCATAGAAGAGACATCTTCTGGTGCTGTATCCAACTCTTCCAGCGGCCCTGGTGCCGGGTGGCACACTGGGTAATAAGGGGTTAATACCAACTTTGCTTTACCAGCTGGTATAAAGCCCGAGATTCTTAATGTCAGGCCAAGTTTGCCCCGTTCATTAAGAATCTCCAATAAAGGGTTAAGAAAAAGACATCACACAGAGAAAAAATACTTTATTAGAAATAAATACACAGACTTAGGGACTCCAGATTTATTACTCCCTCTCACCCCTCCACGATCCTGGTCTTCTGTTTGAGAGAGAAAGAGCGAGAGATATTTCTGTACTGACCATGCCAGGCTGCTTTCTGGGCATGCTCAGTACAGAAAACAGGATCCTGCCTAACAGAATGCGGTGACTTCCGGTAGAGCAGTATCCGACGCCCTTTGAAATACATTGCAGGTACCGCAGAAATCTAACAGATCCATTGACATACAGTATTTTGCCCGAGGACAAAAATGCTGCAAGTAGCGTTTTTGAAAAAATGTAAAATACCGCAAAGCAACGGATCCAGTGTGTGCCGCACACAACTGCATGTGACCGCATATTGCCACAATTCCATTGCAAATGCATTGAAATGACAACGCATTTCTAAAGGATCCTTTGCGGCAAAAAATCAATTTGTGCCACAGTTAAAAAAACGCTGATGTGAAAGCACCCTTAGCTGACAGTAAGTTACCCGCCTGAGCACCTGCTCCTGCCACTTGAGTGCCTGCCGCATACCCCCGCTCAGCTGTCTCACTACAATGCTGCTTTGAGCACCACATGTGGCCACTGACTTCAGAGCAGATTCACCTACTCCCAGGCACCAGTACCATAAAAGTATTTATATACAATTAACACCCTTTGTATCTATTCACTCCATATAGTGGTTTAACCCCCACTATCTCTCACTTCATACAGGGCTCAGCTAAGCATAAGGCAGGGGTGGGGAACCTTTTTACTGCCGGGGGCCATTTGGAATTTTCTACCAACCTTCGGGGGCCGCACCAAATTATCAACTTGAAAACGACCAGGCTATATTTGGTCAAACAATTAATTAACTCACCCCTAATGTGGTGGCTGGAGCGGCTGTGATGTTCGGTGATATTGATCATTTTGTTTCTCACAACTGCTTTTCCAGGTTTGTCTTGGTCTGGAGAGGCTGGGGGCATACACATCCCAGGAGAAGCTGGGGCATATACATCACAGAAGACACTGGGGCGCATATACATCACAGGAAACATTGAGGCATATACATCCCAGGACAGGCTGGGGCGTATACATCACAGGAGGAGCGTATAGATCACAGGAGATGCTAAGCATGGACAGCACTAGTGGCGGGCACAGACAGCACTAGGCGGTGGCACAACGGACAGCACTAGGCGGCACAACGGACAGCACTAGGCGGCACAACGGACAGCACTAGGCGGCACAACGGACAGCGCTAGGCGGCAGCACAGAGAGCGCTAGGCGGCAGCACAGAGAGCGCTAGGCGGCACCACAGAGAGCGCTAGGCGGCAGCACGGACAGAACTAGGTGGCAGCACGAACAGCACTAGGCAGCGGCACAACGGACAGCACTAGGCGGCATAACGGACAGCACTAGGCGGCACCACAACGGACAGCACTAGGCGGCATAACGGACAGCACTAGGTGGCACAACGGACAGCACTAGGCGGCACAATGGACAGCACTAGGCGGCACAATGGACAGCACTAGGTGGCACAATGGGCAGCACAGAGAGCGCTAGGCGGCAGCACAGAGAGCGCTAGGCGGCAGCACAGGGAGCACTAGGTGGCAGCACAGGGAGCACTAGGTGGCAGCACAGGGAGCACTAGGTGGCAGCACAAAGAGCACTGACAGTGACATCACAGAGAGCACTAGGTGGCAGCACAGAGAGCACTAGGTGGCAGCACAAAGAGCACTGACAGTGACAGCACAGAGAGCACTAGGTGGCAGCACAAAGAGCACTAGGTGGCAGCACAAAGAGCACTAGGTGGCAGCACAAAGAACACTAGGTGGCAGCACAAAGAGCACTGACAGTGACAGCACTAAAAGGCAGCATGGAGAGCATTAGGTGACAGCACTAGGAGGCAGCAGGGAGAGCACGATGTGGCAGCACTGACAGCACTAGGAGGCTGCACAGATTACACAGCACTGAGGGGTTACACACAGTACTGGGGGGTACACAGCACTTGGGGCTACACACAGTACTAGGGGGTACACAGCACTGGATGGGGGGGCAGCGATGGGTTGCATACTCACAGTACAAGGGGAGGAGGATGAGTCACATAGCACAGGTCCGGGAGGCATGTACAGCAGGAAGGCATCTGCTGCACCTCTTCTGCTGTGACTGGAGCACAGCGCGCTGTTTACCCCGCCCTCAAGGTAAACCCTCAGCATGCGAGCACAGTCCCGGGTTCAGTCTAGAATGTATGGGCTGTAGTCAGGTCCCGAAAAGAGCCCGTACATTCTAGTACGGGCTGCAATCAGGATCTGTAAATAGCCCGTACATTCTAGCATCTACCCATAACGCACTGGGATTTTAAAGGGCCGGCGGCTGGCAAAAGCGCAAGTGCCGCTCGAGCACTGGGGTAGCCTGGAATGTGCCCGGGGGCCGCATTAAATGTCATCCCCACCCCTGGCATAAGGGGTACTTCTCACATAGCAAGATCGCTAGCGAGATCGCTGCTGAGTCACAGGTTTTGTGACGTACCAGTGAACTCATTAGCGATCTTGCTGTGTGTGACACTAAGCAGCAAAGCGCTTTGCTTGGTTACCCGATATTTACCTCTGTTACTAGCGTACGCCGCTCTCAGGCTGCCAGTGCTGGCTCCCTGCACTCGTAGCCAGAGTACACATCGGGTAACTAAGTGAAGCGCTTTGCTTAGTAACCCGATGTGTACCCTGGCTACGAGTGCAGGGAGCCAGCGCTAAGCGGTGTGCACTGGTAACCAGGGTAAATATCGGGTAACCAAGCAAAGCGTTTTGCTTAGTTACCCGATATTTACCTTGGTTACCAAGCGCAGCATTGTTTCCACGAGTCGCTGCTGGCTGGTGGCTGGTCACTGGTTGCTGGTGAGATCTGCCTGATTGACAGCTCACCAGCGACCATGTAGCGACGCACTAGCGATCCTGACCAGGTCATATCGTGGTCAGAATCGCTGGTAAGTCGTTTAGTGAGACGGTACCCTAAGAGATCCTTTTGAGCCTTTATTTCAGGGGTGAGGAACCTTTTTTCTGCCAAAGGCCATTTGGATATTTCTACCATTATTCGGGGGCTGCACAAAATTATCAACTTGAAAATTACCCTCCTATATTTGGGCAAATAATGTATTAATTCACCCCTACTGTGATGGCTGGAACTGTTTCTCTTTGGTGCGGCTGTGATATTAATCATATTGCTTCTCACAACTGCTTTTCCAGGTTTGCGTCAGTCTGGAGTACAGTCAACTCTTTGTGATAATAAGTTTTGTAAATCGTAGACATCCCAAAGGAGATGCTAGGACTGCGGTATACACATCACAGGAGATACTGAGGCATATACATCGAGGAGGGGCTTATGGCATATGCATCACAGGAAAAGCTGGGTGCATGTACATCACAGGAGATGCTGGGGACATATACATCACTGGGAAGGGCTAGCAAGCCATTAATATTTTCTTACATAATAAAAAAATCTAAACGGCTATGATTCCCCTATTAGCAAAAACAAGTAATGCAGTCTTATTAAATTTGCCTTTTTTTTCATTACATATACATATCTCACGTAAATAGAAACAAGAGCACAGTCTACATCGGCGCTGGGGTATAAACATCATGGAGAAGGGCTGTGGTTATATACAACACTGGGGACACTGGGGGCACATACAG
This sequence comes from Anomaloglossus baeobatrachus, assembly GCF_048569485.1. Lineage (NCBI taxonomy): Eukaryota > Metazoa > Chordata > Amphibia > Anura > Aromobatidae > Anomaloglossus > Anomaloglossus baeobatrachus. Next base: position 498,936,177 of record NC_134353.1, read on the forward strand.
CACTGGGGAAAGTTGATGTTATATACAGCAGTGGGGGCATATAGCAGTCACGACAGTGGGGGCAGATACTTCACTGGTGACAGCGCTGGCACTTTTTTGCGAGTAGCAAATAGTATGGCATTCAGGTTACTTGTTACATTGCGAATTTTTCCCCATTGGCTTGCATTGCACACGCTATTCGGAATAAATACGCAAGTATTAGACAGTACTCCTTAGGAGTATAGCGAGTACGAATAGTCAAAACTTTACATACACTAAGAGTACTATGCCTTTAGACAATATGGGACAGACCATATGATGATGTCATGTCTTTGGAAGCTTCTGATATGTTGACTGGCAACATCTGAGTTAATCAGAGACACACTTGTGGATGTATTTTAATGCACACCTGAAACACACTGCTTCTTTGTATAGTATTATGGGAAAGTCAAAAGAAACGAGCCAAGATCTCAGGAAGAGAATTGTGGACTTGCACAAGTCTGGTTCATCCTTGGGTGTAATTTCCAGATAACTGAAGGTGCCTCGTTCATCTGTACAAACAATTATATACAAGTACAAACAAGGTGGAAATGTCCAGCTATCATACTGCTCAGGAAGGAGATGGGTTCTGTGTACCAGAGATGAATGTGCCTTGGTCACACATGTGCATATCAACCCAAGAACAAAAGCAAAAGACCTTGTGAAGATGCTGGCGGAAGCTGGTAAGATTGTGTTATTATCCACAGTCAAACGAGCACTGTATCAACATGGGCTGAAAAACCACTCTGCCAGGAAGAAGCCATTACTCCAAAAGAAACATAAAAAAGCCAGATTAATGTTTGCAGATACACACAGGAACAAAGACCTTAATTTTTGGAAACATGATTTGTGGTCTGATGAAACTAAAATTGAACCATTTGACCATAATGACCATCATTACATTTCAAGGAAAAAGGGAGAAGCTTTGAAGCCTAAGAACACCATCCCAACTGTGAAACACAGGGTGGCAGCATCATGTTGTGGGGTTGTTTTGCTGCATGAATGCCTGTTGCACTTCACAAAATAGATTTCATCATGAGGAAAGAAAATTACGTGGCAATACTGAAGCAGCATCTCAAGACATCAGTCAGGAACTTAAAGCTTGGGCAGAAATGGGTCTTCCAAATGGACATGACCCGAAGCATACTGCCAAACTGGTTACAAAGTGGCTTAAGGATAACAAAGTCAATATTTTGGAGCGGCCATCACAAAGCCCTGATCTCAGTCCTATTAAAAATTTATGGACAATGCTGGAAAGGCAAGTGCGAGCAAGGTGACCTACAAACATGGCTCAGTTACACCAGTTCTGTCAGGAGGAATAGGCCCAAATTCCTACCAACTATTGTGAGAAGCTTGTGGAAGGATATCCAAAACGTTTGACCCAAGTCATACAGTTTAAGGGCAATGGTACCAAATAATAATGAAATGTATGCAAGTTCTTGACTTTCTATAAATTAATAAAAATGCCTTAAAACGTTCTCTCTTTCTCATTATTCTGGCATTTGGCAAATATAAATAATTTTGGTAATCCTAATTGACCTAAAACGGGAAAGTTTTATTCTGATTTCATGTCAGATAGTGAGAAAAACGTTTTAGATAGTGTATGTAAACTTCTGGTTTCAACTATACATACTACAATACAGCTCTTGATGCAGCTATAATGGTAGTCTTTCTTATTATGGAGATCCATCTGATGTAAAGAATTTTACAAAAATGCTTTTGTGGGAAAAGTATGTTATTTGGCTCTGTCCTGATGATAATGATCTGCTATATAGTGCTATAGGTAGTCAATATACCTGTAAATTCTGAGCCCTCATGGATAGGGTCCTTTCTCCTCCTGCACCTGTCTGTGCCTTGTATTGTTCATCAGTTTTGTTCTTGTTTTATGTATACCCCTTTTTACATGTAAAAATTGTGCTATAATAATATAGAACTCATAGGAAAGCCTTGAAACAATATAAAAAGGAATTAATTTTCATATTTTTTTCCTATCGACCATTACCTGTAATACATCATACACCTGCTGGATCCCCTTAATGCAATGAGGACCATTTTCACCTCAGAATTTAGGAAGAGATATTAATTTCTGTAACCACGCTGCCACCTGTGGCTCATTTAGGGATTCTGTCTCACATACAAAAGGTTTTGACTTTGAGATTTGCCAGATACCTGGAAAAGTAAAGCACTTTCGAAATGGCCAATCCCAGAATGATGTACAGTATCTAAGGCTATGTTCCCACTTAAGAGTGCGGTACATGCTGCGACATCGCTAGCGATAGCTAGCGATGTCGTTCGCGATAGCACCCTCCCCCGTCGTTCTTGCGACATTTGGTGATTGCTGCCGTAGCGAACATTATCGCTACGGCAGCGTCACACGCACATACCTTTTCAGCAATGTCGCAGTGACCGCCGAACAATCCCTCCTTCAAGGGGGAGGTGCGTTCGGAGTCATAGCGACGTCACTCAGTGTCACTAAGCGGCCGCCCAATAGCAAAGGAGGGGCGGAGATGAGCGGCTGGAACATGCCACCCACCTTCTTCCTTCCTCATTGCTGGTGGACGCAGGTAAGGAGATGTTCGTCGTTCCTGCTGCATCACACATAGCGATGTGTGATGCCACAGGAACGACGAACAACCAGCGGCATGCACCACCAACGATATTATGAAAAGGAGCGACGTGTCAACGATCAACGATTTTTGACGTTTTTGCGATCGTTGATCGTCACTCCTTGGTGTCACATGCTACGATGTTGCTAACGGCGCCGGATGTGTGTCACTAACGACGGGACCCCAACGATATATCGTTAGAGATGTCGCAGCGTGTAAAGCACCCTTAAGAGTTTTTGATGTTGCAGATCTTCTGCACCTATTCGATAAATCGGTTAAGTCTGTTTTATTCTTTGCATCTTTTTACTTTTCTAGGTACTGACTGATCACTAGTAACCTTTCCTGTGATATCATTAATGGTAAACCCCATATTTAGTTATGTCATTTCATAAATATAAGGCTAGAATATCTAGTCTGTCAATTTGCTCAGTGTCAACCATTGCCTTTCCCTTCTAGTCATTTCATATTTCATTGGGGCTGTAGGTAGTTCATTGTTAGACGCCCGCTGACGTGGAAATTGATACGTGCAAACACACACTGTAAATATGACCTTTGATAAGGAATACTATGTAGCATGCCATTCAGAATCCTGAGTCTACCAACATAAAAAGTATTCACCAAAAGTTCTACATGTATAGGAGTAATATCACTGCAAACAGCTAAACGTATTGTAGTGGCACATTTACACAGATCAAATATGCTGCAGATTTTCCAATTAGAAAAGACCCCGTGTAATACAGTACCAGAATTATGGATAAGATTTTTCAAAAATCACATACACATGTTGTGGAGAAAAAAAGCAAGAGAAATTGACTACTGCTGCGAGTTTAAAAACTGCAACATGTGGATTTCACCCTTTGTAATGCGGAGTAAATCCCGCAATAAATCTGCATACTTTAGTGCAGATTTTGCTTTGGATATTTAGCCAATAGAGACATACCCTAACTAATATTAGATTTATTGACTAAGATATCAAGTACCGTATTTTTTGGTTTATAAGACGCACCGGATTATAAGACGCATCGCAAATTCAGAGCAAAAAAAGGTGGAAAAAATGTAGTCCGTTTTATAATCTGGTGGTGTCTTACTGGAGGGAGCAGCAGTGGTAGTGGAGCGAAATTACAGGAGGCAGGGGCGGTGGGTGTCCCAGAAACTGTAGGCTGTACTGGTACAGCTGTGTTGGGGCTGCGGCAGAGGCTGGAGCTCAGGCAGCTGTGCTGGTGCTGGGGCAACCATGCTGGTGCAGCTGTGCTGGGGCTCAGGCAGCGGCAGCGGCGGCAGTAGTGGCTGCGGGTGGTGAGGGCTTCAAAGAAATGGCGCCCGGAGTCAGTGCAGATTGAGCTCTCAGCTGAATGGCAAGCCGAGATCTCATTGGCGCAAGCACCATCTCCGGGCGCCATTTTCCTTAAGTCTGCTGCTGGGAGATCAATAGGCTGGAGGCGATACGTGCACAGATGAGAGCTTGAGCCGAGAGCCCCATCTGCGCACATGCCGACTCCGGGCACCATTAATTGAAGTCCTCACCGCCCGCCCCTCAGCGCCAGTCCAGCTGCCGGAGACCCCAAACAACTGCCCCAGCACCAGCCGCCGGAGACGCCCGCCAGCCGCTCCAGACGCCACAGACCCAGCACAGCCACACCAGCCACCAGAGACACCAGACCAGCCGACGGAGATGCTGCACAGCCACCTCAGCACCAGCTGCCACAGACGCCACAACAGCCACCGTATACCCTGCAAGCCTTCGCAGACCTTGCACAGCCACCACAGCACCAGCACAGCCACAGCAGCCCCTGCACAGCCGCCACAGCATTCCCCTGGCTTCTTGTAACCCCTCTCCACCACCCTGGTAAGCTACATTCAGATTATAAGACGCACCCCTCACTTTCCTCCCAAATTAAAAGTGTGTCTTATAATCCGAAAAATATGGTATATGCATTATTGCTATTTAAGAAACTATGCGGAAGATTTAATAAGAAAAATATGCCAGAATTCTGCAACAATATGCACCAAAAACATAGCACCACACTTATTTTGCATTTTTTGACACATAGCCCCACATACTTCAGGATCAGCATTGCGTACTATGGTCTTGATAAGGGGAGATGTTGGAGTCAGATGCTCCTGATTCGTTAAAACGCACACACCTCTTATTGCATTAGGTGGGTCTGACAAGTGAAGTGCATCTCACCAAAAATGTTACTCCAGCAATGGCCTAAATTTCTACCATAAGAAACACAACAGCTACTCTTGATTTAGACAAACTGTGGCATCACGTTCCTGTCCCACCCCAGCTCTGTTCATTATGGCAAAGCTCTTTAGAACTGGTGTGGAAATGTCAAAAGTAGCAACATTTTTGCACAACTCCTCATTGAGCAAAAATCTTGCAACTTTTCAAAGTGATTTATGAGTGTAATTGCGTTAATGAACCAGGGCCATACTGACTTCTCTAATAAAGGGTAGGAATTAGCTAGCAATGAGGAAGTTTAGCAGGAAAAAAAGCAATAATATGTGACCATTTGCATCAAAATGACTTCAAAATTCTGATGTAAAATACTGGTGTAAGTTAAGCCAATCAATATGTGCCAAAAGGATTGATTTATGACCTTAAAGAGCATCCATCCCAAATCTGGGGCTGCCCTTTCATAGTTTCATAGTTTTTAAGGTTGAAGGGAGACTCTAAGTCCATCTAGTTCAACCCGTAGCCTAACATGTTGATCCAGAGGAAGGCAAAAAAAACCCAATGTGTCAAATAAGCTCCAATGGGGAAAAAAATTCCTTCCTGACTCCACATACGGCAATCAGACTAGTTCCCTGGATCAACACCCTGTCATAAAATCCAATATACATAACTGGTAATATTATATTTTTCAATTAATGCGATCAGGCTCTGCTTAAATTTTACTTGTGAATCCCTCAATACAACATCATACGGCAGAGAGCTCCATAGTCTCACTGCTCGTACAGTAAAGAGTCCTCATCTGTGATTATGATTAAACATTCTTTCCTCAAGACGTAGCGGATGCCCCCGTGTTCCAGTCGCAGGCCTAGGTGTAAAGAGATCTTTGGAAAGGTCTCTGTACTGTCCCCTCATATATTTATACATTGTGATTAGATCCCCCTAAGCCTTTGTTTTTCCTAACTAACTAACCCCAAGTTTAATAACCTGTCTTGGTATTGCAGCCCACCCATTCCTCTAATAATCTTGGTCGCTCTTCTATCTACCTGTAAGATTATGCTATTTATAACCTTCTATACTTTTGCTAACAAGAAATGCATCCATTCCTCTCTTAAATTCATTCAGTGAGTTGGCCATCACCACTTCCTCAGGAAGAGAGTTCCAGAGCCTCACTGCTCTTACCGTGAAGAACCCTCTTCTATGCTGATGTAGGAATTTTCTTTCCTCCAATCGAAAAGAATGCCCCCTTGTTCTTGTCATAGTCCTTGGTACAAACAGATCATGGGAGAGATGTCTATATGGCCCTCTGATATATTTGTACATATTTATTAGGTCTCCCCTAAGTCTTCTCTTTTCTAGAGTAAATAGACCTAATTTTGATAACCTTTCCGTGTATTGTAATGCACCCATTCCATTTATTATTTTAGTAGCCCGCCTCTGAACCCTTTCAAGTTCAGTAATGTCTTTCTTCAGCACCGGCGCCCAAAATTGCACACAATACTCCAAGTGTGGTCTGACTAGTGATTTGTACAGAGGGAGAATGATGTTTTCATCTCGTGCCCCCAGACCTCTTCTAATGCATCCCATCACCCTATTTGCTTTGGTGGCTGCTGCCTGACACTGGGCACTCCAATTTAGATTCTTATTCACTAAGATGCCTAAGTCTTTTTCCATGTCTGATTTCCCCAGCAGTTTCCCATTTAGTAAGTAATCGTAGCATCTGTTTCTCCTTCCCATGTGCATAACCTTACACTTATCTGTGTTAAACCTCATTTGCCATTTTTCAGCCCAATTCTCCAATTTACTCAAGTCCATCTGTAGTTGCAAACTGTCCTCCTTTGTGTTAACTACCTTACATAGTTTTGTATCATCTGCAAATACTGATATTTTACTCTGTAAACCATCCACCAGATCATTAATAAATATATTAAATAGTAGGGGGCCCAATACAGACCCCTGTGGCACCCCACTAGTAACCCTGGCCCAATCTGAGTATGCACCATTAATAACCACTCTTTGTTTTCTACCACTAAGCCAGCTACCTACCCATCTACACACATTTTCCCCGAGCCCAAGCTTTCTCATTTTACTTAGCAGTCTTTTATGTGGGACAGTGTCAAATGCTTTACCGAAGTCGAGATAAATGACATCCAATGATTCTCCTCGGTCCATGTGAGAGCTTACATCCTCATAGAAGCTGATCAGGTTAGTTTGACAGGAGCGATCCTTCATAAATCCATGTTGATATGGAGTTAAACAGTTATTAACATTGAGACATTCCATAATAGTATCCCTTAAAAACCTTTCAAACATTTTACCCACAACAGATGTTAAGCTTACCGGCCTATAGTTTCCAGGTTCCCTTTTGCACCCTTTTTTGAATATTGGTACCACATTTGCTAGCCGCCAATCCAGTGGAACAGACCCAGTTTCTATAGAGTCTTTAAATAAAAGGAATAGAGGCCTGTCTATCACATTACTTAACTCCCTTAATACCCGAGGGTGAATGCCATCAGGGCCTGGTGATTTGTCAATTTTAATGTTACTAAGTCGGTTCTGCACTTCTTCCTGGGTTAGGCAGGTCATACTTAATGGGGCATTTACATGATCACTCTGCATTTCCCCTGGCATATGCTTTTCCTGTGTGAACACAGTTGAGAAAAAAGTATTTAAAACATTTGCTTTTCCCACATCGCTTTCTATGATTTTACCCTCATTATTCTTTAAAGGGCCAACACCATCAATTTTAATCTTTTTTCTGTTTATATAATTAAAGAATAGTTTGGGATTTGTTTTGCTTTCCTTAGCAATGAGTCTCTCAGTTTCTACTTTTGCTAAATATATTTGTTTTTTACACATTTTATTTTTTTCTCTATATATTTTTAATGCTTCCTCGCTGCCTTCTTGTTTTAGCTTTTTAAATGCCTTTTTCTTATTATTCATTGCCCCTTTTACATCCTTATTAAGCCACATTGGTTTTCTCCTGTTCCTAGCCCTTTTATTTCTGTATGGTATGGCTAGCTCGCAGTGGGTGTTTAATGTTTAATTTGTATTTAATAAAACAGTGGGCAGCCCTAGATAAGAAAAATCACCAAACATGTAGCTCCAAAAAATAGCTTTTAAGTGCCTCTAATGTCCCCTGAACTTCCAGCTCTAATCACAGCATGAAGAGTGAAATCCCACAATCCATTGCAGTCACTCTCACAGTGAAAGAGCGAGTTCTCGCTCTCAGCATTAATCCAGCACTGATGTGTACTTTACTAAGATGTTACCAAATGGTGAGTACTCTAAAGATGTTAGGCTGCTTTCACACATCCGGCTTGAGCTCTGCGGCTCAATCCGGCTGTGCAAGCTATGCAACGGATGCGGTGAACACACCGCATCCTTTGCATAAGTTTTTCCTTTGCGGCCAGTCCGGTTTTTGCCGCTTGCGGCATGCTACTGAGCATGTGCAGTGGCAAAAACCGCATGCGGCGGCCGGATGCGGTTATTGCCGCATCCGGCCGCCATAGGCATGCATTGAAAAATGCGCCGCATCGGCCGAATGCGGCGCGATGCGGGTTTTTTTGCCGCACGAAAAAACGTGCCAGGCAATGTTCCATCCGGCCGCCGCATCGGCTAAATCTGCCGCATGCGGCAAAAACCGGATGGAACGCAAGGCCATGCGGCACAATGCGGCACTAATTAAAGTCTATGCAGGAAAATCGCAACCGGCAGCAAAAAAAAAACGGTTGCGATTTTCCTGCAAAGTGCCGGATTGTGCCGCATTGCAGAAACCGGAGGTGTGAAAGCAGCCTTACAGTTCAATATTATCTTTGTAAGTACACGTCAGCACTCGGGTAGCACATTGATCGAGAGCTCTTCAACTCTTGAGCTCTTACTATGAGAGTGGCTACAGAGGATTGCAGAATAACAATTTATGTCAGGATCCCACAACCCAGGGGTTCAGGCTTTGGGCGGGCATTAAGGGCACTTATGAGCTGTTGTTACTACATAAGATCTGGGGATGCTGACTTTTTTATCTTATATGAAAAGGGCAGCTCTAGATTTATGATGGGCACTCTCTAAAGAAGTCTATCACATCCTAAAACTCAACTTAAAATACTTCCCTATATAATTCATGCCTACAGTATAAAGTTTACTTATTTAATTGTAGAGAAAGAGGTTTTTTTTGTATGTAAATGAACACTCCTCAGTACCTGGCTAAAGGTACCGTCACACTTAGCGACGTTCCAGCGATCCCACCAGCGATCTCACCTGGCAGGGATCGCTGGAGCGTCGCTACATGGTCACTGGTGAGCTGTCAATCAGGCAGATCTCCACAGCGATCAGAGATCAGCCACCAGCGACCTATGTAACGACGCTGTGCTTGGTAACCATAGTACACATCGGGTTACTAAGCAAAGCGCTTTGTTTATAGTTACCCGATGTGTACCTTGGCTACGTGTGCAGGGAGCAGGGAGCCGGCTTCTAGAAGCTGCGGACGCTGGTAACCAAGGTAAATATCGGGTAACCAAGCAAAGCACTTTGCTTGGTTACCCAATGTGTACCTTGGTTACCAGCGTCCGCAGAAGCCGGCTCCCTGCTCCCTGCACATTCAGATCGTTGCTCTCTCGCTGTCAAACACAGCGATGTGTGCTTCACAGCGGGAGAGCAACGACCAAAAAAATGGTCCAGGACATTCAGCAACGACCGGTGACCTCACAGCAGGGGCCAGGTCGTTGCTGGATGTCACACACAGCGAACATCGCTAGCAAAATCACTGTTGCATCACAAAAAACGTGACTCAGCAGCGATGTCGCTAGCGATGTCGCTTAGTGAGACATGGCCTTAATGCAATATTCTGTTCTCCCTCACTCAACATACGTGTACCTGACCTTACCTTGATTGAAAATGTTCCCTTGCCTATAAAAGCTGCCTAAGTTGAAACCCCAGCCCTGCACATTCCAGCAGAAGCCCAGCAAAGTTTACATCCACTCTCCTCCCGTCTCTCCAATCTGCAGCAGTCACTCGCTGCTCACAGGAGCAAGTAGCCATTTTGTGATCCTGGGGCAAGTGAGTGGGCACCTGAGACGTGAGAGGACGACCACTCTGACACTATGTGTGTGCATGCCTGTTGGGCTTCTGCAGTGCCAGTGTAGACATGAAAAGCCAGGAATTCAATTCATGCAGCGCTTACTCTGGGCAAGCAAACATGGATCAAAATTGCACAAAATTTCTGTGGCAAAATATTGCTGTAAACCAAAGCAAACAAAATGACCCTGATTCATAATTTGCATTTTTTTAGTCACTCTCCTTTTTTGTTTTGTGGTATTAGTAGCCATCTTGGAGGTCAAATTCATAAAAATGGTGCACATGATTTATGAATTTCACATGTGGGGCCCCTGAGGCTTCAGTCTCCACAGAGTATTGCACCCAAATTTGGTTGTAATGCTAAACTCGGATCCTGAGGAGGTCAGTCCTGGTTTCACCACTTACACACTCAAATACACACCAGGTTGCCCTGTTCCACTGGGGACTGGGCTAGGGTTGGGTAATAAAGGGGTTGCCTACAGAGTGGCATTTACAGGACCTGGGAGGGGGGAGGAGCAGCCAGTGGGAGGAGTCAGAAGCTAACACAACAGTTAGAGAGTTCTTCAGCAGGAGAGGAAAGGAGCATGTGTGTCTCATGGGTGCTCCAGTGGGTTGGACGAAAAGTTCACACGGTTGCCGTGGGGAGAGGGTATGTGCTCCCCTCAGAACCGGCGCCACACAGAACGGCAGGATCCTAGGGAAGATCATACTTCACATTGGTTTTCTGGAATCTGCCTGGACGGGGAAAGTTTAAAGCTTCCCTGCACACAGTACTTTAAAGCACAGTGCCAGAGAGGATCCGGGGCCTTGCATAATGCCAGACCCCATATTGGAACTGCGGCACCTGCATATAGGGACAAGAGTACTACTCGTGAAAACCCAGGTTCCCATGTAGCTTCAAGCCAGGGAATCAACTGCACAGGCGCTACAGGAGGGAACTCACCGAACACCACACCGTACTGATCTCTAAAAGGATTCAGGTTCGACGGAGCCCATCACGGCAAGTGACTGCTATTACCCGGGTTAGCGGCACAGCACAAAAAGTGAGTAAACAACCTGGAACCGTAGCCATAGACTCTGTCTCTTTGTTACCGGCACTGCCGCTCTGCGCTTCGGAACCCGCCATTACTACTCCCCTCATCATCCTTCCCGGGGCTCGCTCCACCTGTGGGGAGCAATACCATCCATAGCCGCTACCACCATCTGCCCTGGAAGATAGCGACAGCAGCGGCGGCCGATTACCTGGCCGCATACCACAGGTGGCGTCATGACATTCACCTCACTACTACCCTCATCATCTCTCCCCTGCCATCTTCTGTACACCTCTGGGCAACGGAGCCGGGCTAGGCCGCCCGTGACAATGACAGTCGATGGCCCGGCAACAAGTAGGTTAACCGCTTGCCCTGTGGGGCACTACATTTGGCGTCACGAACAGGATACCGTGCCCAGCCAAAAAACTGGGTACTGTGTGCCTTAGGAGTTCTCCAGCAGGAGAGGAAAGGAGCAGACGTGTCTCACGGGTGCTCTGATGGGTAGGAGGAAAAGTTTACATGATTGCCGTGGGAAGAGGACATCTGCTCCCCTTGGAACCAGCACCACACAGGGCGGCAGGACCCTAGGGAAGATCATACTTCACGTTGGTTTACCAGAAACTGCCTGGACGGGGAAAGTTTCAAGCTTCCCTGGCAACACAGTGCCCTAAAGCACAGTGCCAGAGAGGATCCGGGGCCTTGCATAACGCCAGACCCCATATCGGAACTGCGGCACCTGCATATAGAGACAAGAGTACTACTCGTGAAAACCCAAGTCCTGATGTAGCTTCAAGCCAGGGGATCCACTGCACAGGCACTACAAGGAGGGAACCTACCGAACACCACACTGGACTGATCTCTAAAATGATTCGGGATCGACGGAGTCCATCACGGCAAGTGACTGCTATTACCCAGGTGAGTGGCACAGCACAAAAAGTAAGTAAACAACCTAGAACTTCCGCTATAGACTGTTGTGAATGTCATCCGTGTGGGTGCTGGTGTGGAGCTCCCTCTGGTGACCAGGAATGGTAATGAAGCTAAGTCTGAATCTTTGATTCAGACAGGTGATGGAATTAAATGGGAATCCAGGAAATCCTATTGCAGATCAGCCTAGTTTATTTAGGAAAGCATTTTGTGCCTGGAGGTCACCGGTGATAAATGTTCCTGCCTGCTTCTGAAGATGGCTGGGAGTTTTCCCTTCTGTTTTTCCCATTTATTTGGTGCCTGAATCTACTGCAGATAAGTTTACTGTTTCTGTGTTTAATTGCTGGATTTGCACTTAAGAGTGTTTCTGCATATTCCATTTGGTTCTGTGTTTGGTTTCTTGTAGATGAGGATCTGTCTTTCTGCTTTTGTGAGCTGGGCAGGTCCTCCAGTAAGAAAGGGAGCTTGCTCTCTGTTCATGTTTGGATTATTTGCACTTTAGAATATTATTTGTTCTGTGATTTTGTTTCTTCCATTATATCTGCAGTTCTGTTTAAAGTGTCTAGCACAAGAGTACCTGATATAGTGGGGGAGAGTCCGTGTGGTCTCAGTATTTTTTATTATCAGTAGAATGGTGTTTTTACAGTGTTGTTTTACTGGCCGCAATCAGTTATTTTTCCTGTCCTGTTCTATCTAGTAAGTTGGGCCTCACCTTTGCTGATCTATATTTTCTATCTGTGTATTGTGTTTTCTTACATCACCATTGTTGCATGTTGGGGGCTTGCTATTTCTTTGGAGACTGCTCCGAGGCAAGTTAGAATTCCTTATTTCTATCTTTGAGGTGTAGGAAGTTTTTCAGACAGTGACGAGGTGTCTAGGTGTGTTAAGAACATCCCACTGCTACGTCTAGTGTTGTTTGATAGATAGGGGATTGAGGTCATCTCAGTTCCCAACTACTCTTGTGATTTTGTTTTTTCCTTATTAATGTGATTTTTCGTGATTGTCCAGGGTTACCAGATCATAACAGTATCACCGGCCACACAAAAAACAGGTACTCAAAAGAAGTAAAACATTTTTTATTCTGTATATTTTTCCTCTTATTTTTTGGGTTTCGTGGAAGATCTTTTTCTGGCATGGATATTAACCAGTTGTCCCATCGTGTTGAGCATTTTGCTTCTGAGGTTCAGGGTATATCGGCGTATCTTAGACAGATTCCTGTTGTAGAACCTAAAATTCCTGTTCCTGAATTTTTCTCGGGGGATAGGTCTAAATTCCTGAACTTTAAAAATAATTGTAAATTATTTTTTGCCTTAAGACCTAAGTCCTCAGGGAGTCCCGTGCAGCAGGTTAGGATTGTGATCTCCTTGTTGCACGATGGCCCTCAGGAATGGGCCTTTTACTTGGTACCTGGTGATCCGATTCTTGCTGATGTGGATACCTTTTTTCAGACCCTGGGATTGTTGTATGACGAACCTCATGTTGTGGATCAAGCTGAGAAGGCTTTGATGGCATTGATCCAGCATCAGGATTCCGCTGAAATTTTTTGTCAGAGATTCAGAAAATGGGCGGTCCTTACAAAATGGAATGATGATGCTCTTGCGGCACTTTTCGGAAGGGTCTTGCGGATACTGTAGAAGATGTTATGGTGGGATTTCCTATCCCTTCGGATCTCGATGCCTCTATGACCTTAGCCATTCAGATTGATAGACGTTTAGGCGAGAGCAAAACGATCCATGCTGATTGATTGCTTGCAGAACACTCTTCGGAGCCTATACAGTGTGATAGGGTTCTCTCTAATACTGAGCAGCAGGGTTTGAGACAGAGAAACAAGTTGTGTTTCTATTGTGAAGACGCTTCTCACACTATCTCTGTCTGCTCTAAACGAGAAAAGAGATTTGCTCGTTCATTTACTTTGGGTACTGTACAACCTAAACTTCTTTTGTCAGTCTCTTTAATTTGCTCATTATCTTCGTTTTCTGCTATGGCTTTTCTTGATTCAGGGGCCACCCTGAACTTGATGGATTTTGGGTTTGCTAAGGCTTGTGGTTTTCCCATGGTACCTTTGCAAACTCCTATTTCTTTAACCCCTTCACGACCGGCCGATTTTTCGCTTTCCGTTTTTTTTTCGCCATTCTTTTTCTGAGAGATGCAACTTTTTTATTTTTCAGTCATTATGGTCATGTGAGGGCTCATTTTTTGCAGAACGAGCTGTACCTTTAAATGAAACCATCAGTTTTACCATATAGTGTACTGGAAAATGGCAAAGATAATTCCAAATGCAGAAAACGTGCAAAAAAGTGCGATAGCACTATGGTTTTTGAGATATTTTATTCACTGTGTTCACTATATGGTAAAACTGATGTGTGGGTGTGATGCCTCAGGTCAGTGCGAGTTCGTAAACACCAAACTTGTATAGGTTTACTTTTATATAAGGGGTTAAAAAAAAATCGGAAGTTTGTCCGAAAAAAGTGGCGCATGTTTTATGCCATATTCCGTGACCCGTAGCGTTCTCATTTTTCGGGATCTATGGCTTAGTGATGGCTTATTTTTTGCGTCTCGAGCTGACATTTTTAACAGTACCATTTTTGTGCAGATACTACGTTTTGATCGCCTCTTATTGCATTTTGCGCAAAAGTTGTGGCGACAAAAAAATGTCGTTTTGGCGTTTGGAATTTTTTTGCCGCTACGCCGTATACTGATCAGATTAATTGATTTTATATTTTGATAGATCGGGCGTTTCTGAACGCGGCGATACCAAATGTGTGTATATTTTTTATTTTTTTAGCCCTTTAATTTTCAATGGGGCAAATGGGGGGTGATTTGAACTTTTAGGTTTTTTTGTTTTTTTTTAATTTTTTAAAACTTTTTTTTAACTTTTTTTTTTATTTTACTAGTCCCCCTAGGGGGCTATTGCGATCAGCAGTCCGATCGCACTGCACTATCTGCTGATCACAGCTATACAGCTGTAAACAGCAGATACGCTCACTGTCTTTCTCACTGTGCAGCGGGCACAGCGAAAGTGAAAACAAGTCATGTCATGTCATCTGTAAGGAGATTTCCTCTGCGCATTCCATGATTAAGACCTATTCAGGTTGAAACGCGTAGGAAACAGCTCCTCTGTCTTGCCTCTCCATTTTTTGTCTTGCTTGGATGGAATATTAATATTTTTATTACCAATAAAGAAACTGTTTTTTAAGAAAATTCTACTTTCTCCTGAAGTTGCTGGAATTCCTTCCTTTCTTCATTGACTTAGTGACAGGTTGCAAATTTCCTAAGGGACGGATTTTCAATTTGTCTGTGCCTGAACATGATGCTATGCAAAACAAGAATGCCGCGGAGACACCATCACATGTTTCTCAACGCTGGCAGGAAATTAGCTAGGTCTTTCACCGGGAAGGAACAACCACGGGAAAGACAGTCTCCAGTCAAGGAAACCGCCTATACCAAAATATGGTATCCATCCACAGACAGCTGTTTAGGGGCATTTGCCCCTCATCAGTGTGGAGTAGGAAAATGGCTAGTGGGAGCAATGCCTAGTAGAAGACTACATAGGTAAGGATGGTTGACCTCGGGGAGATCAAGATCCAACACCGCGGAGACACAATCACGTGTTTCTCAATGCAGTGACACTAGAACAAGGCCCCCTGGGAAATATGCAAAACAAGAATGCCGCGGAGACACCATCACATGTTTCTCGATGCTGGCAGGAAACTAGCCAGGTCTTTCACCGGGAAGGAACAACCACTTCTACTAGGCATTGCTCCCACTAGCCAGTTTCCTACTCCACACTGATGAGGGGCAAATACCCTGAAACAGCTGTCTGTAGATGGATACCATGTTTTGGTATAGGCGGTTTCCTTGACTGGAGACTGCCCTTCCCATGGTTGTTCCTTCCCGGTGAAAGACCTGGCTAGTTTCCTGCCAGCATTGAGAAACATGTGATGGTGTCTCCGCAGCATTCTTGTTTTGCATATTTTCCCAGGGGGGCTTATTCTAGTGTGAGAAACACGTGATGGTGTCTCCGCGGTGTTGGATGTTGACCTCTCCGAGGTCAATCATCCTTATCTACTCGTATGTGAACATGATGTTATGTGAACTTGTATTAAGGAGGCATTGGAAAAAGGTCATATTAGACCGTTATCTTCACCCCTGGGTGCCGTTTTTTTCTTTGTGTCCAAGAAGGATGGGTCATTGAGACGTTATATTGACTATCGCCTCCTTAATAAAATCGCTGTTAAATATCAGTATCCTTTGCCCCTGATGTCAGATCTGTCTTCCAGAGTTAAGGGGGCTAAATTGTTTACTAATAGGGATTATCGAATAACTCAAATATTTGGCTTCACAAATATTTTCCGAATAGGTCGCCGCTATTCGACTATTCGCGAATATCGATGCGCGATGTAAGTCTATGAGAAACCCGAATAACAACTATTGTGAACTATTCATGCTTCCCATAGACTTACATTGCGCATCAAATATTTGCATAGCGGTGACCTATTCGGAAAATATTCGCGAAGCCGAATATTTGAGGTATTTGATCATCCCTATTTACTAAACTTGATCTTAAGGGGGCGTACAATCTCATTCAAATCAAGGAGGAGGATGAATGGAAGACGGCTTTTTTTTTTTTTTCAGTAAATCATTTTTATTGAATTTAAAGGCATAGTAAACAAGATATTGCATATAACACATGCAAGAGAATAATAATAATAATAATAATAATAATGATGTGGAAACTTATCTAAATATTCGGTTTATTCAGAAAATGCTATATCAAAAGAATACTCTCACAAGAATGTGACATAGTCTATTAAGAAAATAAAGCAGATAAGATATACCAACTTAAAGGAGACCTTGTCTAAGACCTTACTATGGAATGTAATCTTATAGAAACATTATGTATATCAATATTAAATGTAAAGACTAATTGTGATTCAGAAAAAAGAGATAAAGAAGAAAAAGATAATAAAGAGTAAGAGAGAGGGGTATGAGAAGATGAAGGGGTAGATAGGGTGCTCAAAGAGCTCCCTCGCAGAGAGAGACGTACCTTTTTGCATGTTGCGAACATTAGCTACATATCAGAACCTGTAGGAAAGACTCAGGCAAAACCCCCTATCGGAGCCAAGATGCACAACCCGAGGCCTCTCAGAAAAGAGTCCAAGAAAACCAAGTGCTAGCATATTTATCTCATTTGTCACTATCGTCCGCCATTAGGGATTCCATATGTTCTAGTCTATTCATCTCCTCTAAAAACTCCCTCACAGAGGGGACTGTAGTTGCCCTCCAATGTCTTGGGATAATCATACGAGCGGTGATGAGAAAGAAATGCAGGACACCCCCTTTGGCCACAGAGAGGGACCCAGGAAGTAAGGACAGCAAGGCTATTTGAGGTGTGGGGGCCACCCGAATACCGATAACCTGGAAGTATATTTCAAAAATTGAATCCCAGAATGTCCTTACTAGAGAGCAATCCCACGATATGTGTTTCATAGTACCAATTTCGATTCCACACCTCCAACAGGTATCCGGTACTGTGGGGAAGATCTTATGCAATAAGTCAGGGCATCTATACCAGCGTGTAAGAATTTTGAAATTCTTCTCTTGTGCGCTACAAAAAATGGACATTTTATGAGAAAGTGTAAATATTTTGAGACAGTCCTGCTGTGACAACGTGATCTGGAGTTCTCTTTGCCAAGTCTCTATATATGATGGATTACCTCTATACTGGGCTGCACATAAGAGGTTGTATATCAATGCAATGGCATGACAGTAAGTGAGATTAGGGTCTCAAAATGTGTAGGTGGGGATGATAGAGCATTTCCCGGGAATTTTTTTTTGTAGGAATGTAGTCAATTGAGTATATTCTAACCAGGATAGTCTCCTCTCTGGGCAGGTCCCCTGCAGGGCCCCGAAAGATGCTGTTCCACATAGTCTATTGGCAACCTGTCCCAGTGTAACTCCTTCCGAGGAGTTCAAACACAAGAAGGAAGATCTCTCCATCGCAGGGGGGAAGTCTAAGTTATTAAAAAGTAAACTCATACGCCCTGGTCTGTGTGATAAGTTTAAAGTCTCCAGATGTCTGTCCCAGAAAAGCATGAGTGCCTGAGTCAAAGGTTGAAACCCCGAAATTGCCGGTCTATGCTGTAGGGGGGCCCATAGGAGCTGCGCTAATGGGAAGGGGGAAAGAAGGGTCTCAAGACCCACCCATTGTTTATTAAGATCATTAAATCTCCAATCCAAGACCCTCGCAAGGAGGGCACTCTGGTAGTACTTTTCAAAATCAGGTATGCCAGCGCCTCCTCTAGATTTAGGCCTCACTAATGTGGAGTATCTAATCCGAGGTCTCCCCGTCCCCCAGACAAACCAGCTGCATGCTCTTTGTAGTTGTTGGAAATACTGTCTGGCAACCTTTATCGTTAAGTAATGGGGAGTAATTAGCCAAAAACAACTCATCTGGATCAGCCGAAACAGATATCGCCAGATATTTGATGGTTTGGGTCTCCCATTTGAATGGGAAGGCGGACTTTAATCTATTGACTTGTGTGGCAGGAAGAGAAATATTAAGGGCCTCTGTCTTTGTATGGTTTACTTTGAAGTTAGAAACTATGCCAAAGCGTTGGAGTTCTTGAATAAGAATTGGAAAAGCGATTTCCGGGTTTGTTAAATACAGGAGTAAGTCATCCTCGTATAAGGCAAGTTTATAATGTTTCTGACCCACTTCAAAGCCCTTTATAGCAGGAGAGTTTCTGAGAGATATAGCCAAATGCTCCATAGCTATAATATATAACAGGGGTGAGAGACGGCACCCCTGTCTAGTGCCATTAGACATTTGCAGGGGAGAGGATAGAGTATTGTTGGCGCGGACTCGTGCTGAGGGACTATGATATAAGGCAAAAATTCTCTCTAACATAGTTTGACCAATTCCCAGCTGTCGTAAGGATGAGCGTAAAAAGGTCCAATTAATACGATCAAATGCCTTCTTAGCATCAATCGATAGAAGGCAGGCTGGTATAACTTGTCTGTACATATGGGAGGTGAGAAGCAAAGTTTTAATAGTATTGTCACGCGCCTCTCTACCCTGGACAAACCCTGTTTGGTCAGTATGGATTGAGGCAGGTAATAGTGGAGATAACCGGTTGGCTATAAGCTTGGCGAAAATCTTGACATCTACTCCTATGAGAGAAATAGGGCGGTAGTTGGAGCACAGAGAGGGGTCTTTACCAGGATTGGGAATTACTGTTATGGTGGTCGCAAGAGTCTGTGCAGCAAAGGGACAAGCTAAAGATATGGAATTGAAAGTCCTAGTCAAGAAGGGCGTCAATTCCAAGGCAAACTGTTTATAAAAGTTGTCCAGAAACCCGTCCGGACCAGGACTCTTACCATTGGCCAAAGTTTTGATGACCTCAGTGACCTCCCGGTCATCAAAAGAATCATCTAGCATGAGAGAATCCGTACGGTTCAGTAGGGGGAGAGGAGTTCTATCAACATATTCATCAACATTTGCTTGGAAATTTGTTGGGGACGTCTGCCACTGGGCTACTAAGATTATATAAACCATTATAATAGTCTCAAAACACATCTACTATTTCATGAGGTTTATGTGCTGAATGACCCAAAGGCGATCTAATGGTAGGGATAAATGTAGAGGTAAGGCGAGGATTAAGAAACCTAGCCAGAGCTCTGCCTGGTTTGTTGGAAAATTCATACCTAAACCTCCGGCATCTATCTTGATGGTGGGCGGACGCTGCATCCAAGAGGGAGGCCAAATCCAATCTAGCTTTAAGCAGATCTGCCAAAATCTGAGGATCATGAGTCTGTTTATGGGTCTGTTCCAGGCGCTGAATGGATGTCAACAGTCTGTATATTTCACAGGCTCTATTCTTTTTGAGTCTTGCTCCCTGTTGAATAAAGGCCCACCGGATCATCCCTTTCAGAGTCTCCCCCTGGAGGGGTAAAGGGATTGGATCATTGGTTTTAAATTCGAAGAGGTCTGTAATGGTCTTCCTAATGGTTGACTGACAAGTCTGATCTTTTAGTAAGTTCGGGTTCAGTGACCATAGCCACTCCCCGGGGTGCAGATCCGTCAGTGTGAGAGACAATGATACCGAAGCATGATCGGACCACACTATAGGGTCTATATTACTGGCCAGGTCACACGAGAGCAAGTGGTGACTAACAAAAAAAAGGTCTATTCTACTGTACATATCAGGGACAGGAGAATAGAAAGTGTAGTCACGCGTTTTAGGGTGTAAAACACGCCAGACATCAATGAGCCTCAAATCAAGTAACTTGCCCCTGAGACCCCGCAGTCTCACAGCATGGGCAGAAGACCTACCCGAAGAAGAGTCAACAGCCCGATCAAAGATAAGATTGAAATCTCCTCCAAGAATTATGGAGCCTTCAGCAAAATCAGAGAATATGTTCAGGTATTTTTGGCAAGTTCTTGCTTGGTCCTGGTTGGGGAGATAAATATTGGCAATAGTAAATAATTTGGTACAAATCTTAATTTTGATAAAAATAAATCGTCCCGCTGGGTCGGACTTGACTGATAGGACCTCAACTGGAAGAGACTTGTGCAGAGCAATGCTAACCCCCTTTGGATTTTGCAGCCGGATTGGCACTACGAAACCAAGAATTATAATATCTATGCTTAAGTGTGGGTATATGGTCTGCTTTAAAATGAGTCTCCTGTAACAATAAGATATGGATTCTTTTTTTATGCATATTATAGAGGATCCTGGATCTCTTCTCCGGTACATTAAATCCTCCGACATTTAGAGAGCATAGATTAAGATTCGCCATCTCCGAAACACTATCTCCTATGCACCCCAAGGGAAAAGCAGGGAAGTGGGAAGGGAGAAGAAGGAAACCAAGATTGAAGAAAAAAGAGCAGAAAAAGAGATAGATAAGAAAAAGAGACCAGAATAATAAAGAATAATGTAAAAACTTGTCTTTACTTAGTCTCCTGAGTCCTAACTCAGAGGACCAATCAAAACTGAGAAAATTCTCGTAACCAGTGTTCTAAGAACACACCCTAATGTGGGAGGTGATTGAAAACTATGTCGCTAAGAGGCCGGCTACTTCACCACTCAACTAGTTAATGAATAAAACCACAGGCGGTAACCCACCTGACCAAAATGTAAGTAATAAACATAGCTCCCCAGGCTTAGTACGGTTAGCAACAATAACAGGGGCAGGGTAATAATACTCTCCCGCCTCTAACTCATATGTCATAAAGTTTTTATGAGAGGCAGACATAACTGTGGGAAATCAGCTATCCCATCTCAACATTGGGAGATGCCGAGAGGGGAGGCAGAGAATCCCAGCATTATTGGAAATGGTAGTGCCCAGGTTATATGGAAAAAATCAACAATAGCGGAAAACAAGGCAATGCAACCTAGATATAGAGGGGGAAGAGGAAAAGGGAAAAAAAAGGGAGGGAGGAGAGGGAGACACAGGGCAGCATTGCTTAGACATCAAACCAGGCAGTATCGAGCTCCATTCCTCTCCTCGAGCAAAGATTACACCCCAGGAATATCGAGAGTTCAAGTCTCTGCTAGTGAGGTTCTTGACGACTTCTGGGGCCTTTGTCGCTGAGCACGATGTTGATCAGAGGAGTAGGAACTTCCACGGTGGCTTCCCTTCTGAGGCAGAGGTGCCGTGTATGGCCAGTCCAACAGCTTTATCCCTGGAAGATCCATAGCCGTAAGGAAGTCTGGCAGGTCTTCTGGAGATCTCAATATGATCAGATTGGGGCCTCTCCTGACTTGAAGCTGAAAAGGATAGACCTAAGAATAAGCAATGCTTTTATTGCGTAGAACCTCAAGTAAGGGTCTCAGGGCCGGAAGACGGCTTTTAATACCCCTGAGGGGCATTTTGAGCACCTGGTGATGCCTTTTGGGCTCACTAATGCCCCCTCTGTCTTCCAGTCATTCATAAATGATATTTTTCGGGAACTGATTGGTAAATTTCTGATCGTCTATTTAGATGGTATTTTGATTTTTTCTGTTGATTGGGACTCTCATGTTGACCAAGTTCGGATTGTTTTTCAGGTTCTTAAGAACAATGCATTGTACGTTAAGAGGGCAAAATGTCTCTTTGGCATACAAAAAAATTTCCTTTTTGGGGTTTATTTTGTCCTTGTCTTCTATTGAAATGGATCCGGTCAAGGTTCAGGCCATTTATGACTGGGTTCAGCCTACTTCTTTGAAATCCCTTCAGAAATTTTTGGGTTTTGCAGATTTCTACCGTAAATTTATAGGCAATTTCTCTAGTATTGTTAAGCCTTTGATGGATTTGACCAAAAAGGGAGTTGATGTTGACAATTGGACCCCAGAGGCCATTATGGCCTTCTAGGAGCTTAAAAGGAGGTTCACTTCTGCCTCAGTACTGCAGCAACCTGATGTTTCTTTTTCGTTTCAGGTGGAGATGGATGCCTCAGAGATTGGAGCAGGAGCTGTTTTGTCTGAAAGAGATCCTATAACTTCCAAACTGAAGTCTTGCGCCTTCTTCTCTCGGAAAGTTTCTCCTTCTGAACGAAACTATGATGTGTAATCGGGAATTATTGGCTATGAAGTGGGCTTTTGAAGAATGGAGACATTGGTTGGAGGGGGCTAGACATCAAATTGTTGTGCTCACTGATCATAAGAATCTGACCTACCTTGAATCTGCCAAGAGACTGAATCCTAGGCAAGCCAGATGGGCTTTATTTTTTACACGTTTCGATTTTGTGGTGTCTTTTCTACTGGGCACCAAGAATATTAAAGCAGATGCCCTCTCTAGAAGTTTCTTTGCTGATTCTCTTGATGTTGCTAAGCCATCTACCATCCTAAATGAAGGTGTGGTCCTCTCCACCATTTCATTCGATTTGAGGTTAGCACTTGAGAGATTTCATGGGGACAAGCCTTAATGATATCCTGTGGGGAAACTGTGTCATGATGTATTTTACCTTCTCACTGTATTTGCTGTAATACTATGTCAGGATGTGATGTCACTTTCCTTTGGTTGTACTTACTGAACACTTTGAAATGTCTTGGGATGTAAGTAACCATACCTTCCCCCCATCTCCTGTGTCTCTGGGCCCATAATGCAATTATCTCTTGTCCACACAGCCAGGGGAACTTCTCATTATTTCGTAAGCAGTGGATAACGCCAACTACACAAACCTGTAGACATCTCGGAGCCAACCTTCTAGAATCTTCTAGTGGGCCCAACCATTGCATAGACCCCTACCCTTGAGGGGCGGGCCCACGAGCTCAAACAATTCACTCCTGTTTCTAAATGCAGTTGGGAGTTGAGTTTTTGAAGAGGAAGGGAGCGAGATCTGAATCTGCGGACAGACCTCGCCGTCCAGTGGATTGTGTGGGATTTCTGGGACTCTGAAAAGGACTATTACGTTGTGATCTGGCACTTTGGATTATCGGGAGGTGCCCCCGAATCTGTTTTATTTGGACTTGTCGTGTGCTGTTCCTGTATTCCTGTTAGTAAACCTGTTGGATCATCCTCGGCCTGTTGTCTCTCTTTGCTCTGATGTACACCCCGTCACAAACTGGTGGCAGCGGCGGGATCAGAGCAGAAGAAATGGAGGACAACAGCCAATCGACGTCTGAAACCAGAACCTCAGGATACAGGAACTGGACTGTGGCGAGTCTACAAACAAAGGCCCGTGAATTAGGTGTCGGCTACAAAGGACTCTCTAAGGAGCAACTAATTGAGGCATTGGAACACGCTTGTCTGCAAGATGGCACCGAGGAACAATTTCCACAGCAAGGGGAGCAAAGACGGGAGCCGGAGGTGAATACCCAAAAAAGTCAATGGGTTGTGTGGTACAAGGAAAAGATGGCACTGCTTGGAGATGAGGCCACCATAGAAGATAAGAGGGAGGCCATGCGTGGAGCTGAAGAGAAGGAGCGCAGGATGGAGGAGATGGCATTGCTGGATAAGCAGCTCGCTGTGGAAGCCGCGAGAGGTTCCAGACAGACTGTAACCCCAGCACCCATCATGAGGGAACTTCCCAGAGTGTCCCGCAAAGACTTCAAGCAGTTTAATGAGGCTGCTGGTGACATTGAGGGCTTCTTCCAGGACTTTGAGCATCAGTGTCGATTAATGGAAGTCCCAGAAAGGGAGCGCGTCCGGCATCTGGTTGGGCTCTTAGAGGGTGGAGCTGCTGCAGCCTATAGAGCTATGGACCCTCGGTGGAACTGTGAGTATGCGGATATTAAACAGACTATTCTAGAACATTATGCTGTAACGCCAGACACTTACAGGACTCAGTTCCGTACTCTAGCATGTGATGAGGAAGTGTCCTTCAAGATGTATGCCCACAAACTCAAACATCTGTGGCATCGTTGGTTGGAGGCAGAGGAGGCCTTAACCTTGGAGACCGTCCTCCAGGTCCTCCTAAAAGAGCAGTTTTACTTCAAGTGCCCCGCTGAGATCCGGGAATGGGTGCGTGAAAGGAGACCAGCCACTGTGGAGGAAGCTGCAGCTCTAGCTGATGAGGCTCTCACCATCAAGCCTCAGTGGAAAAAACTACTACCCAGTGAGAAAAAAAACACCAACCCCCCAACGCTGGTGGCCCCTGGTCCTTCTGGCCCCAATGTTCACCATCACCCTAGACCGTCAACTCATGGGGACCTTCATGTGACTGTGCCTCGCATTACTCATGCTCCACCTTTGGGAATACGACGCGGAGGAAGAATCCCAGAGCGCAGATGTTATGGATGTGGGCAGCCTGGGCACATGCAATTCCAATGTCCAGGTGTTCGTAGACAGAACAGCTACAGACCGCCTTTGCCTGTTCATTACCTACAGACACCTTCACCAGGAGAAGAGCTGGATTCTGTGCCTGATGACTTGCCAAGTGACTCAGATATCCTGGCTCCCCTACCCGGAGTCTATGGGGTGCGAGCTCCAGCCACCTGTTCTTCTGATCTTCAGGAGAAACATCTACAGGAGGTCGTGCTGGATGGCCAAAAAGTTGTTGGCTTCCGTGACACTGGGGCTTTCCTCACCATAGCCGATCCCCGAGTAATTCAACCACAAGCAATTCAAAAGGGACCAGGAATTGCCATTGAACTGGCAGGAGGTACCCAGAGATATATTCCAAGAGCGAGTGTGACCCTGGATTATGGCTTTGGGGCAAAACAATGTGTGGTCGGTGTGATGAGCGGCCCCCCTGCAGACGTTCTTCTAGGAAATGATGTGGGGAATCTTCATTGCCACTTTGTCGGTGCGGTAACCAGAAGTCAAGCCAAGAGAGCAGCCCATGTGGACGTGTACAACCCATCCATGGAACTGAGGCCACCAGAACTGCCATTACAGCCGGTGAGTGATTCTTCTTGTGGGGATAATATGAATGTTACTTGGGATAAAGTTCAGTTTAGACAAGAAGTAGAGACTGACCCCACCCTTGCTAGTTTTAGAACTCGGGCTGAAATAGGGCAGCTAGGGGAAAACGGAGAAAGAATTATCAGAGAAAATGGACTTCTGTATCGGGTTGCCAATGCCGACTCCCTAGATAAGCCCTGGACTTATAGCAAACAGCTGATTGTTCCTCAGAAGTACAGAATTCCCCTATTACACCTGGCTCATGACATTCCTACGGCTGGCCATCAAGGCAAAACCCGCACCGAGAGACGATTGACTCAAACTTTTTATTGGCCGGGGATTTCCCAAGCAGTGGCGCATTTCTGCCGAACTTGTGACATATGTCAGCGTAGAGGGCGACCCGGAGATCACCCAAAGGCACCCCTGCAACCGCTCCCTATAATAGAAGAACCCTTTCAAAGAGTAGCTGTTGATATCATTGGACCTCTGGCTAAACCAAGTAAATCTGGAAAGCAGTACATTCTCACTGTTGTGGACTACGCCACCCGATATCCAGAAGCCGTGGCCTTGTCAAGTATCTCTGCAGCCAAGGTGGCCGAGGCCTTGGTTATTATTTTTACCAGAGTAGGATTCCCCAGTGAGATCTTGTCGGACCAAGGCTCCCAGTTTATGTCAGAGTTGGTCCAGTGTCTGTGGCGCACCTGTGGAGTACGAGCGATCCGAACGACCCCGTATCATCCCCAAACAAATGGACTTTGTGAACGATTCAACGGCACTCTGAAGAATATGCTGAGGGCCTTCACGGACCGAGATTCAGACTGGGAGAAGTACCTACCCCATCTCTTGTTTGCCTATCGGGAAGTTCCCCAGGAGTCCACTGGGTTCTCCCCCTTTGAACTACTCTATGGAAGAAAGGTCCGAGGACCCTTAACCCTGCTCAAGGAATACTGGGAGGGGCAAGTTGAAGATACAGGAACCCCTGTTGTCCCTTATGTCCTAAAGCTGCGAGAAACCTTGGCCCAACTTGCTAGTTTTGCACAGAGTCATTTGCGTATGGCTCAAACCAGACAGAAGACATGGTATGACCGTAACGCACGCTATCGGGAGTTTGTAGAAGGACAACAAGTCTTAATGATTGTTCCCCATCGGCAGAATAAACTGCAGACCACATGGGAGGGTCCCTTCCAGGTTCTCAGAAAACTGAATGATACCAATTACCTT
Source organism: Anomaloglossus baeobatrachus (assembly GCF_048569485.1). Lineage (NCBI taxonomy): Eukaryota > Metazoa > Chordata > Amphibia > Anura > Aromobatidae > Anomaloglossus > Anomaloglossus baeobatrachus. The sequence continues at coordinate 498,962,555 of NC_134353.1, forward strand.
CTTGCTTTAGATGATCAGGGGCTAAGGCAAAAGACTGTCCATGTGAATATGATTAAGGAGTACCATGACCGGAACATTCCAATGATAGCAAGCTGTCGGTTGGCTTCAGAAGATGGTCAAGAGGATGAGGACTCTCTACCTGATCTCGTGGAAGCAGAGAGAGCCCCATCCACTGTGGAACAGGTTCCCCTGGGAGATTACCTGGACTCCTTACAGAAAATCCAGATGCTGGAAGTGCTTCAACAGAGACGGGCTGCTTTCTCATCCCAACCAGGTCGAACCACCGTCACCCAACATCATGTGGACACTCAGGGCATCCGTCCCATACAACTGGCTCCTTACCGGGTACCTGAATCAGTTCGAAACACCATGCAGCACGAACTGGAGGAGATGTTACAGCTTGGGGTAATCCAGGCCTCCCATAGCCCTTGGGCCTCCCCTGTGGTGTTAGTACCCAAGAAGGATGGGAGTACTCGATTTTGTGTGGACTATCGGCGACTAAACGACCATACCGTCAGCGATCCTTACCCAATGCCTCGTATTGACGAACTTCTAGACCGACTGGCTGGGTCCCGATATGTCACTACCTTGGATCTCAGTAAGGGATACTGGCAGATCCCTCTAACGGATGAAGGGAGAGAACGGTCCGCTTTTATAACCCCCTTTGGTCTGTATGAATTTCTAAGCATGCCTTTTGGAATGAAAAATGCCCCGGCCACCTTCCAGAGAATGGTGGATCAGATCCTCCGGGGATGTGATGACTTTGCTTGTGCCTACTTGGATGATATCGCCGTCTTCAGCCACACATGGGAGGAACATCTGAATCAAGTAGCCATTATTTTGGACCTGATTCTTGCAGCCGGCCTAACTATTCGACCCGATAAATGCCAATTGGGGATGGGGGAAGTCCAGTACCTAGGACATAGAGTGGGAGGAGGGAAGCTCCGACCTGAGCCTGCCAAAATCCAGGCTATTAGAGACTGGCCTGTACCCCAAACTAAGAAACAAGTTATGGCTTTTCTGGGCACTGCCAGTTATTACCGAAAATTTGTTTCTCATTTCAGTACTGTGGCCAAGCCTCTTACCGACCTGACCAAGAAAACAATGCCCCGGCTGGTGATCTGGACTCCAGCCTGTGATGAGGCTTTTAACCGGCTGAAGGATGCTTTGATCTGCGATCCTGTCCTGGCTGCTCCAGACTACAAGAGGAGATTCATTGTGCAAACGGATGCCTCTGCTTATGGACTGGGAGCTGTCCTCAGCCAGGTGAATGCAGCTGGGGACGAGCACCCCATCGCCTATCTCAGCCGGAAACTGCTGGACCGAGAAGTGGCCTATGCAACTGTTGAGAAGGAATGTCTGGCTGTAGTGTGGGCCCTTAAGAAACTACGGCCGTATCTGTATGGACGGGAATTCACTGTGGTTACTGATCACAATCCCCTCACCTGGCTGAACAGAGTCTCTGGGGACAATGGACGCTTACTGCGATGGAGCCTGGCTCTGCAGCCCTATAACTTTACCATACAATATAGAAGGGGCAGCCAACACCAAAATGCAGATGGACTGTCCAGGCAAGAGGAGCCTTGAGTCCTGTCAGCCATGCCTGCGTGTACTTAACCAGCGACCTGTAGAGGTCCCTAGTACGTACACAAGTTGGGAGGGGAAGGAATTGTCATGATGTATTTTACCTTCTCACTGTATTTGCTGTAATACTATGTCAGGATGTGATGTCACTTTCCTTTGGTTGTACTTACTGAACACTTTGAAATGTCTTGGGATGTAAGTAACCATACCTTCCCCCCATCTCCTGTGTCTCTGGGCCCATAATGCAATTATCTCTTGTCCACACAGCCAGGGGAACTTCTCATTGTTTCGTAAGCAGTGGATAACGCCAACTACACAAACCTGTAGACATCTCGGAGCCAACCTTCTAGAATCTTCTAGTGGGCCCAACCATTGCATAGACCCCTACCCTTGAGGGGCGGGCCCACGAGCTCAAACAATTCACTCCTGTTTCTAAATGCAGTTGGGAGTTGAGTTTTTGAAGAGGAAGGGAGCGAGATCTGAATCTGCGGACAGACCTTGCCGTCCAGTGGATTGTGTGGGATTTCTGGGACTCTGAAAAGGACTATTACGTTGTGATCTGGCACTTTGGATTATCGGGAGGTGCCCCCGAATCTGTTTTATTTGGACTTGTCGTGTGCTGTTCCTGTATTCCTGTTAGTAAACCTGTTGGATCATCCTCGGCCTGTTGTCTCTCTTTGCTCTGATGTACACCCCGTCACAAACTGAATGTTGCTGAGCAATGGAGGAGTAGAGTTATGTCCGAGATTCATTGTTTCGTTTTGGCTGGGTATCCTGCGATTCTTGGTACTAGGGATCTAGTGAGTAGGTCTTTTTGGTGGCCTTCTTTGTCTCGGGATGTCAGGAGTTTTGTGCAATCTTATGGGGTTTGTTCTAGATCCAAGCCTTGTTGTTCATGTTCTAGTGGGTTGTATTGCCATTGCCTGTACCTAAGAGACCTTGAACTCATATCGCTATGGATTTTAGTTCTGATCTTCCTGTCTCTCAGAGGATGAAGGTTATTTGGATTATTTGTGATAGATTTTCTAAGATGATCCATTTGGTACCATTGCCTAAGTTGCCATCTTCATCAGAGTTGGTGCCCTTATTTTTTCAACAGGTGGTGAGTTTACATGGCATTCCTGAGAATATTGTGTCAGACAGAGGAGTTCAGTTTGTGTCCAGATTTTGGAGAGCATTTTGTTCTAAATTAGGAATTTAGTTGCCTTTCTCTTCTGCGTTTCATCCTCAGACCAATGGTCAGACTGAGAGAGCAAACCAGAAATCTATTTGAGGTGTTTTGTATCTGCGTATCAGGATGACTGGGTTTCGTTTTTGCCATTGGCAGAGTTTGCTCTCAATAAAAAGGCTAGCTCTGTTACTTTGATGTCTCTGTTTTTCTGCAATTTTGGGTTTCATCCCAGGTTTTATTCAGGGCAGGTTGAGACTTTGGCCTGTCCGGGAGTTGCTTCTGTGGTGGAGAGAATGCAGCAGATTTGGGGTCAAGTAGTGGACAACTTGTTTCAGTCCCAGGAGAATGCCCAAAGGTTTGCCAAACGGCGTAGAACTGTTGGTCCCCAGTTTAAAGTGGGGGACATGGTTTGGTTGTCCTCCAAAAAATATTACTATGAGAGTTTCTTCTCCTAAATTTAAGCCAAGATTTAGTGGGCCTTATAATATTTCGGAGATTATTAATCCCATGTCTTTTAAAATGCACAATGTTTTTCATAAATCTTTGTTGAAGAAACATGTGGAACTAGCATGTAAGGCTACCACCAGGGGGACCTGGAGCCCTGCAGGAAAAGACACTACACAGAGCTGAATTAGCATAGAGATGGACACACAGTGTGTGCTGGAGCACTTCCCTGCAGAGTCAGCCAGAATACAGAGGCCACGGGGCGTGCGGGAGGTGGTCAGGCAGCCCAGGTGATACACGGTATGGTAAGAAAGAAGACTGGAGGAACGAGCAAAAGCGGGGTCGAGGTCAGGCCGAGATCAGTACCAGAGGAAGCAACCGAGTGGGGAGGTAGGAGAAAGGGGAACGACTGGGGCTATTGTGGGAAGGAATAAGGTGGGACGGAACACAGACAGAGCACAGGGGAAGAATGAATCAGGAAACACTTACAGGGACCAGCAATGACAGGCAAAGCAGTGCTAAGCTTATAGCCGGCGCTGGTTCACCTGAGATGACAGAATTTAAAGCATCCAAACTCCGGAAGTGAGGCCCGAAAGAAGGCTCCGCCCCCTAGCCATGTGGACAGGAAGGTGGAACCATGACATAGCAGGTCCCATGGCGGCACCTCCTGATCCTGTGTTGGTAGATGGGGATCTAGAGCAGACCTGGGCAAGGGGCGGCCCGTGGGCCACATCCGGCCCGCCTACTCTCTGTGACCGCCCCGCCTTGGTCAGGGCGTCCTTGCTGGCCGGTCAGTGATGAGGGCAATCTGACCTGTTGTCCAGAGCTCCAGGCTCCGGGAGGCCCGTGGTCAGATTGCACTCATCACACGCTGCGTGCTGGGCAGGGAACAGAGGACAGATCCTGCAGCGCTGCACAGTGTAGGCAGCGGAACACAGGAATTTCTCCTCTGTTCCCTGCCCGACACTTTTCTCTGTGACACAAGCGCGCCCTGATATCGTCAGTACGGCGCGCGTGGGTCATTTGAAAAGTTCCCACCCGGCAGGAGAAGAAGCTGCAGCGGCGGGGGCCCGTACAAGAGAAGCAGCGGCGGGGGCTCCTAAGAAAACAGCATTGGCGCAGCCTGGGCATGTGAAAGAGAAGCAGCTCAGCGGGGGGCTCGTATGGAGTTGCCTGAGGAGGGGACAATAAGAAGAGATGTGAGTGGTTACTAGTAACCTGCGGGGACAATGCGGGGCGGGCGAGGGGTAAGGGGGGTAGCTGTTGACAAATATTTGGGGTGTAGTGATGTAGTATATGGGAATGTAGTTTTACAGGTGTGGTAAATGGGGGGGTGTAGTAGTGTAGTATATAGTGGTGTAGTTTTATAGGGGTGTAGTGGTGTAGTATAATACAGGTGTATATAGGGGTGTAGTATAATACTACACCCCTATATACACCTGTATTATACTACACCACTACACCCCTATATACACCTGTATTATACTACACCACTACACCCCTATATACACCTGTATTATACTACACCACTATATACACCTGTATTATACCACACCACTACACCCCTATATACACCTGTATTATACCACACCCCTATATACTACACCTGTATTATACTACACCCCTATATACTACACCTGTATTACACTACACCACTACACCCCTATATACACCTGTATTATACTACACCCCTATATACTACACCTGTATTATACTACACCCCTATATACTACACCTGTATTATACTACACCACTACACCCCTATATACACCTGTATTATACTACACCCCTATATACACCTGTATAATACAGGTGTATATAGGGGTGTAGTATAATACAGATGTATATAGGGGTGTAGTGGTGTAGTATAATACAGGTGTAGTATATAGGGGTGTAGTATAATACAGGTGTATATAGGGGTGTAGTGGTGTAGTATAATACAGGTGTAGTATATAGTGGTGTAGTATAATACAGGTGTATATAGTGGTGTAGTATAATACAGGTGTATATAGGGATGTAGTGGTGTAGTATAATACAGGTGTGTATATAGGGGTGAGGTGGTGTAGTATAATACAGGTGTATATAGGGGTGTAGTGGTGTAGTATAATACAGGTGTATATAGGGGTGTAGTGGTGTAGTATAATACAGGTGTATATAGGGGTGTAGTGGTGTAGTATAATACAAGTGTATATAGGGGTGTAGTGGTGTAGTATAATACAGGTTTATATAGGGGTGTAGTGGTGTAGTATAATACAGGGGAATATAGGAGTGTAGTATAATACAGGTGTATATAGGGGTGTAGTGATGTAGTATAATACAGGTTTATATAGGGGTGTAGTGGTGTAGTATAATACAAGTGTAGTATATAGGGGTGTAGTGGTGTAGTTTATGACAGGTGTAGTATAATACAAGTGTAGTATATAGGGATGTAGTATAATACAGGTGTAGTATATAGGGGTGTAGTGGTGTAGTATAATACAAGTGTGGTATATAGGGGTGTAGTGATGTAGGTTATCACAGGTGTAGTATATAGTGATGTAGTGCTGCAGTTTATTACAGGTGTAGTATATAGTGATGTAGTATGTTACAGATGTATATAGGGGTGCAGTGATGTAGTATATAGTGGTATAGTATATAGAGGTGTAGTTTATTACAGATGTAGTGTTTAGGGATGTATATTACAGGTGTAGTACGTGACAGGTGTAGTGATGTAGTATATGGGGATTGTGTGTGTGTGTGTGTGTGTGTGGGTATCTATACATTGTGTGTATGTGTATATATATTATATACACACACAATATATATATGCGTGTTTGTGTGTGTGTGTGTATATATATATATATATATATACATATATATATATATATATATATATATATATATATATATGTAGAACCGAGTTACTTATATTAGTCCGGCCCTCTAAAACCATCCCAATTTCTCATGCGGCCCCATGGGAAAATTAATTGCTCACCCCTGATCTAGAGTATGAAGTAGAGAAAATTTCAGATTCCCGCCTTATTAGACATAAGCTTCAGTACCTTGTTAAGTGGAAAGGTTATGGTCAGGAGGACAATTCCTGGGTTTTTGCTTCTGACATTCACTCTGACAGATTGGGTTGGGCTTTTTATCATGCCCATCCTGACAGACCCGGTGGCTCTGGTGAGGGTTCGGTGACTCCTCCTCAAGTGGGGGGGTACTGTTGGGAATGTCATCTGAGTGGGTGCTGGTGTGGAGCTACCTCTGGTGGCCAGGAATGGTAATGAAGCTAAGTTTGAATCTGTGATTCAGATAGGTGATGGAATTAATTGGGAATCCAGGAAATCCTATTGCAGATCAGCCTAGTTTATTTAGGAGAGCATTTTGTGCTTGGCGGTCGCCGGTGATAAATGTTCCTGCCTGCTTCTGAAGATGGCTGGGAGTTTTCCCTTCTGTTTTTCCCATTTACTTGGTGCCTGAATCTACTCCAGATAAGTTTACTGTTTCTGTGCTTAATTGCTGGATTTGCACTTAAGAGTGTTTCTGCATATTCCATTTGGTTCTGTTTTTGGTTTCTTGTATGTGAGGATCTGTCTTTCTGCTTTTGTGAGCAGGGCAGTTCCTCCAGCAAGAAAGGGAGCTTTCTCTCTGTTCATGTTTGGATTATTTACACTTTAGAATATTATTTGTTCTGTGATTTTGTTTCTTCCATTATAGCTGCAGTTCTGTTTAAAGTGTCTAGCAAAAGAGTACCTGATATAGTGGGGGAGAGTCTGTGTGGTCTCAGTATTTTTTATTATCAGGAGATTGGTATTTTTTGCAGGGTTTTTTGCTGGCCGCAATCAGTTATCTTTCCTGTCCTGTTCTATCTAGTAAGTCAGGCCTCACCTTTGCTGATCTATATTTTCTATCTGTGTATTGTGTTTTCTTACATCACCGTTGTGTCATGTGGAGGGCTTGCTATTTCTTAGGGGACTGCTCCGGGGCAAGTTAGGATTCCTCATTTCTATCTTTGAAGTGTAGCAAGTTTCTCAGGCAGTGACGAGGAGTCTAGGTATGTTAGGAACATCCCACTGCTACTTCTAGTGTTGTCTGATAGATAGGGGATTGCGGTCAGCTCAGTTTCCAACTACTCTTGTGGTTTTGTTTTTTCCTGATTAATGGCATTTTTCATAACAATAGACTCTGTCTCTTTATTCCCGGCACTGCTGCTCCACGCTTTGGCGCCCGCCATTACTACTCCCCTCATCATCCTCCCCAGGGCCTGCACCACCTGTGGGGAGCAATACCATCCATAGCTGCTACCACAATCCACCCCGGAGGACAGCGACAGCAGCGGAGGCCGATTCCCTGGCCGCATACCACAGGTGGCGTCAAGACATCCACCTCACTACTACCCCATCATCTCTCCCCTGCCATCTTCTGTACACCTCGGGGCAACAGAGCTGGGCTAGGCCGCCCGTGACAATGACAGTCGACGGCCCAGCAATGAGTAGGTTAACCGTCTGCCCCGTGGGTCGCTACACATGCAAAGTGATAAATGGGCTTTTTTCCTGTCATGAACTGCTTTTATAGCTTTTCATGCCAAAAATTGTGCCCCCCATAAAAAACGACCTGTAAAAACTTGAGTGAAGTTGCGCCAAATTATATGACTTTTTAAAAATGCGCAAACAATGAATCAAGTGAAAACAACGTGATTGAAATTTTGGCCAACATCCTCATTCCCTCAGTAAGAACACTAAAAATGGGTCATGGCTGGGTCTTCCAGCATGAGAATGAACTGAAACGCACAACCAGGGATACTAAGGAGTGGCTCTGTAAGAAGCATTTTCAAGATCCTAGAGTGGCCTACCCAGTCTACAGACCTGAACCCAATAGAAAATCTTTGGAGTGAGCTGAAACTCAATTTTGCCTAGCAACAGCCCTGAAACCTGAAAGATCTGGAGTAGCTCTGTATGGAGAAGTGGGCCAAAATCCCTGCTGCAGTGTATGCAAACTTAGTCAAGAACTACAGGAAACGACTGACCTCTGTAATTGCAAACAAAGGTTTCTGTACCAAATATTTTCTGTTTTTCTATTGTATCAAATGCTTATGTTATGCAAATTCATGCAAATTAACTATGTAAAAATCATACAATGTGATTTTCTGGAATTTTTTTACTCTGTCACCATTGAACTGTACCTACAATAAAAATTATAGACCTCTCCATCCTTTTTTAGGTAGTTAAACTTGCAAAATCGGCAGTGTATGACAGGATACTTATTATTATATCCCCAGGATACTTATTTATCCCACTGTATATATATATATATATATATATATATATATATATAGTGGCCTTAGCTCATTTAACAATCTGTTTGCATGGGTCAACATAAACTGTACGTAGACACAATAATCAATAATGCACAAGTTCAGTCTTCTATAGTGTGCATTTAGTTATCAGTATATCTCTCATTCCATAGGGTCAAAGGTGGCAATTAACAATGATTTATTGGTCTGCATGAACACTCCAGTAAACCAGTCAATGAGCATTTTGCATGTTTACATGGCCCAATGATCATGAATGCTCATTTGCTGATTATCTTCCCATGTAAGCTGGCCTTTAGTGTTAAACGTATCCAACTTTGAGCCAAAGAGGTAGTAATGTAAGCCGCTTAGTCTAAATTTAAATTGCTACCAAAGATTGCAATTATGGGGAGTGCGAGTGTCCCAAAAGGCACTTTATGAATAGAAACAACCAAAAAAAGGGGGGAGTATGTGCCAGGACAAGATTAAGCATGACAATTCATTAAAATGTTACTTTTACATACACACGTGGTCAAAATTGTTGGTACCCTTCATTTAATGAAAGAAAAACCCACAATTGTCACAGAAATAAGTTAAATATGACAAAAGTAATACTAAATAAAAAAATCTATGAAAATGAACAAATGAAAGTCAGATATTGCTTTTCAACCATGCTTCTAAGAATTTAAAAAAGAATAAAAATAAAATAAAACTCATGAAATAGGCCTGGACAGAAATGATGATGCCTCCTTAACTGAATATTTTGTTGCACAACGTTTTGAGGCAATCACTGCAATCAAATGAGTCCTGTAACTGTCAATAAGACGTCTTCCTCTTCTACCTCTCGACAGGTATTTTGGCTACCCCTCAAGAGCAAACTACTTCAGTTGTCTTGTGTTTGAAGGTTGTCTGTTCCAGATGGCATGTTTCAGCTCCTTCCAAAGATGCTCAATAGGATTTAGGTCAAATCTCATAGAAGGCCACTTCAGAATAGTCCAATGTTTTGCTCTTATCCATTATTGGGTGTTTTTAGCTGTGTGTTTTGGGTCATTATCCTGTTGCAAGACTCATGACCTGTGACTGAGACCAAGATTTCTGACGCTGGGCAGCACATTTCTCTCTAGAATCCCTTGATAGTCTTGAGATTTCATTGTACCCTGCACATATTCAAGACACCCTGTGCCAGATGCAGCAGAACAGCCCCAGAACATAACAGAGCCTCCTCCATGTTTCACAGTAGGGACAGTGTTCTTGTCTTGATATGCTTAAATTTCCATCTGTGAACATACACCTGATGTGCCTTGCAAAAAAATTCCATTTTTGTCTCATTTGTCCATAGGACATTCTCCCAGAAGCTGTGTGGCTTGTTAACATGTAGTTTGACAAAATCCAGTCAGGCTTTTTTATGATTTTTTTTTCAACAATAGTGTCCTCCCTGGTCGTCTCCTATGAGGTCTACTTTGGCTCAAACAATGACGGATGTTGCGATCTGACACTGATGTTCCTTGAGCGCGAAGTTCACCTTTAATCTCTTCAGGAGTTCTTCTGGGCTCTTTTGTTACCATTCGCATTACCCGTTTCTTCGATTTGCCACCAATCCCCCTCCTGCGGCCACATCCAGGGAGGTTAGCTACAGTCCCATGCATCTTAAATTTCTGAATAATATGTGCAACTGTAGTCATAGGAACATCAAGCTGCTTGGAGATGGTCTTATAACCTTTAACATGTTTGTCTATAATTAACTTTCTAATCTCCTGAGACAACTTTTTCTTTTGCTTCATCTGCTCCATGTTGAGTGTGGTACACACCATGATACCAAACAGCACAGTGAGTATCTGTAGCCCTATATACAGGGCCATTGACTGATTACAAGATTGTAGACACCTGTGATGCTAATTAGTGGACACACCTTGATTAACCATGTCTCTTTTGTCACATTATTTTAATGGGCACCAACATTTCCGTCCAGGCTTATTTCATGAGTTTTAATTTTTTAAAAAAAATCTGTGGAAGCATGGCTGAAAAGCAATGTCTGACTTTCATTTGTTCATCTTCATAGATTTTTAATTTATTATTTCTTTTGTCAGATTCAAGTTATTTCTGTGACCATTGTGGGCATTTCTTTCATTAAACGAGAGGTACCAACAATTTTGACCACATGTGTGTGTGTATATATATATATATATATATATATATATATATATATATACCTTTGGAATATTACAGGTGTATTATTATATGTGGATGTAGTGAGATTATATATATATATATATATATATATATATATATATATATATATAAATTATATATAATCTCACTACATCCCCATATAATACACCTGTAATATACTATATCACTACTAGTGATGAGCGAGCATGCTTGTCACTACTCGGTACTCGCACGAGTATCGCTGTACTCGGGCTGCTCGGCGGGGACCGAGTAATCTCGCGATACTCGTGCTGTACTCGTGGTCTTCATTTCTGCATGTTGGCGCTCTTTTGAGAACCAGCCCTCATGCAGGGATTGGCTGGCAGACCACTGCAATGCCACAGCCCTGTTAGTTGTGGAATTGCAGTGATTGGCCGGCCTGCACAGCGTGACCGAGCCTTTATATCGGCCGGCGCGCTGTGCTCTGCTCACAGCTATTCAGACAGTCAGTGTAGGGAGAGTGTCGCTGATTCAGGGAAAGCTTTGCGGCCCTTTATAGCTTTTTCAGTTGCAGGGCTGCAAACAGTGTGACCAAAAGTCCTTCTCAGGACTATTCTAGTTGTATACAGGCAGGCAGGGTATAGCCAGGTCGGAGTACAGTAGCAGAGTCCTTCTCAGGACTACTGTTGCTATATACAGGCAGGGTATAGCCAGGTCTGAATACAGGCTAGTGACCAAAAGAGTCCTTGTCAGGACTATTGTACCAGTATACAGGCAGGCAGGCAGGGTAGTGGTGACCGTATACCAGCCTTCATCATATCTGGGGCTGGTGTACACAGTGTAAAACAGTCCAGATAGTGTCTGACTTGTCTGTAATTGTCGCTCCCCAAAAAAACCTGTTAGGTTATTATTGCGTCCGTGCTTGGTTTTTAAAACCGCACGTGTGTGCCTGTTGGTGGCAGCGTACAGGTGCACTTGTGTGCAATTTCCACACACTTTGATATAACGCACAAGTAGTGAATATACACGTCAGCAGTGCACAGCATTGCAAAATGCGCAAGGGCATTGGCAAGGAACAAGGAAGTGGACGTGATGGTGGTGCAGGCAGAGGCCGAGGTCGTGGGCAAGCTCTAATTTCGCCACAACAAAGGGCCACATCTAGTCGCTCGCACGTCCTGTCCCAAATTCTTGGGGACCGCAGCAGTACACCGCTCTTGAACCAAGACCAGTGTCAACAGGTTGTTAGTTGGATAGCAGATAATGCTTCCAGTCAGATTGGCACCACCACAAACACTCTGTCTTCCACACGGTCAAGTGTCAGTAGCCGTGATACTGCACCGCACATTTCTGAACCTGATCCTCCTTCCTACCACCAGGCTGAGTACACGTCCTCCTCGGACATTAATGATCCCACACTTGGACACTCGGAAGAGCTGTTCACGTTTCCATTCACACATTCTGGCCTCTCGCCAGCTCATATTGAAGTGGGTCATGAGGAGATCGTCTGTACAGATGGCCAAATATTTGAGCAGCCACGTTCTCACGAAGTTGGCAACGTGTCTCAACAAGTGGTGGACGATGATGAGACACAATTGTCAGCAAGTCAGGAGGAGGAGCAGGGTGCGGAAGAGGAAGACGACGTGGTGGATGATCCAGTAACTGACCCAACCTGGCAGGAGGATATGCAGAGCGAGGACAGCAGTGCACAGGGGGAGGGAGGCGTAGCATCACAACAGGCAGTAAGAAGCAGGGTGGTGGCCCCAGGCAGAAGTCAGGCAACCGTTCCCCGGAACAACACGACGACACAAGGTGCCTGTACAAATGTTAGGTCTTCCCGAGTCTGGCAGTTTTTTAAGTTGGATCCAGATGATTCAAAAAAGGCCATTTGCAACACCTGCCGTGCCAGCATCAGCAGGGGTACCAAAACTAGCAGCCTGACCACCACCAGCATGATCAGGCACATGTCAGCCAAGCACCCGACTTTGTGGGAAGTACAACAGAGTCGAGGAGCAGTGCTTGCTGATGTCACTGCTACGTCTTCGCTGGTTGTGCATGCGAGCCAATCCTCTGTCCATGCTGCCTGCGAACAAGCCTCCTCCACTCCTGCACCTGCAGTTGCCTACGCAGAAAGAACACCATCATCAAGCACGTCCTTGTCCCAGCGCAGCGTTCAGTTATCCATTCAGCAAACCTTTGAACGCAGGCGCAAATACACTGCCAACACCCCACATGCCACAGTTCTAAATGCTAACATTTCGCGACTGCTTGCGCTGGAAATGTTGCCTTTTAGGCTGGTGGAGACTGAAGCATTCCGTGACCTGATGGCGGCAGCTGTCCCACGTTACTCGGTCCCCAGCCGCCACTATTTCTCCCGGTGTGCCGTCCCCGCGTTGCATAACCACGTGTCACAAAACATCACACGTGCCCTGAACAACGCTGTTTCACCCAAGGTCCACCTAACCACAGACACGTGGACAAGTGCTTGTGGGCAAGGCCGCTACATCTCGTTGACGGCACACTGGGTTAATATTGTGGAAGCTGGGACCCAGTCTGAGCGAGGGACGGAACACGTCCTTCCCACACCAAGGTTTGCAGGCCCTACCTCAGTCAGTGTTTCACCCACACTCTACAGCTCCGGAATGTCATGCTCTTCAGCCTCCTCCTCCTCCTGCGCATCCTCATCCACTGTGCCCTCCACACCAGTCACAAGCTGGAAGCACTGCAGCACTGCCTCGGCGAAGCGGCAACAGGCTGTGCTGAAGCTAATCTGCATAGGTGACAAACCCCACAATGCAGAAGAGCTGTGGACAGCTCTGAAACAGCAGGCAGATCACTGGCTCACACCTCTGAACCTAAAGCCAGGAAAGGTCGTGTGTGACAATGGCCGGAACCTGGTGGCGGCTTTGAGGCGAGGCCAGCTGACACATGTTCCATGCGTGGCCCATGTGCTCAACCTCGTGGTTCAGCGGTTTATAAAGTCATACCCAGAGCTGTCTGATCTACTGGTAAAAGTTCGCCGCCTGTCTGCACATTTTCGAAAGTCACCTACTGCTTCAGCCGGCCTTGCCGGCTTTCAGCGCCGTTTGCATCTTCCGGCTCACAGACTGGTGTGTGATGTCCCCACGCGTTGGAATTCAACTCTGCACATGTTGGTCAGGATATGTGAGCAGAAGAGGGCAGTTGTTGAGTACCTGCATCACCTAAGCCGTCGGGAAATGGGTCAAACTCCACACATAACACCTGAGGAGTGGAGATGGATGTCAGACCTATGTACCATCCTCCAAAACTTTGAGGACTCCACCAAGATGGTGAGTGGTGATGACGCCATTATTAGCGTCACCATACCGCTACTCTGCCTTCTAAAACGGTCTCTGCTGAAAAACAAACATGATGCATTGCAGGCGGAGCGCGATGAGTTGCAGCAAGAAACAGTAGTGGGTGTGGGTGATAACACACAGCCCAGCCTCGTCTCATCACAACGTGCAGTGGAGGACTATGACGAGGAGGAGGATGAAGACATGGAGCAACTCTCCGGCCAAATTGAGGATATGACATGCACACCAGTCATATCCTCGGTTCAGCGTGGCTGGCCAGAGGACAGGGTAGATGAGGAGGAGGAGGAGGAGGAGGAGGAGGACAGCATGTTCAGTCATCTTGTTGGTCAGGCTACTGAAGTCCTGGCTGTTAAGAGTCTGGCGCACATGGCTGACTTTATGGTAAGCTGCCTGTCTCGTGACCCTCGCGTTAAGAACATCTTGGCCGACAATCATTACTGGTTGGTAACACTGTTAGACCCACGCTACAAGGAGAACTTTTTGTCTCTTATTCCCGTGGAGGAGAGGTCAACCAAAATGCAGCAGTTTCGGAAGGCCATACTCACGGAAGTAGGCAAAGCATTCCCCTCACAAAACGCTAGCGGCATAGGTCATGAATCAGTGGACAACCGAGGCGTACAGCCGAGAGAGGCACAAGTCCAATCCGCCAGAGGTAGGGGAACAGTCTTTAAGATGTGGGACAGTTTTCTCAGCCCCTCACGTACCACAGCCCCTGAGGTGCGGGGTAGTGCCACAAGAAATCCTAAGTTTGCCCAGATGCTGAAGGAGTACCTTGCAGATCGAACAACAGTACTCCGACATTCCTCTGTGCCTTACAATTATTGGGTATCCAAGCTGGACACGTGGCATGAATTGGCTCTCTACGCCTTGGAAGTCCTGGCCTGCCCTGCTGCTAGCGTTTTGTCAGAGCGTGTTTTTAGTGCCGCAGGTGGAATCATTACAGATAAACGCACCCGCCTGTCAACTGAAAATGCTGACAGGCTGACTTTGATCAAGATGAACAAGGGTTGGATTGGGCCAGACTTCACCACACCACCAGCAAATGAGAGCGGAATTTAAAGTTTGCCATGTACCTCCACTCACCCATGGGTACACACTTCTGGACTTTGGATAATCGCTGGACTCCTCCTCCTTCTCCTCATGCGCCACCATGATGATGACCGTTACAAATTGCAATACTTAGGCCTTTGTTTCAGGTATACCCCCAGTGGTAAATTTTTTCGCCCATTCTTTGCAGAATGGACATTACAACGACAGGAGACCCGCTCCTTTGCAATGGGAACAATGTTTTGAGGCCCTCATGCACGTCTCTACCCAGGGACAACGTGGAGCCTCCCAATTTTTGGCTGCCCTGCCTAAGGGCTATACTATAATACACCCACTTCCTTAAAATGGACACTTAATGTTTTGAGGCCCTCATGCACGTCTCTACCCAGGGACAACGTGGAGCCTCCCAATTTTTGGCTGCCCTGCCTAAGGGCTATACTATAATACACCCACTTCCTTAAAATGGACACTTAATGTTTTGAGGCCCTCATGCACGTCTCTACCCAGGGACAATGTGGAGCCTCCCAATTTTTGGCTGCCCTGGCAAAGGGCTATACTGAAATAGACCCACTTCCTTACAATGGGCACTTCAGGTTTAAAGGCCCTCATGCACGTCTCTACCCAGGGACAACGTGGAGCCTCCCAATTTTTGGCTGCCCTGCCTAAGGGCTTTACTACAATAGACCCACTTCCTTCCAATGGGCACTTCAGGTTTACAGGCCCTCATGCACGTCTGTATGCAGGGGCATTGGTGAACCTCACAATTTTGGACTGCCCTGGCAAAGGAAAATACTACAAAGACTCACTTCCTCAAAATGGGCACATTAGACTCAAGAGGCCTTCATGTACGTCTCTTCTCAGGGACATCGGAGTGCCACACAATGTTTTCACGTAAAATCTTTCATGTATTAATCTCAAAAAGTAACATACACCAGCTCTATCTCACTATTGGGTATGTGCCCTTAACATTTCCGCCATGAAAAATCATTTTGGAAGGTTTTCTGGTGAGTCCGTAAAAATGGCGTAAAACGCGGACAAAATTGTTCACAGCTGTGACTTTTCAGTGATAAATGCTTCAAGGGGTCTTCCCCATGCTGTTGCCATGTCATTTGAGCACTCTTCGGAGACTTTTGTGCCATTTTTAGGGTTTCTACATGCTGCCGGTGGTCATTTCACAAAAATACTCGGGTCTCCCATAGGATAACATTGGGCTCGTTGCTCGGCCCGAGTACACGAGTATCTTGGGATGCTCGGCCCGAGCTTCGAGCACCCGAGCTTTTTAGTATTCGCTCATCACTAATCACTACACTCCAATGTGCTACACCTGTAATATACTCATCACTACGCTCCCATGTGCTACACCTGTAATATCAGGGGCAGACACTGCGAGTGCAGTGCGAGAATGGCAATAGCCGGCTACGGAGGAGAGAGGGAGATAAATCCCTCCCTCCCCTCCTCAGTGCCGGCCCACCCCCGCAGCTGAGGTCCGCTAGCACGATCGGACCGCAGCCACAGGGACACTCGCATGACACTCGGCTCTGCTGCACTGCCAGCGTGAGCCGAGTGTCATGCGAGGGGATCACAGTAAGCCGAGTGTCATGCGAGGGGATCACAGTAATCCCCATGTGGCCCCGGCCTTACAGTGTAAGTCTACGGACCCACATTCTGAGCCTCATTTTGCGGATGCGGCGAATAAAACGGATCCGTTGCATAAGTTTTTCCATGCGGCCCATCCATTTTTTTTACGGACGGGGCTTGATACTGAGCATACGCAGTTCAAAAAAACGCATCCGGCGGCCAGATGCGGTTTTTGATGCAGGACGCTGCATGCGGCATCCTTAGGCTTGCATTGTAAATCGCGCCACATCTGGCGAGATGCGGTTTTTTCACCTCAGACAAAAACGTTCACTTGAACGTTTCATCCAGCTGCCGCATCGGCTAAATATGCCGCATCCGGCAAAAAACGGACGCAACGCAAGGCCATGCGCCACAATCCGGCGGTAATAAAAGTCTATGTGGAAAAACCGCACCCGGCGGCAAAAAAAACCAGATGCGATTTTCCCGCAAAGCGCCGTATTGTGCCGCACAGCAAAAACCGGATGTGTGAAAGCAACCTAATCCCCATCCAATGTGAACTGCATCCACTGATTGCTGGTCTTATAGCGCCAACCTACAGGATAGTCTGATACTACATGACCTGTAATGCTATTTACTAATTTAAGAAGAAGTATCTTCATTGAACATCAGCTGAGATCGGCTCCATTTTTTTTCCTGATGCATTGTACATAGCATAGAGGATACGTTTCCATGATTAGTGTTTGTTGAGTTTTTGACGCTGCGGAATTTCTGCACTAATTGCGCACCTTAGTTTACTTGCATTTTTTCCTTACGTTTTTGTGTGCATTTTTTGTTACATGCATTTTTTGTCTCAATAAAGTTGGTTGAAATACAGACATCAGAGCAAATAGGAAGGTGCTCAAAGCAAAGAAACAAGTTATTACAGAATGTAGTGGTTTAAAATCATGTATAATTTTAACGTTCATTAGTGATGGGCAAACCCGAACTGTAAATGTTGGGGTCCGACAGGATATCTAGTGTTCATGTATGGAACCCAAACAAGGACTTCTCAGGGACGTCAGTTTAACTGTTCGGGTTCGGCCACCCGGATAATTATAAAAAAGAAAATAAGTAATAAAGCAGGAGCATTATACTTAATGAGTCTCCCGTGCAGCTGTAATACTGCTTACGGGTATGACTATTCACCGTCTTACATATTCACTGCTTCCCCCACCCACCATCAGTCCCGGCATCTGTGATTGGTTGCAGTCAGATAGCACTACAACCATGTGTAACAGAGTGTATGATTGGTTGAAATCACACACACTGTCCATGTCCCTATAGTGGTGTAAAAATAAATAAAAAAATTGGCATAGGGCCCCCCATATTGGGATACCCAGCATAGATAAAGCCTCCAGCTGTGTGCTTATCTTGGCTGTGCATCAAAATAAGAAAGACCCTATGAGCTTTTTAAATAAACACTTTTAAAAAACGGCATGAGGTCCCCCCCAATTTCGATACCCAGCCATCATAATGCCGACAGCTGGTATTCTAAGGCTTGGAAGCCCCATGGTTATTGGGCCCCCAAGTTTATAAATAGCAGCTTGCAGCCACTCAGAATTGTAGCATCCATTAGATGTGACAGTTCTGGCACTTTACCTGGCACATCCCTGGTGCAATGGCAATCTGGGTGATATAAGGGGTTAATGACAACTCACTCACTAACCCATTGATTAGTAATGGGAGGTGTCTTTGAGACCTCCCCCATTACTAATCCTGTTAAAAGTTAAAAGTAACAAACACAAAAAATTCTTTATTTGAAATAAAATACAAAAAACCCCACCCTCTTTCTCCAATTTATAACCTCGAACACCAAGGTCTGACATAATCCACACGAGGTCCTACGATGATCCAGACTTTGCTGTATACTAAAGTCGCAGCGTACAGGCACATTACAGACCATGACTGCATGTTGCGGCTTCAGGCAGAGACTGACTGAGTCACTGAAGGAGTTCACCTGAGGTGAGGTCACTGAGTTCAATATGGTCACCAAGGTAAATTTATCTGCAGTCACAGGTGGGGTACCATGGGAAACTCACCTGCGGTCACCTCCTATAACCGCAGCTAAACTCAATGATGTCACCGCTAGCTGTGAGTGGTGATATCACTGAGTTTAGCTGTGGTTACAGGAGGTGACCGCAGGTGAGTTTCCCATGGTACCCCACCTGTGACTGCAGATAAATTTACCTTGGTGACCTTATTGAACTCAGTGACCTCACCCCAGGTGAACTCCTTTGGTTCAATAAGACCTGCATCTCCTGGCAGAAAATTATTTTCAAGTTGCCCTTTCCTCAGTTTGAAATGCAATTAATAAATTGCAGTTAACAGGAACAGTAGAGGTCAAGGTAAGATCTGGAAGACCAAGCAAAAATCTGTGAGAGCTTCTTGCAGGAGTACTAGAGAGGCAAATCAGAACCCCTGCTTAACTGCAAAAGACTTTCAGGAAGATTTAGCAGACTGGATTTGTGGTACATTGTTCTACTGTTCATAGACACTATCAGATAAGACTCATGCATTTTGGAAACAAGTCCTTTAACCGACGTGGTTAAAGTAGAACTCTTTGGCCACTAGATCAACGGTATTTGTTGAGAAAAAAAGGGCACAAAATTTCAAGAAAAGAATATGTCGCCAAGTATTAAGCATGGGGGTAGATCATTTATGCTTTGGGGTAGTGTTGCAGCCAATGGCACTGGGAACCATTCATGTGTAGATGGAAGAATGGATTCAATGAAATTTCAACAAATTCTTGATGCAAACATAACATCTGTAAAAAAGCTGAAGTTGAAAAGAGGATGGCTTCTACGAAATAGATAATGATCCTAAACATAATTTAAAATGTACATTACACTACCTCAAAAGGTGCAAGCTGAAGATTTTACAATGGCCCCTACAGTCCCCTGATCTGAACATCATTGAAAATCTGTGGCTAAACCTCAAAAGAGCAGTGCATGCAAGACAACCAAGGAATCTCCCACAACTAGAAGACTTTTCCAAGCAAGAATGGATGAAAATACCTCAAACAAAAATTTAAAGACTCTTGGCTGGCTACAAAAAGTGTTTACAAGCTGTAATACTTGCCAAAGTGGATGCTACTAGGTAGAAACCATGCAGAGTACCCAAACTTTTGCATCTGCCCATTTTCCTTTTTTGGTAATTTTGAAATGTAAGAGATGAAAATAGTATTTTAGGCAAAAATTGTGTCATCATTAACTTTATGCCTTTTGAGATCATTTCATCTTTAACTTGCTTAACTGCTCACAACAACAGTAATTTTGACCAAACTTTTACATGCCACTGTATACACTTTAGTGCCTTTCATGTGACACTAAAGGATGTTTCGCCTGATTTATCCTAATAAATAAATATATAGTTTAAAATATGATGAATGGTCTTCCCTATTGTTGATAACTAGCAAAGTTAAAGCAGACCACTGCAGGCTGATATCAGGCTGGGAAGGTCCATGGTTATTGGGCCCTTCTCAGCCTAAAATACGAGCCCGTAGCCAATCCAGAAGTTGCATGTCATATAAGATGCGCCATTTATGGCGCCTTATCTTGGTTCTTCCTAATTGCCATTGTGCGGTGGCAATAGGGATAATGTTAGTTGTGGTTGATATCACCTACAGAGTGGCAGCTGGCCCTGGTATTACTAATGCGGAGCTGTCTATCAGACCCCTCCATTAGTAACCATATAAGTGAATGGGAAAAAAACCATACTTTATTTGATAAATTCTCTCCCACACTTTCCCTGGTTATAAAAAAAAAATTAAATTAAAAATTCATGCAGGTCTATCATAGTACAGTGAATCAGATGTAGTTCACAAATGGAAACCCAAAAGACCTAAAAAGAGAAATTAAAACAAACACCGTTCCTTGTTCAACAACTTATTAAAAAGCGCAAAATTCACAGGCCCAACATAGTCCAGCGGTTCCAGCGACATTCCTCAATTACCTAGATCAAAGGCTATGGAGGCTCAGATCAAAGCTCCATAGCCTTTGAGCAGCAGCTAGTCCCGGCTCACGCTGCGCACCTTGAGACCCGGGACACTGATGAGTGGAGATGTCAGGAACGTGACCACTCAACACTTTTATGAGTGGCAAAGTCAGGAGTCAGAGTGATGAGCGGTAACATTCCATTTTCATTTCTGTTTTTAGGTTTCCAATTATGGACTACGTTGGATTCCATGGACTACGTCTGAATCCATGGACTGAAGCAAATCTGCATGGATTTTTTTTCTAATAAAATTTGTGAACCAGGGAAAGTGTGGTGGAAAGTCAAGTATGTGTGCCTTTTTCTATCTTTTTACTGACTGGGTTAGTAATGGGGGTGTCTGATAGATGCCTCTCCATTTCTAACAGCAGGGCTTAGTAGCCAGCTGACACTACACAGCTGACATCAACTACCATTACCCCGATTGACAACTCACCAGAGCAAACAGGAAAAGCCAAGGCAAAGGGCAGAATTGGGCATCTAGTGTGATGTACCATTTCTGAGGCAACTGATTGCCATTATTTTTAGGCTGGGAAGGGCCCAATAACCATGGACCTTCCCGGCCTGATAATATCAGCCTGCAGCTGTCTGCTTAACCTGTGCTGGGATTATCAAAAATAGGGGGGACCCCAAGTATTTTTTTTTATTTTTTCAACTATTTATCTATTAGGTTAAATAAGGGTAAACACTCTTTAGTGCCACATGAAGGGCACTAAAGGGTGCATATGTATAATATACAGAGTGGTTGTGACATAATATAGCTGCATCTCCTTTCTCTTTTTATTCTAGTATATTTCCATCATTATCTAGCTATATCTTTGTGTGTGTGTGTGTGTGTTTATGTGTATTGGAATCTTGAACTCTTTTCTTTGGGCAACTTTTGGTTTATTCTGCTGCCTATGTTTCAACCAACTGCATTGATACCTGATATGTTTGTCAAGAATCGTTTTTTTTGGAATGTTTACACTGCGCAAACGTACTAAAAAGTATATGTTTTTTTATTTGCACATTTTTTGCATCTAATGCAAATTTATGGGGAAAGTCCACACTGAAAATTCGGCGTACAAGATAAAATGACATGCTTTGACTTGGAAACACGCACCACAAATGAGTTTACGCAGCATTTTTTTATGCACACTGGACACATTAGTGACAGTGGACATTAGATTAGTAATCCCATCTATTTTGCTTGTACTATAAAACACTGCGTTTTTGATGTAGCAAATAAACACAGTGTCAAAAAAGCGAGTAACACTCATTGTGGGCACGTACCCTGAAGAAGCATCCTAAACTTAGAAAGTAGTTCACAATCTCCAGCAGTGCTTTGTGGCTTTTCTATGAAGGTACTTGCCTTTTATTAATTCTTGCCTCCATTAATTCTTTTTTCTTACTTTGTGATAACACGAGTGTTTGAAAGCCAATTATTACTTTCCCATACCACTATACAGGATACAAGGGGTTTAACTTATAATGGTGGACTTAGAGGAAACTTAACTGGACTTATCATTGTGGGTGAATTTTTGGTATAAGCTATTGTGTGTAGCCACTGTCCTTAAAATGGTTGTCAGGTCTAAAATGCTAAGTCTGTAGTCACTGTATGTGACTGCAGACTTATGAATCCTCCCAGCGCACACACTGTTCACCGGTTCTGAGCCAGGAACGATGGTGACCTTAATTGCGCAAAATGCTTGTTCCCAGCCAGAACCTCACTGGTAGGTGTGGGCTCACTCAGTATAAGTGTGTGGAGTTGTTGGGGTGGACACTACCGGTGTCCCCAAATTGCCTACTCCTGACCTAATTGGTATGGATGAAGTGTGACGCCCTGGGAAAACCAGGTAGTCACAGATAGGCCCCTGCACAACACCATCCCTCACTTAGGAAACACACAGCCAACCTGAAACCCTAGTCACGCACCCCTTAGGGAAAGACAGACACACCAGTGGACATTACCAGGAGGTTGGACATGCCCACCAAGGGGTCTAGACAGCCCGGGGTGGGAAAACAAGCAGTCTAGTTTAGGGGAGAGGAGTGTGGGCTAGAGCTAGGTGTAGCTCCAGCAAAGGAAGTTCAAGTTGAACGGTGCCAGGGTCGGAGCCCTGGTGCCTTTGGCTAGGTGGCAGATAGTGGTCTCCGTCAGCAGGAGACGGGAAGACGGCTCGGCAGAACCGAGGTGGACCGGGACAGGGTTGTAGCCCGCCGGTACCGACACGGGGAACCGACCCGGAAACCGAAGCACAAAAAGGGGTACACGGACCCTGAAGCCAGGATTGGAAACCAGCGGCCTGGTTAATTAACCGATTGAGGCCAGGACTAGAGGTCCTGTCCCACCCAAAGTCCCTCATAGAAGACAACAGCCCACCGATAGGGATAGGAGGTCACGCCAGGGCCCATAGATCCCACGGGCCAGCGTCTGCGGGCACGGCTCCTTAGGCCACATCCAGCCGGGAGCGGACACCTGAGTTCCAGACCAGGCAGTCCACCATATACAAAGTCAGTGCAGAGGAAAAGAACAGTGACCACCAGCCTGGGTGGGGGACCTGAATGCAACCAGCCGTGGCGGCCAGCCACCAGCACCTTGGTTTACCAGAGACTCGTGTGATTCATTTACTGTAACAAAATATTCCCAGCTGCTGTCGCTATACCCTGCACAAAGACACTGGGTCCTGGGGCAACCATCACTACCCACAAAGGGGTTAACATCCAGCTGCCACTACATCTCCCCCGGGTGCCCACAAAAGCAATGGTGGTGTCCCACCTCACCACACACCGTGGGTGGCATCACAAACTTAATACGGCCTAGCCCGTACATCTATGTCCCCCCTTCTATTCGGCGTGTCCACGAGACCCCCGAGTCCGGAGACCCTCGAGCCACCCCCCAGAAGGTCCGGATCCAAGCAGTGGCGGCTGCTGGCACGGGGGCGGCACATGAAGTACATGCGTGAAAGAATGACATCAGACAGAGTCGTCGGATGTAACTTCTCCTTGATCAGAGAATGGCACGGCTTTAACTGGCTTTATTTTAACAGAGCACCAGCTTATATAAGCAAGGAAGAGGGGCATGGCTAGCTCTAAAGTGAGCATGCTTAGATGTGCCCATTGGTGGTGGGTCGGTCAGTGGGTTGGTTCATGGATCGGTCAGTGGGTTGGTTCATGGATCGGTCAGTGGGTTGGTCCATGGCTTGGTCAGTGGATTGGTCTTTCTCTTCCATCTGTACATTCCTCGCATATCAGGGCAGGGTGTGGGAAAACAGGAAGCAGCAGCCATCTCAGATCTGTGTCACGTGCCTATATCTAAAACGGGCTTATGTATGGTGAAATAATACATTTCATCAGTCATTTCCCACAATCCCTTACATCTCAAGGTTACTTAAGTATTTTATCTAATAGCCCTCCTGAAAGGGAACCAATCACCAGGATTTTCGTATATAACCTAAAACCAGTGCTATACTGGCACTATCAGGCAAGTCTGTACATACTTTTAGTGGTCAGCTCGGATGTTTAGGTTTTGAAATCCAAGAAAGTGAAGTTTAAAAAATGAGCAGCTGCTTGATTGACAGTTGCACTCCCCCTGTTGGAATTAGCATAAGTATTATACAAACGACTCACTTTGTCTAGCAGGACCTGTGGTGAGGTCATACCCATGTGACCTGGTATCCAGCTTTGGTGGCTGAGGCACCGCCGCTTCTGGTCACATGGGTATGACCTCACCACATGTCCTGCTAGACAAAGTGAGTCGTTTGTATAATACTTATGCTAATTCCAACAGGGGAGGAGATAACTCTGAATATATGATCTGCTCCAGTGCAACTGTCACTCAAGAAGCAGCTCATTTTACAAACTTCACTTTCTTGGATTTCAAAACCTAACATCCGAGCTGACCACTACAGGTATGTAGATAACCAGCCTGATAGTGCCAGTACTGCACTGGCTTTAGGATATATACGAAAATCCTGGTGATTGGTTCCCTTTAACAGAATGTGTGCATCCGACTAGTATGCGTGGCCGTATAGTGGACATTACATTTGTATTAAATGAGGCAGTGCCCACTAGTCAAGTTCTGTGTAGGAACATACATATTGAACAATTGGTGACGTGACAGTCGTTCATGGGTCAGAAACCAGTGAATCCTTGCAGTGCACAGAGTATGCGATGGGAGGATTCATAAGACTGCCGCGTTCAGAATGACTGCTGACTTTTACATATTAGAATAGACAACCCCTTTAACTGTCAGATTTCCATGAGCTCATTTCCACTGTTGGCAGTTCGTAGCTGCTATTATGCATACTCAGCGCTTTTTTTGAGGCACTGGTCGGCGGAAAATGGCAGTCCCCATACAGCTCCGCCCCCGGCCGCATTGCCGCTCCCCTGAATATAGTGCCGCCTGAGAAAACTGCTCAACTTGTCCAATGGACGGTGCGGTCCTGTTTCTCATTATTCAGTTTTGTAGTCTGTACACTAATTTCAATAAAAAACTATGTAATTCAGATTTCAAAAGAAAAATAAAAAATGACTAATACTGTATAATCGTTTTTTTCCCACTTACAAAATATGGTTTTCGACTTACCTAGGCTGTATTCTATAAGAAACGCCAAATTTCAACCAAATTCATCAGGATCATTAACATTAGCTGATGCAGGTTTGATAGTTGAAGAACCAGTGGCCATGTTCTGCTCTATCATCTGATTTGTTTCTGTCTCCACGTCTGTTCGGGGTCTTTTGCGTGCCGGAGCCACATCGACCGAGAAATAGTGCGTTATTTTATCCATCTAAGACAAGTTTGACGAAACAAAACTCAATGAACCCTGATCTCTCCATTCTCCATCCCCCTGTTCCCTCCATCCTCCATCCCCCTGCTCCTTCCATCCTCGATCCCCCTGATCTCTCCATCCTCCATCCCCCTCGTCTTTCAATTCTCCATACCCCTGATCTCACTCTATCCCCCTGCATCCTTCTTCCCCCTGCACAGCCTGCCTCCCTCTGCACCCCTCTCTCACATACCCTGCACTCCTCCATCTTATTCAGCTTCTTTCATGCTGGGCAAAATTCTATGGCTCCGCCCATCCGAATCACATGTATGTGACATCATCGCAGGTCCTGCAGCTCCAGTAGCTGCTCTGCTTGTGCCTCTGCTCCACACATGGCTAAATTGTATAGTTTACAAATTAGCCATGTGGACAGAGCCAGAGATGCTGGTCCTCAGCGCTCTTGAGATTTTCCGGTACGCCATCCCAGCATGCACCGCCGCAAAAAAAGCACTGTGCATACTTAACACAGAGAAAGAGACTCTGCTGCCCTAGGTTTCTCAGACACAGACTAAGACTGGTGTCACACTTGAGAGTACCTCGCGTGTATCTCGCGTTGCATGACCTGTCACGGACTCACACTCTCCTCAGAGGAGCGGGTCGGTTGCACAGAGATGCATGCAACCGAACTGTTCCTGTGAGGAGAGTGCGAGTCCATGCTGGGTGATGCAAGACGAGGCACTTGCAAGTGTGACACCGGCCTAAATGAGATACATCACTTACGAGAAGAATGAGCAACATCTGTGCCTCTGCTCCCCCATTCATATTTTTCTATGGGCAGAAGGTAGAACCTGATACCACAGCTGATTATCTAACTTCATATCTACCTCTTTCAAAGTTTATTTTACTCCTGAAATGAGAGCAAATGATTAGTGGAAAAGATAAAATTGGTGGCACGATATTACAGAAAAATGGCTTTTTCCATGTAACATACTGTATATTCCAAAGGTTCTTATGTTCATGTGGACTATTCTTCAACTTATGAGAATTTAAACCATTTAATCTTGTCTCTGAATAGGTTTTCCAAACCACATCTAGTAATGGATTAAAGAAAATGAAGTAGAATCTTTTCTATGTATTTCTCTACCCTTTCAGATCCATTCTTGACAGCGAAAAAACTGCAACAAAATAGCAGATAAGCAAAAATTCCTTAGGGTGCTCATGCTGATCAACTATAATACATAGTATTCCAATGAGGAAAAAAAAGTATGCTATGGGTGAAATGTCACTACAATGTATGCATATACATCCATCACAGAAAACCCTAGCGTAAAGTTAGCTTTTAAATGATTAAAGTTATTCCAACAAATATGTGATGTAGCCAGAGCAGCAATTAATCAATCCAAACCAGGGTAACCACCAAGGATAAAGTCAATGAATGATGTTTGGATCAGTATTAGGCCTGCTTCACACATCAGTGAAAAACACAGATGTTTTTCACTGATGTATTAAAATGCATATGTCCCTCCATGTGCTGTGATTCACGACACAGGTGTGTTCTCCATGTGCTATCCGTGATCAGTGATAGCACATGCAGATCAGGTGTTCCAAACTCACCTGTCCCTGCTCCTGCTCTTCGTGATGCTGAATCTCCAGCTATGCTGTGTCCAGCCACTGCTGTGTCACTGCTGCTGCTACTTCCGAGTCATGGTGCAGTGCATATTCATGAGAGTAATTAGACGGCTAAGAAGCAGCAGGCAGCAGTGGCTGAAGACAGCACTGCTGGAGAAGGAGAGTATAAAAAGCTTTTTATTACAAAGATATGTTTTTTTCTGGTACGTGTTTCAAGAATCACACCATAGTGTGGTCCGTGGGACATCAGTGATACCAGAAAAAAATGGACTTGTCTCCGTGTGGAAACACGGACACTCCTGTGCGCCACATGG
Source organism: Anomaloglossus baeobatrachus (assembly GCF_048569485.1). Lineage (NCBI taxonomy): Eukaryota > Metazoa > Chordata > Amphibia > Anura > Aromobatidae > Anomaloglossus > Anomaloglossus baeobatrachus. The sequence goes on from NC_134353.1 coordinate 498,989,848, forward strand.
AAACATGCCAGTAAGAAATCACTGATGTGTGCGCAGACCCATTGATTTTAATGGGTCTGCGTATGTCCGTGATTCTGGTATGTATAAAAACTGTCACATAGGTACCAGAATCACTGATATGTGAAACAGGCCTAAGACAAAAAATGGACTACTTAAATGGAAAAAATGCAGCACAGCAAGAATACTTTCAAAACACAAAAGTGTTAATTGTTTTATCAATTAGCAAAATGCAAAATGAGTGAAAGAACAAAGGAGAAATCTAAACCAGATCAAGCTTTGGTGTGACTAAGGGGTACTTCTCACATAGTGAGATCGCTGCTGAGTCACGTTTTTTGTGACACAGCAGTGACCTCATTAGCGATCTCGCTGTGTGTGACACTGAGCAGCGATCTGGCCCCTGCTGTGAGATCGCTGCTCGTTACACACAGCCCTGGTTCATTTTTTTATTGTTGCTCTCCCGCTGATAAGCACACATCGCTGTGTGTGACAGCGAGAGAGCAACAATCCTGAATGTGCAGGGAGCAGGAGCCGGCGTCTGACAGCCTGCGGTAAGCTGTAACCAAGGAAAACATCGGGTAACCAAGGTGGTTACCCGATATTTACCTTCGTTACCAGCCTCCGCAGCTCTCACTCTGCCAGTGCCGGCTACTGCTCCCTGCACACACTAAGCTAAGCGGTGTGCGCTGGTAACTAAGGTAAACATCGGGTAACCATACCCAATGTTTACCTTAGTTACCAGTGTCCGCAACTTCCAGACGCCGGCTCCGTGCAAGCGCAGCGTCGCTTGCATGTCGCTGCTGGCTGGGGGCTGGTCACTGGTCGCTGGTGAGATCTGCCTGTTTGACAGCTCACCAGCGACCATGTAGCGACGCAGCAGCGATCCTGACCAGGTCAGATCACTGGTGGGATCGCTGCTGCGTCGCTAAAGTGTGACGGTACCCATACAGCAACAAAGCATCAATACTTTTAGATACACTTGCACACAGTTCTTGGAGGGGACTTAGTAGAGAGGTGGTTCCAAATATCTTGGAGATCTAACCACAGATCTTCTGTAGATGTAGGCTTGAGCAAATCTGTTTTTCTCATCATGTAATTCCAGGAAGACTCAATGACAAGATCCGGGCAATATCATCACTTCAAGATTCCTCTCCTCGTTTACGCTGAAGATATTTTTTAAATGGAATTGGTTATATGTTTGGGGTTGTTGAGCCTGCAGAGTAAACTGGAGCCAAGCAAATGCCTCTGTAATGGCATTGCATGATGGGTAAGTATCTACCTGTATTTCTTAACATTGAGGACACTCTATTCTTGACCAAATCCCCAACTCAATTTGATTAAATTCAGCCTCAAACATGCAAGAACCTCTTGTTTCACTGTTGTCTGCATGCATTATTATACAGTAGTGACAAGCGAGCATAAAAATGCTCAAGTGCTTGTTCCTTGAATCAAGCACATCACACTGCTCAGGTACTCGACTCGCGTAACGAATATAATGGAAGACAATGGGAAATGTGACCATTTTTATGGAAGACCTTCCCAGGACGTCTGGGGGAGGTGGAAAGGCAGGTAAATTGCTCAAATGGTTGGAAACAGTGCTCAAATGAAGAGGGAACACCGATTGATGCATCACAGATTACCAGGTCACTGCTGGGAACAATGTTGTCAGAGTAATGCACCACTTTTACGGAGTGACAATAAAATATACAAAATCAAAGAGAAAATGGGTTTTACAGGACAAAAATGTTGGGAATCAGTCATTACAGTATAATGACCCATACAATGAATGCCAATTAAAAAATGAAGAAACAAAAATATTAAAAAAAAATCAAATTGCATTGACATTTTTAGTGATACTACACTTTTCCTTCAAAAAACACAGCCCCACAAATCCAATTTTTTTTCTCTGCGCGGTCCATATACCCAGCAGAGTTTGAGAGCCCTGCCTAAAACGGGCTTTACACGCTACGATATATCAAACGATATGTTGTCGGGGTCACGTCGTTAGTGACGCACATCCCGCCTCGTTTGACATATCGTAGCGTGTAACACAAATGAGCGACTGAGAACGAGCAAAAATACTCACCTTATCGTTGCTCGTTGACACGTCGCTCATTTTCAAAAAATCGAATGTCCTTCTGTGCTCTGGTTGTTCATCGTTCCCGAGGCAGCACACGTCGCTCCATGTGACACCCCGGGAACGATGAACTGCAGCTTACCTGCGTACCGCCGGCAATGCGGAAGGAAGGAGGTGGGCGGGATGTTTACGTCCCGCTCATCTCCGCCCCTCTGCTTCTATTGGGCGGCCGCTGTGTTACATTGCTGTGACGCCCCTCCCCCTTCAGGAAGTGAATGTTCGCCGCCCACAGCGAGGTCGTTCGGGAGGTAAGTACGTGTGACGGGGAGTTACGAGTTTGTGCGACACGGGCAAGAAATTGCCCACGCCGCACAAACGATGGGGGCGGGTGCGATCGCACGACATATCGACACGTGTAAAGAAGCCTTTAGGCTATGTTCAAAAATGCAGCAATTTTCCATTTCAGTCAGGAAAAAAAAATTGTGTGCATGAGATTTATGAAATCTCATCACTTTGCTGGTACTGTAAAAATCACCTTTTAATTTGCATAAAACCCACTAAAAAAAACTGCAAAAAAACGGTGCAAAAATGCAACATGTGAACAAAGCCTTAATAACCAGGCTACTTGATGACAGTAGCAGAACATACAGCCAAATCAAATGTTCATTTTTTTTTCTAGTGTTTTCTCATGCATCCCTTCCCACCCCAAAAAAGGGTCTGCGGCTCATGGTTTCATCATGCAGCCCTCTGTCCCAATTTTTAAACGGCCATCAGAAGGCCCTCATTGGTAACTTTTAGAGGACCATCAGGCAGCCCTTACTCATACATTTTGGAGGACAGCACACATACTACCAATGCCAAGGATTACAGCCCTAGTTCAATGAGAGATTCCCCTACCTCCTACGCCAGTTGCTGCACCCCTTACTATTTCCCCTCCTTCATCTCTAAATTGTCATCTCTGAGCTTGTTGTCTAGCTTAGTCGCAAGCTGTAATCATGCCCAGGTGTGACCTATGCAACCTCATTCTTCGAATACTCTCAGAGCGCCGCTCATTGGGAATCGATGAACATTGTGGGGCTTTCCTCCATTGGATTACATTGAAACTTCCAGGATTTTTAAAAAGTTATTAAATTGGTAAATAAGAGCATGTGGGGGAGTGTTTATTCAAATAAACTATTTGTTCCTCGTGTTTTTTAAGTCTATCGTTACCGGGTTAGATTAGGGGATGTCTGATAGACTCCTATACATTACTAACCCCTGGGCTTGATATACGCTGTCAATTCACAGCTAACATTAATGACAAAAGTTTTACTCTGATTACCACACCAAGACAATTGGGAAAAGCCAGGCAAAGGGCAAGAATTTACGTATCTAATGGTTGCGCCACGTCTGGTGTAGCTTCAGGCTATTTTAAGGCTGGGATGGGCCAAATAACCATGGGTCCTCCTAGCCTGATAATACCAGCCCCCAGCTGTCTGCTTTACCTTGACTATTTTGCTAGTTATCAAAAATAGGCAAGGACCCATGTCATTTTTTTTTATTTATTCCATATCCACATTTGTTTGCAGGACAACTGCCCACCTTTTTCTTCATTCTGCAGTACCATAGCCCTTACTGTGACCATTTTAGAGCAGAAAAGACTTTTCAACCACAGAGCATAACAGCAGCGAAACAAAGCAAATTCCAATGTTCCTTTTTTTTCTGGTGTATTCCCATGCACCCCTTGCCATAAAAAAAAGGTATACAGTTTGATTTCTTATTTTTCTTGTACTCCTCCTACCCTATATCAACAGGGTCATCATGCGGCCCCTGCTCCCAATGTTTAGAGGCCAGTCAGGAAGCCCTCAGGCATAATTATTAGAGGGCCATCACGCACGCAGGACTCAGCCCCTAGCTGCCAGTATTTTTCACTGTGTTCAAACTCTGACTTACATCAGCACATGTCCCATAACATTCGCTGTATCCTGACCAACGCAGTTACTGGGAAGATCCACGTAACAACCAACACATAGAGACGTGCTTGTGGTTAGGGGTGTTGCATTTTCCCAACGGCACCCTGGTTGAACCTCATAGAGGCCAGAACAGAGTTAGACCCCGACACGGTGTACGTGCTACCGATGCAGAGGATTGCAGGGCTTAGTTAAATCAGAGTTTCCACCACCTCCTCCATCTTCAAATTGTCTTCTCACAGAATGTCATCCATATCAGTCACATGCTGGAAGCACTGCCTCAATGAAGCGGCAGTAGGCTCTGCTGAAATGTATTTGTTTAGGTGGCAAACAACTTTACCAGCTCTCCTTAAACTGATTGCAGCTAAGAGCAGTATTATTGGATAATAGAATAGATTTGAATTAACCCTGAAAAGGACTTTAGGGTTAACATAACAGCAGCAAGGAATCTATGCCAATAATCAGTGTCTAGATGCCTCTAATACACTATCCCTTGTCCACCAGCTCTCCCTACACCAGTTACACTAATTGCAGCTAAGAGCGGCATTATTAGAGAATAGAATAGATTATAATTAGCACTGAAAAAGACTTTTGGGTTAACGTAGCAGCAGCAAAAAGTCTGTAAGGTTAAAATCCCTGCCTATATGCCTCTAATACACTATCCCTTCTGCAGCAGCTAGTCCTACGCTAAATGCAGGTAAGAGCGGTACTATTAGAGAATATGATAGTGATTTTATCCTTAAGCTGGGTTTACACACTGCAACATCTCAAACGACATCGCTGTAACGTCACCGGTTTTGTGACGCAATAGCGATGTTGTTTGCGATGTTGCAGTGTGTGAAACCTATCAGCGACCCTGCCCCTGCTGTGAAGTTGTAATCGTTACAAATCGTTCAGGACCATTCCTAGGTCCTTTGTTTCCCGCTGTGCAGCATGCATCGCTGGAAAGTTTCAGTGTGTGAAAGACTTTGCAGAGACTTTGTTAGCAACTTCCCTTTCAAAAGGCTGCTTATCAACGTCCCCAACAACCAGCTAGGTCGCTCTGCAGGTCCGGATCGCTGTTGAGTTGTTGGCCAGGTTTGCCTGTTTGACAGCTCACCAGCGACTTATCAGAGACTTAGGGAGGTCCCCAGCTTTAGTCCTTTGCTGCTGCAACTTAAAAAAAAAATAAATCTAATACACAATCCTTTCTCCAGCAGAGGCTTTGCCTACATGATTTCTGGGGTACAGTGTGCCGAGCATGGCGTCACCAGGTCTTATATAGACCTGACATGGCCGGTCAATCACAGTAATGCCGGTAGACAACATGGCTACGGCATTACCGCGATTGACAAGAAATCCCCGCATGTTCAGTAGCGGAAAAACAGCCGCAAAACATGTGGCACGGGAGTTCCAGGATGGCGCCTTAGCACAAGGATAATCTATTGAGTTCCGAGCACCCCGATGCTAGATCGAGTACAGAGTAGCACAATCGCTCATTACTATTATACAGTTTTCCTGAGAACAAATTGCCTTACAACCATTTCACATTTTGACTCAGAGCACATGCTGCAGTTTTTCTGCATCCCAATTCCTATGTTTTTGTGCATAGTTGAGTCACTTGGCCTTGTTTTTATGTCAAGGAAAGATAATTACTTACTGGTAATTTGATTTTCCAGAATCACAACAGCAGTATATACGGAGAGAGTATCAGTCTCCCGGAACAGGAAACCTACAGAATTAAAAGGTGGTACCTCTCTGTATGCTTCAATGTGTCTACAGAGCATAAGAGTTAACCACATCATTAAATACTGTACATTGATATATACAGTGTGTCCACCCATATCCTGTCCACAGCCATTAACTTGAGAACGGCGGCAGCTATAGGAATAGAAGTGGTGTCTAGGTATAGTAAAGTAGCCATGCACTACGCAATGAAACCACCTATAGTGCTACCTGATGGAAAACAATGGAGTTAGCATTTTTATCTCGAAAACGGAATAGAGAAAAAAAGTGAATTAAAAAATTGTAGGGCATCATCAATTCAATACGAATCGACACCTTGCATACAGAAATGCTATGATATGAAACCTATGACCCCCTAAAACATTGAATGCTGGTCACGCATATGGTGCTCATTTAACTTTGATGCTCAAAGTGGCCACTGTCAGCTGCAGTGCACATCTGGACTCTGGACAGCATACTGTATCTTGCTGCATGTTGTGCAATACGGTAGGTGACATGTTTGCACAAGCATCGGTGATACGTCGTCGTAGGTCCTGCAATGCTGATGGAGGGGTCGCATACACCTGCTGTTTGATGTGACTTCACAGAAAGAAGTCCAATGGGGTCAGGTCAGGTGAGCGTTGTGGCCACTCCACATAGACAGCATACCCAAAGACTTGTAGGAAAGTCTCCCTGAGGTATCGCTTCACGTCCGCAGCCTTGTGAGTTTTACACGTTCTAATCACAGCATTTCTGTATGCAAGGTGTCGATTCGTATTGAATTGATGATGCCCTACAACTTTGTAATTCACTTTTTTTCCTCTATCTCGTTCCGTTTTCAAGATAAAAATGCTAACTCTGTTGTTTTCCACCAGGTGGCCCTATAGGTGGTTTCATTGCGTAGCGCATGGCTACTTTACTATACCTAGACACCATTTCTGTGCCTAAAGCTGCCGCCGTTCTCAAGTTAATGGCGGGTGACAGGATATGGGTGGACACACTGTATATTATCAGTTAAATACACCACCGGGGATGAAAGGAAACAACCCATCACCAAACCAAAAGGGAGGAATTAAGTACAGTGTTCTCAGGGTTTGGAAAATCAAATCATCGGTAATAATTATTATCTTTACCCTTTACTAGGACAGCCCGTATATAGAATAGATTAAAATAAAATCCTTAGGGAAAGACCACTGCTGAAAGAACCTTTCTTCCAAAGGATAGGAGTGCCCCAGATCCAACCTGTAATGTTTAAACAATGTAGAGAGGGACAACCATACTTCTGCCCTACAGATCTGATCAATGAAAGCTCTCTCTGCCCAGGAAATAGCTATAGCTTTAGTAGATTGGGCATTAATATTGAGATGGCTCTTCACACAAGGCAGAGTATGCCAAAGCTATGGCCATCATAACCCACCTAGCTACTATGGATTTAGAATCCTCTTTAACCTTATTAAGATCATGAAACCAAACAAACATGGCCCAATACTGCAACCAAGAGCCCGTCATCTCAAGGTATTTAAGGCTAAGTTCACACGGCATCTTTTGCTGCATTTTTGGTGAATTTGACCATTTATAGTAGCCACAGATTTACTGTTGTTGGACAGGACTATCATGTTTCTTCCCGTAGTACACTTGTAAGAAGCATGTCTGGCTCTTCCTACTGCTATAAAAGTTCTTTTAGGCTTGAGGATCTGTTCTTTAAAGCAGCACTTCATAGACCCTGAAAAATGTGACCCTTTAGGTGTGCTCCCCATCCTTCTAGACTTGCATCTATGGTAATCACTATCAAATTCTGAACTGTCCATGGGACTTTAAAGAGGATTTCCTGTCCCTCCACCATAACAAGGATTGCAGAACCTCTGCTGCCAGTCGGAATTTCTGATAGAGAAAACCTGTCCCACTGGATTGTACTGCAAGAATTTGTCATTGAAGGCATCTGGTATGAAGAGGAGCCTACCGGACATATGGGATCTTGGCTGTCAGCAACTGCAACAAAGACAATGCATCTCTTACCGAGACTTCCTGTAACTTCTTACCCCTAAAATATTTTGTCTAATTTTCAGAATTATCTCTTGCGGGAGAAAGCACTGGTGATGGACTAAATCCAGACAGATCCTAATAAAAAGCACTGAATCTAAAGAAGCTTTATGTTTTGTCTTTATTATTCATCCTAGGCCTGATAAGATGGAAAGAACATTGACTGCTCTCGAATAGTTCTTTTGATTTTTCCACTATTCTAAAGTCGTCTAAATAGGAAACTATTAAGATGTCCTTTTTTCTGATGTTAGAGGACATTTATGCCAATTTCTTTGTGAATATTCTGGAAACCAGAGACGCCCTAAAGGGAAGGCATTGGTACTGTATATGAAGGAGGTTCCCACCGACCTTTACAGCAACTCAGATTCTTTTGGGTCCGGGTAAATGCATCTTTCAGGTCTATCACTGCCATGAAACAATCTGGGTATGGTAGTTTCATTACACCACCAATTCACACACAAACGAATCAGAGAACAAATTGTAAAAGGTAAATCTTTATTGAAACCAAAGTAAAAGATAAAACAAGGGGTGTAATTACAAGACAGTGCACAAGGTGGCGTACCTGAGCGGTGAAGGAAATAGCATAGTATCCGGTTGATAAACAATGAAGCTCAATACAGCCTCAGGGAAAACACCCAATACACAGGAATCAGTCAGAATATGTAACCCCGTGGTGGGTGAAAAAACCAGAGTGACATGTATATAAAAAGAGAAGTATGAAACCGGAGATCACTTTACTCACCGCTGAGATGACGCCAGGTCCCGCCTACGCACGTTTCGGCGCTAGCCTTCGTCACGGAGGCGTGGCGTCATATCGGCAGAATGAGTCCATAAATACAGCATCCCAGCCAATCGGAACATCCCATATGGTACATGCGCATTGTACATAACAATGCAGCGCACAGACAGGGAAGCGCGTCATCGCTACGGAGGGCACGAGAGTCAACTCCCATGAGTCACCGCCCCACGTGAACAGATCACGTGACGCGTGTGACATAAGTAGGTCCGGCCCTAAACTCTCGTAGCGATATAGATACGCCCCCAGTCTGAGCACCATACGGAGACAGCGCATGCGCACTGGCCCGAGAGGAAAGGAACGCCGATCTACAGAAATGAAAGACCTTTTTAATGTGTCATAAAGTAAGATAAATACATAACGTTTACACTGATGCATAATTAACTCATGAGACATACTTATTACTATAGAAATATCAAACCACTACGGATCTCCAAAGAGATTTTACATATTAACAATCAATTAGTATACATACAGTTGTAAATAAATACATATACTTATGCATGCATGCAACATACAATATCCACAGCCAAGAAAGAGGAATCAAATATATAAAATATAAAATTATCCATCCAATAAATGCATCAATACAAAAGTGAAAAGTGCATATTATATGAAATAAATATAAATATATTACAATTATCAATGTTTAAAAATATGTAAAATTGTGTAGATTCTGTGAACATTAGGAATAGAGGACAATAAAAATTCATAAATATGATATAATTTATATATATATATATATATATATATATAAATTATCAGTTAAGTCCAGAAATATTTGGACAGTGACACAATTTTCGCGAGTTGGGCTCTGCATGCCACCACATTGGATTTGAAATGAAACCTCTACAACAGAATTAAAGTGCAGATTGTAACGTTTAATTTGAATGTTTGAACAAAAATATCTGATAGAAATTGTAGGAATTGTACACATTTCTTTACAAACACTCCACATTTTAGGAGGTCAAAAGTAATTGGACAAATAAACCAAACCCAAACAAAATATTTTTATTTTCAATATTTTGTTGCGAATCCTTTGGAGGCAATCACTGCCTTAAGTCTGGAACCCATGGGCATCACCAAACGCTGGGTTTCCTCCTTCTTAATGCTTTGCCAGGCCTTTACAGCCGCAGCCTTCAGGTCTTGCTTGTTTGTGGGTCTTTCCGTCTTAAGTCTGGATTTGAGCAAGTGAAATGCATGCTCAATTGGGTTAAGATCTGGTGATTGACTTGGCCATTGCAGAACGTTCCATTCTTTTGACTCATGAACTCCTGGGTAGCTTTGGCTGTATGCTTGGGGTCATTGTCCATCTGTACTATGAAGCGCCGTCCGATCAACTTTGCGGCATTTGGCTGAATCTGGGCTGAAAGTATATCCCGGTACACTTCAGAATTCATCCGCCTACTCTTGTCTGCTGTTATGTCATCAATAAACACAAGTGACCCAGTGCCATTGAAAGCCATGCATGCCCATGCCATCACGTTGCCTCCACCATGTTTTACAGAGGATGTGGTGTGCCTTGGATCATGTGCCGTTTCCTTTCTTCTCCAAACTTTTTTCTTCCCATGATTCTGGTACAGGTTGATCTTTGTCTCATCTGTCCATAGAATACTTTTCCAGAACTGAGCTGGCTTCATGAGGTGTTTTTCAGCAAATTTAACTCTGGCCTGTCTATTTTTGGAATTGATGAATGGTTTGCATCTAGATGTGAACCCTTTGTATTTACTTTCATGGAGTCTTCTCTTTACAGTTGACTTAGAGACAGATACACCTACTTCACTGAGAGTGTTCTGGACTTCAGTTGATGTTGTGAACGGGTTCTTCTTCACCAAAGAAAGTATGCGGCGATCATCCACCACTGTTGTCATCCGTGGACGCCCAGGCCTTTTTGAGTTCCCAAGCTCACCAGTCAATTCCTCTTTTCTCAGAATGTACCCGACTGTTGATTTTGCTACTCCAAGCATGTCTGCTATCTCTCTGATGGATTTTTTCTTTTTTTTCAGCCTCAGGATGTTCTGCTTGACCTTAATTGAGAGTTCCTTAGACCGCATGTTGTCTGGTCACAGCAACAGCTTCCAAATGCAAAACCACACACCTGTAATCAACCCCAGACCTTTTAACTACTTCATTGATTACAGGTTAACGAGGGAGACGCCTTCAGAGTTAATTGCGGCCCTTAGAGTCCCTTGTCCAATTACTTTTGGTCCCTTGAAAAAGAGGAGGCTATGCCTTACAGAGCTATGATTCCTAAACCCTTTCTCCGATTTGGATGTGAAAACTCTCATATTGCAGCTGGGAGTGTGCACTTTCAGCCCATATTATATATATAATTGTATTTCTGAACATGTTTTTGTAAACAGCTAAAATAACAAAACTTGTGTCACTGTCCAAATATTTCTGGACCTAACTGTATATATATATATATATATATATTTATTAAAAAAAATTATTATCAATATATTTAAAAAAATTATCACAAGATATATATAAGCATGTATCAAAAATGTCTATGTCAAAAAATATATGTATAATATAATGTGTAAAAGGGGATTTGCAAGAGTGGTGTAAATTACCAGGATAGTCCATTATTCAAAAACAAAGGGGAATATCCATAAAATAAGTGTAAGTGTGTTGAAGTGACGAATAGATTAAGAAGGAAGACATATGAAGTTGGGACATAAAAAATGTATTGTATTAAATTTAATGTGAGTGTGACCTACAACTATAATGTGTGATGATGATACCGTGAAAAAATAAGGTGAGTGCGTGCGGTATAGTATTGCATACATCCTCTCAATGAAATAAGGGGATGCCTCCACAAATAATATATAGATAAAAAATATATAAAGATATATTATTAAAAAATCTTCTTGGCTACGATCCGATGCAAATAATTTCTTCATGGTTTAAAGAAGACATCAGGAGACTTGTAGTTGCACAGAAACACTATATACGTATATATATGATCTATAATAAAAAAATAAAAAACAAGATATTAAAATCAACACATAAAAGAACAATTAAACCATACATTAAAAAGTCAGGTAGAAATATATAATATAATGTTATTTTCTGCCAAAATATGACTCAGATCAGAATGATAAGGTGCAATATATACTCATAAGGGATAAAACCACACAAAGGCTCAAAAAGTTACCAGAGATTCATAAAAATGGTGCAAAACTAAGGTTTTCATTAAGGCCCTTAGGGTATACTGTGTCCAGAGTCCAAATCCAACGACTCTCACACTGTGATAGTTTCTTAGCCACACTACCGCCTCGTGAATTAGTGACAATATGGTCAATCCGCGGACCTGCAGCAATGTTGAATCACATTGATGGTACTTTCTAAAATGTTTAGGAATGGTTTTCAGTGATTCAACATCTTCTTCTTTTGCGGCTGCAATGATGTCATGAACATGTTCTCTGATGCGAACTTTTAGGGCGCGGGTGGTAAGTCCCACATAAATTTTTCCACATGGGCAAGTGGCATAATACACCACTGCAACAGTAGTACAGGTAACATGGTGTGTAATAGTGTACGTTGTAGTACCACTAGAGTCCGAAAAGTGTGTAGCGTGCTCAATGTTTGGGCACACCACACATCGTCCACATGGTGCACAGCCCCAATTAGGACGAGTAGCAGAGTTAAACAGTGGTTTCTTCAATGGTTGGTAGTGGCTGAATACCAGCGTATCCCTCAAGTTTTTACTGCGTTTTGCTGTAACGCTCACATATGGTGACAAATATTGTCTCAATGTAGAATCCGACAGGATAGGCCAGTATTTTTCCATGCTCTTTTTCATTATGTTCCACTGTGAGTGAAAAGTCGTTATAAAGCGGACTTGTTCTTTCTCACGCTTGACTGGCTTCTTATACAGTACTGATTGTCTATCACTACCAATTACTCTAGAATATGCCATATTCACATTTCTCTTGCTGCAACCCCGTTCCAAAAATCTCCTCTTCATCACATCTGCTTGCTTCGGATACTGAACAGGAATCACTTAGGATCCTTGAAGACTTGGCACAGGAACACACAGTGGGAGAGATAGAAACATCTAACAGGAATGTTAGAGAAGGCAGTTGCCCTTGGACAAATCAGTAAAGAACTTTCGCAGGCATTGAACGTTATTGATCCAGTGATACCCACCATATACTTCTTGCCAAAGATACACAAGAACCAAGAGAACCCTCCAGGAAACAAAAGGCGGTAAATTCATTACTTCACGCTACATCATCGCACCCGAGCCAGATGTTCAGAAGTATCCCCATGGGACAATTTCTTCGTTTAAGGCGAGTATGTTCTACCAATTCTGATTTCCTTAAACAAGCAGATGTGATGAAGAGATTTTTGGAACGGGGTTACAGCAAGAGAAATGTGAATATGGCATATTCTAGAGCAATTGGTAGTGATAGACAATCAGTACTGTATAAGAAGCCAGTCAAGCGTGAGAAAGAACAAGTCCGCTTTATAACGACTTTTCACTCACAGTGGAACATAATGAAAAAGAGCATGGAAAAATACTGGCCTATCCTCCTGTCGGATTCTACATTGAGACAATATTTGTCACCATATGTGAGCGTCAGAGCAAGACGCAGTAAAAACTTGAGGGATACGCTGGTATTCAGCCACTACCAACCATTGAAGAAACCACTGTTTAACTCTGCTACTCGTCCTAATTGGGGCTGTGCACCATGTGGACGATGTTTGGCGTGCCCAAACATTGAGCACGCCACACACTTTTCGGACTCTAGTGGTACTACAACGTACACTATTACACACCATATTACCTGTACTACTGTTGCAGTGGTGTATTATGCCACTTGCCCATGTGGAAAAATGTATGTGAACCTTACCACCCGCGCCCTAAAAATTCGCATCAGAGAACATGTTCGTGACATTATTGCAGCCGCAAAAGATGTTGAATCACTGAAAACCATTCCTAAACATTTTAGAAAGTACCATCAATGTGATTCAACATTGCTGCAGGTCCGCGGATTGACCATATTGTCACTAATTCACGAGGCGGTAGTGTGGCTAAGAAACTATCACAGTGTGAGAGTCGTTGGATTTGGACTCTGGACACAGTATACCCTAAGGGCCTTAATGAAAACCTTAGTTTTGCACCATTTTTATAAATCTCTGGTAACTTTTTGAACCTTTGTGTGGTTTTATCCCTTATGAGTATATATTGCACCTTATCATTCTGATCTGAGTCATATTTTGGCAGAAAATAACATTATATTATATATTTCTACCTGACTTTTTAATGTATGTTTTAATTGTTCTTTTATGTGTTGATTTTAATATCTTGTTTTTTATTATAGATGATATATACGTATATAGTGTTTCTGTGCAACTACAAGTCTCCTGATGTCTTCTTTAAACCATGAAGAAATGATTTGCATCGGATCGTAGCCAAGAAGATTTTTTAATAATATATCTTTATATATTTTTTATCTATATATTATTTGTGGAGGCATCCCCTTATTTAATTGAGAAGATGTATGCAATACTATACCGCACGCACTCACCTTATTTTTTCACGGTATCATCATCACACATAGTTGTAGGTCACACTCATTAAATTTAATATAATACATTTTTTATGTCCCCACTTCATATGTCCCCCTTCTTAATCTATGTGTCACTTCAACACACTCACACTTATTTTATGGATATTCCCCTTTGTTTTTGAATAATGGACTATCCTGGTAATTTACACCACTCTTGCAAATCCCCTTTTACACATTATATTATACATATATTTTTTCACATAGACATTTTTGATACATGCTTATATATATCTTGTGATAATCTTTTTATATATATTGATATTTTTGTTTTATATATATATATATATATATATATCAATTATATCATATTTATTAATTTTTATTGTCCTCATCTATTCCTAATGTTCACAGAATCTACACAATTTTACATATTTTTAAACATTGATAATTGTAATATATTTATATTTATTTCATATAATATGCACTTTTCACTTTTGTATTGATGCATTTATTGGATGGATAATTTTATATTTTATATATACGATTCCTCTTTCTTGGCTGTGGATATTGTATGTTGCATGCATGCATAAGTATATGTATTTATTTACAACTGTATGTATACTGATTGATTGTTAATATGTAAAATCTCTTTGGAGATCCGTAGTGGTTTGATATTTCTATAGTAATAAGTATTTCTCATGAGTTAATTATGGATCAGTGTAAACGTTATGTATTTATCTTACCTTATGACACATTAAAAAGGTCTTTCATACCTGTAGATCGGCGTTCCTTTCCTCTCGGGCCAGTGCACATGCGCTGTCTCCGTGTGGTGCACAGACTGGGGGCGTATCTATATCGCTACGAGAGTTTAGGGCCGGACCTACTTACGTCACACGCGCCACGTGATCTGTTCACGTGGTGTGGTGACTCATGGGAGTTGACTCTCGTGCCCTCCGTAGCGATGACGCGCTTCCCTGTCTGTGCGCTACATTGGTATGTACAATGCGCATGTGCCATATGGGATGTTCCGATTGGCTGGGACGCTGTATTTATGGACTCATTCTGTCGATATGACGCCACGCCACGCCCCCCTGATGAAGGCTAACGCCGAAAGGTGCGTAAGCGGGACCTAGCGTCATATCAGCGGTGAGTAAGGTGATCTCCGGTTTCATACTTGTCTTTTTATATATATGTCAGTCTGGTTTTTTCACCCACCACGGGGTTACATATTCTGACTGATTCCTGTGTATTGGGTGTTTTCCCTGAGGCTGTATTGAGCTTCATTGTTTATCAACCGGACACTATGCTATTTCCTTCACCGCTCAGGTACGCCACCTGTCTTGTAATTACACCCCTTGTTTTATCTTTTACTTTGGTTTCAATAAAGATTTACCTTTTACAATTTGTTCTCTGATTCGTTTGTGTGTGAATTGGTGGTATATCAATCCCTGAATCAGCTATATATCCATTTATTATAACCATGGGGTGGTGGTACTATCTCTTATTTTGAGTGACCACTGAAACTTCTCCTTCTGGTTTTGCGAATTGATTTTGGTTGAAAATTTGTATGGTAGTTTCATTGTGGATCCTTTCCATTTTTAACTTTTTGGCCTTTAAATGGCAATTTTGAGTTCTTACATTTACATGTGTTCTTTGGGAATCTTTTCTTTTTGTTTAACACACAGTGGTGTAAAAAAATGTTTATGTCTTATGTTGGTACCCTGATTAGTGCGTGTTTTTCTAAGTCTCGGAACCTCCAGTTCCAATGTCCCTTGGTTTTGTTTTTTTGTTGTTAATAGTACTTGAGTTTCTTCTATCCTTGTGCTTGTTTTTTGAGATTCATGACAGTCAGTGTATCATATAACAAAGAAAAGTAGAGGTGATATTTTTATGGTATTGAAAGAAATATAAAAAAAAAAAAAAAAAAAAAATCGAAAAAATTCCACCAAGTAGTTTTTTTTTCACAAACACTGACTCCATAGGCCTTTTCTTGCACAATACTTTCATTTGTGTGACCTTTGGTGGATACTTTTGGGGTCATTTGATTGTTTAGAAACAAATGGACGCCACGCAGCAATTTGCTGCTGCGCAGTAAAGATTTTCTTAACCCAGCTTCCAAAGAATGTGGTGGTGTCCATAGCATATCTTTCCTTTTACCTCGGAAGTATAAAGAACTGAAAACGGAGTTGTGATTAGTTGTTATGGGGAGCAAAGGCAGAGTTTCTTAGAGTGCATAGAAGTGTGGTAGTGTGCTTACCACGATTCCTTTCAGTATTTAGTGGTTGTGGTAAATTAAGCTGGTTTCTAACATGATCGAAATGGCTACAATAGTGAGTCATAACTCACTGGGCAACTTTTGCAGTTGTTTTCTAGTGAAGAAATTAATATACAGTATATTGTAATATATAATAATGTATATTATATTTACTTTGGTGTTAAACTAGGTGATCAGGAAAACTTGTGTGCTCCACCTGTAGAGTGTTCTTTTTGAGTAGAACTACAACAACATTAATCTAAAAGGGAAGAAAAAGCTTTCATTTTGGTGCCTATGATCTGGATGGAACTGCAAAATCATGATAACGGATATGGACATGCAACGTGCAGGGATTAAACCTTAAAAATAAGAAGGAAATTATATACCCGGACCGCTAGCATTTTTTGTGGGACCGGATATTCGTAAATTCATTAAGGACGTGTTTGAAACAATGAAAGTTGTTGAGAAAAGAGCTTGGGATTTGGAATTTCTTGGTAGCAACAAAGATAAAAAAAAAATTGAAGTCCATCATGGAAAACATGCTGAAATTTTCTAAGTCTTGGGTTGTCTGATGAATGTGAAGTTCCATTTTTTACATTCCCATTGGAAAAACTTTCCTTAAAACTTTGGTGCTTTTAGCAAAGAGCAAGGAGAAAGATTTAGTCATGTCAAGGAGATGTAATGACAATACAAAGGATAGATGGATGCAAACATGGAGGGTTACTGCTGGAGGTTTCACAGAGATCCACAGACCTTTTATAAGAGAAAAGGGATCAAGAGAAGCTTGGAAGAGAAAACTAAAAGTAGCAAGAATTAATTTCCAGTACACATGCAGAATGAATGTTTAATAACTTTATATTATATTGTGTACGTTTTTGGCTACAATTAAGATTTTTTTTGTTCATCTTGCTTGTACGCAAGTTCAAGTTCAAAATCCATACATATTAGTTAAAAATACATGCTTTTTCAAACCAGAGCATAAGTAAACATAAGAATCAGTCATTGTATTTGAAAAAAAACATCAAAAAACAAAATTTAGCATACAAGTGCATCTCAATAAATTAGATCATCAAGAAGTTAATTTATTTCAATAATGCAATACAAAATGGGAAACATTATATAGAGTCATCACAAACAGTGATCTACAAGTGTTTAGTTCTGTTAATGATTATGGCTTACAGCCAATAAAAACCCAAAAGTCTGGCTGGTTCACAAAGTACTGTATCCAAGTAAATTAATGGAAAGTTGAGTGGAAGAAAAAGATGTGGTAGAAAAAGGTGCACTAGCAACCAGGATAACTGCAGCCTTGATAGGATTGTTAAGAAAAGGCCATTCAAAAATTTGGGGGAGATTCACAAGGTAGTGGACTGCTGTTGGAGTCAGTGCTTCAAGAGCCACCACACACAAACGTAACCAGGACATGGGCTACAAATGTCGCATTCCTTGCATCAAGCCACTCATGACCAATAGACAATGCCAGAAGTGTCTTAACTGGGCCAAGGAGAAAAAGAACTAGACTGTTGCTCAGTGGTTTAATGTGTTTTCAGAAAATAAATTTTATATTTCATTTGGAAATCAAGGTACCAGAGTCTGGAGAAGAGTGGAGAGGCCACAATCCGAGCTACTTAATGTCTAGTGTGAGGTTTCCACAATCTGTGATGGTTTGGGGAGCCATGTCATCTGCTGGTGTAGGTCCACTGTGTTTTATCAAGACCAAAGTTAGCACAGCCGTCTACCAGGAAATTTTAGTGCACTTCATGCTTCCCCCTGCTGACAAGCTTTTTGGAGATTGAAGTTTTCATTTTCCAGCAGGACTTGGCACCTGTACACACTGCCAAAAGTACCAATATCTGGTTTAATAACCACAGTATCACTGTGTTTGATTGGCCAGCAAACTCGCTTGACCTAAACTCCATTGAGAATCTATGGTGTATTGTCAAGAGGAAGATGAGAGACACCAGACTCAACAATGCAGATGACCTGAAGGCTGCTAGCAAAGCAACTTGGGCTTCCATAACACCTCAGCAGTGCTACAGGCTGATCGCCTCCATGCTACACCACATTGATGCAGTAATTCATGCAAGAGGAGCCCTGACCAAGTATTGAGTGCATTTACTGTACATACTTATCAGTAGGCCAACATTTCTAAGTTTAAATCATTTTTTTCAGTTGGTCTTATGTAATATTCAGATTTTCTGAGATAATGTCTTTTGGATTTTCATTGGCTGTGAGCCATAATTATCATTAACAGAAATAAAACACTTAAAATGGATCACTCTGTTTGTAATGACCATATAAGAGAGGTGTTTCTCTTTTTGTATTTAATTACTGAGATTAATTTACTTGATGATATTCTAATTTATTGCACTTGTACCTTTTTTTTTTTTTTTTTTTAAAATCGGACATGGCTTCCGAATCCAGAAGCGGCCAACATTATGGACATATATATCTTGCAGATCACACCCACATCAACATGCTGTGCTACTTCATACTGCTCCGAGGCCATGCCTTTAAATACAGAGGTTGGTGCCTGTATTTATGCGCTGTTACACAGCGCGCCTCAATAAACATGCTGTCACCGCTGATTCGACCTTCGACCCCAGATGCAGTTGGCCAGGCGCGTCCCAGCCAACCCTATCTTCCAAACCCAGAAGAAGCCTGCTGGCACAAAGATGACTTCATTGCCTGACCAGCGGGAAGAAACAGCCCGGATTACAGCGTATTGCTAGCCCAGACCTAATATCCCTCTTGCTTGCCTGAGGATATCTGATCAGATATATTCTTCTTCACCCCTACAGGGCCATCGGTCTCCTCTTCCAGGAACATGAAACCACATTGAGGCATACACAGAGTCTCTTTATTCTGTAGGCTTCCTGTTCCAGGAGGTGGATATTCTCTCTCTGTATATGGTGATGTTATGGTGAAGGGTAGATTTTTGTGATTTTTTTTTATCTTATTACTTCTGAGAAGATCACTTCTAAAACAGATTTCTTTGAACACTAAACTGGCGTAGCTGGATTCAACTGCCTGGTGGCAGTTCTGAGCAGACAGCACCTCTAGACAGCATCCAATTTGAAAAGAAAGCATAATGTTTTTCACCTGCTGCATCAACTTTTCTTGGCCAACCACTCCGTTTAAGGCCCTCAACGTTACTTGGTGTCCTCAATGTTCAGAAATACAGCCAGATACTTATCCCATCATATATTACCATCAGAAGGTTTCGGATTGGCTGCAAATTTATTCTGCAGCAGGAAAACGACCCTAAGCACACAGCCAATGTCATTAAGAATTATCTTCAGAGTAAAGAACAAGGAATGCTGTCGGAGTTCTTCAAAGGAGAATAATGTGACATATTGTCAAGCTAACCCCAGAATAGGCATTGCTGACAATGCTGGAACGACACCGGTGCCAGAGGCGAGTATGTGTTATTATTTTACAAAGGGGAAACATACTGCTTGAGAAGGAGTTGTCCGAGTAATGAACAACCTTTTTTATGAAGGTCCTGATGACTGGCTAATGGCTTGGGCCAATCAGTAGACCAACGGCTGGAACCTTATTAAAATCCATATAATCCATCTTTGCCGTGTTATTTGTAGAAATTTTTTATTGTAGCCAAAAATGTACACAATTATATATAAAAAATGTATTGAAAAGTCATTCTGAAGCTTTATTGTAAATCAATTCTTGCGTCTTTTCTTTTTCTCTTCAAAGCTTCTCGATACCTTTTCTTTTACAGAAGAACTCTCTTCTGTGAGGCATCCAGCAGTATCTCGCCGTCATGTTCACGTTTCATCTACCTTTTGTATCATAATTCCATGTGCTTGATATCCTGATGAAATATCTCTCTTTGCTTACAACACCAAGGTTTTCAGGAAAGTAGTCTGAATGGGAAAAATGCAACTTCAGTCATCTGACAACTCAAGGGTTTGAAATGTTTCATAATGTTCTCCAACATGGACTTAAATTTTGCATCTTTCTGGTTACCTAGATATTTCTTCACAACTTCTTTAAAAGAATCCCAAGACCTCGACGCAACAACTTTTTTTTTTTTTTTTTTTAAACACGTCGTCCTTCATGCGTTTTTGAATAACCAGACCCACAAAAATGCCTTCCTTCAATTTTGTTTCTGACAGTCACTGAAACTTGGTACACAGATGCTTAAAAGTCTCTTTTGATAGAGCATTCACAAACTACTTCAGTCCTAGCTAAATGTGGAGTGATGACAGGAGAACTTTTGTAGGGTCAACTAAACTTTCTGCAACAATGTTCTCATTGCCCAATTTTTTAGGCTCCAGGGATGAGTCCTATCCCAGCATTGATACCTTGTCTACCCTCCTTCCTGCTCAAGGAGCAAAGAGAACTTTCAGATCACCATATATTAACAGTAGAAGTCCCAGAGAGGGGGTCATTTAACATTTCTACCTTTGGAACCCAGAGACAGGTTGAATGACCTGAAGGATTTTAGCTAGCATCCTATAATCACCGTCTTTTATTCTGAATAGAACGAACTAGAAACTAAGGGTCATTTGACCCTCTTTCGGGAATTCAGGGGGGAGCTCGAAATTTCTGAGACTTCTAGTATTCAGTATCCTTGATCATCGTAGCTAGCTTTCCTTCAAGTGCACTTAATGCCCTACAGACACTGAAGCATAGTTGTTGCCATTATGCAATAGCATTGCATTCAAACTTTTTTTTTTTTTTTAAAGCTATAGTCTCCACTAGCTCACATTGTACTCTTTAAATTTTTACCATCAGCCCAGCAACATTACTACAATACACTAGAGAACCCAGTCTTGAGAAAAGTATGTAAGGAATTATTTTTAGAATTCTATTCTTTTGGAAGCCATAGAGTCAGTGTTAAAATAAAAAAAAAAAAACACATACAATTTTTCAAAATTTTTACCGAGTTCAGATATCAAAAGTATATAAAAATCACCTCTTACTTTTCAAACAATTTTATCCTTGCAGACCTATTATTTTGCCTTTTATCACTGCTTGGGCCCCGTAAAATGGGTATTCCCAAATCAAAGATCCTATCCCAATATGTAGTAAATATAATAAGATTAGCAAATACCTTCAATTACAAAATATAGCATATTTCTCCTGATATAGCCATGTCTCTTACTCCAAGTACAGGACATTGCAGCTTAGCTATCCATGGTTACAACCACGAGCAACTAGCTGTCACTAGATGAGTGGTTGTAACTATGGATACCTAAGCTAAAATGCCCTGCACATGAAGTAAGAGACATGACTATATCAAGGGAACTATACAACTGAGTGGGCCATAAGTATGGATACACCCTGGGTGGGCAATTAGTATGAATACACCCTGATAAAATGGAAGTGGTTGCTGATATCACCTTACCAATAGTGGCATATTAGTACATGGGAGGGCAAAACATTTGAGGACGGGTGATTCCCATGGCAGCCATCTGCAAAGCCATCATTTTGAATTCAACTTTACTCTTTATCAGGGTGTACACATACTTATGGCCCACCCTGTACATTTATAAATGTAGGTATATGCAATTATTTTTACACCTACTACATATTGGAAGATCTTGGGAGATGGGAATACCTTTAATTTAACCCCATCACAACCAATAACGTACTGGTACAGCATTGGTCATGTTGTGGTAATCACTGCCGGCTGCTGCAGTGAGGTGGCAGTGATCAGCAGATAGGTGGGGCCAACAGGTGTGGGTGGTTCTGCAATCCACCCACGTCTGCTTGCCACTTCTATCGTGCTGTAAAAATGTGACAGCACGATTTAAATGGCCACAGTGGGAATCGCGCTGTTCACCGCCATTGGTGGCCCCGTGATGTGATCATGGGGAGCCTATGGTTGTCATGGTAGCTTGGGGGTCACGTGATGACCCCCGACACGCCAATGACGTATTTCCTGTAAGAGCCGACAGAGCAAGTGTATCTTGTCCTGCAAAAAAACAAGCCCTCATATGGCAATATTGATGGATAAATAAAAGGAAAAATCTTTAGATCTTACAAGTATAATAAATGTGCAGGGTATTCTGGTTTTGAACATACACACAGTGGATTATTCCTCCTATAATATCCCACTGACCGTGACCTTGTGACACAAGCTACAAGTGAAAGATCTTTTTGTTCCCCAGATGGAAGTTGAGGGTTTTCATAGTCCTGAGGTGGACAACAGTGTATGTCGAGACAATCAGTGGGAGGACTGAGCTAGGTAACAGTAAGGCTGTGCGTGCACTTTTCTTTTTTACCTGCTTTTTCCAATGCAGCGTTTTCATGCCAAAATGCTTGCGTTATGCTTTTCAAGCAAAGTCAATGGGACATTGAGCTTTCTTGTGCGCACTTTGCTGTTCAAAACGCTGCGTTTAATTTGCATAAATTTGGGCAAAAACTCAGCGTTTAAAGAAGCAGCATGTCAATTGTTTTTGCCATTTTGGCTACATTTCCCATCCATTCAATTTAATACAAAACTGCAGCGTTTCTAAAAGCACTGGAAAAGCACTAAAAACTCATGAAAACCGCAAGGTGCGTATAGGCTACTTTCTTTGCGTTTTACATGCATTTGTAAAGCCAAAAGCATTGTCCTTTCTGCCAGAGAATGCTTTTTGAACTGCAACTACCTCGATGCAAAGTGCGCGCACAGCCTTAGAATACGAGTGTGGACAGAAGAACCAAGACTGGTGAGAAGTGAGAGAGGCCAAATAACCAGTATATTCAGAATAACATCATATGCTGGAGTTCATCCTGCTGCATGGTCTACTGTTTACCAAATTATGTAGACAAATGCAGGAACTGCTACAATTACTATGAATTGACACCCTCACTTTGTGTATCTATATAACAACCATGTATTGAAGCACCATAGCATTTCCTGCTGTCAGCACTACCTCCCATTGGTCAGCACTGATTACTAGTCATGACCGAGCACTGCCATGTTACATATTCGTTAAGAATAGTGGGATGCTTGGATGGGTGATACTTTAGTATAATGAAAGGCAACAGGTACTCTAACATTTTTTAGGAAGATTTCCTGGAAAATGCTAAGAGTTCCCCATTGATTTCCTTATACTCGGGTACTCGAGTCATGCCCATCCGAGCATCTAACTGCTCTTAAAGAATATTGAGCACCTGAGCATAGTAGTGCTCACTCAACACTACTGATTACATGATGTGAAAATTGTTTCTTAGCATAGGTTTATTTCAGATTTTTTTTAATCTGTATTGTAGTGGACATTATACTGCAAGACACAAAACGAACAAAAAACAAAACAACCCATAACTAGTCAGTTTTAAATATATTAAACATAGAAGCAAACAAAATCAGTCATAAGTGTACATCATACATTTATTACTGAACAACCCTCTCTCAACTCCAAAATTGGACACAGGGGGTAAAAAAAAAAAAAAAAAATAAAAAAAAATAAAAAATAAATCATTGCACTACTTAGTAAAGCATTACTAGTAACTCTCATAAAAAATGTACAAATTTTGTTAAAAATGTATCAAGCCTTCAAATGATTTGGTTACAGATATTTATAATACATTTAAAACTACATGTCATGTTAAATGATACGATAGAGAACGATTTAAAGAAAAATATGAATCCAATAAAATTCATAAGCTTTCATTGGCAAATCTGAAAAAACACATAAATAGCAAAATGAGGTAACTGTAAGTGTACCAAGAGGGGAGAACAGGCAAAAGGCTCCTTTCCTGTAAGGCCTAAAAGATTATTAGGTTCAAAACATTTCATGGGGAAGGGGAGAATAAAAAATACTGTAACAGTGGCAAAGCATGATTAAAAAAAAAAAAAAAAAGACCACGAGGAAACAAAATGAGTAACAAAACCCTAAACATTTACAGGCCTTGATAACCACTCATAAGACATTAAACTTAAAAAAGCAAAGATTTCATGCAAAATGAAAGGCAAACAAAATATCAGGTGCTGAAGCCAACAGTTGATAAAAAAGGTAAAAAGAGTGGAAGATGACAACCAACATACGAGTATGTATTAATTCATGTGCAGGTCAGGCACTACTGCAAGCTAGGGCTAGAGGCATCAGATCTAGAATATATGGCAGTAACAGCTGAGAAACCTCCTCTGGCTCCTGGACATGTTGGTCTTTAGTGAATATTAAAAGAAAAAAGGGAACTTGGTAGTCAGTCCGAGCTGGTTCAGAACACATGCATGTGTGCTTTTTATAGATATAGGTCTATTCAATACATTAACCACAGGAAGCAAGTCAGCATATGTCTGCCAAGAGACCCATGCAAAAAAAAAAAAAAAAATTATATTCCAATAACATTCCAGAAGTACCAGCCTCCAGAGTGCATCTAAAAGAAAAACAACCCTGCTCTTAGAAGAATTTGTGGTTAAAAAAAAAAAAAAAAATTATATAAAAAAAAAAACAAACAGTATATTGCATTGTGCCAGAAAGTAAACAGAATATTACATATTAAATGTGTACCCTAGACTTTTTTTTTTTTTCATTTTTGCATTTATCTCAGTCTAAGCTAGAAAAAGTGCGATGCTTGCATGCTTTAATAAAGTGAATATGGAGTGTAGTAGTGTTATTAAGTCTATACAGGTAAAAAATTTCCGCAGTATATAAAAAGTATTTGTAGCACTATAAGAGGAGTGTGGTATACAACGTCTGCAATTACATGATTTCAGAAGGTTACGAAAAATGGGACACAACATCCAGTAGCTGGTTAGTTTACGCAAAGGGTGATTTAGGATGATAGGTTTGTCCATTTGGTTTGATAATAGTCTGGAGTTTACAGATTTTTTTTTTAATATTTTTACATTATTTTTTTTTTTTTTTTTTTTAAAAATGGTGTCAATTTTTACTTTTGGATAATGGAGGCAACATTGTTTAAAAACCACAGGCAAATTGTGCTTTTGTTTTAGTCCACTGAACCACAAGCTCGGATAAAAAAGACAAGCAGCATGGAATAACACTGTCTTGACACACAGAACCGTGACGTGTACGAGGGTCAGACATGCATCACTAGTTAGGACGCGCACACACACAACTTAAAGCTGGGACTGGCAGCATAATACAGCAAGATTAAGATTTGTGCTGCTTGTGCTATTGCAACCAAAGGGGGAAAAAAAAACCCAAAAAAAAACACATTTAAAGTAGAATTTGCAGAGAAACAAAAAAAAAGTGACCAACCACAAAATGTGTCTATGCTACAAACCATTCCAAATGTTGTTCTTTTTGCCCATTCATTTTGTGCAAGTAAATCCGGGCATCAAAGAAGCACCACGGCCACGACCACAAAATGTTTATAGTGGAGAATCCAGTGTCCAGTGGAGCGTGCCGTGATTTCGATCAAATCCAATAGGGCAAAAAAAAAAAATGATTAAAAAAAAAAAAACAAA
Organism: Anomaloglossus baeobatrachus; assembly: GCF_048569485.1. Lineage (NCBI taxonomy): Eukaryota > Metazoa > Chordata > Amphibia > Anura > Aromobatidae > Anomaloglossus > Anomaloglossus baeobatrachus. Next base: position 499,015,572 of record NC_134353.1, read on the forward strand.
ACAAAACTATGGGTGCGTTTTTGTTTTATTTTACTGCTCATGTGCCAGTAAATTGATTTATAACTGACTTTTACAACATAAAAAAAAAAAACAAAAAAAAAAAAATTATTTGCGGAGGTTTGGATGATAAGTGTGCCACTATTTGATTGGTGATGTAACTGTAAAAAAAAAAAAAAAAAAAGTCTAAAATAAATGTCCTTTGGTTACTCCATAAATTAATTTTATAAATCGAAAACATTGATTAACTTTGTTGACCATATACAAAAAGAATGATTAAACAATGCAGTGTTATTAGTATCTGGCAATGAGGCTAGAGGAAACTATTATTGTGACCATGCACTCATTTCTTACAGCACCTTTATACATACATATATATGTATATATTTCAATAGGTGATCGTCCATGATTAGCATCAGATTTTGGTTCCTAACCAGTTGAGATACACAATGGTATATCTTACCTACAGGCTCTATAACCTAATGAATACGGGGACGTGGGAAACCGTGATAGCAGGGCATCAACTAGAGTCCATTAGGTGGTGACCTGGCTAGAACATACTATATATTGGACAAAATAAAAACCCACTTCATATATATACAGTTCTCCTGAAAGCCAAAATAATTTAGAAAGAAATATATAGTTACCATTACTGGACTTTAAAATTACCTTACCCTAAGGCCAGTTGCAGACTGACGTAAGAAGTGTCAGACCGTTGGTCTAATGGCTTAGACAGTAAAAAGGTGTTAATTTAGGTCAAACTCACAATCATAAGTATGGATGCTAAAATGCATCATCAAAAATGAGCCTTAACAGGGCTTGGCCACTACTTTTATATTGCTGGCATATATTGGGATATGAATAGAATAGGATAGAATATAGAATTGCTGGTGGTGAGACTCTATGCATCCCTGCAGCTCAGCTGTTACTGGTGGTGACCGGAAGTTGTCTAGTGTCCACGGCCAAGAACTGCAGCGCTTCCATCCACAGCATTTCAATAAGGAGTGGATCTGCAAAAGGAGCAGTGGCCCACTTTAGAGAAAAAAAAAAAAAAATGGCGATGCTGTGTTATGGTAACATCCAAAAATTTCTCCAACGATATAAGTAGCGGCCAAAGCCTTCCAAGCAACTTTCTAGGGAAAAAAAAAAACAAAACAAAAAAAGAACCACAATACAAAAAAACATAGGTATTTTGTAGAAGGTTTTTGCCACTGTAGAGGTTCAGGGGCAGGGCATGAGTTTTGGACCTTAAATCAGCACCAGGCTAGGGTATGGTATATAGAAGTGATTTATGAAGAGAGACCACTGAAACCTCAAAATTACTACTGAATAGTTAATCTTTTGGGGGTCTGAATTGTTACCTTTTGTGGTTTTACGTATACAAAAGATGCAATCACTAGAACAGAAATGCAGACATGTGATTTTAGACATAGTGAAAAATACATGGCTTACTATAGGTGATGAATTCATGTATACAATCCGGCATTCTAGTTAAAAAATACATCGCTTTTTATCCCTGCAGTGGCACAAAAATATGCAAAACGCGGTAAGCACTAGAAGTGGTAAGGTCGTATGGACGAAAGGTACGTGGGGAAAAAAATAAAAATAAGGAAAGGGTATGAAATGCCTATAGATTGCTACACCCTTAGCATTCAGTGTGCAACTGCAAACACAAGAAAATAAACCAGTGTACAGTACTAGTACTGTTTAAATAACACACAAGATTACACATTGCAGCATAAGTAATACTACACACATACGTTCTCAGTACATGCTGGTATATATGTTCTCAACCATACATACGCTCTTGTGCTCGACACAAGCAAACATACAAAGCAAAAATGGCCACTACCACACAGTCTTACATTCCATCCGTCCGCTCTCACAGTATCTGAAGGCTCTATAATAAGGTAGATTGCTAAATTGTTTGGAGCTACCACTGTATCTTGGGTTTTTTGTATTTTTTTGTTTTTTTCCCATTTAAATATAAAAGCACATGCTAAAAGATCACATCCATGTAATCTTGCAGCAAAAACCACTCGGAATGATCACACGAAAACCAGGGAATGTTAGTGCACACACAAAATAAGCTAAGGAATATAAAAAATAATAATCTTTGGAGTCCCAATCACACGGTTAATATAACAATCCCATAATTGTGAAGACTAATTAGAAGCTTTATAATTGATTAAATCACACAGTGCAAAAAGAGGTCCATCGACCCTTTTGTGTAAAGAAGAGGCTGGAAGCCAGACGGGTTAAGTTCAATGGATGGTTGTTGTGCATGTGTATTTTTAAGAATACACAAACACACGTGACTAGGAACACCCGAGCTGGACTTGTGCTCTCAGACTGGTCATTCTGAATCGCGATGCACTTCTGAAGCATCAGCTCGACATATAGGGCAGGTACGGTTTGCCTAGAGAAAACAAGAAAGTGATTAAGTAAAAATATATTTTATATATACACATACATACATACATACATACATACATACATACACACACACACCTATATCTATATCTCTCTCTCTCATAAAAAGAAAAAAATATAACAATAGTAAAAGCACTGAAGAGCACACTCGCTTAGCTACAGCGTAAGGCGTTTTTAATGACAATATCTCACCTTGAGCCACTTATCGACACACTTGGCATGGAATTCATGGTTGCACGGTAAGACTCTTAGAAGTTGCCTCGACTCAAAATCACACATGCATACTACACACCTGGAAGAAGAAAAAGTTCTATGACTTCATAGTCAGCCAGACATGTACTGTATATTAAAGGGGCTTTCCCATGTGGAAGATTCTATCCCAATATGTAGTAGGTGTAAGAATATTAGCAAATACCTCCAATTAGAAATGTAGTATAGTTGTCCTGATAGGCTACATCACTTATTTTATGTGCAGGCATGGCAGTAGCGTAGGTATCCATGGTTAGAACCACTAGCAGCTAACTGTTCTTATATGCATGACCATGCACATAAGGCAAGTGACATAGCTTTTCAGAAGAACCATACATTTTTTTTTTTACTTTTTATTTTTGAAATTTTGTATTTAACATTATAACAAAATACAGACAAAAAGGAAATACTATTCAGGTATGTATAGGGAAGCATAGCATCAGAGTTATGTACATCAAGATAATCTATATATAGGCTCGATTGGGGACCATGTCGGTAAAGAATAGACAGTCCTTGGAAGCATAGCGGTCTCACAGCCTCCAATGCCTGACTACAAGATCCCCTATGGCACCCCACGCGTCCCATCAGATCTCATACGTGTCCATATGAGCATCCCAAGGGGTCCATTGTACCGTGGAGCAATGCTGTCAGCCGTTCCATAACTCTAATGTCCTTTACGCAGGCATATAGGTCCGAAACAGAGGGAGGGGCCATTCTCTTCCAATATATTGATATCAAACATTTAGCTGCCGTCAAAATATGGATAACACAATTTATTTTCAAACTTGCCAAGGGACATTGGGAGTACATTCAATAGATAGAAATCACCTTATTTAGGAGTTTACCTAAGGATCCTGTTGCCTATCAGAACCTCCACTTCACTCCAGAAGCCGGTGATCCTATACTATATTTCTAATTGGAAAGATTTGCTAAAATTTTTAATTATTACACTTACTACATAATGAGATGGGATCTTAGAGATGGGAATAACCCTTTAACAAAAGAAACCATCTCCGTAAAATTCATGGAAGTACATTGGTATACCAGTAAAATGATAACATTCATTGGTAAAGCGGGCATCAAAAAGTGAAGTTATTTGCTGTATTCAGAAATATGGATACAAAAGAGGGTGGTCCCCTGCTCTGGGCGTACTGAGTGGAGAACGACTACAACAAAAATAAATGAAAAGAAGGGAATTTTGTTTACTTACCGTAAATTCCTTTTCTTCTAGCTCCTATTGGGAGACCCAGACAATTGGGTGTATAGCTTCTGCCTCCGGAGGCCACACAAAGTATTACACTTTAAAAAGTGTAACCCCTCCCCTCTGTCTATACACCCTCCCGTGGATCACGGGCTCCTCAGTTTTGGTGCAAAAGCAGGAAGGAGAAGACTTATGAATTGGTCTAGGGTAAATTCAATCCGAAGGATGTTCGGAGAACTGAACCATGAACCAAAAGAACAATTCAACATGAACAACATGTGTACACAAAAGAACAACCAGCCCGAAGGGCACAGGGGCGGGTGCTGGGTCTCCCAATAGGAGCTAGAAGAAAAGGAATTTACGGTAAGTAAACAAAATTCCCTTGTTTGTCGCTCCATTGGGAGACCCAGAAAATTGGGACGTCCAAGAGCAGTCCCTGGGTGGGTAAAAGAATACCTCAATAAAAAGAGCCGAAACGGCCCTCCTCTTACAGGTGGGCAACCGCCGCCTGAAGGACTCGCCTAATTAGACTGGCGTCTGCCGAAGCATAGGTATGCACTTGATAGTGTTTCGTGAAAGTGTGCAGACTAGACCACGTCGCTGCCTGACACACCTGCTGAGCCGTAGCCCGGTGCCGCAATGCCCAGGACGCACCCACGGCTCTGGTAGAATGGGCTTTCAGCCCTGAAGGAAGCGGAAGGCCAGAAGAACGGTAGGCTTCGAGAATCGGTTCCTTGATCCACCGAGCCAAGGTTGACTTGGAAGCCTGCGAACCCTTACGCTGGCCAGCGACAAGGACAAAGAGCGCATCTGAACGACGCAGGGGCGCCGTGCAAGACACGTAGAGCCGGAGTGCTCTCACCAGATCCAAAGAGTGCAAATCCTTTTCACATTGGTGAATTGGATTAGGGCAGAATGAAGGCAAGGAGATATCCTGATTGAGATGAAAAGGAGATACCACCTTAGGGAGAAATTCCGGAACCGGACGCAGAACCACCTTATCCTGGTGAAACACCAGGAAGTGGGGCTTTGCATGACAGCGCTGCAAGCTCAGACACTCTCCGGAGTGATGTAACTGCCACTAGAAAGGCCACCTTTTGCGAAAGACGTGATAAAGAGACATCCCGCAGCGGCTCGAAAGGTGGTTTCTGAAGAGCCGTTAGCACCCTGTTAAGATCCCAGGGTTCCAGCAGACGCTTGTAAGGTGGGACTATGTGGCAAACTCCCTGCAGGAACGTGCGGACCTGCGGAAGGCTGGCTAGACGCTTTTGAAAAAATACGGAGAGCGCCGATACTTGGCCCTTGAGAGAGCAGAGTGACAAACCCTTGTCCATTCCGGATTGGAGGAATGAAAGAAAAGTGGGTAAGGCAAACGGCCATGGGGGAAAACCGTTATCAGAGCACCAGAATAAGAAGATTTGCTAAGACCTGTAATAGATCTTGGCGGACGTTGGCTTCCTGGCCTGTCTCATAGTGGCAATGACATCCTGAGATAACCCTGAAGACGCTAAGAGCCAGGACTCAATGGCCACACAGTCAGGTTGAGGGCCACAGAATTCAGATGGAAAAATGGCCCTTGTGACAGCAAGTCTGGGCGGTCTGGAAGCGCCCACGGCTGACCCACCGTGAGATGCCACAGATCCGGGTACCACGACCACCTCGGCCAGTCTGGAGCGACGAGAATGGCGCGACGGCAGTCGGACCTGATCTTGCGTAACACTCTGGGCAGCATCGCCAGAGGAGGAAACACATAAGGCAGTCGAAACTGCGACCAGCCCTGAACTAACGCGTCCGCCGCCAGAGCTCTGTGATCCTCAGACCGTGCCATGAATGCCGGGACTTTGTTGTTGTGCCGTGACGCCATGAGATCGACGTCCGGCGTTCCCCAGCGGCGACAGATCTCTCGAAACACTTCTGGGTGCAGAGACCATTCCCCCGCATCCATGCCCTGACGACTGAGAAAATCTGCTTCCCAGTTTTCTACGCCCGGGATGTGAACTGCGGAGATGGTGGAGGCTGTGGCTTCCACCCACTGCAGAATCCGCCGGACTTCCTGGAAGGCTTGAAGACTGCGAGTGCCGCCTTGGTGGTTGATGTATGCGACGGCAGTGGCGTTGTTCGACTGGATACGGATCTGCCTGCCCTCCAGCCACCGATGAAAAGCCAATAGGGCTAGATACACTGCCCTTATCTCCAGAACATTGATCTGAAGGGAAGACTCTATCGGAGTCCAGGTTCCCTGAGCCCTGTGGTGGAGAAAAACCGCTCCCCACCCTGACAGGCTCGCGTCCGTGGTGACCACAGCCCAGGTTGGGGGTAGGAAGGATTTTCCCTGCGATAGAGAATTGGGAAGGAGGCACCACTGAAGTGACATCTTGGTTGCAAGGGAAAGAGAGACGTTCCTGTCGAGGGAAGCCGACCTCCTGTCCCATTTGCGGAGAATGTCCCATTGGAGCGGCCGTAGATGGAATTGCGCGAATGGCACTGCCTCCATTGCTGCCACCATCTTCCCCAGGAAGTGCATGAGGCGCCTTAAGGGGTGTGACTGACTCCGAAGAAGTAATTGCACCCCTGCCTGCAGAGAAAGCTGTTTGTCCCGCGGTAGCTTGACTACCGCTGAGTGAGTATGAAACTCCATCCCGAGGTAAGTCAGTGATTGGGTCGGTGTCAACTTGGATTTCGGGAAGTTGAGGATCCACCCGAACTGCTGGAGAGTCGTCAGAGCGACGGTAAGGCTGTGTTGACACGCCACCCGAGAAGGGGCCCTGACTAGGAGATCGTCTAGGTAGGGAATCACAGAGTGGCCCCGAGAGTGTAGGACCGCCACGACGGATGCCATGACTTTGGTGAAAACCCGTGGGGCTGTCGCCAGGCCGAAAGGCAATGCCACGAACTGAAGGTGTTCGTCCCCGATGGCGAAACGCAAGAAGCGTTGATGTTCGGGTGCGATCGGCACGTGGAGATAAGCATCTTTGATGTCGATCGATGCTAGGAAGTCTCCTTGTGACATCGAGGCGATGACCGAGCGGAGAGATTCCATCCGAAACCGTCTGGTTCTCACGTGTCTGTTGAGCAGCTTGAGGTCCAGAACGGGACGGAATGATCCGTCCTTTTTTGGCACCACGAACAAGTTGGAGTAAAAGCCGCGACCACGTTCCTGAAGGGGAACGGGGGTCACAACGCCCTCTGTCTTCAGAGCGTCCACTGCCTGAAAAAGTGCGTCGGCCTGACCGGGGGGCGGAGAGGTTCTGAAGAAACGAGCCGCAGGACGGGAGCTGAACTCTATCCTGTAACCGTGAGACAGAATGTCTCTCACCCATCGGTCTTGAACATGTGGCCACCAGGCGTCGCCAAAGCGGGAGAGCCTGCCACCGACCGAGGATGCGGTTAGGGGATGCCGAGAGTCATGAGGAGGCCGCCTTGGAGGCAGTGCCTCCTGCGGCCTTTTGGGGGCGTGACTTGGACCGCCACGCATAGGAGTTCCTCTGGCCTTTCTCCTGCCTGCTGGACCAAGAGGATTGGGGCTTGGCGGAGGGACGAAAGGACCGAAACCTCGATTGTATTTTCCGTTGCTGAGGTCTCTTTGGTTTGGACTGGGGTAAGGAGGAGTCCTTTCCCTTGGATTCCTTAATAATCTCATCCAATCGTTCGCCAAACAAGCGTTCGCCAGAAAACGGCAAACCGGTTAAGAACCTCTTGGAGGCAGAGTCTGCCTTCCATTCGCGCAGCCACATGGCCCTGCGGACTGCCACAGAGTTAGCGGATGCCACAGTTGTACGGCTAGCAGAGTCTAGGACTGCGTTCATGGCGTAGGAAGAAAAAGCTGACGCTTGAGAAGTCAAAGACGTAACTTGCGGAGCAGAATTACGTGTGACAGCATTAATCTCAGCCAGACAAGCTGAGATAGCTTGGAGTGCCCACACGGCTGCAAAGGCCGGGGCAAAAGACGCGCCCGTGGCCTCATAGATGGACTTCACCAGGAGCTCTATCTGCCTGTCAGTGGCATCCTTTAGCGATGAGCCATCTGCAACCGATACCACAGATCTAGCCGCCAATCTAGAGACTGGAGGATCCACCTTGGGACATTGAGCCCAACCCTTAACGACTTCAGAGGGGAAGGGGTAACGCGTGTCAGTGAGGCGCTTAGTAAAGCGCTTGTCCGGAACCGCTCTGGGCTTCTGGACAGCGTCTCTGAAGTTAGAGTGATCGAAGAACGCACTACGTGTACGTTTGGGGAACCGAAACTGGTGTTTCTCCTGCTGAGACGCCGACTCCTCCACAGTAGGAGGCGGGGGGAGAGAGATCCAACACCTGGTTGATGGACGAGATAAGATCATTCACTAATGCGTCCCCCTCAGGTGTATCAAGGTTAAGGGCGACGTCAGGGTCAGAACCCTGAGCTGCGACGTCCGCCAGAGAGTCCTTAAGCTGGGAACCCGAGCAGCGTGAAGAAGTCGGGGAAGATTCCCAGCGAGCCCGCTTAGCCTGTCTAGGACTGTGGTCCTGGCAGGAGTCCTCCGCGTGGGACCTAGGGCCCAACCTGGGAGCGCGCTGCGGCTCGGACCGAGAGGGGCCTGGAGGCGACGATCCAACAGGGGCCGGGGCCTGTGTAAGGACCGGTCTGGACTGCAAAGCTTCTAGCAGCTTGGCAGACCATTTGTCCATAGACTGAGCCATGGATTGTGAAAGTGACTCAGAGTTTTTCAGCAAAAGAGGCGAACTCTGTCCCTGCCGCCTGGACAGGGGGAGCAGGGGGGTCTACATGAGCCGAGGGGCCCACTAGTGACCGAGGCTCCGGCTGAGCAAGTGAAACAGGGGTCGAGCATTGCTCACAGTGAGGGTAGGTGGAACCCGCAGGTAACATAGCCCCACAAGAGGTACAGGCCGCAAAAAAACCCTGTGCCTTAACAGCTTTGCTCCTTGTGGACGACATGCTGTTGTCTCCTAGGAGAATGATCACTGAGGGTATATGGGCAAAAAAGGGTATACAGCCCGACCGAACAGAAATATATATATAAATACGTATCTATTCCGGCACCCTAGGGGGGGACCAGCACCGGGTGACCGGTGTGGCTTACCGACCACTAACAAGCGGAGTGTGTGCCTCCAGATTCCCAGCCTTAGGTCCCCCGGAGCTGCAGAGCTGTTCCTGAGAATCCTCCACCGACAGAATGCCCAAAAAATGGCTGCCGGAGCTCTCAGGGGAGGAGTGGAGCCGTGGGCGGCGCCAGGAAAGTGCGGGAATCTGGGGTCCCCACAGTAATCAGTGAGGGGGGAGGAAACATGCAGGATGCTCCAGCCCTCACATCCGACGTCAGGTCGGCAGTCCCGCCCTTACCCCTGACAGGCAGGCCCGGGGGCGGGATTTATGCGGCTAGGCCGTGATGAAGCCGGGGACTAAATTTGAGACCGCGCCCGACAAGCAGGCACGGTCGGCGCGGAAGTCCGCCGGTCTTCTCAATTCAGCAGCTGCCGCAGCGTCCGGGAAGAAGGTGCGCTCCTGCACAGTCCCCAATGGGGACACAGAGTACCTTAGAGTTGCAGGGCCCGGTCCCTGAGGTTGAATAGACTCCGGTCCGGCAGATTCCCACAGGGGCTGCGGAGGGAGCACGGTCCCAGCAAATGGATGACCGTTCAGGATCCCACTTCTCCCAGAGCCGCTAAGGGATGGTGAAGGAGACGGTATGAGGCTCCGGCCTTTGTACCCGCAATGGGTACTTCAACCTTAACAACACCGCCGACGTAGTGGGGTGAGAAGGGAACATGCCGGGGGCCCCGTGGGGGCCCTCTTTTCTTCCAACCGACATAACTAATATGAGAATGCATGAGTGGATGTGTGCCTCCTTCCACACAAAGCATAAAACTGAGGAGCCCGTGATCCACGGGAGGGTGTATAGGCAGAGGGGAGGGGTTACACTTTTTAAAGTGTAATACTTTGTGTGGCTTCCGGAGGCAGAAGCTATACACCCAATTGTCTGGGTCTCCCAAAGGAGCGACAAAGAAAATTAAATAAAAATGCTACTTTGCTCTAGTGGACATTTGTGTATTGCATGCAGCACTATTCACCTGATTGTCAACAGAAGCTTTCCCCACTAAAAATATCTGTCTGGTATAAAAGGAATTGTTTCCTTACTAGGTGTTTGTGTACGACTCTGAAAAAGCATTAGTGTCATTTTGGCCGACCGTCATCTCATGGCTGCGACCAGCTATGGACAAGTTTGAATTAATGGAAGCCACGGCTACATAAACTTAATAGGTCATGCACCGATCAGACATAAGCTGTGGTTTGTAATTAAACTTACAAGGTCTGCTCCGATTGGTGGTTGTTTGGGTTAAATCTATACGACGGAAGCTGTTCTATATCTGCTTTTGTTAATCCTCGTGGTTTAGCTTCTCCCAGTCTTTCAGCAAGATTTAGCAATGCCTGTAATGGAAAGTAGATAAGTGAATAAATAATTATTGGTACTTCATTAAGGGGTAAAAGAGGACAAATTATGGAATACAAGTCGAAGGTTTATACTAATCGAAAGAAGTAAAGATGCTTAGCAATTAACAGTTTCTGAAAGCAGGGGTTTCTCAGGTTTTTATTTTTTTGTAAATAGCAAAAATAAAAATATGTCTGAATACATACACCAACCTCATAGTTTTCCACCTCTCCATCTTCTACATCCAACTCGAAGCTAAAGGCTGGTCCCACAGTAGGAGGCACTGGAAGCATTGATCTAAAAGAGAAAACAAATAACTACCATAAATAAAATGCTCATTTGTAAAAATAAAACCGTGAATATACACTTGCGCCTCTAGGACACACCAGATAGGGTTGGCGGAACAGAAAAAAATCTTAAGTCAGTGAGAGGCACACCTGTTTATTGTGCACTTAAACATGCATCAGATTGCTGCATAAAGAGAACATATTTGGCTAATTTCCTTGTAAATAAAAAATGATCTATACAAATAAAATTAGTATAAGAGCAGAGATGTCCAAACAAATTGAAATCTTGAAATCATAGACTTGCCATGAAACAGCAGGTAGCATACAGCGTATACACGTGCGATGAAGCAGCCAAAGAGCCCCAATCGGTGACGTCCCTGGTGAGAGAAGGCGCTGAGCGTGTGACGTCACACAAACACTTCCGACACATAAGTACGGCTCTCCTTTGCCGCTGTACTTTTGACTGACGTCACATGCTCAGTGCAGCCTTTTGCCTTGCTTCTGTCACCAGTTAGAAACTCTCCCATTTAACAGTCAGAATTAGCTCCTGAAGATTTCTCCATTAACCCTTTTTGCAGATAGCAATGGAAGCTATAAAAGACAAACTGCAGTTTGGTTTTTTTAATGAAACACAATTACATATTTTTTTTCATTACAAAACACTTGCATTTAATAAAAGAAAAAAATTGTCACCAAAGGTGGACACCCTTTAAGCTAAAACATACACTTTGTGCAGACTTATTAGGCAAATGAGTATTTTGATCACATGATACTTTTTATACATGTTGTCCTACTCCAAGCTGTATAGGCTTGAGAGCCAACTACCAATTAAGTAAATCAGGTGATGTGCATCTCTATAATCAGGAGGGGTGTGGTGTAATGTCATCAACACCCTATATAAGGTGTGCTTAATTATTAGACAACTTCCTTTCCTTTAGCAAAATGGGTCAGAAGAGAGATTTGATAGGCTCTGAAAAGTCCAAAATTGTGAGATGTCTTGCAGAGGGATGCAGCAGTCTTGAAATTGTTAAACTTTTGAAGCATGATCCCCGAACAATCAAGCATTTCATGGCAATTAGCCAACAGGGTCACAAGAAGCGTGTTGGGCAAAAAAGGCGCAAAATAACTGCCCATGAATTGAGGAAAATCAAGCGTGAAGCTGCCAAGATGCCATTTGCCACCAGTTTGGCCATATTTCAGAGCTGCAACGTTACTGAAGTATCAAAAAGCACAAGGTGTGCCATACTCAGGGACATGGCTAAAGTAAGGAAGGCTGAAAAACAACCACCTTTAAACAAGAAACATAAGATAAAACGTCAAGACTGGGCCAAGAAATATCTTAAGACTGATTTTTCAAAGGTATTATGGACTGATGAAATGAGAGTGACTCTTGATGAACCAGATGGATGGGCCAGAGGCTGGATCAGTAAAGGGCAGAGAGCTCCACTCCGACTCAGACGCCAGCAAGGTGGAGGTGGGGTACTGGTATGGGCTGGTATCATCAAAGATGAACTTGTGGGAGCTTTTCGGGTTGAGGATGGAGTGAAGCTCTACTCCCAAGACCTACTGCCAGTTTCTAGAAGACAACTTCTTCAAGCAGTGGTACAGGAAGAAGTTCGCACCATTGAAGAAAAAAGGGAATTTTGTTTACTTACCGTAAATTCCTTTTCTTCTAGCTCCTATTGGGAGACCCAGACAATTGGGTGTATAGCTTCTGCCTCCGGAGGCCACACAAAGTATTACACTTTAAAAAGTGTAACCCCTCCCCTCTGGCTATACACCCTCCCGTGCATCACGGGCTCCTCAGTTTTGGTGCAAAAGCAGGAAGGAGGAAACTTATAAATTGGTCTAAGGTAAATTCAATCCAAAGGATGTTCGGAGAACTGAAAACCATGAACCAAAAGAACAATTCAACATGAACAACATATGTACACAAAAGAACAAACAGCCCGAAGGGAACAGGGGCGGGTGCTGGGTCTCCCAATAGGAGCTAGAAGAAAAGGAATTTACGGTAAGTAAACAAAATTCCCTTCTTTGTCGCTCCATTGGGAGACCCAGACAATTGGGACGTCCAAAAGCAGTCCCTGGGTGGGTAAAAGAATACCTCGATAAAAAGAGCCGAAAACGACCCCCTCTTACAGGTGGGCAACCGCCGCCTGAAGGACTCGCCTACCTAGACTGGCGTCTGCCGAAGCATAGGTATGCACCTGATAGTGTTTCGTGAAAGTGTGCAGACTAGACCAGGTAGCTGCATGACACACCTGCTGAGCCGTAGCCCGGTGCCGCAATGCCCAGGACGCACCCACGGCTCTGGTAGAATGGGCTTTCAGCCCCAAAGGAAGCGGAAGCCCAGAAGAACGGTAGGCTTCAAGAATCGGTTCCTTGATCCACCGAGCCAAGGTTGACTTGGAAGCCTGCGCACCCTTACGCTGGCCAGCGACAAGGACAAAGAGCGCATCTGAACGGCGCAGGGGCGCCGTGCGAGACACGTAGAGCCGGAGTGCTCTCACCAGATCTAACGAGTGCAAATCCTTTTCACATTGGTGAACTGGATGAGGGCAAAATTAAGGTAAGGAGATATCCTGATTGAGATGAAAGGGGGATACCACCTTAGGGAGAAATTCCGGGACCGGACGCAGAACCACCTTATCCTGGTGAAAAACCAGGAAGGGGGCTTTGCATGACAGCGCTGCCAGCTCCGACACTCTACGGAGCGATGTAACTGCCACTAGAAATGCCACCTTCTGCGAAAGACGTGATAAAGAGACATCCCGCAGCGGCTCGAAAGGTGGTTTCTGAAGAGCCGTTAGCACCCTGTTAAGATCCCAGGGTTCCAGCGGACGCTTGTAAGGTGGGACTATGTGGCAAACTCCTTGCAGGAACGTGCGGACCTGCGGAAGCCTGGCTAGACGCTTTTGAAAAAATACGGATAGCGCCGATACTTGTCCCTTGAGAGAGCCGAGAGACAAACCCTTGTCCATTCCGGATTGAAGGAATGAAAGAAAAGTGGGTAAGGCAAAGGGCCAGGGGGTAAAACACTTATCAGAGCACCAGGATAAGAAGATCCTCCAAGACCTGTGATAGATCTTGGCGGACGTTGGTTTCCTGGCCTGTCTCATAGTGGCAATGACATCTTGAGATAACCCTGAGGACGCTAGGAGCCAGGACTCAATGGCCACACAGTCAGGTTGAGGGCCGCAGAATTCAGATGGAAAAACGGCCCTTGAGACAGTAAGTCTGGGCGGTCTGGGAGCGCCCACGGTTGACCCACCGTGAGGTGCCACAGATCCGGGTACCACGACCGCCTCGGCCAATCTGGGGCGACGAGAATGGCGCGACGACAGTCGGACCTGATTTTGCGCAGCACTCTGGGCAGCATCGCCAGAGGAGGAAATACATAGGGCAGTCGAAACTACGACCAATCCTGAACTAATGCGTCCGCCGCCAGAGCTCTGTGATCTTGAGACCGGGCCATGAATGCCGGGACCTTGTTGTTGTGCCGTGACGCCATGAGATCGACGTCCGGCGTTCCCCAGCGGCGACAGATCTCTCGAAACACGTCTGGGTGCAGAGACCATTCCCCCACGTCCATGCCCTGTCGGCTGAGAAAATCTGCTTCCCAGTTTTGTACGCCCGGGATGTGAACTGCGGAGATGGTGGAAGCTGTGGCTTCCACCCACTGCAGAATTCGTCGGACTTCCTGGAAGGCTTTACGACTGCGAGTGCCGCCTTGGTGGTTGATGTATGCGACGGCAGTGGCGTTGTCCGACTGGATCCGGATCTGCCTGCCCTCCAGCCACCGATGAAAGGCCAATAGGGCTAGATACACTGCCCTTATCTCCAGAATATTGATCTGAAGGGATGACTATCGGAGTCCAGGTTCCCTGAGCCCTGTGGTGGAGAAAAACCGCCCCCCACCCTGAAAAGCTCGCGTCCGTCGTGACCACAGCCCAGGTGGGGGGTAGGAAGGATTTTCCCTGCGATAGAGAGTTGGGAAGGAGCCACCACTGAAGTGATGTCTTGGTTGCAAGGGAAAGAGAGACGTTCCAGTCGAGTGAAGTCGACCTCCTGTCCCATTTGCGGAGAATGTCCCACTGGAGTGGCCGCAGATGGAATTGCGCGAAGGGCACTGCCTCCATCGCTGCCACCATCTTCCCCAGGAAGTGCATGAGGCGCCTCAAGGGGTGTGACTGACCCCGAAGAAGAGATTGCACCCCTGCCTGCAGCGAAAGCCGTTTGTCCAGCGGTAGCATGACTACTGCTGACTGAGTATGAAACTCCATCCCAAGGTACGTCAGTGATTGGGTCGGTGTCAACTTGGATTTTGGGAAGTTGATGATCCACCCGAACTGCTGGAGAGTCGCCAGAGCGACGGAAAGGCTGTTTTGACACGCCATCTGAGAGGGTGCCCTGACCAGAAGATCGTCTAAGTAGGGAATCACCGAGTGGCCCTGAGAGTGTAGGACCGCCACAACAGATGCCATGACCTTGGTGAAGACCCGTGGGGCTGTCGCCAGGCCGAAAGGCAATGCCACGAACTGAAGGTGTTCGTCCCCGATGGCGAAACGCAAAAAGCGTTGATGTTCGGGTGCGATCGGCACATGGAGATAAGCATCCTTGATGTCGATCGATGCTAGGAAGTCTCCTTGTGACATCGAAGCGATGACAGAGCGGAGAGATTCCATCCGAAACAGTCTGGTGCTCACATGTCTGTTGAGCAGTTTGAGGTCCAGGACGGGACGGAATGAACCGTCCTTCTTTGGCACCACGAACAAGTTGGAGTAAAAGCCGCGACCATGTTCCTGGAGGGGAACAGGGATCACAACTCCTTCTGTCTTCAGAGCGTTCACCGCCTGAAAAAGTGCATCGGCTCGCTCGGGGGGCGGAGA
This sequence comes from Anomaloglossus baeobatrachus, assembly GCF_048569485.1. NCBI lineage: Eukaryota > Metazoa > Chordata > Amphibia > Anura > Aromobatidae > Anomaloglossus > Anomaloglossus baeobatrachus. The sequence goes on from NC_134353.1 coordinate 499,031,053, forward strand.
TGTTCTGAAGAAACGAGTCGGGGGACGAGAGCTGAACTCTATCCTGTAACCGTGAGACAGAATGTCTCTCACCCATCGGTCTTGAACATGTGGCCACCAGGCGTCGCAAAAGCGGGAGAGCCTGCCACCGACCGAGGATGCGGTTCGGGGAAGCCGAGAGTCATGAGGAGGCCGCCTTGGAAGCAGTGCCTCCTGCGGCCTTTTGGGGGCGTGACTTGGACCGCCACGCATAGGAGTTCCTCTGGCCTTTCTCCGGCCTGCTGGACGAAGAGGATTGGGGCTTGGCGGAGGGACGAAAGGACCGAAACCTCGATTGTATTTTCCGTTGCTGAGGTCTCTTTGGTTTGGACTGGGGTAAGGAGGAGTCCTTTCCCTTGGATTCCTTAATAATCTCATCCAAATCGTTCACCAAACAAGTGGTCGCCAGCAAACGGCAAACCGGTTAAGAACCTCTTGGAAGCAGAGTCTGCCTTCCATTCGCGCAGCCACATGGCCCTGCGGACTGCCACAGAGTTAGCAAATGCCACCGCTGTACGGCTAGCAGAGTCTAAAACTGCGTTCATGGCGTAGGAAGAAAAAGCTGACGCCTGAGAAGTCAAAGACGCAACCTGCGGAGCAGAATTACGTGTGACCGCATTAATCTCAGCCAGACAAGCTGAGATAGCTTGTAGTGCCCACACGGCTGCAAAGGCCGGGGCAAAAGACGCGCCCGTGGCTTCATAGATGGATTTCACCAGGAGCTCTATCTGCCTGTCAGTGGCATCCTTTAGCGATGAGCCATCTGCAACCGATACTACAGATCTAGCCGCCAATCTAGAGACTGGGGGATCCACCTTGGGACATTGAGCCCAACCCTTGACAACGTCGGAGGGGAAGGGGTAACGTGTGTCAGTAAGGCGCTTAGTAAAGCGCTTCTCCGGAACCGCTCTGGGCTTCTGGACAGCATCTCTGAAGTTAGAGTGATCGAAAAACGCACTCCGTGTTCGTTTAGGGAACCGAAACTGGTGTTTCTCCTGCTGAGAAGTCGACTCCTCTACAGGTGGCGGCGGGGGAGAGAGATCTAACACCTGGTTGATGGACGAGATAAGGTCATTTACTATGGCGTCCCCTTCAGGTGTATCAAGATTGAGAGCAACGTCAGTGTCAGAGCCCTGAGCTGCGACGTCCGCCTCGTCCTCCAGAGAGTCCTCACGCTGGGAACCCGAGCAGCGTGAAGAAGTCGGGGAAGATTCCCAGCGGGCCCGCTTAGCCGGTCTGGGACTGTGGTCCGGGCCGGAGTCCTCCACGTGAGACCTAGGGCCCCCCTGGGAACGTGCTGCGGCGCGGACAGAGAGGGGCCTGGAGGAGAAGATCCAACAGGGCCCGGGGCTTGTGTAAGGACCGGTCTGGACTGCAAAGCTTCAAGCAGCTTGGCAGACCATTTGTCCATAGACTGAGCCATGGATTGTGAAAGTGACTCAGAGTTTTTCAGCAAAAACTGCAAACTCTGTCCCTGCCGCCTGGACAGGGGGAGCAAGGGGTTCTACCTGAGCCGAAGGGCCCACTAGTGACCGAGGCTCGGGTTGAGGAAGCACAACAGGGGTTGAGCATTGCTCACAGTGAGGGTAGGTGGAACCCGCAGGTAACTTAGCCGCACAAGAGGTACAGGTCCGCGGTCGGCGCGGAAGTCCGCCGGCCGTCACAAATAAGCAGCTGCTGCAGCGTCCGGGATGAAGGCGCTCCATGCACATCCCCCATGGGGATACAGAGTACCTTAGTGATGCAGGGCCCGGTCCCTGAGGATAAATAAACTCCTGTCCGACAGATTCCCACAGGGGCTGCGGAGGGAGCACGGTCCCAGTGAATGGATGACCGGTCAGGATCTCACTTCTCCCAGAGCCGCTAAGGGATGGTGAAGGAGACGGCATGAGGCTCCGGCCTTTGTACCCGCAATGGGTATCTCAACCTTAACAGCACCGCCGACTTAGTGGGGTGAGAAGGGAACATGCCGGGGGCCCCGTGGGGGCCCACTTTTCTTCCAACCGATTAACTAATCTGAGAATGCATGAGTGGATGTGTGCCTCCTTCCACACAAAGCATAAAACTGAGGAGCCCGTGATGCACGGGAGGGTGTATAGGCAGAGGGGAGGGGTTACACTTTTTAAAGTGTAATACTTTGTGTGGCCTCCGGAGGCAGAAGCTATACACCCAATTGTCTGGGTCTCCCAATGGAGCGACAAAGAAAACATGATTTTCATGCAGGACAATGCTCCATCACATGCATCCAACTACTCCACAGCGTGGCTGGCTAGTAAAGGTCAAAAAGATGAAAAAAATAATGACATGGCCCCCTTGTTGACCTGATCTGAACCCCATAGAGAACCTGTGGTCCCTCATAAAATGTGAGACCTACAGGGAGGGAAAACAGTACACCTCTCGGAACAGTGTCTGGGAGGCTGTGGTGGCTGCTGCACGCAATGTTGATCGTAAACAGATCAAGCAACTAACAGAATCTATGGATGGTAGGCTGTTGAGTGTCATCAGAAAAGAAAAGTGGCTATATTGGTCACTACTTTTTTTTGGGTTTTGTTTTTGCATGTCAGAAATGTTTATTTCTAAATTTTGTACAGTTATATTGGTTTACCTGGTGAAAATAAACAAGTGAGATGTGAATATATTTGTTTTTTATTAAATTGCCTAATAATTCTGCACAGTAATAGTTACCTATACAAAACAGATATCCTCCTAAAATAGCCAAATCTAAAAAAAAAAAAACACTCCAACTTCCAAAAATATTAAGCTTTGATATTTATGAGTCTTTTGGGTTGACTGAGAACATAGTTGTTGATCAATAATAAAAAAAATTCTTCTAAAATACAACTTGCCTAATAATTCTGCACATGGTGTATTTTAAAAACGTTATAAAAGCAAATGTATCTTTTCATGTTGTGGTACATGAAATACTTACAGAACATAAGGTAAAAGGCTTGGATGGTAAGGTGGTGGTGGTATTGGCTGTTGTGATCGATATCTGCTACGACCAGTTAGTCTTCGAGGCATAAATGGAGGATATGGCTGAAAACATGAAAATTAAATATAGAAATTATATATTACTATGAAGCATAACTGGAAATAAAGTCCTTTCACGTTCACTCAGTATCTTTCCATGCTTGTAAATTATGCTATTATTGCTCATGTAGTATCAGAAATGTGCCCGCTTGCTCCATGAGTCTGAAGTTGAGAGATTACAGTCCATATTACTCATTGCGGTGTTTGTACATATATGATTAATTGCCTTCCCAATACAAGTGGAGCAAACATGTACTACAAAAAGAATGGGGGATAGTGTACAGTTAAGCTTTGGCTAAACAAGACCTTTGTAGTCAACTGCTGCAGTATGGAGAGGTACACTAAGCTGTATGCATACTTTTGGACTACAGCTGTCACTTCGAAGCCTGTACAGTCCCCGACTTATGACCATACAACTTCTCTCTGCTGTGGCAGCTCCAGCCTCTTCATTATAGACCATGACTTCCAGCTGCGTCCAGGTTGGAGCCCATGGAGTGTCATTAGGTTGCGTCGTCATTGCAATCTTATGACAACACTGTAAAGTACAGCCTGGTCGCAGTCTAAATGAAAGAGCCAGAGATGCAAGCATACTGGCCAAAAAAAAAAAAAAAAAAAAAAAAAGAAGAGGATCAGATGATGAGCAGTTGGGTGGCTGCAGAGATGGGTATTTAAAAAAAACTCACCAGGCTGGCCACCCCGCCATCTGGTTCTCTTTTCATTATTTCGTGCTGCATCTCCAAGATTTCTGGATGTGTTCCCCGGTAGTCATGGTGCGTCAAAATGTTGTAACATTATCACAGATCTGATAACGCGCAGTAGCCGGGAGATGTGGCATGCGACGGTGGAAGGCAGAGAACCAGATGGCAGGCAGCGTTAGTTTTTACTAGCCCTGTTCCAACTCACATACATATACAGGTTCCGAACAAAGCTACAGAACATAACCAATTTGTAACAAACACAGGGTCCGCCTGTATTAGCTAAGGCTATAAAATAAGACAATGTAGAAGATAATCACAAAAATGTACTCACAACTCCAAAGGAAACCTCCTGGTGCAAAGGATCATGGGTTATGAACTGTAACGGTGCAGAGGGTTGTAACGTGGGTGCATGAGCATTCGGAGGATAAGTAAACCCTCCTACAGGTAGATGTTCACCCAAAATCTCTACTTCATTCTCTATCCTCTGCAGAGGCTGCAAAAAAACAAAAAAAAAAACCCCAAAATATTAATAAAATTTTGCAATAAAAAAGGAAAAACAAAAATATGAAAATGTAGGCCACCATATTTACAAACAGAAGAGAATCCAATAAACTAATGTAAGCATGTAATACACTATTTACAAATCAGAAATATTAAGAAATGCATTCAATCTGAAAACAAGGTAGAAAGAAAAAAAAATCAAAAAAAAAATCGCTACAGTCTTGAATTACACAAACTACTTTCGATTTTACTAATTCTGGTAGAATTACATTTTTAGAAGCAAAAACATTTTTTAACAAATTGTTTCAATTACTCTTAATACTAACTAACCCACACCCCTTAACCTTCTGAAAGTTCATTAGACTGGAGCTATTGGTAGATCTTTGAACTTTGCTTACCGAGCGAGACTGTTGTGTCTGGAAGGGCACAAATTGGCCAGGAGGGGGCAGATGTGCATGGTGATGTGGAGAAAGGTGCGGTGGATGTAACAAGAACGGGTCACTGGAAATAAGGGGAGGGAAAGCAGCATAGGGAACTGGTAAATGTTGAACTGAGCAGGCTTGGAGCATCTGTAAATAGAGGACAAAACATTAATAGTATTCACTGTGAGTTGCACAAAGATAGGAATGTTATATTGCTAGGAATTATAGCTCAATCAAAAAAAGGTTATAGTGACCCTCCACCCTGACATTGAAATTAACTATATCAACCATAGCACCTTACAATATCCTGAAACTAAAACAGTGTTCTGGTCCTACTGAATCACAGATGGGAGAGGACATAGTTAAACCTATACTATGGGATCGGAAAGGCAGGTGACATGTGGTCAGACTTATCACTGCTCCCAATACAACTAAGGCCAGAGTCACTTGTGAGACACTCACGTGTAATACGCGCGAGTCTCGCATTGCATCACCCGGCATGGCCGCACTCTCCGGACAGGAGCGGGTCGGCTGCATGTATTTCTATGCAGCGGAGAGGCTCCTGCCCCGAGAGCAGCATGCTGTGCCTGGTGATGTGATGCGAGACTTGCGCGAGTAACACATGAGTCACTCGCAAGTGTGACTCAGGCCTAAGGCAGTCATCTTAGAGTCAATAGGACTGGAACCACAGGGTCAGAATTAGAAGCAGTGGGAAGAAAACACAGCAACTTGTAGAGTCACAATACATTGGGTAGAAGAAAATATATTATTTTTTAATTTTGCAGTAAAAGTATGAGTACGTGAGCAATGTCATCCGGAACACAAAGGCACTTTCCTACATGCCATGTACCTGCTGTGGAACGTCTGCAGGTAAGTAGAGCTGCAGCTTTTGTGGTTGGAAGTGTGGATTTCCTGCACTTTTCCCCCATTTACATTGTATATGTGTAGCATACATTAACTTGCTGCGGTTTTCATGGAATCTCATCCACAATGCTGCTATTATAATATGCAGTGGATTTCTGCCAGACAAATCAGCAGTGAGGGCCAGTGGGAACCTACCCAGCGATCTCTACAAATGACACACTAGAATTAGCTTCCCATACCATAATTACATAGCCATTTTAGATTTCTTTATTGCAGTCCCCCTAGGCAACATGAAACTGATGGTCTGATTAGAATTACATTACTTCTGGATGTTCGTGTATTACAAATCTCCTACAAAGCCATGAATCAGAACAGGTGGGATTACTGGGAGCCGGACATGGCGCCCTGCAACGGAGTGATGGGGCTCCCACAATGACTAACCAATTTACTGTTGTGGCTAGTATAAACCACAGCATGAAGAGATTACATTACATTTACAGGGAGGTACTTACTTTAACACTGGCACCCAATGTACTTCGTATGTAAGAGCATACTCAAAATTAATATTGGAGGGTTACTTACTGGAGGAGGCACGCTGCAGACTGGTAAGTGCTGTCCGCTGAAGACCACTGAACAGCCCGGAACCTGTTGTGCACTGCAAGCGGGGATGTGCTGTCCTGTACAAAGGGGGATCCCATGTGGTGCAACCGTTGTGACAGTGTATGAAACTGGCACTGTGCCCTGGTGAATCTGGAGGAAAAATAATGGGCATATCAAGCAATGAATAGGTTCTAAAAAAAGCACACACAAAATCCCTGCTGAAGTGTAAAGTGCTGTGGAATACATTGGTGCTAATAAATAAAATCAATAACAAATATATACGAAGAGATGTACATAAAGTGAAGAGGAGACGCTGCCTGTACAATTAGCGAACCCATTTCTCAGGTTTGCTGGTATATTCGGCGTCTTCATTCACTACACAGGCAGACACTAGTTTTGAATACAGTCACTTGTGCTCGTTTAGGTAGTACACCTAGAGATCATCCAAATAGAAGTTCTGCCGTATTTATCCCCAATCTGTGACTACTGAACAAAATGGGGAGCTGAGGATAAATGTTCATTAGTAAAGTCCCCAAGTGAGAAAATGCTGGCGAGTGTCATTTATCCATTCATCCCCTGGCGATTTTATGTTTTTCGTTTCTCCTCACCTTTTTCCAAGAGCCATAACTTTATTTTTCCGTCAATATTGCCATATGAGGGCTTGGTTTTTTGCGGTCCTGCTTTTAGCTAAAGGTCGCTTTACATGTGTCGATTTCTCGTGCGAGCGATAGCACCCACCCCCATCGTTTCTGCGACACGGGCAATTTCTTGCCCATGTCGCACAATGTTGTAACCCCCTGTTACTCGTACTTACCTTCCAAACGACCTCGCTGTGGGCGGCGAACATCCACTTCCTGAAGGGGGAGGGACGTTCGGCGTCACAGCGCCGTCACACAGCGGCCGTCCAATAGAAGCGGAGATGAGCGGGACGTAAACATCCCGCCCACATCCATCCTTCAGCATTGCCGGCGGGACGCAGGTAAGCTGCAGTTCATCGTTCCCGGGGTGTCATACACTGCGATGTGTGCTGCCTCAGGAACAATGAACAACAGGACGTTCGATTTTTTGAAAATGAGCGACGTGTCAACAATGAGTATTTCTGCTCGTTCATAGCGGTCACACACTACGATATCACTAACGATGCCGGACGTGACCCAGACGACATCTCGTTAGATATATCGTAGCGTGTAAAGCCCGGTTGAGACAGAATAGCAGTTGGAGAGATCTGGCGACCACATGGGCAATGCCATGAAAAGGTCTTCAAGAGGTCACACTGGTCCTACTCCTGGGATAATGGTATGGGGTGGCATAATTAAAGTTAGTGTACCTGGAATTAAGACTGCGAAGATCCAACTAACAGCTCAGCATTATGCTGATTTGTTTGTGGAACAAGTGATACAGCCAATTCTCCAACGTGTCCTAAGAGTCTTTTTCACCATGACAACACTATTGAAGCATGTTGCTTATGCAACTGTGAGAAACCAAAGTGGTCCAGACATGCTACCATGAGCTACTGAGTTTCCGGACTTGTCTTCCATCGAGCACATCTGGGACGTCACTGGTCAACAATTGCTTCACGGGTGTGGAATCCTGATGATTTTGTGTGTGCCCGTAATAGATCATTCCTCAGACAACTATTAGTAACCCCATTCATAGCATGCCAAGGTGTACAAGTGAGGGTATTTTGGAAGGAATATACGAGTACATATTTAAGAAACACACACAGTTTTGGGAATACACATTTTCATGCTTCATTGCGATTTCAAGGCAAAATGGTAGCAACTACTGGAAAGATAGAATCTGGAATAAATATCATACCTGTTCATGAATGTCAACCATAACAGCATTTTGCTGTTGTGGATGTGCAGCTGGGTGGAGCATACGTGGAGATACATTCGGTGGGTGGAAAGCCCTAGGTTCTTCTACTGCCGGCTGCTGACCATAGGAAAGATGATAATTTTCATCTTGGTTAATGGAATTCTGACGAGAAAGCCTATCCCTTCTTCCTCTTTGTCGTCTGACCGGAGGGCTAATCAAAACACAAATAGTGTAATGTTATAGTAACACCGTCATAAAGCAATCAACCACAAAGTAACAAGTGACCTTACTCAAGTAATGTTTCGCCAGTCAACATTTCCCAGTATTTCTGTCACTCTGTTCTCCCATTTGGTAACCGATAGTAATGTGGACACTCCAATTTACATGGTACAGTTAACTCCCAGCTATTCGAAGGCCGTAGATGTCAGGGAAAGAAGACTTCGGCACGTTGGATTTCAATATGTCGATTATATAACCATCTATTTCCTGGAGAGTAACTGCTGCATGTGTATTTCCTAAAATGTTGGACAGGTGCTAGCTTGCACATAATAAAGTAAGTAGTACACAATAGCTCATCTTGTTGGTTTGTGCAGGAAAACAAGATTAATGTTGTATTTGATCATTCAAAGTGAAAGATCATGTTTCACCCTCCTGTGCTGCATAAACCCATTATAATTTACAAGGATTAAAGATAGCCATACACTAGGGAGTTTTGGTGGTCAAAAAGGCAGAGTTAGACCCTTTTTGATTCGTAAATTTCAAAGATGGGTCAGCACAATAAAAGACTGGGGCTCATTCAGTTCAGATATTGATATATAAGACATATATTCTACATGACAGACGTGTATCCCATCAAAAGAACATTAGTTATTGCAACAGCTTTTGGCAAATATTGATCAGCAGTTTGGTGCTCAACAAACGATTTTCAGAAATGGCTGTCTGAAATACACAGCACAGGCCTGCACAAAATACAGCCCGCTAAAAGATTATTCCATCCCACAGTGGAACGGTTTTCATCTTCCTATGATATATATTTGCGTCTTTCAGATGCCATTACATTTGAGAACATTTGCACCATGACCGGGGGCAGAGCAGCGAGTATCATCAGCAGCCCCTGACGTCCAAGCGGCTCGATTATGTCATAGCTCTGCTGACCACCTCACAATGCTACAGTTGGGAACGGTAACCACTCCAAGGAGGAGCTGAAGATTAAATATACAGACTATTATGGGAGAGGTGGAGGGTTAATTGTGAAGGGGAACAGTATACCGAGGGCAGGATGTGTGGGGACAGACATCATGGTGAGGGGAGTGTGTGTATACACACTATGAACAGAAGTGTGAAAGAGGGGACATTATAAAGATGGGCAGTGTGAAGGGGGGCAGGAACGGATATTGTGGATAGAGAGGCAGTGTGTGTGTTTGTGGGAATTATGTAAGGGAGCAATGTGTTAAAGGGGGGACATTATAGAGAGAGGCAGTATGTACCGTGTTTTTCCAAAAATAAGACACTGTTATATTTTTTTACCCCCCAAAAAAGCACTAGGGCTTATTTTTGGAGGAGGTCTTCTTGGAGAAACACAGTTGGGGGTAAGTTTACCCCCCAAAAAAGCAGACCCCCCCCTCCCCCCACTTCCCAGGAGACTCATACTCACCAGACCAGGACGTCTGCATGGTTCCCAGGTCCTCCTGTGATCTCCGGTCGGTGCTGCACGCCGTTCTCCCCTGCTGCTAGCTGACGCACACAGAAGATCGCAGGCACACACAGCAGATCACTCACACACACACACAGCCGATCGCAGGCACACACAGCCGATCGCAGGCACACACACACACAGCAGATCGCAGATATACACAGCCGATTGCAGACACACACACACATCACATCACATCCAGCACTTACGGCAGCAGGGAATGAAGCAAGTCACGTGTCCGGCCGCAGGTCCTGTTCATCGCGCTGCACTGGACTGCCTCTCAGGATTCTCCCGGCGAGAAGAGATCGGTGTCGCTGGATGAGGTGAGTGTGTATGCGATCCGATGTGTGTGCGATCCGATGTTTGTGTGTGAGATCTGGTGTGTGTGTGTGTGTGTGTGTGTGTGTGCGCTGATGTTTGCGGGTGTGTGATCACTGCAGGTCCTGCCGCTCAGCATTGGTTTTCTGCACTATAATCTGAAGTGAATATCAGTGTTTTTCTGGGTTACACACATATGTAATGTGAAGCAGTGATTGGAAGGTTGTTTATTGGCAAACATCCCCCCTCTTCTATTTTTTCATAAAAATGTTTTTATATAAAAAATGTCTTTTTTAATATTGTCAGCAATAAAATAATTTTATTTATTGCTATCTACTCTAGTCACTTTATTGGTATTTTCAGCATCGGGTGAGTATAATTGCCGGGTGCCGCTGTCTATAATGAAGTGTCCTGCACTATCTGTAACTTTTTTAGCTGCATGGACACTTCATTATTGATCTGCGACTAGGGCTTATTTTCGGGGGAGGGCTTATATTTAAGCCTTTCTCCGAAAATGCTGAAAATCCCCGCTAGGGCTTATTTTTGGGGGAGGTCTTATTTTTGGAAAAACACGGTATGTATGTATGTGGAGTATTGTATGTGTGTATTAGGAGGGGGATTTTTTGCTCAGGAAGCACAGGTGAGGCAATAACTTATTCAGGGGAGATATTTTAATTCATACTTTTATTTGTAAGAGCACTCAGAGAGAGCTGCAGATGATCTGAGAACCTCCTCATGGCGTCTGTACTATGACAAAAGGGATGGGAATTAGAGGAATAAAGCTGGGATCAACTGAATACAAGTAGAGAGGTGCTTAAGGGAAATAGGGAATTCAAATATTATAGGAAATCCCAAGCACACAAATGGAGATGACACAAAGATAATGCAAAAGTGATTTATTTAGACTAGCTGCAGAAAGAATCGCCACTTACAAGACAGAACAAAACCAACGTTTCGGCCGGCGTAGGCCTTTATCAAGGATTTGTGTGTCTTGAAAACATGCATAGGACGGTAAAGAAAACGTCCGGGGACTGCGATGGACGTGCGGCGTCTTAATATCAGCAGAAAGTTGGGATAGCCAGGGAGGCGTAGATAAGAGATAAAATAGAGGAAAAAATGCCTTAAGGCAGCCAGGAGTGGGGACAGGGTCCCAGAGGACAAGGGTGTCAGCAGGGCAGTGTGGCAGGCGGTATGTACTATGACAAAAGGGATGGGAATAACTTCAAATCACAGAAGATGTCAAGGTACATGGATGCAAGTGGCTGCTTGTGATACTACCTTCGTCTCATTAGTACTGTAGTTCATGTATGGTAAGCAGTCTAATGGTTGTTAACTCCCAGTATCTCATAATTCTTAAGGACATACACAGCAGTTTCAATTGATACAAGTATATATGGGGCTGACCTGATATTGCAATTGATACGAAGCTTGGTACAGAATTCCTGTACTGACGGTGGTCCTGGGTGATGTATTATTGAACTGACAGTGGTTCTGCTGAAGCATTCATTAACTGATAGTAGTTCTATTGTTGCATGAATATACTGACGGTGGTTCGGATCGCGAACACTTGTAGCAATAAACCATGCTTCATGGCCATGTAAAAACTGAAAAATCCTCAAAATTAACCAAATCCTCCTCAATCTTAAAATTGAATATTTGGTCAGTTTCTGCCCTAAAAACTCAGTTAGGGTGTGTTCACACTGATTTTGTTGGTGCAGAAACACTCCAAATCCTTTTACACTACTCAAACCTTGGTTCTAGTGATGTACTTATGTACTGAAAACATATTGTGAAGGACCAGAGAGGGAATAAGGCCACCTTTTGATTAAGACTGGCATTTCGCACACCAGTCTTGAGGTGCCTGCAGTTAGAAAATGAACCACATTTATTAAATAGGCGCACACCATTTAAAAGGGAACCCGTCACCAGATTTTTAATGTATAAACCAAAAGTACCACCTTCAGCAGTGCCTGTGCTGCATTCCGCAAGAGGTACAAATTATACCCCCCCCCCAGCACACACACAGTGTGGGAGATTTTCAAAAGGTATTTAAATCTGGACAGTCCGATGGCCGTGCTTGCGTCTGTCCCTCCTTTCCGCGCTGATAGCCATCCCCTTGTTATGATTGCCAAGGATCACTACTCCTGCATCATCCACATAGCCGTTTTAACTCTTGTGCCTGCGCAAAGACATCGCCAGCTTGCCCAGACACACTTTGCCCTACTGCAAGCAGAGCCTAATAGGGCGGCATGGTGCCTCAGTGCTGAGCCCTGCAGTCTGAGCCCTTGGGTCTTAGGTTCAAAGCCCACCAAGGACAACATTTGCAAGGAGTTTGTATGGGTGTTTGCGCAGGTGTCCTCCCACACTACAAAGACAAGACATAGTGATAGGGAATTTAGATTGTGAGCCCCATGGGGACAGTGAGGCTAATGTATGTAAAGGGTGTGGAATTAATGGCGCTACATAAGGTAATAAAATGTAATAATAATAATTAATAATAAATAATAATAATAATAATAATAATAATAATAAAGTGTGCTTGCATGAAACGGCGAGGTCTCTGTACAGGCAAAAGATTTTGCCAGGGTATGTGGATAAATATCGCACTTGCGCAGGAACCTTGATGTTTCGCACACGCACACCAATGCATTAGGCTCTGCCCACAGTAATACAGAGAAAAGTGCGTCTGCACAAGAAGGCTGACATAGGAGTCATCCAAATCAATCATAACAAGAGGTCGGCTAACAGCGTGGAGAGGATGGTCAGACAGCAAGCACGGGACTGGACCATCTGAAATTACATACAGAGCAGAAGATTTTAAAAGGTATTTGGGTGGTGTACAGTGGGAGTGAGGGAATAATATGCACCTTTATACAATGCAGCATAGGTGCTGCTGAAGGTGGTAGGTTGGTTTATACATAAAGAATCTGGAGACTGATTCCCTTTAATAAATTGGTGTATGTGAGGTGCGCCTTGAAAGAAATGTTAAGAAACGCCACCAATATTGATTAATTGGACAGCTGTTCTCCAGCTCCACTCATTTTGGCTAAGGCTGGTTTCACACTACGTTTATTTAACATCCGTCCATAACGTTTTTTTAGCGGAAAAACGGATCCAGTGCAAATGCGTTTTCACTTCAATGCATTTGCAATGGACTCGCGTTAACATGCGTTCACCTGCGTTTGCGTGCGTTATAGTGAGGATCCAGCGAGTTGCAGTTTTTTAACATCTTTCAAAAACGCTAATTGTAGCGTTTTTGAGCTGCGTCCAAATACTGCAAATTGCTGGATCCTGACTAAACAGCATGCAAACGCATGTGAACGCTGGCAGGCTGATAGGCAGGATCCTGCTTGCTCTACTGAGCATGCCCAGAACCAGTCTCGCGTGATCTGTCTCTCCTCCTCCCTCCCTCACCCTCTCTATCTCTGTCTTTCCCACTTCCTCTCCTTCCTCTCTCTCCCACCTACCTGAGAGCTGCGGACACTCGTAACCAAGGTAAATATCGAGTAACCACTTCTCTTAGTTACCCGATGTTTACGTTGGTTACGTGTGCAGACAGCCCTGCTCCTAGCAGCTGCAGACACTCGTAACCAAGATAAATATCGGGTATCCAAGCCCGATGTTTACCTTGGTTACGAGCGTCTGCAGCTGTCAGATGCCGGCTCCCAGTCTGGCACGTTTAGTTCCCCTCACTCCCGATCACATGACTCCAATGCCCGCCCCTAAACATCCAGTGACAGGATCCTGCAAAATAACAGATGCGTTTGCATGCGTTTTTTGCTGTAAAAGCAGGATCCGCTTTTGCAGCAAAAAAACTTTCCTGACGCATGTTAAATAAACGTAGTGTGAAACCAGCCTAAGAAGCCCAAAACTGTTGAGTGAACACCAAAAGTTGCTGGATTTTTGCATGACATATACTTAAAACACTTCTGTGACCATGTGTTCTTCGAAACACTAGTCCAATGCAGTTCTATGGTGGCTTCGCTCTACCCTAGACCCTTTGAATTAGGCTGGAGCCACACGTGCGAGTGCCTCGCGTGTAACTCGCTCGAGTCTCTCATTGAATCACCCAGCATGGCCGCTCACTCTGCACACAGGAGCGTCTGAGCTGCATAGAGATACATGCAACCGACCCGCTCCGGTCAGGAGAGTGTGCGTCTAAGCCGGGTTATACCATGAGAGACTCGCGCGAGTTACACGCGAGGCACTCGCAAGTGTGACTCTGGCCTTACACGTCTTCCTATGCATATAGAAAGAGTCAAGGTGAATGGAGTGGATAAAAGCCAATGGGGACCCGCTTTACACTAGTCAGCCAAGATAAGCCACTGGTTGGCTTTTCATAGTATGTAAAAACAAAACAAAAAACAGCAGCTATAGCACAGTGTCTGATTCATGCTGCCTGTGCTTTGGCAGCACTAATCACGACAGATTATTTTAACTCCTTCAGGCCACGGGCATTTTGCGTGTTTCCAGGGTGTTTTTTCCCTCTCTTCCGAGAGCCATAACTTTTTTATTTTTGGGTCAATCTTGCTATACGAGGGCTTGTTTTTTGCGGGACGAGTTGTACTTTTAAATGGAACCATAAGTTTTACCATATACTGTACTGAATAACAGCAAAAAATTCCAAGTGCGGAAAAATTGCAAAAAGAAGGGAATTTTGTTTACTTACCGTAAATTCCTTTTCTTCTAGCTCCAATTGGGAGACCCAGACAATTGGGGTGTATAGCTTCTGCCTCCGGAGGCCACACAAAGTATTACACTTAAAAGTGTAAAGCCCCTCCCCTTCTGCCTATACACCCCCCGTGCCTCACGGGCTCCTCAGTTTTGGTGCAAAAGCAAGAAGGAGGAAAAGTTATAAATTGGTTTAAAGTAAATTCAATCCGAAGAAATTTCGGAGAACTGAAACCATTGAACATGAACAACATGTGTACACAAAGAACAACAGCCCGAAGGGAACAGGGGCGGGTGCTGGGTCTCCCAATTGGAGCTAGAAGAAAAGGAATTTACGGTAAGTAAACAAAATTCCCTTCTTCTTTGTCGCTCCATTGGGAGACCCAGACAATTGGGACGTCCAAAAGCAGTCCCTGGGTGGGTAAAGTAAAACCTCGAAATAGAGCCGTAAAACGGCCCCTTCCTACAGGTGGGCAACCGCCGCCTGAAGGACTTGCCTACCTAGGCTGGCATCTGCCGAAGCATAGGTATGCACCTGATAAAGTTTCGTGAAAGTGTGCAGGCTCGACCAGGTAGCTGCCTGACACACCTGCTGAGCCGTAGCCTGGTGCCGCAATGCCCAGGACGCACCCACGGCTCTGGTAGAATGGGCCCTTAGCCCTGAGGGAACCGGAAGCCCAGAAGATCGGTAGGCTTCGAGAATAGGTTCCTTGATCCACCGAGCCAGGGTTGATTTGGAAGCCTGTGACCCTTTACGCTGGCCAGCGACAAGGACAAAGAGTGCATCCGAGCGGCGCCGTACGAGAAATGTAGAGTCTGAGTGCTCTCACCAGATCTAACAAGTGCAAATCCCTTTCACATTGGTGAACTGGATGAGGACAAAAAGAGGGTAAGGAGATATCCTGATTGAGATGAAAGGGGGATACCACCTTAGGGAGAAATTCCGGAACCGGACGCAGAACCACCTTGTCCTGGTGAAACACCAGGAAAGGGGCTTTGCATGACAGCGCTGCTAGCTCAGACACTCTCCGAAGTGATGTGACTGCTACTAGGAAGGCCACTTTCTGCGAAAGGCGTGAGAGGAATATCCCTCATTGGCTCGAAAGGTGGTTTCTGAAGAGCCATCAGCACCCTGTTCAGATCCCAGGGTTCTAACGGCCGCTTGTAAGGAGGGACTATGTGACAAACCCCCTGCAGGAACGTGCGGACCTGTGGAAGTCTGGCTAGGCGCTTCTGAAAGAACACAGAGAGCGCTGAGACTTGTCCCTTAAGGGAGCCGAGCGACAAACCTTTTTCCAATCCGGATTGAAGGAAGGAAAGAAAAGTGGGCAAGGCAAATGGCCAGGGTGAAAAACCCTGATCAGAGCACCAAGATAAGAATATCCTCCACGTCCTGTGGTAGATCTTGGCGGACGTTGGTTTCCTAGCCTGTCTCATAGTGGCAATGACCTCTTGAGATAACCCTGAAGACGCTAGGATCCAGGACTCAATGGCCACACAGTCAGGTTGAGGGCCGCAGAATTCAGATGGAAAAACGGTCCTTGAGACAGCAAGTCTGGTCGGTCTGGTAGTGCCCACGGTTGGCCCACCGTGAGATGCCACAGATCCGGGTACCACGACCTCCTCGGCCAGTCTGGAGCGACGAGGATGGCGCGGCGGCAGTCGGACCTGATCTTGCGTAACACTCTGGGCAACAGTGCCAGAGGAGGAAACACATAAGGGAGTTGAAACTGCGACCAATCCTGAACTAAAGCGTCTGCCGCCAGAGCTCTGTGATCTTGAGACCGTGCCATGAATGTCGGGACCTTGTGGTTGTGCCGGGACGCCATTAGGTCGACGTCCGGCATCCCCCAGCGGCAACAGATCTCCTGAAACACGTCCGGGTGAAGGGACCATTCCCCTGCGTCCATGCCCTGGCGACTGAGAAAGTCTGCTTCCCAGTTTTCTACGCCCGGGATGTGAACTGCGGATATGGTGGAGGCTGTGGCTTCCACCCATAGCAGAATCCGCCGGACTTCCTGGAAGTCTTGCCGACTGCGTGTTCCGCCTTGGTGGTTGATGTAAGCCACCGCTGTGGAGTTGTCCGACTGAATTCGGATCTGCTTGCCTTCCAGCCACGGCTGGAACGCCTTTAGGGCAAGATACACTGCCCTTATCTCCAGAACATTGATCTGAAGGGAGGACTCTGGCTGAGTCCAAGTACCCTGAGCCCTGTGGTGGAGGAACACCGCTCCCCACCCTGACAGACTCGCGTCCGTCGTGACCACAGCCCAGGATGGGGGCAGGAAGGATTTCCCCTTCGACAGAGAAGTGGGAAGAAGCCACCACTGAAGGGAAGCCTTGGCTGCCCGAGACAGGGAGACGTTCCTGTCGAGGGACGTCGACTTCCTGTCCCATTTGCGGAGAATGTCCCATTGAAGTGGACGCAGATGAAACTGCGCAAAAGGAACTGCCTCCATTGCTGCTACCATCTTCCCTAGGAAGTGCATGAGGCGCCGCAAGGGGTGTGACTGGCCTTGAAGGAGAGATTGCACCCCTGTCTGCAGTGAACGCTGTTTGTCCAGCGGAAGTTTCACTATCGCTGAGAGAGTATGAAACTCCATGCCAAGATATGTCAGTGATTGAGCCGGTGTCAGATTTGACTTTGGAAAATTGATGATCCATCCGAAACTCTGGAGAGTCTCTAGAGCAATGCTCAGGCTGTGTTGGCATGCCACTTGAGAGGGTGCCTTGACAAGCAGATCGTCTAAGTAAGGGATCACCGAGTGTCCCTGAGAGTGCAGAACTGCTACTACTGTTGCCATGACCTTGGTGAAGACCCGTGGGGCTGTCGCCAAGCCGAAAGGCAGTGCCACGAACTGAAGGTGTTCGTCCCCTATGGCGAAACGTAGGAAGCGCTGATGCTCTGGAGCAATCGGTACGTGGAGATAAGCATCTTTGATGTCGATTGATGCTAGAAAATCTCCTTGGGACATTGAGGCGATGACGGAGCGGAGCGATTCTATCCGGAACCGCCTGGTTTTTACATGTTTGTTGAGCAGTTTTAGGTCCAGAACAGGACGGAAGGATCCGTCCTTTTTTCGGCACCACGAACAAGTTGGAGTAAAAACCTTGACCCTGTTGCTGAAAAGGAACAGGGATCACCACTCCTTCTGCCTTCAGAGTGCACACCGCCTGAAGAAGAGCATCGGCTCGCTCGGGGGGCGGCGATGTTCTGAAGAACCGAGTCGGAGGACGAGAGTTGAACTCTATCCTGTAACCGTGAGACAGAATGTCTCTCACCCAACGGTCTTTTACCTGTGGCAGCCAGGCGTCGCAAAAGCGGGAAAGCCTGCCACCGACCGAGGATGCGGTTTGGGGAGGCCGAAAGTCATGAGGAGGCCGCTTTGGGAGCGGTTCCCCCGGCGGTCTTTTTAGGACGTGACTTAGACCGCCATGAATCGGAGTTCCTCTGATCCTTCTGAGGCCTTTTGGACGAGGAGAATTGAGACCTGCCCGCGGACCGAAAGGACCGAAACCTCGATTGTACCTTCCGTGGTTGAGGTCTGTTTGGTTTGGACTGGGGTAAGGACGAGTCCTTTCCCTTGGATTGTTTAATGATTTCGTCCAATCGCTCACCAAACAGACGGTCGCCAGAAAATGGCAAACCGGTTAAGAACTTTTTGGAAGCAGAGTCTGCCTTCCATTCACGTAGCCACATGGCCCTGCGGACTGCCACCGAATTGGCGGATGCTACCGCCGTACGACTCGCAGAGTCCAGGACAGCATTAATGGCGTAGGACGCAAACGCCGACGCCTGAGAGGTTAAGGACACCACTTGCGGAGCAGACGTACGTGTGACTGCATTAATCTGCGCATGACAAGCTGAGATAGCTTGGAGTGCCCATACGGCTGCGAATGCTGGAGCAAAAGACGCGCCGATAGCTTCATAGATGGATTTCAACCAGAGCTCCATCTGTCTGTCAGTGGCATCTTTGAGTGAAGCCCCATCTTCCACTGCAACTATGGATCTAGCCGCCAGTCTGGAGACTGGAGGATCCACCTTGGGACACTGAGCCCAGCCCTTGACAACGTCAGGGGGGAAGGGATAACGTGTATCCTTAAGGCGCTTGGAAAAACGCTTATCTGGACAAGCTCGGTGTTTCTGGACTGCCTCTCTGAAGTCAGAGTGATCCAGAAACGTACTCAATGTACGCTTGGGAAACCTGAAACGGAATTTCTCCTGCTGAGAAGCTGACTCCTCAATTGGAGGAGCTGGTGGAGAAATATCCAACACCTGATTGATGGTCGCTATAAGGTCATTCACTATGGCGTCACCTTCAGGTGTATCTAGGTTGAGAGCGGCATCAGGATCAGAATCCTGATCTGCTACCTCCGCTTCATCATCCAGAGAGTCCTCCTGCTGAGACTCCGAACAGTGTGATGAGGTCGAGGGAATTTCCCAGCGAGCCCGTTTAGGCGGCCTGGGACTGCGGTCCGTGTCAGAGACCTCACCCTGGGACCTATGGGTCACCCCAGGAGCACTTTGCTGCTCCAACTGAGGGGGGCCTGGGGTCAATGATTGAACAGTGCCCGTGGCCTGAGTCACCGGTCTGGACTGTAAGGCTTCTAGTATCTTAGCAGACCATTTATCCATACTCTCAGACAGTTTGTCAGCAAATACTGCAAACTCCGTCCCTGTCACCTGGACAGTGGTAGCAGGTGGTTCCACCTGGGCCACCAGTAGCAGAGGCTCCGGCTGAGTAAGTGCCACAGGGGCCGAGCATTGCACACAATGAGGATCGGTGGAACCTGCCGGTAGTATAGCCGCACATGAGGTACAGGTTGCAAAGTAAGCCTGTGCTTTGGCACCCTTGCTTTTTGCGGACGACATGCTGTTGTCTCCTCTGAGTACAATCCAGGAGGGTATATAGCCAAAAATCAACAGTGCGACCGTACAGTGTAAATCTATAGCATATAAGTATATATATATATATATATATATATATATATATATATATATATATATATATATATATATATATATATATATATATATATATATATATATATATATATATATATATATATATATATATATATATATATATATACACTTCGGCACTCAGTGGGGCCAGCACCCAGGTGCTGCTTACCGACCGCTCAAAGCGGTTGTGTGATCACCAGATTCCCTTGCCTGGGCCTCCCAGAGCCGTGTTGTCTCTCCTCTCCAGCGTTAGAAGTGCTGACAGGAATGGCTGCCGGCGTTCTGTGGGGAGGAGGGGGCCGTGGGCGTGCCCCAGAAAGTGCGGGAATCTGATGCCCCACTGAGCTGAGTGAGGGGGGAGGAGGATACAGAGTATGCTCCAGCCCTCAGCGCTGACGTCCTGTGCAGCGTCCCACCCTTCCCCTGACTGGCAGGCCTGGGGGCGGGAATATGCGATACTAGGCCGCAAAAGCCGGGGACTAAAGTTATAAGCGCGGCCGGCAAATAAGCGCGGCCGGCGCGGTAGTCCCCGGCGCACTAACACACCCAGCAGTGCTGCAGTGTGTATGGCACAAGCGCTCCATGCGCGGTCCCCCAGGGGGACACAGAGTACCTCACAGTAGCAGGGCCTTGTCCCTGACGATACCCGGCTCCTGTCCAGCAGATTCCCCAGGGGCTGCGGAGGGAGCACGGTCTCAGTGCCTGGAGACCGATTAGGATCCCACTTCACCCAGAGCCCATTAAGGGATGGGGAAGGAAAACAGCATGTGGCTCCTGCCTGTGTACCCGCAATGGGTACCTCAACCTTAACAGCACCGCCGACCAGAGTGGGGTGAGAAGGGAGCATGCTGGGGGCCCTGTTATGGGCCCTCTTTTCTTCCATCCGACCTAGTCAGCAGCTGCTGCTGACCAAGATGTGGAGCTATGCGTGGATGTCAGCCTCCTTCGCACAAAGCATGAAAACTGAGGAGCCCGTGAGGCACGGGGGGTGTATAGGCAGAAGGGGAGGGGCTTTACACTTTTAAGTGTAATACTTTGTGTGGCCTCCGGAGGCAGAAGCTATACACCCCAATTGTCTGGGTCTCCCAATGGAGCGACAAAGAAAAGTGTGATCGCACAATAGTTTTTTGGGATATTTTATTCACCGTGTTCACTATATGGTAAAATTGATGTGTTATTGTGATGCCTCAGGTCGGTGCAAGTTTGTAGACACCAAACATGTATAGGTTTACAGTAGAACCTCACTTAACGAGTAACACAGCGAGTATTTCGCCTAACGAGCACGGCTTTCTGTAAATTTGTAACTGTTTACGAGAAAGCAAAATACTCACCGCACACACTTCCTGTCCCGTACATCCACCACGCTCTGACCCGCTCTTGCAGTCCACACAAGCACACACACAAAAGCACACACACAAAAGCACACACATTATGCTCACCTTACCTTCCGTTCCCTCGCCGGCTTCCTGGAACTTGCATGTATCGGGTAACCAAGGCGACCGATGCCAGACTTTCAGCTCCCAGCGCGCTGACGTCAAAGGCAGGAGCCGCTTGCCTCTGATTGGCCAGCGCGCTGCCTTTGAGTAGCGGCTGACAGCAGAAGGTCCTCCCTCCACAGGATGTGTATCCGGTAACCATCGCGAGGAACTTCCCGTCAGGCGGTACTCAAAGGCAGCACGCTGGCCAATCAGAGGCAAGCGGCTCCTGCCTTTGACGTCAGCGCGCCGAGTGCGGAAGGTCCGGAATCGGTCACCTTGGTTACCGGATACCAGTCTTGTACTAGTGAACTGTAAGTTCCAGGAGACCGGCGAGGGAACGGAACGTAAGGTGAGCATAATCTGTGTTTGTGCGTGTATTTCTGTGTGTTTGTGCATGTGTGGAATGATAGAATAGGGGACCAGGATGGGACATTTAACAAGTTGTGGAACGAATTGTCTACATTGCAATGATTTCCTACGGGAAATCTTGCTTTGCTGAACGAGAAACTTGGTTAACAAGCACAGTCCCAGACGGATTGTTCTAGTTAACCAAGGTTCCACTGTACTTGTATCTAAGGAGTTAAAAAAAAAAAAATTCAGAAGCTT
Organism: Anomaloglossus baeobatrachus; assembly: GCF_048569485.1. NCBI lineage: Eukaryota > Metazoa > Chordata > Amphibia > Anura > Aromobatidae > Anomaloglossus > Anomaloglossus baeobatrachus. Next base: position 499,052,736 of record NC_134353.1, read on the forward strand.
GTCCAATAAAAGTGGCATACGTTTTGCGCCATTTTCCAAAATCCGTAGTGTTCTCATTTCTTGGGGATCTATGGCTCAGTGATTACTTATATTTTTGCGTCTCGAGCTGACTTTTCTAATGGTACCATTTTTGCGCAGATGCTACGTTTTGATCGCCTGTTATTGCGTTTTGCGCAAAACTTGCAACAACCAAAAAACGTAATTTTGGCGTTTGGATTTTTTTTGCCGCTACGCCGTTTACCAATCAGATTAATTGATTTTATATTTTGATAGATCGGGCATTTCTGAACGCGGCGATACCAGATGTGTATATTTTTTATTTTTTTAACCCTTTAATTTTCAATGTCGTGAAAGGGGGGTGATTTGAACTTTTATTTTTTAAAACTTTTTTTTTAACTTTTTTTTATTTTACTAGTCCCCCTAGGGGGCTATAGCAATCAGCAATCTGATCACTTTGCCATATCTCCAGGTCACAGCTAAGATCTGCAGATACGCTTCTTTATTTTCAATGTCGGCTGTGTTCCGGCATTGAGAGTAAATGACTCATGTTAGCTACAGGTGTCATCACATAACCCTGTGCTACCATGGCAACCACCGGAAGTCACATGATCATGTCACGTGACTTCCGATGGGGGCGGGGTAAGTCAGAATAATGGCGGTGCGCATATACATCTCGCTGCCAGATTTTGGCAGCGAGATGTGAAGGGTTAATAGTCGCGGGTGGAAGCGATTCCACGCGCGACTAGCAGGCACACATGTCAGCTGTTGAAAACAGCTGATATGTGCGCGGATCGCCGCTGCCTACCCACGGCAGGGGGCGGGGATTAACCGCACACGACCCATGACGTACCCAGTACGTCATGGGTTGTTAACGGGGTTAAAAAGGTGTAAGACTAGTCCATTTTCAACATTACTTAAAAAAAAAAAAAAAAAGAATCTGATTGAGTGCTGAGTAACAGAGGAAATCGAAGACCGTATGTAGAGTGTGCAAAAATGTCATGAAAGTTGCTTTCCTTTTCCCATTAAATCATTATATATGTGTAGGTAATCTAATGTGTGTTAACCCCTTAACGACCGCAGGCAGTAATATTACGTCCTAAGCAGTCATGGTCTAATACAGCAGCTGGCAGGGATCCGCACAGATTAGCTGATTTGTACAGCTAATGTGTGCCTCGCAGGCACGAGTGGATCCGTGTTCCGCCAGTGCCTGTTAACCCCTTAAATGGCGCTGTCAAAATATGACAAAGCCATATAAATCCCCGGCGCGGTAAATCTATACTCACCGGGCTCCATCGGCGTTGCAGTGACGTGATCACGGTGAGCCGATGGTTGTCACGGTAGCACAAGGTCATGTGAAGACTCCTGTAGCTAGCATGACTCGCTTTTTCTTTCACCAGGCCACTTGCTGTCAGTGATAGGGGTGAGTTTTTCTGGTGATCTCAGCTATGTAGCTGTGATCAACAGAAAAGAATGAGCGATCAAACTGCTGATCCTTATAGTGGGGACTAATAAAAAAAAAAAAAAAAAATAATTAAAAAAAAAGTAAAATGTTTTAAAAAATTAAAAATAAAAAAACCTAAAAGTTCAAATCACACCAGTTTTACCCCATTGAAAATAAAAGGGTTAAACAAAATATACACATATTTGGTATTGCAGTGTTAAGAAATGTCCGATGTATCAAAATCTAAAATCAAGTAATCTGATCGGTAAACGGCACAGCAGCAAAAAAATTCCAAAAGCCAAAATTAAGTTTTTTGGTCGCCACAATTTTTGTGCAAAATGCAATAACAGGCGATCAAAACGTAGCATCTCTGCAAAAATGGTACCGTTAAAAACCTCAGCTCGAAACGCAAAATATAAGCAGTCACTGAGCCATAGATCCTGACAAATGAGAAACGCTATGGGTCGTGGAACATGGTGCAAAACGTGCACCACTTTTTTGGACAAAACTTCAGATTTTTTTTTAACCCCTTAGATAAAACTAAACCTATACATGTTTGGTGTCTACGAACTCGTACCGACCTGAGGCATCCCAGGGACACATCAGTTTTACCATATAGTGAACACAGTGAATAAAATATCTTAAACACAATCATGCAATCGCATTATTTTTGCAATTTTTTCTGCAGTTTGAATTTTTTTTGCTGTTTTCCGGTACACTATATGGTAAAACTTATAGTTTAAGTTAAAAGTACAACTCATCCCGCAAAAAACAAGCCCTCATACGGCAAGATTGATGGAAACATTGTTTGTTCCCCTACTTGGAAGAAGGGGGGAGAAAAAAAGAAAAAAAAAAGAAAAAGAACGACAACGAAAAACGGAAAATCGGCCGGGGGTAAAGAGGTTAAGATACTCACCAATGAACACCTTCTCTGCAATCTAGTGCCATTCCACTAGTCTCAGACAACCCAGATCACTTTATGTTGGAGCTGGAAGTCTCTTTCAGTGTAAGCTATGGAGCCTTGTGTTGGCGCTACATAGACTTACATTGTGAAAGCCACCTCCGAATCACGCAGATCTGGAGAGAGTCTGCAGAGCATTGACGTCACTGAGAAGAGGGGCAAAATGGCACAAGATACCAGAGAAGGTGGCAGTAGGGGAGTATATTAATACACATACACAGATTTAATGGAGAGAAAAAAAAAATATTTCATAGGAGCACTCCTTTAATATCAAGTGCCACAGTGAAGAATGTATGAACAGAATATAAAACTTATATTTATATTGTAAACAGTTTACATACACAGCACAGTATCAAATAGCTACTAAACAAGGCAGCCATACAACGTTAATTTTTACCATTGAGGTACTCTGGAGAACCGTGTAGTTTAATATCAGCAAATTTTACCTATGTCTACATAAAACACATCATGTCACCACTGCTTTTCAATCTTCATTATTAGAGACTGCAATTCCAAATACCTTCTTCTGTTTCTCGCAGGAGTGTTGCATCTTTCCCCTGAGAAATGGTGCTGATTGGGTCGGGCCGAAGGAGGCCGCCTATTTGATGACATCTCCCATGGTCGCATTGGCGGTGATGGTGCAGGCGATGGTGCTGTGTAATCAAAGACTGAATTTGACAGTCTTTGTCTTTTTGGACTGCGACTGTCTTCGTTCTGAAAGACATGGAAATTCGCACAAATGAAGAAGGACGCAACACAAATACCTTTTGTTAATTGTGCTCTAGTCATGCAAAACTGCCATTACAGATACAACAAATATAAAAAAGGGGAATCGTATTACTAGGGACCACACAGAATGTGGGAAGCACTTGCTTTCTAAAGGCCCTGTCACACACAACGAGATCGCTAACGAGATGCCGTTTTCGTGACGCAGCAGCGATCTCGTTATGTGTAACACCAGTGATCAGGCCCCTGCTGTGAGATCGCCGGTCGTTGCTGAATGGTCGGGACCATTTTCTTCAAAGGTGATGTCCTGCTGGGCAGGACACATCGCTGTGTTTGACGCCTACCAACGACCTCCTAACAGTCCCAACGCTCGCGGAGATCGTTATACAGGTCGCTGATAGTTACTGCGTCGTTGGTAAGGTCTGACTGTGACATCTCACCAGCGATCCTTATCAGGTCACATCGTTTTCGGGATCGCTGGTAAGTCGTTAAATGTGACGGGGGCTTAATACTGCCAACTATGGTGTAATCTCAGAATAAGGAACTGAATAATGCCCAAGTGTTAGAGATAAGGAAGCAAGAATGACAGGGTGCAATGTTCCCTGCAGCCATTAGCAAGCATCAGAATAGGATAATATTTAGAAATATGCACGTACACACAGCAGAAGATGTAATGTGCTGCTTATAGTGTGGATGTATCTGGCAGGCTCCAGCTTAAACAATGTGACCCTTCCATGCTGTCACATCTGAGAGCAATAGTGTAAATAGGGGCTCCTCCAATGTACACAGCTTAGGCTCTGCTTACATCACATCCAGGGGCTAATGTAACCCTATGGAGATGTTTATCATGTGCACGAGCTTTCCTAGTGTACACAGTACACCTACATCACAAACCTCATGTGACCATTGCTATACACTGGGTTTTTCACCTCCATGCCCATTAAAGTTACAAGTCCATGTGTGGTAGGGATGGAAGAAATAAGACAAAGGTCACATAAGACATTCTACCACAGGCAATCATTAACAGATCATGGAATATCTCCCAATATGTAGAGAATTGCTATAATTAAAGGGAATCTGTCACCAGGTTTTTGCTACCTCATCTGACAGCAGTTATAATGTAGAGACAGAGACCCTGATTCCAGCGATGGATAACTTAACCCAAAGAAGCACAACAAGGTGCGAAACGGCCGTCGTCACTGGGGGGGGTCTGCACCCGGCTCTCTTCTCCCCGCTATTTTACCTGCCCTTTATATGGAATTAAAGCACTTTTTGGATCTTGGATGGTGTATGTCGTGGTTTCCTACTTCATGGACATAACTTACTAACCGCTTTCTCTAAATTTGCTAAAAAAAAAAAAAATAATCTGCTACAGATCTACCTCTGAATGTTTATCTCTATATAGCCCCGCCCACACCACTGATTGACAGCTTTGTGCACACTGTACATAGGCAGAAAGCTGCCAATCAGTGGTGCAGGAAGAGTTCTACACAGCATGTAAATATGGAAGTCTACATGCTTGCAGACTTACTAGCCTTATAGTGATAATCTCCTGCTGTTAAAACCGTGATTTTACCATAACTACAGTAAGCAGCCCAGTAAGTGAAGCATTGCTGGAATTAGTGTCAGTTTCTACATTATGCTGCTCTTACATTCTCGGTAAAGTAGCCCTTTCCACCAAAATTTGTGTATATGTGAATGTACTCCAGGGAAGCAACCAGCAGGATTTATCATATAAAGTCAAGGCATTGCTATGTTGTCTATATTGAAATGGCGCTGGAGTTAGCACATGCATGTACCGTGCCATTTTATTGAAGACACTAGGGAGGAGACTGAGCGGCAGGGATGTGTGCACAATTAAAAAAAATAATTCAACCTGCGCATGCACATTATTTTAATGAAAACACTATCACAATAGCAATGCGCACACGCCGCCATCAGCATGGCAAGAAATTTAAATAAAAAAGGGGGCAAGCCAGGAGGATGCAGAAGGAATATATACAGAGGATCCACAAAAGGTCCGCCTCGCCGCACATGCCATTCAAGCAATTCATTCGTTTCTAGACCTATGAAAACGTTTTTCAGCAATGAGACATCCAATCTGGAAACTAAAAGTATCATTTTGTTCACCATGCTAGTGCCAGTATGGCAGTGCCTTTACTTTATATGGGAAAACCCTGCTAGTGGGTTCCCTTTAATATACTAACTGACCAGTCTTTGGTATCCAGTGCAGCTCCACTCCTCTTCTGAGTGACATTAGCGCTCTTCAGACTCTCCAGGTAACACACTGTTCTGTGTGACTTTTACAACACAAGTCTATGGCACAAGAGGTCACAGCTTTACAGTATAAATGCGACTTCCGACTAAGGCGTAGAGCATAGAGCGATCCGGATGGTCTGAAGAGCTGTGACATCACTCAGAGGAGGAGAACGGCACTGGATCCTGGAGAAGATAGCAGTAGGTTAAGTTAGGCTGCTTTCACACTACGTTTATTTAACATCCGTCATGAACGTTTTTTTAACACAAAAACGGGTCCAGTGCAAATGCGTTTTTATTTCAATGCATTTGCAATGGACTCGCGTCAACATGCGTTCACCTGCGTTTGCGTGCGTTATAGTGAGGATCCAGCGAGTTGCAGTTTTTTAACATTTTTCAAAAACGCTACTTATAGCGTTTTTGAGCTGCGTCCAAATACTGCAAATTGCTGGATCCTGACTATACTGCATGCAAACGCATGTGAACGCTGGCATGCTGATAGACAGGATCCTGCTTGCTCTACTGAGCATGCCCAGAAACCAGACTCACGTGATCAGTCTCTCTCCCTCTCTGTCTCTTCCCCCTCCCTCTCTGTCTCTCTCCCCCTCCTGTGAGCTGCGGACACTCGTAACCAAGGTAAATATCGGGTAACCAAGCGAAGCGCTTCTCTTAGTTACCCGATGTTTACGTTGGTTACGTGTGCAGGGAGCAGGCAGCCCGGCTCCTAGCAGTTGCCGATGCTCGTAACCAAGGTAAATATCGGGTATCTAAGCAAGTTACCCGATGTTTACCTTGGTTACGAGCCTCCGCAGCTGTCAGAAGCCAGCTCCCAGTCTATCACGTTCAGTTCCACTCACTCCCGATCACATGACTCCAATGCCCGCCCATAATCTTAAAGTGACAGGATCCTGCAAAATAACACATGCGTTTGCATGCGTTTTTTGCTGTAAAAGCAGGATCCGCTTTTACAGCAAAAAAAACGTTCATGACGCATGTTAAAACATGTAGTGTGAAAGCAGCTTTCTTAGGCAGTAACGGAGTATACACTTGACTATATATGCATTTACAATGGGGGGGGGGGGGTTTATGGGAGAGCTTTAATTACCAGTCCTACAACTGAGTCCCCTAAATGTAAAAAAGGCATAAACTGCATACATGCACCCCCACTTATTTGGGTCATACTATTTTCTTAGCAGATTGACAGTCTCTTACATATCTCTAGAAAAATATGTGCCAAGTGATAACATTTTAGCTGTTTAATAAAAGTTTATGCATAAAATAGGTGTCCATAAGTAAACACTGCATATTACACATGTCCCTTTCATATCTGATCTTTATAGATTTCTCACCAGGGTTATAGGCATATAGTAATCATGAATACCCAATCCTGACTCTCTGACCATTGGCTTAGCACCTATCTACTCTTAAAGGGAACCTGTCAGCAGAAATTTTGCACTAAACCTAAAAGATTCCCCCTCTGCAGCTCCTGGGCTGCATTCCAGCAAGGTTCCTGTTGTTATTGTGCCCCCTTTGAGACCTAAATAAACACTTTATAAAGTCTTACCTTTTTGTATGCTAATCTTTTTTTATGTACATGGGGGCGGGCTCTCTTGCCTCCGTTAGTCGCCCTCCTTCCACTTTACCCCGTCCCCCATCGCTCATTTCCATAACTGAGGACGCCGGCCAGTGCCCCCGAGGTCTCGCGCATGAGCCATGCGACTCTCGTGGGATTGAGCACTGTGCACAGTGTGACCGCTGGTGACATGATAGCGCAGGCGTGAGATTATGGGCGGCTCTCTTATTGTCAGCACCAAGTACCCGCCCATAATCTTGTGCCCGTGCTTTTCACTCTGCCTCCACAGTTATGCTGCTCCGCTCCCACCATCTATTTCCTGCTGAAAGGAAAGATGGGTAAGAGGTGACGTGGGTTCATCTGGCCAGCGCTTGCGCAGAACGGTGGAGGCAGAGGGGAAAGCGCAGGCACGAGATTATGGGCGGGTACTTGCTGATGACAATCACAGCGCCGCCCATAATCTCACGCCTGCGCAATCACGTCACCAGCGGTCACACTGTTTACAGTCTTGCGAGAGTGGCACGGCACATGCGCAAGACCTCGGGAGCACTGGGTGGTGTCCTCAGTTATGGAAATAAGCAATGGGAGGCGGCGTAAGCGGCAGGAGGGCGAATAACGGACGCAAGACAGCCCGCCCCCGTGTACATATATAAAAAAAAAAAAAAAGATTTGAATACAAAAAGGTAAGACTTTATAAAGTATTTATTTTAGTCTCAAAAGGGGGCACAATAGCAACAGGAACCTTTCTAGAATGCAGCCCAGGAGCTGCAGAAGGGGAATCTTTTAGGTTTATTGCAAAATTTCTGCTGACAGGTTCCCTTTAAGTCGATTGTCAGCACAGAATGACTGTTCCAACCAAGGACAGGTGTTCAATACACCATGGAGAGACCAAACATTAATACACCTTTCCCACCTGCACGTTTCCCTTCTCTGGCTTTAAGAAGCCAGAGCTGTCAATAAAAGAAGAGGGGAGTGGTGGAGATAGAGGGAAAAGAAAAGGTGGGAAGAAGAACTTAAAATGATTGGCCCCGCCATGATTCACAAAGCACCTGTACTTGGTTTGAACAGTCATTCTGTGCTGACAGAGTGCCTTTAACCCCTTCAGCCCCCGGGCACTTTCCGTTTTTGTTTTTTGCTCCTTTTCTTCCAAGAGCCGTAACTTTTTTATTATTCCGTCAATCTTGCCATATGAGGGCTTGTTTTTTGCGGGACGAGTTGTACTTTTAAATGAAATCATAAGTTTTACCATATAGTGTACTGGAAAACGGCAAAAAAATTCCAAGTGCGGAAAAATTGCAAAAAAAGTGGGATCGTACAATAGTTTTTGGGATATTTTATTCACGGTGTTCACTATATGGTAAAACTGATGTGTGGGTGTGATGCCTCAGGTCGGTGCGAGTTTGTAGACACCAAACATGTATAGGTTTACTTGTATCTAAGGGGTTAAAAAAAATTCACAAGTTTGTCCAATAAAAGTGGCGCACGTTTTGCGCCATTTTCCGAAACACGTAGAGTTCTTATTTTTTGGGATCTATGGCTCAGTGATGGCTTATTTTTTGCGTCTCGAGCTGACGTTTATAATGGTACCATTTTTGCGCAGATGCTACGTTTTGATCGCCTGTTATTGCATTTTGCGCAAAACTTGCGGCGACCAAAAAACGTAATTTTGGCGTTTGGAATTTTTTTGCCACTACGCCGTTTACCAATCAGAATAATTGATTTTATATTTTGATAGATCGGGCATTTCTGAACGCGGCGATACCAAATATGTGTATATTTATTTATTTTTTAACCCTTTAATTTTCAATGGGGGGAAAGGGGGGTGATTTGAACTTTTAGGTTTTTTGTTTTTTTTTTAATTTTTTAAAACTTTTTTTTTACTTTTTTTATTTTATTTTACTAGTCCCCCTAGGGGGCTATAGCGATCAGCAATCCGATTGCTGATCGCTATCTGCTGATCACAGCTATACCGCTGTAATCAGCAGATTCAGTCACTTTCTTTCTTCCTCTGCTCCGTGCCGAGGAAGAATGAAAGTGAAACTTCGTAGCACCAGGCGTCATCACATGACCCTGTGCTACGATGGCAACCACCGAACGTCACGTGATCACTCACGTGACGTCCGGAGGGGGCGGCGGTAAGTAAAAAAGATGGCCGCGCGCATGTAGATCTCGCTGCCAGACTTTGGCAGCGAGATCTAAGGGGTTAATGTTCCGGGTGGAATGCGATTCCACTCGGAACATGTAGGCACACATGTCAGCTGTTGAAAACAGCTGATATGTGTGCCGATCCACGCCGCCTGCCCGCGGCAGGGGGCGGGGCTTAACGGGACACGATCTATGACGGATAGATCCGTCCAAGGTCGTGAAGGGGTTAATAACTACACCCACAAGGATCCTCATTCTGAGGGAAATCTAATTTTGCTTTGTTTCTCCTTCTAGAAACGGCCTGAACGTCGTTCGTGAGATAAAACACTTAGTGCAATGAAAGCATCGCATCTGACATTACTACTCTGGAAATACACTGACAACTCAGAAGAAATTACACCCAGCACAGCAATCTCATCAAAGTTAGTCAAATTGAATTTTCAGCACCATTTGCATGTCAAAGCCAGAACACTACATGAACTCCTTTTAAATACAAATTGCGTTATGCAAACACATATCCAAGGCCTTTGAAAACCAAAAAAAAAAAAAAAAAAAAACCTGTTTGCTTTTCCCCTTTCTTTTCCCCTGAAAAGAAAACTGCATCAAACCAATTTAAATCTGGCTACCGCTGAAACAAAGGAGGGGGAACGATTTTAGTTTAATGTTGCATCATCAAGAGAAATTTTCAATTTAAAAGGAACCTGCCACAACTCGGCCAAATGGTAGCCGGTACAAGAGCATGCATAGAAATGGAGATTTCAGGGCACCATCTGCACGAGTACATTGCCTCATACACCAATAATAACACTGCATACGGTTCAGGAATAGGCAACTCGGCATGAGTCCTTCAACAGACAATGCTTCAGCCTAGAGTCCGTGGAGATGCCGGTGATAAGACAGTTGTGTTTATAAGCCTTGTCCATCCGTGTACAGCTGATTGCAGGAAAAAGAATGGAAGCCAATGTGCTCACGGCTTTTACCCACACCGATTGCCTGCAGCAGAGAAGAGCTAGCTATTGTAGTCTGATGTGAACGAGCACACGAATGACGTCCGCAAGACCCAATCTGGCCTTCAGATCCTGATCTGGGGCTGTAGAGAGCAGCATGATCTAAATATACCAGATATCATTACCACAAATTAAAGTAGTCTTCCCATTTTATGGAATTAAAGCTACTTCTGTAGCAGTTACTTACATACGTCATCCAGTCACATGATAATGATGACCTATCATTCGTATAGGCCATGAATATCAGATTGATAGAGGGTCCCATGCTCTGCTCCCCATCAATCAAGCTTTTTATTAGCCATGGTGCCCAGATGAAAACAATGAATGAAGCAGAACAGTTTAGCGGGCTAAGGTCGGTTTTAGACGTCCGTGTTTAATCAGGTACCAGTCACACGCATGGTTATGGTCATACGTGTGACATCCGTGTTTGCATACGTGTGACAGGTACCGGAGAAAACACTGTTCTGTGAAATAAAAAGATTTTCCATATTTACCTGCTTTCTCCGGCTCTGCCTCCTCCCGCTCCTGACCACCGCTCATTATATTCGATTATTCACCGCACTCAGGACCTGGAATCTGGAGCAGCGCTGGGTACAGCACTGCGAGGACAGGTGAGTATTCTACAAGCACAGTGACATCCAGGAGGTCATTGGAGTTCCCAATGAACTCTGATGACACCCCCACGAAAGCTTCACGGGTTCATCAGAGTTCATTGGGAACTGTGATGAGTCCCCGATGCTGTCCGCATGATGCTCCGGCTTACAGGTTCTCACAACACACTAAAATAAATTATATTATATAATAATATATATAGAGATATATATATAGATTATATTATATATATATATATATATATATATATATATATATATATATATATATATATATATATATATATATATACATATATACATACACACACACACACATACACATATATACACATATATACACACATACACCAAGCACATAGCGCACATGTATGTATACACTGAACGAACGAACGAACACACAGCGATGCGGTCCCCGGCACTGAAGTCCCCCAGTGCTGCTCCGGCTTCCAGCTCCTCACTGCAGTGAATATTCAGTGAGTATAATGAGCGACAGTTAGGAGCGGGAGGCAGCATAACTGGATACAGGTGAATATAGAAAATCTTTTTATAAAAAAAGACCAGTGTTTTCTCCGGTACATGTCACACGGATCACATCAGTGTGACACCCGTGCTACCGGCGAAAAAATGGACATGCCTGCGTGTGTGCGTGCAGGGCCACACGTTCAGTGTGAAAACACCGACGTGGGAGTAACAGCAAATAACATGGTTACGTTTGGCAGCCGTGTGAAAAACGGATGTCACACGTACCTGAAACACGGACGTCTGAAAGCAGCCTAATGTGTAGCGACTACAGAATAGCTCCTCACTCCTGAATAGGAGCAGCACAGTACAGCCCCAACCAATGTGTAGTGATTGCTGCAGAATAGCTCCTCAATAGTGATGAGCGGACCTGTGGATATTTGGATTCGACAAATCAACACTAACTAAAATAAAAATTGGTTCAGCAAACAAACTCAACAAACTCCATACAAGTCAATGAGCACAAGACGTTCGAGGCTGTAAAATGGTTGCAGTAAGTGCTAAGGGCCGCAAATGGTAGTACCAGGATAGTTATGCATACCGTGTTTCCCGGAGGATCACCCTGCAGTCAGACTCTCTTCCAGGCCCGCTAATTAAAGGAGTTATCCGACATACACTCCAAAACAAATTGTAAGCTAATCTGTGCTGTATTGTCATATAAATCACCCCTACATTGTTATTTTCTGTTTTCTAACTTTTGTTTCTCTTGAATTCACACTTTATTCCCTGCAGCTCTTGTTTACATTTAGCTCCAACAAACATGACAATTTCCTGTATTCTTGGTTGACAAACCTCAGTCAGAGCTGTCACCGCCCAGCCTCAGTGTACAGGAACGCCCCCCTGCCCGGCCTCAGTGTACAGGAACGCCCCCTGCCCGGCCTCAGTGTACAGGAACGCCCCCTGCCCGGCCTCAGTGTACAGGAACGCCCCCTGCCCTCCCTCTGCACATTCAATGGCTGTCAGTATTCTGCCCAGCACCTGACCTCTCAGCATGTGACAGAGCAGAGATCCAGCTTCTCTCATCTGTGACACAGCAATCAGCTCACATCCCATCCACAATGGTAACAGAAAGAGTTGTTACATGTTCCTCACCCCTTATAGATAAATGAATACTGTGTAAGGCAGACTATATATAGCACCCAATGTGAGTCTATAGTAGATATATACGCCATGTATGTATGGTACATGTGTGCGTGTGTGTGGTTTGTGTCATATAGTTATGTGTATATATATATATGTGTATATATATATATATATATATATATATATATATATATATATATATATATATATATATATATATATATATATATATATATATATATATATATATATATATATATATATATATATATATATATATATATATATATATATATATATATATATATATATATATATATATATATATATATATATATATATATATATATATATATATACACACATAGATTCTCCAGGCTTATCCCTCTATGTGTCACTATATGAATTGACACATTGGGCTCAGAATGTGGAGTGTGCAGCTTGCATACGAGTGGTCACATGACCATTCATTCTGACTGTCGACAACTGTGTCTGCTGCATCTGCAACCGTCTGTCTCGTTCACCGTCTGTCTCGTTCACCGTCTGTCTCTGTCTGTCTCTAGCTTTCCGTCTCTTTTCTTTCCCTGTCTGTCTCTCTCTATCCGTCTCCCCACTGACATCTTATTACCTCTTATACTAACACTGTCCTTTGATACTATAGTAACCAATCACAGCTGAGATTAATAAACTGTAGTTCCAGGCTCCATTCACTTTAATGGAGTCATGTTTTTTGGAGAGTGACTGTAAAGCGCAGGGTTAAATTTTCATGTGAAACCGTAGTCTACGACGTTCCCTGGGTCACATGGGTCATCTGTGCAAAAAAACGTTATTGTAAATGAGAGCTTATTCCTTTAGCGGACATACACACACACACGGTGGATGCAGCGGTGGCCGCGGGTAACCTCAGTGACAGCTCAGCTGATCGCGATACTCACCTCATTTGCTGTGTGGAGCTGACAGGAGCGGCGGCTGAGTAGCGCGATCAGCTGGACTGTCACTGAGGTTACCCGCGGCCACCGCTGCATCCAGGTAACCTCAGTGACAGCTCAGCCGATCGCGCAGCTGTCTTCATTAGCTGCGTGGAGGTGACCGGAGCGGCGGTGTATTATGCAGCTCCTGTCACCTGCATGCAGCAGAGCTGGATGCGACGCTGGAGGAACGTGGAGTACGCCGGACAAGGAGGGCTTTGTTGTGGGTAATAAATTGGTAATGAGGGAATTTGTTAGTGTTTTTTATTTCTAATAAAGGATTTTTCGGGTGTGTGTTTTTTAACTGTAATTTACAGATTAATCATGGAAGGTATCTCGGTCAGACGCCTGACATGATTAATCTAGGACTTATTGGCAGCTATGGGCTGCCAATAAGTCCTTATTACCCCGATTTGCCAATGCAACAGGGCAAATCGGGAAGAGCCGGGTACAGTCCCAGAACTGTCGCATCTAATGTATGCGGCAATTCTGAGCGGCGCTGGCTGATATTGTTAGGCTGGGGGGCTCCCTATAACGTGGGGCTACCCATCCTGAGAATACCAGCCTTCAGCTATATGGCTTTATCTGGCTGGTATTAAAATAGGGGGGACCTCACGCCGGATTTTTTAATTATTTATTTATTTTACTGCACAGTATAGACACGCCCACCGGCTGCTGTGATTGGGTGCAGTGAGACACCTGTCACTCAGCGTGGGGGCGTGTCTCACTGCAACCAATCATAGGCGCCTGTGGGCGGGGAAAAGCTGGGAATACGAGATTGTTTAATGAGTGGCCGGCTTTTTCAAAAAAGGAAAAGCCGCTGGAGCAGTGTGAATGCCGTGCAGAGCCGGGGATCGTTGAGTATGAGAGAGGGGGGGGAAACTTCAGTCACTCGGGGGATTAGCGGTCACCGGTGAATCCTTCACAGGTGACCGCTAATCATGACGCTACACAGACAGAGCCGCGTGGTCGCTGTAAAGTCCCCTTTACACACTGAGACTTTGCTGCACAGCGGGAAACAAAAGGAACAAAGAATGGTCCTGAACGATTTCTAGCGATCACAACTTCACAGCAGAGGCCAGGTCGCTGATGTGTTTCACACACTGCAATGTCGCTGGGGAGGTCGCTGTAACGTCACAAAACCGGTGACGTTACAGCGATGTCGTTTGCGATGTTGCAGTGTGTAAAGCCACCTTTAGTGCCTTGCATGTGGCACTAAGGGGTGCTTAGCCTTGTATTTAGCCAATAAATAAAGAATTAATAAAAAAAAAAAAAACGACGTGAGGTCCCCCTTATCTTTTGTAGCCAGCTAGGGTAAAGCAGACGGCTGCAGCCTGCAGACCACAGCTGGCAGCTTCACCTTGGCTGGTAATCCAAAACAGAGGGCACCCCACGCTGTTATTTAAAATTAAATAAATAATTAAAAACAAAAAACGTGGGGTCCCCCCAAATTGGATCACCAGCCAAGGTAAAGCGGACAGCTGTGGTCTGTTATTCTCAGACTAGGGAGGTCCACCGTTATTGGACACTCCCCAGCCTAAAAATCAGGGCTGTGGAGTCGGAGTCGGAGTCGTGGAGTCGGAGTCGGAGCTCATTTTGGTGGAGTCGGAGTCGGAGTTGGAGTCGGTATAAAATGCACCGACTCCGACTCCTAAAATATATAATAAATTGGGGACAGGAGTGCAATGCAGAATGTGCTGAATATTTTACTAAATAATAACATTTAGTATAATGCTTATATTTAAGTGAAAAATTTATTGTAGTATAATGTGAACATCAGACATTTAATTGTTTTTATGATACAATAATCAAGATATTTGGGTAGAACATAAAATATTTATTGGATACAACTTTAGAACACAAAAAACTAATAAATTGTAAATATGTAATATTATATATATATATACACAGTGTATATACACACACAAGATATATATGTAATCTACTGTATATTACATAGTGTATTACATATTTACAATTTATTACAGTTTTTTGTGTTCTAAAGTTGTATCCAATAAATATATTTTATGTTCTATCCAAATATCTTGATTATTGTATCATAAAAATTATTAAATGTCTGATGTTCACATACACATATTCATGTACTACAATAAATTTTTCACCTAACTATAAGCAATATATGTAGGAGTCGGAGTCGGAGCCGGAGCCGGAGTCGGAGTCGGAGCCGGAGTCGGTGGAAGAGAATTTGAGGAGTCGGAGTCGAAGGTTTGGCTTACCGACTCCACAGCCCTGCTAAAAATAGCAGGCTACAGCTGCCCCAGAAGTGGCGCATCCATTGGACGTGCCAATCCTGGCGCTTTGCCCCAGCTCATCCCGCGCCCTGGTGCGTTGGCAAACGGGGTAATATATGGGGTTGATGCCAGATGTGTAATGTCACCTGGCATCAAGCCCTGGGGTTGGTGAGGTCAGGCGTCTATCAGATACCCGACATCACCAACCCAGTCAGTAAGAAATAAAAAATAGACAACCAAAAAATTTTTATTTGAAAAAACACTCCCCACATTCCCTCTTTCAACAATTTATTGACAAGAACAATCAAATCCGGGTCCGGCGTAATCCAATAAGGGTGTCGCACGGCGATCCATACCATAGTCAATGAGACTCCCAGTCAATGAAGAACAAAATGTTCCCCATTGGCTGGGAGAGCCGTGCAGTGACCTGAGCTAACATCAATAGGTCAGCCCAGGTCACTGCAGGGGATGCCGAGCGCTGCCGTCAGGAGGTTAGATGAGTTCATTACCTGCAGTAACGATCTCCTGCTCTCCTGACGTCAGCGCTGTCACTGACTTCTATGCCCGCCGCGTTCTACGCAGTATCGCGAGAGCCCGTGACGTCACTGCTAGTGACAGTCTCGGGCCGCCCGCGAGACGGGCAGAGAAGGCAGTGACAGCGCTGACGTCACTGCCTTGTAGACGTGCAAAGGCCGGAAGCAGCAAAATCGCGGCAGGAGGGGTCACATGACCGCTCTGAGCCGGGGGAGAGGGGCTGACAGCGGGGCAGGTAAGTGGTCTCTATCTACTTACCTGCCCCAATGTAGCCCAATAGTGTAATAATGAAAAAAAGTCAAAAGAAGCCGGATAACCCCTTTAAGGTTCATCAATATACACTGCTTCCCCCACCCACCCTTTGTACCAGTGTCTGTGATTGCAGACTGCTATACATGCACCCCACCCAGTCTCTGTGATTGGTTACAGTGAGTTTGTGGTATAGTAGTGTAAAAGGAAAAATAAATTATAAAAAAAAAAAACAAACAAAAAACACTAACGTAGGCTCCCGCTCTATTTTCATCGTCACCTCATGTACAACAATAGCTAAACCCCGATCTGAGAGCTTTACCATGGTTGGATATCAAAATAAAGAAGAAGGAGGGGGGAGGAAGGGGAGGTGGTAGAAGGTAGGGACCCCATTTTTTATATCCTGCCACGGTAAAGCAGATAGGTGGGGGCTCGTATTATCAGGATGGGAGGAGTCATGGATATTGCCCGCAGCTGCCTAGAATAGTTGTATCCATTAGATGCAACGATTTGGGCGCTTTGCTCAGTTCATCCTGATTGAACTGGTGTGGTGGTAATCGGGGTAATATAAGAGGTTAATAACAGCTGTGATTTGCCAGCTGCCATCAAGTCCTGGATTAGTAATGGGGAGAGGTCTATCAGACCCCCAGCATTACTAATCCTGTAAGTGAAAAGAAATAAAAGTACAAACATTGAAAAAATCCGTTATTTGAAATAAAATGCACCCTTCTCACCCCTTTATTGACCCCCAAAACACACTTGAAGATGAGACAATCCATACGAAGTCCTACAACGATCTTCAGCTCTGCTACATCCATAGCCTGCAAAGAGAAAACATGTCCGCTCTCTGTAGGCTCCAGGAAACACTGACTGCAGCAGGGGGACCCAGCTGTGAGCAGGTGATGGCACTTAATTCAGCGGAGGTCACACTGGGGGTTCCCTCGCTGAGCACAGGTTCGGGCACTAGATCTGAGTTAGTGACTTTCCACAGTGGCGAGTACAGATTACTGGATATACAGCCTTTGCAGAGTTGGTGTCTGGAGATCACAGGTGGAGAACTGTGAGAACCTCAAGCAGTGACTGCAAATCACCTGACTGACGACACCACTCATTGCTACCTCTCATCCTCTGCCTGAAGCTCAGTGGGCGGTCATGTTCTATGGCCGCACTCTGTTACTTGAGATGCAGCACAGCTGGAATAGTCGTAGGACCTCATGTGGATGTTGGACCTGGGTGATTGTCTTTATTTCTTTTTATGTACAAATGAGTAATGGGGGGGGGGTCTCATGGACTCCTCCCATTACTAATCTAGGCCTTTTTGGCAGCTGTGAGGTGTTGTTATTAACCCCTTATTACCCCAACTGCCAACGCACCATGGCCATCGGGTAAAGTTCCAGGATTGTTACATCTAATGGATACGACAATCCTGGGCAGCGCCAGGCTGCTATTTTTAGGCTTGGGAGCCCACAATAATCATGGGCCCCCCACGGAATACCAGCTCCTAGTTGTCGGCTTTATCATGGCTGAGTATCAAAAAATGAAGGGGGGAGATGGGGCGCGCACAGCCGCACAGTCTTTAAAACCATTTATTTAAATAAAATAAAAAAAAGTGGATGTGGTTCCTCTTATTTTGACACACAGCTAAGATAAGATAAGTGCACGGCTGGGGGATGCAGCCTGTAGCTGTATGTTTTTTGTTTGTTCTGTGCTGGGTATCAAAATATGGGGAGATCCTACGCCAATTTATTTATTTTAATATCAATCTAAACACCCACTCAGCGCCTCCGATTAGTTGCAGTCAGACACGCTGTCACTGGCTGGAGGCAGTGTCTGACTGCAACCAGAGATGCCGGGACTGCCGGTGGTCAGGTGAAGCAGTGCATATGCATGAAGATAATGAGCGGCCCCGGATAGAGCGTGAGCAGCCTGGAAGCAGAGCTACAGCCGTGAGAAGACCGGTAAGTATTAAGTGCTTGCTCCAAGCTCCCTATCCCGTCTAACACCATTTTTAACCCCTTTCCGACCTTGATGTACAGTTACGTCCTATCTTAACATCACTTAACCACCAAGGACGCAACTGTACATCCAAGCAATTGCTGGGGCACAGGGGACTGTGGACGGGTACTCTGCTTACCCGACAGCTGAGCCCCGGGCCTCGCAGCCAGGGATGGTGCCTGCACTGTCCCTAAATGGCTAATTGTCGCGATCAACACCAGTGTTTAGTTTGATAGGTGCCAAACCTATAAAAAAAAAAATAAATAATAAACTAAACAATCTAAACCTAGCATCGCTGTGATCGTATGGACATTGGGAATAAAGTTGCCTAATCAATTTCACCGCAAGGTAAATGGCGTAAAAAATAAAACCAATTCTTCAACTGCTATTGATTTGTTCATTCTGCCTCTAAAAGAGGCAGCTCGTACTTATCCTGCGCTCTATGCTGAGCATTTTACACCAGGGATTAGGTGTACGGGTACATGCCCACAATCAGTAATAGCAGCGTTTTGGACGCAGCGTGTTTTCGCTGCGTCCAACATGCTGCATTGTACAGTATAAGCATAGTAAATAGGATTTATAGAAGTTTCATGCCCGCTGTGCTTCTTTTCGCTGCAGCGTAAACTGACATGCAGCATAAACTTACATGCAGCGCAGCTTCCCAGCCTGTCAATTTATGCTTGTGGAGATGCGAGTGTCCTCAGGTGGGAAAACAGAGCGAAAGTCCACAGTGCCCCAAGCTCTGATAGTGGGTGCGGGCAGCTGCGGTATTCTGCGGAGAACACTTGTGTCTCAGCAGGAGAAGACTCGCTGTATCCAGGACACAGTGTGTTTGGATCGTGGGCACTTACCCTAAATCTCTAAAAAAACGTAATTCAGACAAAATTCCCAATGGAATATTCACTGAAATGAGGCTGAGGGAGTCGGTGTGACCTCACATCTGGCCTGTGGTTCAGCGGTGTCCATCTTTTTATGACTCTTTTTAGGCATGCACAAGTGTGGCCATCAATAGTTTTGTTCACCTTTGAAAGGACGGACACCGCTCAACAAATGAGGCAGCAGAGTTACTTCAAACTGTTTAGCATTAGTGAATGGATCCGTTACAGGCATCACCTGAATCACGTATTTCGGAGATGTAGACGGAAACCCTGATGTAAGTGCTCAGCATAGACCACAGGACAAATGTGAACTGATCCAAAATGTTCTGAACCAAAATCGAAATCAAATAGCATTCAACTGAACCCACAAAAGCACAAATCTCCACTCAGGTCCATCATCTGTTAACCGAAATATAGGTGGCTTCCTCATTACTAGTAGTAAAAAGGTTCTGGTTAAACACTCGCTTCCCCCTCAAAAAAGAAATCCAGCAATATCTGCGCTTCCGAATTTAAATGTGCCCCTCTCTGCTGAGCCCCAAAATGTCCCTAAACCACTGTTAGCATCCACATGTTTGGCATTATTGTAGTGAGGAGAGCCCGCCTAAATGAATGGGGTGCAGGTTTCCAGAAGCACAAGCAGGACTTATTCACAATTTTTAATTCACAACATTCACCACATTTGGCACCATGGGTGTTTTCCAGAGACTAAATCGTCATTCCACCCAGAGATGAATTCCCAGAGTGGTGTAATTTCCAAAATGTGGTCACTTGAGGGAGATTTCTTGTGTTCTGGCACTTAGCGGCTCTGCAAATGCAGTCCGCAAACTACTCTAGGAAAATCTGTCCTCCAAAATTCAAATGGCTCTCCTTCTCTCCTGAGCCCTGTGGTGCAGCCAAACAGCACTGTACAGTCACATGTGAAGTATTGTTACATTCAGGAAAAATTTATGTAACACATTATGGGGACTTTTTTTTTTTTACCTATTCTCTTGTGATAATTGGAAATCTGGGATTAAAAACATAGTGGTAAAAATGTAATTTTTTGTTCACCGCTTAATATTATAACCTTTTGTGACACACCTATGGTGTCAATATACTCACTGCCCCCATGGATTAATTTATTGAGGGGTTCAGTTTGTAACATGGGGTCACTTGTGGGGGTTTCTGCTGGTCTGGCACCTCAGGAGCTCTGGCAATGTGACATGGCACCCGCAAACCATTCCAACTAAATCTGCACTTTAATATGGTGCTCCTTTTCTTCACTTTGTACTGCACCTCAAAACTAGTTTTTGTCCATATATGGGGTATTGGCAAACTCCGGAGAAATTGCATAACAAATTGCATTGTTTAATATCTCCTGTTAACCTAGTGAATTTGTGAAAAATTTGGTATTCATGCAACATTGAGGTTAAAAATATATTTTTTTCATTTTCACAGCTGAAAGTTCTAAAATTCCGTTAAACCCCCGGAGGTTTCAGGCGCTCACCAGCCATCTAGATAAATTCCTTGAGGGGATATAGTTTCCAAAATGGGATCACTTGTGTGGAAGCTCCACTGTTTAGGCACATCAGTGGCTCTACAAATGTGGCATGGCGTCTGCTAATGATTCCAGCCAATTTTGTAGTCAAATGATACTCTTTCCCTTCCGAGCCCTGCCGTGCGCCCATACTCCTGTCAGATCAGAAAAATATCTTGTACTTGGTTTCTGCATGAAACAGGTAACAGGGTTGCCAGTGGTTCATAATGTCACACTGATCACCTATCCTGTGAACAGGGGATCATTTTTCTTTAAGGGATTGTTCAGTGAAGAGAAGCTACAGACCCTGTTGTAAAGATTATGGCCCATCTTAAGGCTCGTACAGAAGAGTGCATTTTTTCCAGTGTCATTCATGTGGCAACTGGACTGCATGTTCACATGAGAGTAGTTTAGTAAAAAAAATTACCGTAGTAGTGTGCATTATTCTTATCATTTTTTTGGCTCAGAGTTGTCCATTAAAGTCAATGTGTGCATAAAAAAAAGAAAAAAAAAATGACATATGGATACCTTCTGTACAGCAACCATTTTTTTAAGGATCCACTGCAGCGATTATAGGACTTTTATGATTAGATTTTTTAATGTTAATATATAAAATGAAGGTCATATGGGTTAAAGAAAATGGACATAAGGAAAAACATAAGGCTGAAAATAAAAAAAAAAAAAAGAAAAAAAAAAAAGCAGCTGCAGTCATGTAATTTTTGTCAGGTAACCAACAAGAGAGTCACGATGCCAAGATCAAAAGGATGGAGTGGGCCCAGGATGTATACATACTTTTTGCTGCATTTTGGGGCTATTAACAAGGGATTTTTCTCAGTAGTGGACAAATCCTTTAACGCAGGTCGAAATGATCTGGCTGACATTCCAAGTCAAAGGCATTGTCTTGGGGGTTTCAGAGGCATAGCTATTTAAGTAGGGGTAACATATAGCTGGAAAACATTTAGTTTATCCGTGATTTTTTTTTTACCCTGAGGTGAAATCTTCAAAAATAAGAAGAGGTTGGCAAATGTGAAAATTCTCGTGTGAAAAGATTAAGTCAATTTAGCCTTAGCAACTGGCATTGTATGTATAGGAGGAGGAAAAGCGGGATGCCACAGGTGTCTGCCTGCGATATAAAGTTTGTACTAACACTTCTAAATAATAAGCTAAGCTTTGCTACCCACCCCTAAACACAGGATTCCTTCTATTACAATAAATACATACGCAACAAGCTTGAACAGTCTCCTTCACAAACCAGTGTTGGGCTGCAGTCTCCGTGAGTGATGGGCTGTGGGCGGAGTTTCACCGCTTAGCACAGCCCAGCATTTTCCCTGCTTCTTCCCCCTTCGCAGAGCGTGCAAGCAGGAGGGATGCTGGGCTGTGACGCTGGGCTGTGCTGAGCGGGGAAACTCCACCCACAGCCCAATCACGCAGGGAAACTGGGGGCCAGCCGCGGTGATGTCAGGTGAGCAGGAAGTTGACATGACATCACCGGATCTCAGAGGTCACAGAGCCCGGGGATCAAGTGTTGGGGAAGAACGGTCCACAATACATAGAAGGTATTTGAGAGAAACCTTGTTTCTCAACATAATATCGTTGTGGCCAACAATGAATATTGGTGAACCACCCCTTTAATCCTTGAGGCCTGCTACTAACTGAAAAGTGACCAGTTTTGGCTCTTGATTTATTCCCGCTGCATTTTTTTTCTTCTTCGACCCCCTTCCTGAAGGAGAAATTTTGCGTTTTACAGTATTTATTTTTCCAGTTTTTAATTTTTCCTCCCTTTCTTCCAAGACCCAAAACTTCACGTAGAGGTATGAAGGCTGGCCTCCTGCAGGACAAAGTTCTACTTTTGAATGACATTCAAATTTTGCTGTTGGTGCAATGGAAAGGGAGAAAAAATTCCAAGTGCAACAAAATAGTGAAAAATGCTCAATTCTGCAATTCTTTTTTTATTTCTTTTTTTTTTTTATTTACCATGTCCACTATACGGCAAACTTGACAAAGAAAAAGGATTCCTCAGGTCAGCACGATTATGCAGATACCAAACACGTAGATTTTTTTTTTTATTTAAATGGTGAAAAACAGTTCAGAAATTTGTAAAAAACTATAAATAAAAAAAGTGCCACTTGTGTCGCCATTTCCAAGACATGTAATATTTATTTGGGCTGTGTGAGAATTGATTTTTTGCTTCCTGAGCTGACACTCTTGATACTATACTGGGGTAAATAATGTTTTCAATGTCTTTTATTGCAACGTTGCGGCAGATAAAAATCTAATTCTGGTGTTTTAATTTTTTTAAAAAAACGGGTAAATTTTATATTTTGATAGAGAAGACTTGTGTGAACACAGCAATACCAAATGTGTATTTTATTTTTTTCTTTACTTTTAATAGGGGGTAAAAGGGAGATTTTGAAAAAAAAAAAAAAAAAAATGAATATTTTTTTTTTTTTTTAAGTTCCCCTTGTTATTGTATTAGTCACATGATCTCCTATGAATGCCAGTTATAGTTTCGCAGGAGTACCATCATGACAAGTATAGGTGTCCTCGGCCGTCATGCCAAACCATCGGCACCTGGTAATCGCTTCAAGGTTGAATGATATGCTAAGTAAGTGGCTCTTGCCTAACGACATCTGTAGCTCTTCTTTTTATTAGCTGACCAACATTGTTGTGGTGTGACTAATGTGATGTTGTATCAGGCCGGCTAATCAAAATATAAGCCGTGGATGCCATCAGATAAGAGGTGCTACTCCTCTCAATCCAGTGGCCACAGACCATAGGCTGATGAAATGGGATGTACAAATTGATTTGCACCAACTCTACAAGTTTGGTATCACCATAATCATACTAACCCATTGAATATATCACCATAATCATACTAACCCATTGAATATATCACCATAATCATACTAACCCATTGAGTGATGTTCACAGGCTAATTTTACCATCGAGTGAACTGTGTAAAACATAATCCAAGAACAAATGGGAACATTGGCATTTTTTCCCCAGAATTTCATCCCACTGGGTATATTTTTACCCTGTACATTACAGGGTAAAATGAATGGTGTCTTCCAAACCCACAATAATCTCTGCAAAGAAATTAAAAAAAAAAAAAAGTGGAAAAACTAAAAAAATTCCCATCCTGAAGAGCTTAAAGTGTTGTTCCCTTCACACCCGGCCAATTTTTTGTACCCTTTATCGGAGAGTCTTAATATGAGGGCTTGTTTTTTGCGTGATGAGTTGTACTTTTAAATGAAACCATAAGCTTTAACAAATAGTATACTGGAAAATGGCAAGAAAATTCCAAGTGCGGTGAAATCGCTTAAAAAAAAAAAAAAAAAGATCGTTTTTGAGATATTTTATTCTCATTCTTCACTATATGAGAGAAGTGATGTGTCGCTGTGATGCCTCAGGTCGGTACAAGTTCATAAACCCCAAACATGTATAGGTTTATTGTTATCTAAGGGGGTTAAAAAAAACAAAACAAAAACTGGTTTGTACAAAAAAAAGTGGCATATGTTTTGCGCCATTTTCAGAGATCCATAGCGTTCTCACTTTTCAGGATCTATGGCTCAGTGACTGTTTATTTGTGTCTCAGGCTGACGTTTTTAATGGTACCATTTTTGTGCAGTTGCTATGTTTTGATCGCCTGTTATTGCATTTTGCACAGAATTTGTGGCGACCAAAAAACGTAATTTGGCATTTGGATTTTTTTTTTGCTGCTACGCCGTTTACCAATCAGATTGTCATTTTATATTTTGATAGATCGGGCATTTCTGAATGTGGCGAAAACAGATATATGTATATTTTTATTTTTGTAACCCTTTAATTTTCAAATGGGGCAAAAGGGGGGTGATTTGAACTTAGGTTTTTGATTTTTTTTTAAACTTTTTTTTTTGTTTTGCTAATTCCCCTAGGGGACTATGAGCATCAGCAGTCTGATCGCTCATTTATTTCTGTTCATCACAGTTACACTCACTCGTGCCTGCGAGAGACATATGTCAGCTGTTCAAATCAGCTGACTTGTGCACGGATCCCCCCGGGTGCCAGCAGGAATTACACTGACTGCTTAGGACGTAATTTTTTTGCTCACAGACGTTAAGGGGGTTGATTATTTAATAAATCAATGGTACATCACAGAAGTCTGCTTCTTTCTCTGCCAGAATTGATCAGTCATTACCAATATTCTCAATTCTGTGGTAAAATCTGTATTCAGTGAAGAATTTCCCATTACTGACAGGAGATGGCAGCTGTTACTGAGGAGATTCTATATAGATAGATGGGAGAGGAGGGGGCGGAGCTCTGCCTCTAGCTCCTCCCATCATACAATCTGATCAGTAACAACCGGCATCTTAGTAATGGGAAAGTCTTCACTGACTACAGATTTTCCCTCAGAATTGAGAATATTGATAATGACTGATCAATTCTGGCCGAGAAAGAAGCAGATTTCTCTGATAAGATGTCATACAGAGTTGCTTATTGTCATGTGTGCTATTCATTTATGAAATAAAAATTAAAGCGACGGTTACACTAAACTTGAAAGCATGTAATTACTGTATTTGCCTAGTTTAACCCCTAAATTGAAATCTAAAGAGGTCTCCGGAAAGCATGTAGGATAGCAAGAAACTAGAGTTTCTGACAAAGTCTAACTTATTGAGGTGAAGGGATTTTTTATATATGTATATACATATATGAGAAACGGGTTTAAGCCGCGCTAAAGAAACAATATTTCCAGGTATTAAATTTAAGATCTCTTTTTTAATAATAATAATAATAATAATAAATAAAAAAAAAGATCTTAAATTTAATACCTGGAAATATTGTTTCTTTAGCGCGGCTTAAACCCGTTTCTCATATATGTATATACATATATAAAAAATCCCTTCACCACGATCATTACGGGGCCGCTGCTTGGAACCACGCTGACACTCACATGCTTTACAAGGAGTTGTGACTGGCACAAC
This sequence comes from Anomaloglossus baeobatrachus, assembly GCF_048569485.1. NCBI lineage: Eukaryota > Metazoa > Chordata > Amphibia > Anura > Aromobatidae > Anomaloglossus > Anomaloglossus baeobatrachus. The sequence continues at coordinate 499,078,414 of NC_134353.1, forward strand.
TTCATCAGGTGAGTGTTTCATCTTTACTTTCTAAACGGTTATTGCCGGGTAAGACCCTATTTGCGCCTTTTGTTTCCTCATCTCTAGCAAAGTCTAACTTATGTGAACTGGGCAAAGGGGAAGTGGAATATGAACCCACTGTACACTGCACGCCTGTAACCCACCCAAGACATTCAATCATGTATAAATAATGAGCCGAAGCAGCCAACACTCCTTAAAGCACGAGGAGTGCACTTGCATCATTTTGGAATTAGGTGGGAAATTTGACCAAAAAATAAAATAAATTATATATAAAATCACAAATTTGTATTTAGCAGTACACTTCGAATGCGTGCCCACGATCAGTGTTGGCAGCGTTATGGATGTAGTGTATTTTCACTGCGTCCAAAATGCTGCGTTGTACAGTACAAGCACAGTGGATGGGATTTCTAGAAATCCCGTACCCACTTGTTACGGATTTGCATGCGTCCTCCCTAGGGAGAATACAAGTGAGAGACCACAGGGCACTGAATCCTGATCGTGGGTACAAGCAGCTGCGCTCTCCTGCAGAGGAGACTCGCAGACTCACAGGTCACAACCTGCTGTGTCCAGGACGCAGTGAGTCCTGATCGTGGGGACATACCCTAAAACAGAAAACTCTCACCCCCATCACAAAGAGTCCCATTGATCTCCATGTAATGAAAGCCTCATTACACATCTGCATAGTTTGGCTCAGTCTTAATACTTGTACAGGGTATGTGTAGTTTTTTTATGCAGCCAACCCTGATGCAGACAGCAAATCAGACCATTTTAATAAGCACTGTGTATGTCCCCCACACCCCAAAAGAAAATCAAGATACAGGATAAGTTGCTTATTGTAATTAACAATTCTTGAAAGTTCTTCACTATTCATTTTTATACTGTGTGCAGAATTATTAGGCAAATGAGTATTTTGATCACGATACTTTTTAGGGTATGTGCGCACGTTGCTTTTTACCTGCTTTTTACCTGCTTTTTTGCTGCTTTTTCTTCTGCGCTGTTTAATGCCAAAATGGATGTGTTCTTCTATTCAAGCAAAGTCTATGGGAATTTGGGTTTCTTGTCCGCACTATGCAGTTCAAACTGCAGCCTTTTTGGTGCAGAACTTTGGTCAAAAACTCAGCTTTGCAGTGCAAAACCCAAATGGCAAAAACAATTCACATGTCAGTTGTTTTTGCCATTTGGGTTTTGCACTGCAAAGCTGAGTTTTTGACCAAAGTTCTGCAACAAAAAGGCTGCAGTTTGAACTGCATAGCGCGGACAAGAAACCCAAATTCCCATAGACTTTGCTTGAATAGAAGAACACAACCATTTTGCCATTATATGCTGCAGTTGAAAAAGCAGCAAAAAAGCAGGTAAAAAGCAGGTAAAAAGCAACGTGCGGACATAGCCTAAGATAGCCAAATCTAAAAAAACCCACTCCAACTTCCAAAAATATTAAGCTTTGATATTTATCTTTTGGGTTGATTGAAAACATAGCTGTTGATCAATAATAAAAAAACTCCTCTAAAATACAACTTGCCTAATAATTCTGCACATAGTGTAATGTACTACAGAATAAAAAGTTCTAAAATATTATAAAACAAAAAGCACCAATCCAGCGGGTGCTTTTTTTTTTTTGCGTTATTGCACCACTGGAGTGGTGCTTTCATCCTTCACCTCCCAGCGATTTTCCCATGCTTGTATTTTTTCTCCCCTTCTTCCAGGAGCCATAAAACCTTTTTTATTTTTAAGTCAACATAGCCATATGAGGGCTTGTTTTGTTTTTTTGAGAGATGAGTTGTACTTTTAAATTACATCATCCATTCTGTCACATTGTGTAAAAATGCGGGGGGGAAATCCAAGTGTGATGATATTGAAAACAAAAAAAAAACATGTATAGTTTGTTTTTTTTATTTAAAAATGGTAAAAATTCATACTTTTTTTGTTTTTGTTTTTTAAATAAAGACGCTTTTGGTGCCATTTTCTAAGACCCCTAATGTTCACATTTTGGGGTTCTCTGACTGAGGGCTTACTTTTTCTAACCTGAGCTATTTTTAGTAGTATACCATTTATGGGTGGATGCAATGTTTTGATCTTTTCTTATTGCAATGTTGCGGCGATCAAAAAAACCCATAAGTTTGGATTTTATTTTCTCATTACACAGATTATCAATCATATTAGTTTATTTAATATTTTGATAGTTCGGGCATTTCTGAACTTGGTGATACCAAATGTGCTATTTTTAAAAAAAAAAAAAAAAAAAAAAATCCATACTTTTATAAAAACACACACAAAAAAAAAATAATCTGATAGCTTGTGCTGTACAGAGCGGCGCATCAGCGCTCCTTTGCACAGCAGAAATAAACGATAGCCGACATTCGCGGGAGTATAATCATGAGAGACATAGGGGTCATCAACTGCAATCACGTCACGGGGACAGCAATGGGAGTGAGGAATGACATGTGCTCCCCGCTGGTGTGCATTAAATCCAACTGTCAGAGATTGAAGCGGGATTTAACTAGTTAACAGTAGCGGGTGGATCTCTGATCCACCCATAACTGTTAGAGACACATTATCAGATCAGTTGACACATACAGCTAAAGTTGCAGGCTCAGAGTGTGAGTCCGCATCAAAGTGAGGAAGCAGAAATAGGACGTACTGGCAAATCCTATGTTATTAAGTGGTTAAATCCAGGTCCGCTACCCCTTGTATTAGGGTACACTCACCCGAGCGTATGAATCGGATGAGTGCAATGCGAGAAAATCTCTCATTGCACTCGGATCAATGTTAGTCAATGAAGCAGAGCAGTCGGTCAGCTTTATTCTCATTCAGATTCTGGATGAGAGAGAAGTCGCAACATGCTGCGATTGCATTCCGAAATCATCCGAGACTCACCAATACAAGTCAATGGGTGCAAGAAAAAATACGGACGGCACACAGACGATCTAGTGACATTCATTTTTATGGATACAATTCTATCATATAAAAAAAAAAAAAAAACTTTATTTTTATATAGCGCTAACATATTCCGCAGCGCTTTACATACATCAGGAACACTGTCCCCATTGGGGCTCACAATCTATATTCCCTATCTGTATGTCTTTGGAGTGTGGGAGGAAACCGGAGAACCCGGAGGAAACCCAAGCAAACACGGGGAGAACATACAAACTCCTTGCAGATGTTGTCCTTGATGGGATTTGAACCCAGGACCCCAGCGCTGCAAGACTGCAGTGCTAACCACTGAGCCACCGTGCCACCCATGTAGCATAAAACACTGTATGGTCCTGTAAATGACTAATAGCTGCTGGGGGGAAACAAAAAAAAAAAAAAAACACGGATTGCACAGTAAAATTCATCCTACTCTCCCAGATGAGAATGGGACTGTTTCTTCATACGCTCGTGTGATTCCAGCCTTATACTCAGTTTTGGGCTTCTTCACCTATCACCACTGCCCCGGTCAGTCTGCTGCGATTTGCGACCTTCTGGCAGCTTCAGTGTTTCATGGAGCGCACAGAGGTCACAACTCAATCCATCTCTAGGAGAGCCACATTCTGGCTCTCACAGATGTATTGGAAGCTTAAGACGCAACTTCTGACTTACAGCCAGTCAAAATTTATGGGCACAATATAACGCTAAGGGACAGGGCCGGCGTCAGCACGCGGCATACCCGGGCAAATGCCGGGGCCCTGGAGAGCTGGGGGGCCCACTCGGCCTCGTCAGTTCTGCTGCCCCCGGGCCAAGTTCCGGGGACCGCAGTCCTTGGCACTGGAAACTTTGGCTGCCGGCCCTTTAAGGCCCGCAGACCACAGCGTTCACTGTGTTCTCCTGCATTGAGCATCATCTGTGGGCGGAGCTACCGCCCGGCGTCCTGCTCATGCTCGGTCCCACAGATGAAGGAGTCACAGTGCCAGCCAGCGACCCCCAGCACATCGCTTCCCTCCAGCGCTGTGTGGGCCCCATCTGCACCGTGACCTGATCAGTATGTGGGACATCACTCCCTCCCCGCCCCTCCCTGTTCCCCCGTGCGTGGCCCCCGGAGCCGCGCGCGTGTGTGTGTGTGTGTGTGTGTGTGTGTGTGTGTGTGTGTGTGTGTGTGTGTGTGTGTGTGTGTATGTATGTATGTATGTATGCAGCAGAGCAGTATGTATGTATGTATGTATGTATGTATGTATGTATGTATGTATGTATGTATGCAGCAGAGCAGTATGTGTGTCTGTATGTATGTATATATGCAGCAGAGCAGTATGTGTGTCTGTATGTATGTATGTATATGTGCAGCAGAGCAGTATGCGTGTGTCTATATGTATGTATATGTGCAGCAGAGCAGTATGCGTGTCTGTATGTATGTATGTATGTATATGTGCAGCAGAGCAGTATGCGTGTCTGTATGTATGTATGTATGTATATGTGCAGCAGAGCAGTATGCGTGTCTGTATGTATATATGCAGCAGAGCAGTATGCGTGTCTGTATGTATGTATGTATATATGCAGCAGAGCAGTATGCGTGTCTGTATGTATGTATGTATATATGCAGCAGAGCAGTATGCGTGTCTGTATGTATGTATATATGCAGCAGAGCAGTATGCGTGTCTGTATGTATGTATATGTGCAGCAGAGCAGTATGCGTGTCTGTATGTATGTATATGTGCAGCAGAGAAGTATGCGTGTCTGTATGTATGTATGTATATGTGCAGCAGAGCAGTATGCGTGTCTGTCTATATGTATGTATGTATATGTGCAGCAGAGCAGTATGCGTGTCTGTATGTATGTATATGTGCAGCAGAGCAGTATGCGTGTCTGTATGTATGTATGTATGTATATGTGCAGCAGAGCAGTATGCGTGTCTGTATGTATGAATATATGCAGCAGAGCAGTATGCGTGTCTGTATGTATGTATGTATATATGCAGCAGAGCAGTATGCGTGTCTGTATGTATATATGCAGCAGAGCAGTATGCGTGTCTGTATGTATGTATATATGCAGCAGAGCAGTATGCGTGTCTGTATGTATGTATATATGCAGCAGAGCAGTATGCGTGTCTGTATGTATGTATATATGCAGCAGAGCAGTATGCGTGTCTGTATGTATGTATATATGCAGCAGAGCAGTATGCGTGTCTGTATGTATGTATATATGCAGCAGAGCAGTATGCGTGTCTGTATGTATGTATATATGCAGCAGAGCAGTATGCGTGTCTGTATGTATGTATATATGCAGCAGAGCAGTATGTGTGTCTGTATGTATGTATGTATGCATGCAGAGCAGTATGTGTGTGTCTGTATGTATGTAGCAGAGCAGTGTGTGTGTGTCTCTGTCTATATGTATGTATGCAGCAGAGCAGTATGTGTGTCTGTATGTATGTAGCAGAGCAGTGTGTGTGTGTGTGTCTCTGTCTATATGTATGTATGCAGCAGAGCAGTATGTGTGTGTGTCTATATGTATGTATGTAGCAGAGCAGTGTGTGTGTGTCTGTCTATATGTATGTATGCAGCATAGCAGTGTGTGTCTCTGCATGTATGATGTGTATCTATGTATGTCAGTGTATATGACTGTATAGATTTGTCTGTTTATATGTATTTTTGTGAGTTTGTCTTTAAATATGTATATGTACGTGTATGTATCTGTGTATGTGTGTGTGTCTGCGTGTGGATGGGGCCCACTGGGACTCTTCCGCCCGGGGCCCACAAAAACCTGGAGCCGGCCCTGCTAAGGGACCCCAGTGGCACTGAAAGAGCATGAAAACACCAGTGTAGTAGGTAAAAGATTGAAGACTCCAAGAGGTCAGGGGACTTTGAATGAAAGAAAAAAAAATACAAACCGCTGGATTGGTGCTTTAATAAGACCCTACATATGTAAGGCTGAGGTCTGCACAGGGCCCAATACAAGAAATTGCTAGGAGTCTGATGTTCAGTAGTATTTATTGCTTTCCATTGGTCAGAGTCAATCATATCACATATAAATAATGATAAATAACCAGTGCATGAACGAAGAAGAGGCCTAGACCTGCTGCCCTGAGGCCATAAGGGAATCAGCCATACCCAGGAACAGAACTACAGTAGCTCCCATAGTGCTGTGCTGCTCTCGGAGCTTCAGATTACCATCAAACACTCCTGCTGAATCATATGAAAGGAGTGCATGAAATCTAGAGCCGATAATGAGCGCTGTGACGCTTCAAGAAGGGTGTTCTGGTGCTGATAACTAACCACAAGTGTCACATGTTGGTGGCTTTCCAAGCTTTAGTATGCAATTGTAATCTCAGAATTGTAATCTAGTTACACTGCATTTATTTTTTTGTCATAGACAAAACATTTTCAAACAGTCTCTTCCTCATCCATGGACACTGGATGTGTGAGTAGCTGAGAAAATACTGAATAGTGCATAAAAATGCCATGTGCTTCTACAATTTTCTCCATTAAATGAGACAAACTGACAAAATAAACTAAGCACATAGGCCCCAATTCATCATTGGTGGGGGGCCTTTAGTCCACTTTTTTTTGCCTTTAGGTATTCGCTGATGTTTATTGAGTTAAATCCATCAAAATAGTGCATGCGGTTCATGGAACTGGTGCAAAGTCAAAAAGGGCTTCTTTCTAGTCAACCATTTTCATGACTTTTTTGTGTAAAAAATTGCATCTTTTTCAAAAGGTCACAAAAGAATGAGGCTTTTAGAAACCATGCCTAAAACTACACCAGAGGAGCATCACCTATGATAATTAGGGTGCTCTGTACAGCCTTGTGGTGGCCAAGAGGCTCGTGTGTAATATTCCCACCACTAGTTCTGCAACTTCAGTCCCAGCAAAATGGATGTAGAGATTTAAACACTAAGGCCCTGTGCTCACGCTGCGTATTTTTACTCGAATTTTGATGCAGATTTTCAGAAATCTGCAGCAAAATCTGCATGTCCATTGTGAAGCCAGCAAAGTCTATGAGAATTCAGAAGTGCTGTGCCCACGTTGAGTATTTTTCCCTTGTGTATTTGGTGCAGGTTTCTTTTTTTCTGCACCAAATACGCAAGGAAAAAATAAAGCATCGTGGGTACAGCACTTCTGCATTCTCAAAGACTTTGCTGGTTTCACAATGGACACGCAGATTTTGCTGCAGATTTCTGAAAATACGGGTCAAAACTACACAGCCTGGGCACTGGGCCTTAGGCCCTGACTTATTAAGGTTGGACGTTTGCACGCCTGTCTAAATGAGAGGCGTACAGGACAAAGACACCAAACACAATGAAAGGTGAACGAATTTGGCACAACAACTGGAGTAACATTTCTGGGGTAAGAAGTGCTGTCACTTTGGATGAATTTGACAGGCAGGCATTGCCACACTTCATCCTGCCTGTAATTTGGAAAGCTGGTGAGGCGTGGAGTGAAAGTGGCAGATGTTGCTAAATTTTTTCTGCAATTTCACCTTGCACAAATATTTTGCAATTTTTCACTGTTTTACACCAGTAATTTAGTGTGAACCTCTTGATAAATTTGGGCCTAAGATCAGGTCCACATGTATAGGATTTGGTGAGCTTTTACCTCTATCTGTAAGCCAAAAGCAGGAGTGGGACTGAGGAAAAGTCTAAGGCTATGTTCACACTAGAAAAATGATTTTTCTTAAGAAATTTCTTAAGAGTGAAGGATTAGTGCACCTGCATTAAAAAAAACGCACCAAAAACGCACCTGCGTTTTCGGTGCGTTTTTACCGCTGGTTGCTCCCTGCGTTATTGTGCCAATTATCTATGGCAAATAACGCAGTTAGCTGCAGAAAAGAAGTGACATGCTCATTCTTTTTCTTAAGAAAATCTACTGAAAGAATTTTCTTAAGAAAAAAACGCAGTGTGTGCACAGCTAATTTTTTTTCCCATAGGTTTTGCTGGGGAATGTCTGCAGAAAGGTTACAAGAATTTCTCAAGAAATTTCTGCAGCAAAAACGGACCAAAAACGCAGGTAAAAAACGCAGTGTGTGAACATAGCCTAAGGGCTGCTTCTCACTTAAGAGTTTCTCGCAGTAGAGCAATGCGAGAAAATCTCGCATTGGAATGGGACACATGTTAGTGAATGATTCAGCTCTCATCTGCGATTTTTTTTCTCAATCCAAATCGGACTGAGAAAAAAAAAAAAAATCGCAGCATGCTGCTTTTTTGCGAGTTTCTCGCACCATTTTTCTCAATGATTCCCTATGGAAGCAGATTAAAAGAAGGATCACACACGCGCACCAGCGTTCACATTTGCGAGTGTGGCAGGAACTATGCTCATTAAATATTCAACAGATGAATGTGACATCACATTCCCAAAGGTAAATTAACTGACATGTGTACT